>NC_052250.1:2706953-3361162 GCF_013401445.1 Tripterygium wilfordii
AAATAAAAATGCCCCACAATTGCATACGATTCCAAATCCTTTCCAGTCACAACACTTGTAAGCACCAAAGAGAACAATACAACTCAATTGACTGGGTCTGGTTTAACGCACTTTATTAAATATGTTGATTCGTTCGTTCGCGATGCCAACAAATATCATTAAACAATGAACTAATCTTGTTTGTTCGCAGTTGTTAATCCAAAACTAATAACTAATTACGATCTAAAGAGTTATAACAACCCACCAATCCCTTAACCTTGTCCATGGTAGTTGACAATTAGTCTCCTTAATATCAATTCCGTTAGGACATGTGAATTCAGTTCGTTCCTTAGTCCTAACTAGATGTGCCTGATTGCATACCCAATTGGTGATCAAGCAATCAAATAAACAATAAACTATAAGAATGGAAATTAAAGACAAGAATCATTGAACCAAAATTACGCATTCATTGAATTGAAATACTTGCAATATTCATATTAGGCTACATCAAGCCCTAGCAAAGAGATATAGTTACAACTCATCATTCAAGTATCAACAAAAAATCTAGGAAGAGAAATCATGGAAGAGAGATGAAGAAACCCCCTGATTTGATGAAATTATTGTTGGGTAGGAAACCTCAAATCCTTGAATCTTGCAAAAGCTTGGAGAGAAGGAGTTTTGTTGCTTGAAAAACTCAAGAAAAGAATCAGTCTCACCCAGAAACCTTTTTAGAAAACCTAATTCTACTCAAATTCAGAGATTTGCAAAATCGCGATCCGCTCTAGCGGGAATGGACGCTTGAGTGACCAATATTCCACCTACTATTCCCGCAGCAATGTTTTGGTCTGCTCGAGTGTACCTTAGCTCCCATTCTATTCCAACGGGCATATTATGGTCCGCTCGAGCATTATATAAGGCTCGACCGGCCAATTACTTGATTTCTGATCGATGGCCTATTTTCGCATGCTCAAGCTCTCCCAACGCGTGAGCGCACCTTTAAAGCTTCCTCGATGTAACTTCATCCGTTTTCATCTCCTTGCACACCATCTTCACGTCGAACTCTCCTACAATATAAACATAAGAAATGCAGATAATACCAACCCAATACCACTAAAAATACTCACAATTAGCACTTTTAGCTATTTGTCAAATTAGCACAGGTATACGCCAAAGTCTCAAAGCTCAGAATGAGGCTTGATGTTCTACAGAAGCACCGAGAAATGGTAATCACATATTCCAATTCGGTTCTTGCTTCATTCAGCACATTCCATTGCCTTTTGGAACTTTCGACATGTATCTCTTCTATGTTCCTGTTTAGAGAATCAAGGTGTATGTTAACTTTTCTGAATTCTGTGCAAGGAACAAAAATTGGCTTTTGGAAAATTGTCGATGCACAACTAATCACTGAATGTGAAAGGTGCTGATGTTGTACTGTTATTCACATAGAATGAGGGTGAAAAGAGATCCAGTCAATGCAAATTGACACTATTCGAATGCAGTTGGAAGTAATCAAATTGGCACTATTCGAATAAAGGATTTGTGTAATAAGTACTTCTTCCCTTTTTTTGATCAAAATATTGTTGAAAACTGGGTTCCCTCACAAACAATCACATATTATAGAGCAATATAAAGAAGCAATCGACAAGAGTAAGAGAGAAGAAGAACACATAATTTATGAGGTTCGACAATGTGCCTACATCCTCGAGGTTTTTTGCAACTGCTCCATTGGTATGCTACGCTCCCCTTTCCTTAGAGCCTTTAGGTAACATAAAGCTTCTAATATGAGCCATTATTTAACAAATATTGCTTAAATGATCAAATTTTTTTGGTTATGTTACAATAGTAGGGGTTGCTTGGAACATTTAAGGGTTAATAAGAAAATGGTTGAGGTTCAAGGTTATATGCTAAATGTGATTTATCACTTCCATAATTGTGTATACCCGCTCTATTGGTTGTATAAGGTTTGGTTGTGTCTTTTTTAATGTTCTACAAGAGCATTATTATATAACATTTCACCATTACCATGCACATATTATATGTAATTTCTTTTCTTGATCACATGGTGTTTATTCATCTGTGGAATAGGAGTATTGTTGGTTTTATTCTACTTGGATGGATGATAATGATAGCAAATGGGGCTTTCAGTTTTTATCACAAAATTCATGTCTCATGTGCCCTTTTACATGCACTTGATGAGTAAGTAGATTAGGGTAGCAGCAGAAGATACCAACTATTCTTACTTTGGTCTCGGTACAAATAGGATTCGTTTGCGTTTTGCACATATGAATGAAATTACTTTTCCTTGAACTTTTAAGGAAACATGGCTAAACAAAAATTTCGTATATTTTAAAGGTTTCTGGATGATGTTAGGGATCCCCAAGAAATAAATGGTTGTTTATATGGTTTTTGTTGTTATGTTTGGTTTTTCTTTGTGATTGTTAGGATGATTATGGTTGTGAGACTTGCTTATCGCTATATCTGTCTTACATAAGTGATTAGTTTTTTATGCTTGGTTCGCTAGACTACTCTTGAGGATGCTGCATGTCTTAAGCTGCCTGCTCCTTTCTCCTCCTTGTCTTCTAAGTATAATTCATCTATATTGTTTTAGGTGATCGAAAACTTATTTGCTTTCAAGTGAGCTGTAAAAGGGTTTTTGTGCATAAATCTTAATGACCAAGAAGCTAATGAAAGACAACTCCGAAGTTGGTATCCTACTTATTTTCTTCTTTTGCTGTTTCATTAGCATATTCTTGGTTTAAGTTTTGCGATACACATCCGACAAGAGTTCGACTCAGCACTTCTCTTTCGTTCTTTTTTCCCTCATCTAGAAACAAAAGGGAAAACGAGGAAATAACATTATGTTTCAATTCACAAGATAAGATTTTGATTTTGAGTTTTTGGTTTACTTTTTTTTATCATTTTCGGACATAAAAATTGGAATTTTCATTTTTGACTTTTTTTTTAAAAAATAATTGTTTAGTGATTGTTGGTGGGTTTTATTTCACTGGTATGAATGTTGAATTCCCATATGACTGGTGAACTTTATTCATTCTTCTCAAATTTTATGTAGCATTTTCCTTCATCTTGATTGGATTGGGTTTAGCAATGTTGGTAGATTTACTGCCTTTATTTTGAAGCGTTTGGGGAGCAAAGCATTTTTAAAAAAAATTTAAATGTTATAGAAATTTATACAAAACTGAGAATGAATATTTTAATGGTTTTCAGGATTATGTCATTAAATTGGGTTTATGGGATCCTTTGTAGAAGGTGAGAAGTTCTTAGAGATTGTGGGGTGTCCTTACTATATGGCACCTAATTTCTTGAGACGAAATTGCGTTCCCAAGGTTGGTATTTGGCACTGAAGGAATTCTTCATATCTTGTTGTGTGGGGTTCCTCCATGTTGAGCAGGTAGTTGAGTTACTCATTTAGTGAAAATCTTTTGTTGAGCTTGCTAAATATGAAAATGGAAAGTCCACAATTTGCACAAAATTCTACACTTTTTTTCATATTAATTTTGAGTCCACATGTGGCCGATCCTAATTCCCTTAGGCTCCGTTTGGATGAGAGGATAAAACTCTGTATAGTATAAAATTATCCTTTAATGAAATTATCGGGTGTTTGGATGGGATAATATAACTTTATACAAAAGTGATTCTTATACGATGCCGGTAGTATAGTATTAAAACACCTCCAACTCGTTTTTATTTTATACGGAGCACTTAGTATAAGATATAACATGTCAAATGACAAAAAAACCCTCACTCTCACTTTAATTGGGGGTAATCTAGACATATTACCACAAATCTTATACTATACAAGCCTAATATTAGATTTTTTCCAAACACTGGATTGGATTAAATTATACATCAACTTATACGAGGATTAAAGTATACATTGGATAGCAATATTATACTATCCTATACGGAGTACCAAACGGAGCCTTAGGGATATAAAACATGAACTGACAAATATTTGCTCGACTTGAACTTAGGATTCCTTAATGTAAAAAAAAAAAAGACAACTTATTAAGTATCGATATCAATTAATCTTCTATTTTTATTGTTTTTCATATCATATACACGTTTATATGAATATATTATTTAATACATATAAACCCGCGACACAAGTCAATATCAATAAATATATATAAATAAATAACATTACTGACAACGGGGTCCTAGGAACGTTTGAATACCGAGAAGCAGCCGTTTGTTTATGATATGCTGGAAGAGGAGGAGAACTTAAATAAACCAAAGCGAAAATTGTCACTCGGGGTTTCAGAAGATGAGTTATTGCTCCTCAAGAAGGCTTGCTTGAGTGGTGAAGTGGTCCCTATGATGCAGGGTCACCGGGCGTTATGAGCTATATATATCTTGGAATTGCCAAGGGCTTGGGAACCCTCGAGCAGTTTGAGCGCTAGCGCTCTTGGTGAAGCAAGAAGATCCCAGTTTACTCTTGATTTGTTTTGCTTTCTTGGCCAGCTATAACTTGCCCCATCTATGGAGAATATCTATTTTAATATTCCAGCAATTTCCTTCTTTAAATAAACTGGATTCTCCGCTCAAAATTCAAGTTCGCCTATGAGAAAATCAGTCCATCAAAGTCTTGATAATCGGCTGCACATATATGGAAACTTTCTTCTTGAAAGTGAATTCTACTTTCCTTGATTTCAGACGTAATGCATGTGTCAAAGATCTTCATTGAGTATGGTAAGACTTCATATGGCAATATCTTCCATCATAGTTGAATTTTGAGCTCTTAATGTCGGACCACATATATAAGGAAATCAGTCCTTCACAAGCTAGAATTATTTCATGCGCAAACAATGGACCAATCTTGATTCTTTCTTTTTTGACGACATATTCTTTTTTCCATTTGAGTGAACGCAACGACATATCCTTGTCCATGGTCAATGGGGTTGCTTTTAATGAGATCCTTTACCCCTAGGAAAAAGAGGGGGGTCGAACCAGATGTAGTGTCCAAATGAATGAGTTTCGAGAGGCGCTCGATGATTGTGGGTTAAAAGACTTAGGGTATATAGGGGCTCGATTCACTTGGCAAAATAATCATGCCCAGGAACAATTCATTCAAGAAAGGCTGGATATAACTTTGGGTTCTCAGAGCTGGATGGATCTTTTTCCCATGGCTTCAATCACTCATTATGTTTCTTCTGTTTCTAATCACATTCTGATCGTCTTTCACCTTAATGAAGGGTTTTAGTTCCGTAAGAAACGCTCTCCCCATTTTCGTTTTGAAGCAATGTAGGTGTAGGGATGGCAATTTGTCCCCGATCCACCCCAACCTAACCCGCGTGGATTTCTCCCAATCAGAGGCTTGTGAGAGACAGGGACGGGTATGCCTCCCAACCCGACTCGCCCCGATTCCCGCCTCGCTATACATACATACATATATAATATAATATAATATAATAGAGACAAATATTTATTTATCTAAATATATATTAATTTGGTATTATTATTAAAATCAAAGTAATCCCTAAACTTGTTTTGGTAAGTCTAAACCCCCATAATGGGTGGGTCATGAAGGTTGTGAAGAGGTGTTGGGGACATATATCTTAGCAGGCGTCGTACGTATGGAGGTCAAGAGTTGGGGAACAAAATTCAGGTTTGTAGCGATGCCTTGGGGGCTTGGAACAAAACTGTGTGTGGGCATGTTCATAAATCTTTAAAACATAAAATGAAATCTATTAGGTATTTGCATTCGCAAAAGGTTGGACCTAGAGAATGAGCAAGATAAAAAGGTTTTCAAGGCTGAGATTAATGAGATTTTGGAAAGGGAGGAAGTTATGTGGAAGTAGCGATCCTGGGTAACTTGGCTTTAAGAGGGAGATAGAAACACAACTTTCTTCTATCATAAAGCTTCTTTTCATCTGAAAAAGAATTTTATCAAAGGCCTAGTGGATGACCAAAATGTGTCGCAGTACTCTAATGCAGCTATTGAAAAGTGTGGTCTGAGTTATTTCAACAATATTTTTTGTTCTTTTGGCCCTACTAATATGGAGATGGCTTTGGCTCCAATTGGTTAGAGTTAATTCAGCTATGAGCAATGATCTAGTTAAGGAAGTTATGGAGGAGGAAGTAAAGACAACTCTTTTTCATATGCACCCTTCTAAAGCGCCAGGTCCTGATGGGATGCCAGCTCTTTTTATCAATAATTTGGCACATTGTGGGCCCTGATATTATCTCTCTAGTCACTAATTTCTTTCACATAAGTTCCTTGGAGGTTGGTATCAACCACACTCATATTGTCCTGATCGCGAAGGTTCTCAACCCTAGACATGTAGGAGATTATCGCCCTATAAGTCTCTGTAAAGTCAGTTACAAGATAATTTTGAAACTCTTGGCAAATCATTTGAAATGTACTCTTCCTACGCTTGTTTCTGAGTTCCAGAGTGCCTTTGTTTCGGGGAGGCTAATTACAGATAACATTCTTTTAACCTTTGAGATCGTGCACCAAATGAAATCTAAATCTCAGGGAATCCAACACTATATGGCCTTCAAAATTGACATGAGCAAAGCTTATGATCGGGTTGAATGAAATTTTCTAAAAGCGTTGATGTTGAAGATGAGATTTTCAGATAAATGGGTCCACTTGATTATGGAGTCTGTTTCGTCTGTCTCGTACTAAGTGGTTATGAATGGTTCCCAGCGTGGAAACATTTTGTCTACAAGGGGATGTAGTACCCGAATTTTCTCTGCATCATTTTTTTTACCGAGTACTCTTTTCATGAGTACATATACGTTATTGGTGTATTTGATTCAATTTCTCCTTTTAATTTCTCTTAATCAATTTTAATACAAATCCAACCCAAAATCCAAGTCCAAATCCAAATTAATTTTAAGCAAGCCCCATTCACAAATAAGCCCAATCTAAAGTTTGACTAATCTTAAGCCCAACTATTAACCCAACCTATTTTGTCCTACCCAAATGCCAATAAATAAAACCCACAAGTCGAAGTCAAACCTACAAGCCTATGACCCATTGACCCACAACCCAAGCAAATAAACCCTTAGATATCTTAATATAAAAGGAGAAGGGAATAGAAAGTTGGGAGTTGGAGACAGAGTAGAGGAAAATAGGGAGAGGCGGCAGTAGTATTTTTTCAATGTTTAAAATCTGTAAAGGGGTTTCACAAATCAACTTCCAGGATACAACGAAACTCAGCGTTTGACTAAGTTTTGCACTAATCAAACTGCGAAAAGCAAAATTAATGCTAAATGAAATGTGTGTGTGTGTACACACACACATACACACATATACACTTACAAATATTCTCAAAATTGGAACACCTAACCCTTTTGGAACCCTAACTATGGAGACATTTGATGGACCCCAAATCTACTGATCAAGATCAAGTTCTAAGACATCTCACAAAACAAGAGAAATCCATTCGTTTCTTCTAATTATTAAGTCATGGAGAGAGGAGAGATTTAAACGTTGCACCTTGTGCAAATGTGTGGAATTGGTCACCGCAAGATTAATCAACCACCACAAAGAGAAATCCATTCTTGCGCATATATGCTTTGTTTTCCATCAATCTAGCTAGCTAGAGTTTATAAAATTAAATGAGAAAATATATACCGGTAAGAAATCTAAGCATGATCATCAAAAGTTCAACAAATTATTCACCGATTGGACTTAATAAGAAGGTTTGAGTTGGATGATTTTCATTAAACAATAAAACAAATGTTACAACCTATATAAAGGAGAAGGCTGTAGTAGTAGATGACAGAGTTAGTATACAGACTGTAGACAAAGGACAGCTGACCGTTGTGCTAGATATAACTATTCAAGCTAACATTAAGGTCTAAGTTACTTGGGCTGAGTAACTGAATGATATTTGGGCCTGATTGTTAAGTGATTTTTTTGTGGGCCTAGATTACTTCTATCACTTCCGATACTAGAGGAGGACGATTGTGCGACTATGGATTAACCATCGAATAAATCCGTAGGAGAGACGTGTTTTGTTGAGAGAGAGATGGAGGTGTTTTCTAAAGAACGAGGGGTCAAAGATGATTCAGATGAAAGAGGTGAGAGATGGAGGTTAAAATATATCAGCTGGAATGCTGACATGTATTGCCACATGATTATGGGCAGTTAGTATAAAAAATCCTATAGATATATATCATTTCCGTTTTTTCAATATTTAAAATCTGTAAAGGGGTAACCGTGAATCATATATTTTTTACAAGAATGGCGACCGAGAATGAACGCTCTCAAGAAGAGACGGACTTGCTTGAACGTAGCAATAAGAAAGTGAAGACTGGTGATAATGATGGGGGTGCGGATCCGACGGATACTGTCATGGCTAGCAGAGTGGAGGAAACTCAGAGGGGAGAAGGAGGCGGGCAGTCTCCAAAGATTTCTTTCCGAGATAAACTGATGGGCCGTATGGGTGCTGGGAATCTATCACATGAGGAGGAGTATGATGACTCGGTATCGGATGATGAAGAGGAAGCTATGGAGGAGGAAGAGGAGACCGATTGTCCTGTGATTAGAGTATCAAAGAAGGAAAAACGGCGTCTTAGATCACCGTGGAGACAGACTTTGATCATCAAAATTTTGGGACGATCAATAGGTTATAATTTTCTACTACGGAAGATTAATAATCTTTGGCGACCAAAAGCTTTTATGGAGTTAGTAGCAATTGGGAATGATTACTTCCTCGTTAAATTTGCGTCCAAAGATGATTACGATTATGCCAAGTTTGAGGGTCCATGGATGATTATGGATCATTACCTGACTGTTCGTGAATGGTTCCCTAACTTTGATCCGGATCAGGATAGTATGGAGAGGCTGCTAGTATGGGTTCGTATCCCAGGTTTTGCCGATTGAATACTATGACTATGATTTTCTTATGTGAGTAGGGGAAAAGATAGGGAAACCAGTTAAGATTGATGATGCAACTGATTCTGTGTCGAGGGGTAAATTTGCACGATTGTGTGTGGAAGTGGACTTGACAAAACCATTGCTTGCTAAGTTCAAATTAAGACGTAGGGTTCGACGTATTGAGTATGAGGGGATACACTTAGTATGTTTCAAATGTGGTTGTTATGGCCATAGACAAGATACTTGTTTGCTTGCAACTGGTCTTGAAGTGGAGGCACATTACCAGAGACCAGATAAGGAGGATGATAATGTTGGTCTGCTTTCCGATGTGAATCCGGTGAGGAAGGCGGCTGTTATTGTTAACCCGGAAGTTACGGATGATTATGGTCCTTGGATGTTGGCGAAGAGTAGATCTCAGCGAGCAATTAGAAAGCAAGATGGCAATCCAATCAAAGGAGGGGATCGTGATGTTAGGAAAGGAAATAAATCAGGCAACCCTCAAATTTGGGCTGATGATAATCCTAGGCAATCTAGGTTTGCTGTTCTTGAATTAGAGGAAAATCAAGAGGATAGGATGGTGGCAGTTGATGGGTTTGGAAATAATGGACAGGAAGGGCCGATGGTGGGCCGGGACGAGAAGAGAATTACGCAAGGCTCTGGGAGGGGTCGCAGGCCCAATGTTTGGGTAAGTAAGGCTGCGGTGACTGACCCAATTGGTCCACCAACACGAACAAATCTCATTGTAACAGAGGGGCCGGGAAGGGGGCCCATCGACCCTCAATCGTCGACCTCTGCTAATCGACATAGAAGGGCTACTGCTGAGGAGAGTCATGTGGTGGTTCGGGGGTTCCAGAGTGGTCAGCAGATTGTGCGCTCGGTAGTAATGAACGAAGCCAAGTCGAAGAGTGAAGCAGCTGATTCCTATGGAGTTCCTTTATCAAATCTGGAACATCATCAGGATCCACCTGTCATGTTGATCAATTCCCCAATTCTTGAAGGCGACTTCATGGAAGTAGGGGAGGAAGCTAACTTAGATGAGGATGTTGCTATTATGCCAGTTCGGGATGGAGAAAAGTGTTCGGGTTCTAGCATGGAGAGTAAAGGTGTTAATGGAGACGCCTGTAACTAGCTTTTTTTTGGGATGTTTGATTGGAGTAGATGCTGGAGTTTGGGTTTATTATGTCTTTGTTAATTATGTTTATGGATTGTATTATATGGAATTGTCAAGGTGCGGCTTCGAGGGAATTTAGTCGTGCTCTGAAGGATTTGCTGCGTGTGCATAAGCCTGGAATTTTAGGCTTGTTAGAGACGAGGGTGAGTGGTTGTCACGCAGATCAGTTGTGTAAGCAATGGTGTTTTGATAACTGGGTTAGAGTGGAAGCGGCTGGTTTTAGTGGAGGAATTTGGGTGTTTTGGAGGGATTATTATCAAGTTGAAGTAATCAAGACTCATCCGCAGTTTATTCATTTGAGTGTTAAAAACGACAATTCTCATCCTTGGCTGCTTTCTGTGGTGTATGGAAGTCCTGATTCTAGCTTGCGCAAATTATTATGGCGAGATTTGAATAAGGAGGTTTTGGAGATAAGGGGGTCATGGATTGTAGTTGGAGACTTTAATTCCGTTATTTCTCGAGATGAGGTTAGTTCAACCAATAGAACTACAATTAACAGATGCTCTGGATTTGTGGATTGGATTTTTGATCAGGAGTTGATTGACATGGGTTTTTCCGGGCCAATTTACACATGGACTAGGGGAGTGAAGAGTGATACTTTCAAGGGGGCGCGACTTGATCGAGCTCTTTGTAATGGCAGTTGGAGAGAACGATTTGAGAATGCCTCTGTTGTTCATCTCCCAAAGCTCCACTCAGATCACTCTCCGGTTTTGATCCGTTTTAACCAGAATAGTAACGTTAGGCAGTCCTCTTCTTTTAAATTTCAGGCAGCCTAGCTTACGCATCCTGGGTTGAGTATGGTGGTTAAGGATAATTGGCATGAGGGAGAGTCTTTCTTGGAGAATAATGTGCGTATGGCTGCGGCGTTGCATTGGTGGAATCAAACGACTTTTGGAAGTATTTTTAAAAGAAAGAAACGATTGTGGGCTCGGATTGGTGGTGTCCAAAGTCGGTTGGCTGTTAGTTTCTCTACTCGGTTGCACCGTTTGGAGTTAAAGTTGAGGAAAGAGTTGGATATGGTTTTATATCAAGAAGAACTTTTATGGTATCAAAAGTCTCGCGAGGAGTGGATAAAATCTGGGGACAGAAATACTAAATTTTACCATGCCTCAACTATAATTAAGAGGAGCAGGAGCAAAGTTGAATCTTTGAGAGATATGGGAGATAATAGCATTTGGGTCTCAGATCCCATGGAAATTCAGCAAATGGTTAATTGCTATTTTCAATCTTTATTTACGGCAGATGGGAGTTGTGATATGTCTTTGGCTGCTCGTAATTCTTTCCCTGAGCTGAATCCTGAACATAGAGAGATTATTGCTGCTTCCTTTAGGCATGAGGAAATAAAGCAAGCTTTGTTTGATATGGCTCCTTTCAAAGCGCCGGGTCCAGATGGGTTTCATGCAGGATTTTATCAACGGATGTGGGATGTTATTGGTATGGATTTGTGTCGTCTTGCTATGCAATTTTTTGAGACTGGCCACTTGCCTCAAGGTATTAATGATACTTTATTAGTCCTTATCCCAAAAGTTCCTATGCCTGAACTGGTGAGTCAGTTTCGACCGATTAGCTTGTGCAATGTGGGCTATAAAGTTATTACTAAAACCATGACTAATCGTCTTAAGCGAATTCTTCCTCATGTTGTTGCTCCTAATCAAAGCAGTTTTGTCCCGGGGAGACAGATTACAGATAATATTATTATTTATCAGGAGGTGTTGCATTCTATGGGAAGGAAAAAGACTGGTCAGGGGTATATGGCTATTAAGATTGATTTGGAGAAGGCGTACGATAGCCTTTCTTGGGAGTTTATCCAGGATACTTTGCAGGAGATTGGCTTTACTGATGCTTGGGTTAGAAATATTATGAGTTGTGTTTCTACTTCCCGCATGTCCATAGTTTGGAATGGCCAACAGTTGGATTGGTTTAAGCCAAGTCGAGGGGTTCGTCAAGGCGATGCTATTTCTCCTTATTTATTTGTGCTTTGTGTTGAAAGGCTGGGTCACCTGATAAATAATGTTGTTTTGTCTGGAGCCTGGAAGGCTATTAAATTGTCTCCTTATGGACCTGCTTTATCTCATTTGTTTTTTGCGGATGATATGGTGTTATTTGCTGAAGCTTCGGTGGATCAAATAAAGGTGGTAATGGATTGTTTAAATTTATTTTGTGCAAGCTCGGGGCAGCGTGTTAGTTTCCAGAAATCTAGTATTTATGTTTCGAAGAATGTGGATCAGGGTGTTGCTTCTGATATTTCTAGAATGTCAGGGATCCCTCTCACTGATAATTTGGGCAAATATTTGGGTACCCCTTCAATCCATGGCCGGGTAAGTTCCAAGGAGTATCAATATGTAGTGGATCGTATTTCTTCTCGTTTGGAAGGTTGGAAAACTAGACACTTATCGTTTGCCGGTCGTATCACTTTGGCGAAATCTGTCTTGACTACTATTCCAATGTATGTAATGCAAACGGCTTTGCTTCCGAAGGAAATTTGTTTGCATATTGAGAGGCTTGTGCGCCGCTTCTTGTGGGGAGGTAGTGAAGATAAGAGACCGGTTAGTCTTGTTAGTTGGGAGCAAGTTACCAGACCAGTTGAAGTGGGAGGACTTGGGATTAGGAAATTGGAGCAAACTAATCATGCTTTTATGGCTAAAGTGGGCTGGAGGCTTCTCAATGAGAAACAAGAATTGTGGGCTAAGGTAGTTTCAAGTAAATATATGAGAGGGAATCCTAGTGTTGTGAATCTCAAAGGGAAGCAAGGATCTTCAAACTTATGGCGTGGTATTGTGAAAGCTGGCAATATTTTGCATAAGGGAGTGAAGGCGTTGGTGAGGAATGGTCGGAGAACACGGTTTTGGCTTGATCATTGGATGGGGGATAGCCCTCTCATTGATGTATGCTTGCATGATATTTCTTTGGTGGAAAAGCACAAGATGATTTCTTGTTATTGGCAGCGAGGACTGGGTTGGATATGGGCGAAGTTTCAGCATTTATTACCTGAAAATATAGTGCAGCAACTAACGACATTCATGGTGCGTGAGGAGGATGATATGGAAGACGGTATTTGTTGGGGTTTATCAAATAATGGAAAATTCTCGGTAAAATCTGCTTATATGGCCACGGTTGGGTTAGATGGGTTGAATGTAGATCCTCTTTGGCCGAAAATTTGGAGACTTAATGCTCCCCAACGAGTTAGAGTGTTTCTTTGGCAGCTTACTCATCAACGTATAATGTGGAACTCGGAGCGTTTTAAGAGAAGATTTACAGGTGATCCTAGCTGTAAGCTTTGTAGTGGTGTTGATGAGGACGTCAATCATATTTTCAGGAGATGCCCAAGAGCTAAACAATTTTGGCAAGCCATTCTTCCAGATCAAGAATTGAGTTTTCAAGCTGATTTGGGCTTTAATGATTGGCTTCATTATAATATATGTAGGAGAGATGCTCGCAATTTATCCTCTAATTGGGCCGCGATGTTTGCTGTAATTCTTTGGTGTCTTTGGAAGTGGCGAAATGAGTATGTGTTCAATGAGAGAGTTTCGTCTTTGGCATTGAAAGTGGAGTGGTTTCAACTTCATATGGCTGAAATCGAAAGAGCTTTTGCTAATCAATTGCAACTGAATGGTATAGGTGTTAATAAAAGGGTGATGTTGGAGCTTGTTGGGTGGTCGCCTCCTCCTGATGGGTGGGTCAAACTTAATACAGATGGTTGCTGTAAAGGAATGACTGGCTTAGCTGCAGGTGGGGGCCTTGTGCGAGATGTTAGAGGGAGATGGTTGATTGGGTTCACCATTAATATCGGGATTTGTAGTGCTGTTGAGGCTGAGCTTTGGGCAGTATTAGAGGGTCTTTCTTTGGCATGGCAAAATGGATTTCGAAAAGTTTTTCTTGAGACAGATTCACTTGTTGTGGCCTCCTGGCTGCAGGATGGGTGTGTTCCAAATATTCCTATTTCTAATTTGATTTACAAGTGTTGTGATCTTCTGAAGAAAGATTGGGAGGTCAATATTTGTCATGTGTTTCGGGAGGGAAACAGATGTGCAGATCTGTTAGCAAATTTGACTCTTCAGTATGATCGTGGAGTTTTGGTCCTTCATCAACCTCCTGTGGATATTATAGAGATGTTAAGAGAAGATGTTATTGGAGTATCTTGGCCTAGGCGTGTAGTCAGGAATGTTGAGTAGTTAGTTTGTTTGTTCTTGTGGGTATCCCCTCCTTGGTATCAAAAAAAAAAAAAAAAATCTGTAAAGGGGTTCACAAATCAACTTCTCGGATAAAATGAAACTCAGCGTTTGAATAAGTTTTGCACTAACGTAATCAAACTGTGAAAAGAAAAATTAATGGTAAATCACATGGCATTAAAAGTACATGATTATATATATTTGTATGTATGTATGTATCATATATATCTATGCTTACAAATATTCTAAAATTACAAAACCAAACACTTTTGGAACCGGCCCTAGCTATGGAGACATTTGATGGACCCCAAATATACTGATCAAGTTCTAAGACATCTCACAAAACAAAGAGCAATCCCATTCGTTTCTTCTAATTGATGCCATGGAGAGAGGAGAGATTTAAACGTTACAACTTGTGCAAGTGCATGGAACTGGTCACAACAAGACTAATAAACCACCACAAATTAAGAGAAATCCATTCTTGAGCATATATGCTTTGCTTTCCATCAATCTAGCCTAGCTAGAGTTTATATATAATGAGAAAATATATATCAGTAAGAAATCTAAGTATGATCATCAAAAGTTCAAATTCGAATTACCCTTTTTTTTATTTATAAATCTGAATGATTATTAATGAAGAATAATATTACATAAGTCGAACAACAAAGAAAACAACACCCGACTAACAATCCCAACGCATAAGGAGCCGGGTGGCTAGTAAGCCCTCCGTGCCGGATCATACGAAAAATATGATTCCCAAAAGATTGAGAAAGTCAGTTTCAGTGAACACATCCCCCTACTAAGCTAGCCAACATCCACAAATCAACATCAGGCAGCAAAACACCAAAGCAATTAGACTGGCAAACTAAAAGGCCAAAACAAGGTCTGTCACCAAATTCGAATTTCCTTCATGGTAAATGAGAGGGAAAATGCAGATTAAAGTAAAGTAATTAGTGTAACTACTAGCTAGTTACCTACTACAATGAAAGAGAATCCAATGATATATAGTTGATTTATGGTAGAATTGAAGGAAACATTAAGAAGAAGTGGGACACAATGCATGATTCTATATTTGTGGGGGATAACAGAACCAATTTCAAATGGGTTTTTAGTAAACTTGAACATATATAAATTACAACACATATAAGGATGGAATAGAGTGGCTAACTAATTCAATTATTTCAAAGCTTTTCAATTATCAAGAAAGCATATTATAAATGAAAATGGAACTTACCCTCTTCAAAGCCCTGCATGCTGGGTTTTATCTTGGCAAATTGACATATGTATATATATATATATATAGATCTCTCTCTCTCTCTCATATAAAGCAAGTTAATCTAGTCATACTCGATCTGTAAAGCCTGAAAGATCGATCACCATAGGTTTCTGGCACATATATATAAGGATGGATCTGACAAACTTACAAGCTGACATCTTGAAGCACCTGAAATAATGTAAGAGAGATGAAGAAGTTAGATTTAGGACATCGATGCATTTTCCAGTCAAAGAAAAAAGAAAGTACATAAATGTCTTAGTCTTAATCTTAACTTTGGATCTACTTGTGAATGATTTGGGAACTATTACGAGTACTAGTAATTAACACAAAACAATATATATGAATCTTAATGAGTTATTTTTTCTTTGTTTGTCTACCATAGTTTTTTTCTTTGTCAACTGAGAACGATACAATACAAGTTTGTCCTTTAGACATGCGATATAAGCCTAAATTCAAGTTTAACTAGAAGTTTTTCACCTGACAACGAGATAAGTTGCTTAAAATTTCTTCGAGCTTAGATATAATTTCATTAAATTAATAAATAAAGTATCCATAGCCAAACACACCCAAATGCGTTATATTTAAAAGGTGAAATATGTGTGTGGCTCGAGCTCAAAAAAAGTTCTGATCTAATATCATTTGATTAATAAATAAAAATGATTGGTACTAAACATATTCTAATCAGGGGCGGTACTAGGGGGCTACACTCCCTAGATTTTTAAAAATATATATATAGTACTACTATATATATATGTATATGTTTGTATATATATTTTAACGTGTAAATATAATTTTATGTATATTCTTTAATAAGTGTAAACATATATTTATATTTAACTATAATGTTTGAAAAGTTTTCCTTTTACTTATTAGCTAATCGTAATAAACAATACATAACAATAGTAACTTTTAGTAAATGAGTCGTTAGTTGAATGACAATCACATTGTATGTAAGGGATCACCCACCCATTAGGTCGTGGTTTCGAATTCTACCCCCTCCCCAAACCCCTGTTTCCAAAAAAACAATAGTAACTTGAAATTATTCATTCTATCATTGTTTGTATTAAACAACAATATATAATCAGAAGCACTACACATCCATAAAATAAACATCCATAAACTTGCATAAACATGTGGCATGCTTATGTGGCATGCTTATGTGGCTTCTTTAATAAAGTTTGTTTATTTTTTCGGAAGCACTACACATCCATAAAATTTCATCCATAAACTTACATAAACATGTGGCATGCCTATGTGACTTCTTTAATAATTTTTATTTGTTTTTTTTAATCTATGTGACATGCCTAATAAGCATGCCACCTAGATTATGTAAGTTTATGGATGAAAAAATTATGGACATATATCATTTCGGTTATTTTTTTAATCTATGTGGCATGCCTATTTGGCTTGCCACCTAGATTATGTAAGTTTATGGATGAGAAAATTATGGACATATATCATTTTGGATATATAATACTTATGTGTTCTAGTTATATATTTATATACTATTTCATCTTACATGGTCTTTATTTAGTTTCCATCCGTTTTAATATGTATTTATGTTAACTTTTTTGGGGTTATTTTATGAAACCAAATAATAAGATGAATGTTTATCGATAATATCATTTCAATAAATCATATTGTTGTAAAATGGTCCTAAAAAAAATTTTAAGGGCACTGCCCCCGAACCCCTACTAAATTTTTTCAAACAAATCAAAATATAGCAGTCTACCCTAACATCAATTCTTGATTCTGTCCCTGATCCTAATGTGGTACAATTAAAAGGTGTAATATGTGTGTGGCTTGCACGCACATAAATTTTCTCCTATTGACAAGATCAGTTGTGTACCATTACTTCAACTTAGATAATGTCGTTTGATTAAGAAATAAAGCATTGATAGCCAAATACACCCTAATTGCAATACAATTAAAAGGAGCACTATATGTGTGTGTGTGTGTTTGGATTCTTAATTAGCTAGCTTGCTAGTATTTAATTGGATGCCATTACCATCACTTGTATATAAAGAAGACAAAAGACAAATCTGATTCAGGTACTAATTAATTAATATAATAATGACAATTGTAAAATCAAAAGAGACAGACAAAAAGGAGAAAAAGAAACATTTATAATCAAATTGGATCATCAGAGACAACGCAGATAGCCAGCATAATGTAATCATTATTTATACATATATAAATCCATATATATCTATATAGCTGATGTTAGTAAAAAAACAAAAACCATCCATATATAACTATTTGGTTGATTAATCAGTGTTGTGATCAGATCTTCAATTAGATTCTACAAAGATATATGCATATATAATACATATTTTATATAACATAATGTACTATATATATATATATATATATACACACACCCCATTTTGGGGGGCATAAGATAGTGCAAATCACACAAAAGAGAGGATTTGTGATTTTGCATGGTAAAGTCATTAACTTCTGGAATTAATGATATGCGAATTAGGGTTTTGAAGCACATAGTTTAGAGTTTATGACGTGAGCATATAAAAAGAGGAAAAGGTGACCCATGTATAGATTCATATCTGGTGTATATATATCTATTGTGTAAGGACTCATAAGGAATTAATTTTCCCTTTGATAGTATATTGCCTATCCCCTATGAGTGTGCCTATGAAAGTGTATAATTATCACTAGATCTAATCACCCAATTCACACAATAACAAAAAAAAAATTACCATTACTGCATGGCAAAGTTTGAGCTCCCTTGATCACTACGCTTGATAGGATTTCTCTTCTTCTTTTTCTTCTTATAAGGAATCCCTCTAGCCTTAGCTTGAGAATCCCTAACTTCTTTCAAATACACCCTAATAGCACCATTAGCAAACGGATTAGTCTCCGGTGATCCCTCGTTTTCCTCGTAAGCTGCCCTAAGCCGTCCGATTAGGGCATCAAGGCTACCCCAAGCTTGCTTAAGAGGGCAAGTGCAAGGTCCTTGTGGATCAGGCTGACCAAAAAACATACACCCTTGTATGTGCACCTTAGTTTTGCCGAATTGATCGAGGTACCGGAGAAATTCAAGCACGTTGTTCGAGCTACACTGCGATAGAGCCATCGGAGGCCGTTGATTCCTCAAGTATTGACCAAAAGTGTTCCAATCTCTCCTCTTTTGTGACTCATACCGGCTCAAGACAGGAGGGTTTTGGTTACTATGATCAATATTAGCACTACCAGGAGTAGTGATTGATCTTGATGAACCCTGTGCTATTTCCTTTCCTTTGTTACTACTTGACATCATAATAGTTTTCTCGAGAAAGAGAGAAGGAAAAGAATCTTTTGAGAGAGCTGGGAAGGGGAGAGAAAATTTTCAGAGGGTAGAAAAACTTGAGAGAAGAGAGTGGATATCACATAATGAGACAAATGAAGAGACATGATATGGGTCCCTATGAAATGAAAGTGCTTTAGCTATTACTACCCCTTTTTCTCCCATTGACATTATTAGTTTTTTTAATAGTCACTATTAGCAATAACTAATAGTTTAATTAATTAATTTTTCAATATATGTAGTATTGTGTTTCCATCATCTAAGCAATCATTATACAGTATATTATTTTATGGAGTATATTATTGCCTAATTAGCCTAATTGTTTTGTACCATGGTCACCCTATAGACTCTACAAATTTTAAAAATTAGGAGGTAATTAGGGCTTGTTAAATGAATAGGTACCACTTTAGGAAACAATATCTGACTCTATTACTATTTTTTTTTAAATACCATTGAGAAATTTATTTTTCATTGGAATCGAACATTGAGCTCACATATGTCTAACTCAATCGATTGTCAACCGAGAGCCACCTCTCGTTGGTTCTAACCGTATTACTTGGTGGCCCGGCTCATGTTAGCATATATATATATATATATATGGTCTTACCTACTAGGCTACTACCTAGCTAGGAAAAAATGGGTCGGGCCAGCTTGACATACGATACTATGCAAAGGCCTATATGGCCTTACATATATATAAAAAAAAAAAAAAAAGAGACTCATATTCAATAGAAATTGAGAGTAAACTTATGATTGGATTTCTCATGTAGGCGGATCCAATCTAACTGTCTTGGATGGTTTTATTGTTACAAATAAAAATTTCTCAAAAGAAAATGAAAATAGAGTGATTGAAAGCCCAATTCCAGGCCCATATTTTTGAAAAGATATGTTTTGACTTTTCATGAGTGGAGAAGTATGACGTTAAGTATATTTTTGGTCATGAAAAGATTTGTTATTTCCTAATTTCTTCATTGAATGGGCTAGTAAAACAAAGGTCTAAGCGCCTAAGGCCCTTTTCAATATTCAAGTCACAAAGGTCTAACCGCCTAAGGCCCTTTTCAAGATTCAAGTCTATTATCAGAGTTTTAAACCCTAACCAAAAATTGTAGGAGAAAAACCGTCTTTTCGATCACCAATTTTTTTCGCACATAGAATCCCCAAATAATTTCCCTCCTCAAAGTCTCCTGTCACTTTCCCAAAGAAAAGTCCTCCAAGGATGGTGTAAAACTCCTAATGCTCTGCAGCCATCGTTTTCTAGTCACCAGACTTATCTGGTGAAGAAACTCATCATATGTCTCTCGTGGCCACAAACTTGTAAAGTCCCACATCGGTAAGATGTGGGAACAATTTCTTATTTATAAAGACCAAGCCCACCTTAACCACTAACAATGCATTTTTCTAGGCTTGAGTGAGTTGGGTCTAACCCACTTGCTCGGGCCCAAGGAAAAATAAAGCCGTGCGGGCTTGATGTATTCACGAGAATCAGACAACCCAAAGTGAACAATATTGTCGGTGTGTATGGGGATGTGGATTTATAACAAAACTTCTCACCTGCCATGCTTGACTTTAATCCGAATTACTACATTTATAAGACAATCATGAAAGGCTATTGTTCGCCGATAATATTGTTGGTGTGTATGGGGGTACCGTGAATTTACAACAAAACTTCTCAGCCGCCATGCTCGACTTTAATCCGAATTACTACATTTATAAGACAATCATGAAAGGTTATTGTTCACGAATAATATTGTTGGTGTGTATGGGGGTGTGAATTTACAATAAAACTTCTCACCCGCCATGCTCAACTTTAATCCGAATTACTACATTTATACGACAATCATGAAAGGCTATTATTCGCTGAGTATAGAGAGTGAAACAATTGAGATTCATAACATGATATGAAGGAGGAAGGACTGGAGCCCGATCTTGTTGCTTATAATATTATGGAGGATACAGTGGAGTGTTAGAATTTGAGAAAGAGTGAATTTGGAGGTTTTTTTGAAAGAAGAGAAGATGAGGTGGAATTTTCATTTTTTTTTAAATTTAATCTCTACTACAAAATTACACATGAAGTCACTTTAAAAAAACATTGACATTTAAATACTACTTTGACATGTTGATTGTTCGAAACTGGGATCCCAAGTTACCAAAATTGAAACAAATGTTAACTTTCGTTTATTGACTTGAAACGTTTTAACATTCAATGACGAAATTAAAAAATAATCAATCTTTCGGTGACCTAACGTATACTTAACCCAAGAGAAGTAGGCATACAAAAAATGATTCCTGATAGGCTGGTTGACCTTAAAGAGATATATTCTACATACTTTAATAAATATGATCGTATAACAGCTTGGTCAGTACTTATTATATTCGAAATGCTAAATTGTGATAAAAGAAACTAATAGCAAAGCAACACGTGTAGCCTTTTATTAATTAAGGATGGATTAAATTGTAACCCTTACATAACCTTTGACATCGATGCCCCACTATCACCACTATTTTTTATTGAAAGGGAAGAGAGGAGATTCAAATCTTGGTCATCAGAGTTACACGCACCCCTCATCACTACTATTCATATTGCTTTTGTGATATTTAAGTAATTATTTTGTTGGTTAATTTCATTAGAATATGAAAACTTACTTACACTCTTGGGTACATATAATTTTTCTGCTCTACATGAATTGTTAATAACTAGTCGGAAGTCCGCAATGCACGAAAAATCTCAATATAATTTGTATTATTAATGATAAAGGAAAGTAAAAATAAGTTTTCCTTTATGAATAACAAAAAACAACGATTGAAAGTTAATTAATATATTTGTCATCTTTAAAATTATACTTCAAATATACCACTATTAGCTAGACTGATTAATTAATACAATTTGTTTACTTATTTATTATATTTTCATATATGTATAAGCATTTGTATAATAATGATTAAGAATTTTTTTTATGAAATGGGAACCACAGCCACTACTGATATATCTATTAATTAATTCAATAAACTCTAGTCCTAATCATGCACAATAATTTTTATATAAATAGTTCTAAATATATTATTTAATTAGTTAAATAGTTTATAAATATAAAATTATATTTATGATATATTTTTTCTTCTTTATAAGTTCGACTTTCAATTTAATTATTATTAAAATACTCTATAATTATATTTATAAGAAAATGAATCTAGAGCAATCAATTGGGTTTCAATATTCATTTTCTTGTATTGTCAAGCACCCACATTAACGTATACAGAACAACAAAAGAATCAAACCAACGTTTGATCGAAAATAAACACACTAAAATCCATCAAAAATTTGAGAGAAACCTCATTAGGGTTTTGATATATTTGATAAAATGATAGTAATAACACTGGACCCTTAAATTCACCACCAAAGTGAATTGTCTGACTTTGCATAATTTAGATATTATTGAGAAAGACTTTAGCCAATTTACGTATTTTTGTTTTTTGTAATAACAAGTTCGCTCTATATCAGTTGTTATGACTCAAACCGAACATTCTATCACATGTGAGTACTATCATCCTATGACTATGTTTAGGATTTGCTAACATTAGCTGGTCGTCACTCCCACTCACCCTTTTCCATTAACATTAAAAAATAATACTTCACCATGATGTCATATAATCTTAAGCAGTCATGGTTGAAATTTTTGGCATGTACACGATGCTTTTATGGCTTTATATATCATGAAAACTGTCTCCCTTAATGGTAATACACTATGATATTGACATTTGTGTTAACCACGTCGGAAAGATGTACGGATTATTCTTCTTTACAAAGATAAATCAACCCTTTTACAATTAATTAGGGTTTTTTTTTTTTTTTTTAACTTGGCGAGTTGAATTTATTCCATTTGTTGAGTTTGGGAAGAACAAACCCATTAGAATAATTTGATGTGATATAATCTTAAGCCGTCATGGTTGAAATTTTTGGCATGTACACGATGCTTTTATGGCTTTATATATCATCAAGAGTATCTCCCTTAATAGTAATACACTATGATATTGACATTTGTGTTAACCCCTCGGAAAGATGTGTGGATTATTTCTTCTTTATAAAGATAAATCAACCCTTTTATAATTAACTAGGCTTTTTTCTTAACTTGATGAGTTGGATTTACCCCACTTGTTGAGTTTGGGAAGAACAAACCCGTAAGGACAATTCGATGTATCCATGGAAAGTGAAATCCCAAGGTGAACAATATAATTGATTGTATGGGGTATGTATTTTTGATAATTTGAGGCTCAAATTCTTGTCTACATTCAAACGAATAATGCCAATACAAGCCACTGAAAATTGAAAAAGAACTCAAGCAGCCATGCATGATTTCGGAATCCTTTTATGGCTTTATCATGACGACTTATCTCCCTTAATACAGTATGATATGGACATTTGAGGTTCAAATTCTTGTCTATGTTCAAAGGAACCATGCCAAAACAAGCCCATGAAAATAGAAAAGAAGACAAGCAGCCATGCATGACTTCAAGATTCCCGGAAACAAAAAGTTCAGATTCAAATGTATTTTATATATAAACATGTTCATTTTTTTACCTTTTATTTTCTTTTTCTTGAGTGATAACCCATAATCATGACTCTTAATATTATACTGGGTAAATCCATTGAACCGAACAATACCTCACAAATCAAACATGTCAGATAAGTCCATGAAAAAATTTGAGTGTTAGAAATTTCAGTTCACTCACATTAATAATATTATTCGTTTTGGGTTTATTGATTCCTAGTAATACATCGAGTCCGCACGACCTTTATTTTCTTAAGTCGTCTCACTTAATAGTACTTAAACCTAAGAAAAAGACATTGTTAATGGAGAAGGAGTGGGACCCAAGCAATGTGGGTCTTGACGTACACTTGTGGGCTGATTGAGTTATGTTAGATCTAGTAAGTAGACAGATAGAGACCCGTCCAACTGACCCGACACTTCGCTTTGATACTGTGTTAGAAATCCCAGTTCACTATCAATATTATCCGTCTTGGGTTATCCGATTTTCATAGATATATCGGGTCCGTATGATTTTGTTGTTCTTGAATCGTCTCACTTAATGACACTTAAGCCCAAAGAAAAAATTTGGTGATGGAGAAAGGAGTGTGACTTCCTTTATAAACCAGATCGTTTGGGTTTAGCGAAGTGATATGGAATTTACAACAAGTCTTGGCAGTGTACTTTTCTTAAATGGAATTCTTTCAATATAGAGGTCGTGATGATGAAGGCAATATTAAGTGATGCTAAAGCAAGCCAGCAAAATCGATCCAAACTAATGTCATCCATGGTTAATGGTTTCCTTTGGTGCAGCAACATCAATCAAAATGTTAAGTCCACTTTGAAACATGAAATGGTGGCCACTGTAGCTAATGTATACACATACACATATACATATACATACAAGAATTCTCACATAAAGTTCTAAAGTAAGGGGAGTACGTTTAAAGTATTGATTTGAAATATGTGGGACTCAAAGTAGTGGGGCCCAACTTGTCATCTCACTCATCTACCATATTAAAAAGTGACATTTGTTTTATACCCTTATTTAAGAACCTAATGTGAGAATTTCTGTGTATGTGTGTGTATAAGTATGTATATATACTACCCATGCCAATAATTGAAACCAAATGGATGATGATCAATTGGCCATTTAAACATAAAAGATGGACAAACTTTTGTGCCCACAATTATTTTAAGCATGAAATATATCAAATCACAATCGAATTGAATCTCTTTTGTACATAATAAATTAGTTCTTCTTGGGTGGCAAAACATTATAGTATTTTGTAATCCTAGGATTAAAGAAAGGTTTTCCCCACCTTTACTTAATTAAGTATCCAAATCCGAAGGAGATTTTATCAACTTATTGGGACTACCAAATCTAGTCAACTTTCATATTAAGTGTGTGGGATCTCTCTCTCTCTCTCCCCCCTTAAATTCCAACTCAACAAAATAAGTTGTCATCATATGAATTTTCTAAAACAATTTACCTTGGGCCTTTCCTTAATTGGGCTGAGATGACCTTTTTTCTCCCCTAAATGGATCTCGTAGAAAACATTAGATGGGCCTTTCATTATCCACTTTGAATGGCCCAGAAAGCCCAGCCAAACATATAATAGAGGTGAGACCACAATCAGTAAATCTGGGGCATATTTCTTTCTGGGACTGGGAATCGGCAGAATAACCAAAAAAAAAGCAAGGCAAGTATAAAGCAAAAGTTGAAATTGTTAAATCCATTCCTCAAGTAAAACAATGGCCCCTCAGTCCCATACAGATGGCTCTCCCCTCCTCCCACAACATTATATGGTAATAGATTCATAACAGATGATGTCCATCGTCTGTAGTAGTAATAATCAAGCAGTACAGAGAGTGCCTGAAATTTCCAAAAAATTTTCTTTCACTTTCACAAAAATGAAGAACATAAACAACTCAACATGACAGAGTGTTAACTAATTCCAATTCCAATCGCTAGAATCGGGACCTCTAAATTAGTGAGTGAAGGAACTTATGTGATAGTAAAAGAAAAATGCACTTACAAGAAGAGCAATTGAGGTGACAGCCCCAGCTAAAAGTGTATGTAGAACGTGATTGGCAGGAAAGCAAGGATTGAGAATGGCCAGCCAAGTACGCATGACCCCAACAGATGCAACAGCAACGGCCATAGCCGGCTTAGCTTTTTCAAGGAGAAAGAATAATCCTGAAGAGAGACTCAATGCATACATAGAAAAAGAAGTTGGCAAAAAACCTGTACAATGGAATGAGCACGATGAGCAGTACTCTCATTCAAAAGTGAAGAAGTAAATATTAACAATTGCTACATAGCTAAATTTAAAAGAATGTGATAGATGTGTAGTAGAGGGTTGAGTCATTCAGTTTGAAATGCTAATTGGAACCAGTAACACAGCAACAGAATAGGGTCCACTTACTCGTGCTGGTAAAGAAACAACCACTGGTTAAACATAGCATTGCAAGTGCATAAGAGGCAATTCGTTTTCCGTACTTTCTCGAAAGAGCCACAACCAGAACATCATCCGCAATAAAAGGGCAAAGTATAATTTTCTGTCTCTCAACTATGTATGTACGTGATTTCATTTCGCCTTTAAATTATTTTTTTTCCAAAATTTGCATTTCAAATATGAGAGCATTTCGTTCGTCCCTCAAAAAGTTTCGGTATCAAAAAAAAATCATGTTATCCGAATTGGCAATAGAAAATAACTATTTAATTTTATAATGGCAAAATCGTAAATAAGATAGTGGTAGAATTGTAATTAAATGAAAATTGGGGGACTCCAATAGTCTTTTCAAAGTCATCAAAAGGGCACCCTCCCATTCCGTTCTTCTTTCTTCCCCTCCACTACACCACCACTTTGTCATCCAACCGCCATTTTCGACAATCGACCTACCAAAATGAAGCCCGCAACCTTGAATCATTGTTGATAATGACCTACCAAAATTCATGAACTATAGCTTTTGAGTTAAGATGAATCACCATCCATATTTGTCCAAAAACCTATTTTAGATACCTGTAATGTGGACTTTATCACATGCTTTGTCCCCAACCGAGCATTCAATTTGACTTACGGATTTTAAATGATTTTGTTTGAAGGAATATTATTCTAACGGTAAAACGCAATGACAACATACACTATATTTTACCCTAATTGTGTGTTTTTTTAAAAAATTATTTTAAAAGAATGATTTTTAGTAGACAAGAGATGAATAATTGCTTATCATTGACTAAACATCTATTTAAAAACAGAATTGACACTAATAATCATTAAGACAAAAAAACAGACATATATTGTGTTCATGGCCATATCCAAATCCCGAGCCACACTAACAGGCCTGATTAGGTTTGGGATTCCCCAGGTTATAAAAAAAAAAACAAACAACTAAAAGTAAAGAATACATAACATAAAATACAATTTCGCTCACATGATGCAACTACAAACAAATACAAATGTTTTATTCAAGTCCAAAATAAGTCAAGAAACTAGTGCTTGGTGCCTTCATAAATCCCAAATGTGTTGAGTTTGCAACCTTGGTTAGGGTATTGAGATCATAAGCAATCCAACACTTAGACGACGCCGTATTGTAGAAGTAACCCAAACATTTACAATCCTTTGTGTACTTCTTGTTGCAGGCATCAAGCTTTATAGACTCTCCTTTGTTGTACTTGCTTGTAAAATGATCAACTCCTTCCACTTTGTAATAGTAGAAATCTTGGGCCCTACAAGATGTTTGTTACCTTCTCTGGCTCGCAATTCTTGCTCCAGCCCATTAGCCCATTCGGTAACGAGCAGCCCACGCACTGGTTATCTTCACAAAGCCCAAATGTGCCACATTTTGCTAGCAATTGACACTCAGTTTCTCATGAGTCTTCATCAAAGAACCAAAGATTTCTCCCATGCACGCCAATCAACCTTGTCATTGTAAGTGTAAACCCTTAGGTTTCCGTCCACGTCATTTAGGAGGAACGATAATGTGGCATTGTATTTGTGTCTAGCCAGAACTTGACTTCCCCAATTAGGGATCATTAAGTATATATAAGTATAACCATCTTCTACCACAGCAATGACCGTTGCATTTTCTGATGTAACATTTGTTGTACCAAACCTGTCTGTTGAATCATAATAGCTATATTGTTTTGGAGAATTTGGGCTTTTATAGTTAAGAACAAACCTTTTGGGATCCAACACCATACTATAAGGCCCATTAGAATTGTCTGCTTCGGAAGCCCGGCTCACTAACTTGTTTGGGCCTCTAAGCCGAAGAGATTGGCCCACTAAGAGGGTATCGGTTGGGTAATCAAAGCTTTGCCAAATAAATTCACCTCTAGAGTCATGTAACACCATGTTACCATTCGAAAACAACTTGAAGCTAACAACACCTTTGTTGGCAGTGTTGGTTTGCCAAGCAATCTGGCCATCAGCATCCGCCAAGACGAGATTCCCCTCTTGTCCGAAGGTTAGGGTTGCATTTTCACAAACTGAGTTTCCCCGATTAGCCTCCCAAACCCAACGAAATAATGACTCGCAACGTTGGAGACCCATACGCAAAGCAGGGGTGTAGGCATTAGGAGTTGTGTTGTAAAAATATAGTTGAAATGGGGCAGCGAAGGGAGATAGAACACGATAATTGGCATCGTATTCAGCAACGTATGACCCCAATTCCCCTTGATTGACATACTTGAAGGTCTCATTGAGAGGAACTAATGCTTGGGCAGTAAAAGAAATGTATGAGGAGAAAAAGAGAGAGCAAAGGCGTTGCAAATGAAAGTGAAGCCATTTGGGATATGTGAATTGAAGTGTTTTTCCTGAGTTTTGAGCAAATGTAGGTCTCTATATATATGTATGTATAGAGTGGCTTGGATAATGCTAATAATAATTTCGCAATGCGGCCTCCACGTTTGACTCATTGAGAACATATATATATGCCAAAATTCACATGTTAATATGCCACCTTTTGCTTTATTAATATATATATGTACAAGTTGCGTGGGTCCATATACACATATACATGTCTGTCTATCAATATTTGTGTCGATAATATTATAAAATATTGTTAAAATATGACTCTTGGACCCATATCTCATTATTTAACCCAAAGTTACCGTTGTATGAATGTGTTATTATATACGAAAGTGGTAACAGATCTTATCCAAGAAAATGAAGGTGGTAAGAGACTTGGTGTAGTGCTGTGCTGCCCTACTCATTATAACTAGCACCAGCTATTAATACAATTTCGATTATTGATTGTAAAAGAAAAATGACATGTAACCCATCAGTTTAATAGTCCATGGGAGCTCAACAGGTTTATTTTACTCTTTTATCTCAAAATTCATTATTTAAAATTTATTGTTTTAATATAGATTCCATTATTTTTTAAAGCACAATTTAGAATTCATTATTTTAGTTCTGAATTCATTATGTTCTGAAATTCCAGTGAAAAAAACAATGGAATTAAGATTTACTAAATAAAACTTATCAACAATGGATATTGTTAGAAAGAGTTTTATGCGATGATTCCGAATATGTAATTTTTTTTAAATCTAACATGTATTTTGAGAGTTAAAACGTTTTAAAATTTTGTTTAAAAGACTTGAGCTCCCATGAACTATCACTATATGGGCTACCTAACACTACTGTTTAAAAAAACATGGTCATAACTTCACCAGATCGTGAACAAATTAATTAACATATTTAGCTTATTAGTGAAATAAAGTTATTAATTTACGCATGCATTTGTACTTGATTTTGATTCTCACTAGAGAGTTTAGGGTTTATGATTCAGGAATAATTGACACTCAGTTTCCCAGGAATCTTTTGCAAAGACAATGAGAGTGCTCCTCCATGCACCACCACCAATACCAATATCAACATCAGCAATGTAAGTATAGATCCTCAAGTTTCCATCCAAATCGATTCGAAGAAATGATGATGTGGCATTATACTTGGGTTCAGCCAAAACTAGGCTACCACCATTGGGGTCGGTCAAATATATAGAAGAAGAATTTCCTTCAACCCCACTAGTGAGTGTGACTTACTCTTCAGCAACATTTGGTTTAGGAAACCTTTGTGTTGAATCATAATACACATATTGTTTAGGCGAATTTGAGCTTTTAAAATAGAGAGCAAACCTTTGGGGCTCAAAGACAAGGCTATAAGGCCCATGTGATTTGTCTATTTGAGAAGCCAGACTCACTAACTTGTTTGGGTCTCTTAGCCGAAGAGATTGGCCTACTAAGAAACTATCAGTTGGCTAATCAAAACTTTGTCAAATAAATTTACCTTCCGAGTCATATAAAACCATGTTACCATTTGGAAGCAACTTGAAGCCAACACCACCTTTGTTGGCAGTGTTGGTTTGCCAAGCAATACGGCCATCCGCATCCATCAAGACAAGATTCCCGTCTTGTCCGAAGTTTAGAGTTGCATTTTCACTAACTGGGTTACCTCGGTTAGCCTCCCAAACCCAACGAAATAGTGATTAGGTACGTTGAAGACCCATACGCAAAGCGAGGGTGTAGGCATTAGGAGTTGTATTGTAAAATCAAAGTTGAAATGGGGCAGCGAAGGGGTCTAGAACATGATAATTGGCATCGTATTCAACAACATACGGCCCTAATTCGCCTTCATTGACATACTTGAATGTCTCTTCGAGAGGGACTAATGCTTGGGCGATGCAAGAGAAGAGAAAAAGAGATAGCAAAGGCTTTGCAAGTGAAAGGTAAGCCATTATCAGAGAGGTGATCCGTTTGTATTATAGTTAGATAGATGTTATGAACAAAAGATGGTATCTCTATTTAAGGTGGTTGTGCCAAGGTTAATTTGGTCACAATATATATAACTGCGGCAGCCTCCACATTAGAATGGAGAATCGTTCATAATTGTTGCATTATTGAGTGTTCCACTTCTACAACAATCTACCTTTTTACTTTCATTGAATTCACTGCACTCTGGATATGGCAAGAGGACACTTCTCTATTTCTTTTCTTTTCTTTTTTCCAATGTGAGACACTTCTATTCCTTTTTAATCAACCATAAAATCATTTATTCTTAACTCTCAATTGTGAGTATGATTTATAACCTCTCTTTGGAAGCTCAACAAGAGACATTGTAAGTAGTCTCACATCGCTATGTCTAAGCTAGAGACATTTCGATTAACTGTTAAAGGGATAAAATCTCACATCGGTTGTTGAGGGGCTTGGTGTCTAGCTTATAAGCTTGCCCAAGTCTTCAACTCATTGTCCAGCCTTTTCCAGGAAGGTGGGCTGGGAACTGCCACGGCCCAATGGGCTGAGATGGTGGGGAGGCTGGCTCTGGGTTGTGCCATCGTGGGATTTTCTACATGGTATCGGAGCGGGTGTGCTCGTCCCCGATAAAAAGTCCACTGTTGGGCCTTGGAATGCTTTGTGTCCATAATTATCCTATACATAATTAGAAAATTAAAAAAGAAATTTCAGCTTCTCCCTCCTCTCTCTAGGGTTTGCTACTTTTGCTTCTACAAAAATGACCTTTTCATCTCTCTCTCTTTCCTTTTTTTCTGTCATCCCTTTCCCCTCACAATTTTTTCTCTTAGATGCAACATCCGTGACAAAAAATGGAGCAATGATTTCGTTTTTAAGTTTCGTGAGGTTCGTTTAAAATTTCGCTTTGGTGATTAGTGTGGAAGAAGTTGTCAATTTTTTTTGGATATTCCGTCAACAAAGAGATTAGAAGATGTACAGTTTCACTGAATATTTGACGTGAGCCCTGCCATGTTTGATCGTTGGTGATTAGTGTGGAAGAACTTGTTACTCATCTCTCTCTTCTCACCCAAGCTCACCACAACCCATATGTCATATTTGTCGTTCGACCACTGTTTGTGACACGACTTGTCTCAAAAGAACCACAAAGAGATGAGGAACAAAACCCAACAGATCTTGACGAGTTTCGTCTACCATAGATGAAGATAGTTCCTCATTACGATATCTTGTAACTAATTACATTGAAAGTGTAATAAGCCACTGCTATGTTTGATTGCATTGTCCACAATGGAGAAAGTTCCTTAGTGCAAGGTCCCAATTGGAAAATGATGATTAGTCATGTTTGTTGCAACTAGACAATGTAAATAAGACATTTTCCTGTTGGGATGCTTTGGTAAAATGGAGATAGTTCCGTATCATGTAACTAATTACATTGAAAGTGTAATATACCAGTGTCATGTTTGATTGGTTGTCCAAAATGGAGAAAGTGTCTCGGCGCAAGGTCCCAATTGAAAAATGATGACTAATCACGTTTGTTGCAACTAGACAATATAATAAGACATTTCCCTGTTGGGATGCTTTGGCTCAAATGAAAACAGTTTTTTATTACGACGTCTTTATTGGACAATGTAACTAATTACATTGACAATGTAATAAGTCACTGTGCCTAATACAAATATCATGAGATTGTGCCTAAATTTAACAAACATCATCAGAATAGTGTAATAAGGCATTGTGCCCCTTAAGAACATTGTAACAGCGAGAAATCTATGATTTAGAGAGAAATAGAGATAAGAGAGATGATTGGCTTTGGAAAGAGGCATGTAAATCTTATAGGAGAAATTTTATTTACACACCAGTAAAATACTAACTTTACACCACTTTTAAAACATCATAAGTTTACATCAAAAATTTATAAGTTTACACAAAATTTTGATGAATAAACCAAAATATCATTGATTTGTAAAATATTAGGAATTATATTGTTAAGTTTAGGCACATTGTAACAATAACCCACAATTATACTGGAAAGTCTACTTGGCATGCCATATGGACTCGGTTGAGCAACGAGTCCTTAGAAATGGATTGCCCAGTGTAGGAGAAAGATGTTTGATGCTTATTGCTCTTGACGATCCCATCGGAAACTAACCAAACCAAGCGATCAGGTATGAGAAACTAACCAAACCAAGCGCCTTTTGAAGCGATCTAGTAAGAGAATTGTAAAAGAACAAAAAAACTTTAGGAAAGAACAAAAAAACTTTAGGAAAGAATCCAGAGCAGATACACTTCTCTTTCCTCTAATATTTTCCATCTAGCTTTCTTCTTTTTCCATCATTCTCTCCCCTTCTTCCCGCTTCTCTCTCCTCTAAAATTTCATCTCTCTCCATCACTCTCTCTCCATCATTCCATCTATTTCTTCCTATTTCCAAATATGTACTTCACGAGATCTAGAGTTCTCGCTGTTGCAACAACCGAATCGACTTCATTAATATAGTCAAGTTGCGCTTCCTCAAAAAGAACCCAAAGCAGAGAAGAAGTTCTTGAATGAGGCTGATGATTCTATCATCGGATAGCAAAGTTAAGTCGTGGGGTGGGGAGTTGTGTCTAGAGGGAGAGAATAAAATTTGGAATCTCAAGAGACAAGAAGGCTAGGTATGTTTTTGGTTATCTGAAATTTGAATTTTAAAATTTGTGTTTCTTTGAATTTTTTAAATTGACATGCTGGAAAGTCTACATGGCATGTCACATGTTTATATAAATTTATGAATGTTTATATTATGAGTTGTATAGTTCTTTCATAAGAAAATTAAATATTAACATCAGAATAATTTTTAGCCCCTAATAATGGTGCTTACATGTATTGAATTGGTCACACTCGGACTGTGGAATTTTTTTTTCATTTGTCCTTTTTGGTAATTTGACAACATATATATGTTTAGATTCAATCTCACCAAACACCTGAACAGTGTATTTTACAGAGTATACTATAGCATAAATCAATAGCATATACTCTATCAGCCATACTCTGTACCAAACACACCCTATATTAAGAAATTTTTTCTTTAAAAAACTGCATTTTATGATAGCAGGTATCTTAGCAAATTTGTCCGTGGTATTATTTTTTTGTGATGCTTACTCCATCCGCGGTTTTTTCTTCAAAAACCACGTCTACAAAGTTAATTTGTTGTAGTGGTATAATATAAATATAAATATAAATATATATATATATAAGTACATCTTTAATTGAAAAACTTAACTCCAGCTCAACAAAGAATTTTGCTTCAACCATCTCCATTGCTCCATATTCTGTAGCTTCACCTCCATCATGGATTATCAAATTCCTTCTTTTCCAATTATGTTGGCCTTTCTTGTTTTCTTATTGATGCTGCTGATATAAAATTTGGAGCAAATCAAAAAATAATAAATCAAATTCAGTTGTTCCTCCTTCTCCATGGAGACTACCCCTGGTAGGAAACATTCACCAAATGATTGGCTCTCTGCCACATCGACGCCTACATGATTTAGCCAAGAAATATGGACCTCTTATGCATCTTCAGCTTGGTGAATTTGTTGGACCTAGGCTATACAGGAGGGGGAGGGGGTGAATTGTGTTCCCAAATTTCGAATAGAAATCCCCTTATATCAATTTCACAAATCAAGCGCTACACCAAGCACACAAGGTGAGTCTTACAAATACAATTGCCCTAATTTATTTCCAAGCAAATCAAATTTTATCTTTAGACTTGTAACTTAAGTATATAATGCGTCTGGATGCGAAATCCTATCAATTTAATGAATGACAAAGTATAATTGCACACAAATGGGTCTATATGAGCAATATGAATAAATTGCATAATACGAACCAATTGAAGCAAAGGCAAATTAATCAAGTACTTAACTTGCAATTTTACAGAACAATAGCAATATGAAAAGAATAAACAATAATATAAAGTAAAGACATGTTAATCAAATATAATTATGATTAGAGTATATTAGAGAAATAAAAATACAATAAATAAATAATACTTGATTAGATTAGTGTTATGAAAATAAAGTAAATAAAATAAAGCAACTTATGTTAGATTAGAAGAGTTAATGAAAGCTGTAAAAGTAAAACAAGTAAAGAGCACACAAGTAGTTTATGGTAGTTCGAAGACCCTTCTCCTACGTCTACTACCTAGGTTCACCAACCTAGGATTTTCCAACCTCCGCTAAGGTGTGACTTTTCAAGAGCTCCACAAAACTCTTACACAAGGATTTCAAAATGACCCCAACACTTCCACATTCTCACTAATATAGTACCCGGTTTGAGTTTTACAAAGATAGGCTCAATGATTCACTCACTCAGTGTTTGCACTCAACAAACTAGAAGGAACTCTCAAGAGATTTTAAAGTGAGGCTCACAGATAGAAAATCAGATTTGAGTTTAGAAGAGCTCATAAGAAGACAGGATTCTTCACACCTGGAATTGCTATAGCAATCGGTGAAGATAAACAATAAATATCAGTTCTTCACACTTGGATTAGCACTAAGCTAAAGGTAAGGAATATGAAAGAATGTTAAGAGACTTTTGTAGCCGAGTGAAGGAAAAGATGAAGTATAGCTCTCTGATCTAAAACAATAGATTATGCTTGAGAGTGAAAACTTCTCGTCTTTGGTGGCGCCCCAAGAGGTCCTTTTATAATCCACAAGGACTCCTTGATTTCCTCTTGATTTTCTCGGTAATTTGATTCTTCTCAAGCCAAATGAATCAATCAATTAATATAGCTTTGATTTGATTCATATTATATCCTTCAATCTCTTTCACGTTTTTGTCTTTGATTATCTCCTTATTTGCAACTCCACCACTTTAGAAACATCTTGACTTTTGCTTGCATGAATCATTAAATATTTTAATAAAGCTTGCCATATTAGAATCATAGCTTGTTGGACTGCCGTTCAATCTTCAAGAATAGCTTGATTCAAAGCTTTATAAATGGAAAGTGATATCACACTTTATTCTCCAATCAACTTGATAATTTTCTCACCAAATCACTTCCCTTGAATTTAGTAGTTCAGAGAATCAACGTGTAATAGTCTTGATTTTGTTTCCCTTCACAGATCATATTTGACATATAAGGACTTTAAGACTTGATATAATTCTCCATAATTCTTGGCTTAATGGCTTCAATCAAATATAGTAAGTCTTTCTTCATTTGAAATCAAATGCCGGCCAACTATATTTCCATTTAGTCTCTGTAATTCAGCAGCACAAGCAGGAGATTTCCTTTATGAGAGATTGACCTCCAGCTCTCCATGATTTCGAACAATAAGTAGGGAAAGATTAAAAACCTTTTGCTTTTAATCTCCAAAATATCACCAAGTCAAAAATTTTCTCATGGAAATTGAATCATCCTTTTTAATATAGATCACACATTTTGCATATGTAACGAAACATTTTATAATGAACTCTCGATAAAATCCCTCTCAACTTTCTTAAAAATTTGCTTGTAAACTCATTTGAGTTTCATGCTTGAACCATAGGTTAATTGAGGTTAAATAATTAAAATCTAAGCATGTAATATCATAACATATATAAACTAATGTGCATGTAAGGTTCCAGCTCAAATAAATATCATATAGTCGTATAATAAGTCACATAAATCAATCGGATAATAACATTGCGCAGCAATTTCGAACACATATTTGGGAAACGATTTTGAGCAAGAAAAAATCAAAATTTCTTAATCATGTCTTCATAAAAAATGTTTATTATGATATAAATAATGTCTACCAAATTTCAGCTTAATCTGAATTCATTTGATATAAAAATGGTCAATGAGTTCACAAGTAGGTTTAAACCTTATCAATAAAAACCAATTTCAAATTCAATCACTTTGTAATTAAATTCATCACATAGTGCATGTAATCAAATAGCACAATAATATTGAATTATCAAAATTAAAATGTAGAACCTTTGGTCCAACAGAATTATCCACTATTGTTTTTTCTTCTCCAAAAGTTGCCAAAGAAGTAATGAAAAAACCCATGACATTACTTTTGCATCCAGACCTTATATTTTTTCTCATGATGTTCTGTTCTATAACAGTAGTAATATAATGTCTTCACCATTTGGAGATTACTGGAGATAGATGCGTAAAATTTTGACAATGGAGCTCTTAAGCGTAAGAAGGGTTCATGCTTTGCGATCGATCAGAGAGGAAGATGTATCACAGTTTGTTAAATCTATTTCTTCAAATGCAATGTCAAAGATCAATCTCAGTGAGATGTTAATTTGTTTAACATATGAAATCACTACAAAGATGACATGTGGTGGGAGTTGCGAGAAGCATGGAGCATTTGTCCCACTTATAAGAGAAATCGTAGAGGTTTCCTCTGAATCCAGTTTGGCTAATATGTTCCCTTCCATCAAGTTGTTTCATCTGATCAGTGGAATGAGAACTCGCCTTGAGAAGCTGCATCATGAAGTCGATAAGATACTTGAGAGGCTCATGCACGAACATGGAGTTAACAAGTCAAGAATCGGCAATGATTTGTTGGACATACTCTTGAATCTTCAGGCACAAGGAGAATTTAAGTTCCCCTTGACCGCAGACAATATCAAAGGACTCGTAATGGTAACTATGTCTTATTCACTTTACGTTTTTTTATAACTATATACAGCTAAATAGTGTTGTTCTAGTTTAATTGAAAAATAAATCTTAACTTTCAGGAAGTTTTCATGGGTGGGAGTGAAACAACATCTACGACTTCAGAGTGGGCAATGTCGGAATTGCTAAGGAACTCAAAAGTGATGGCAAAGGCTCAAATAGAGGTGAGGCATGTCTTTGACAGAAAAGGATATGTAGATGAAGCCAGACTCGAAGAACTAGAAGAGGCAAAATCGTGTGACTTAAGAGGTGATCGATTAAAATGGAAGGAGGATTATTGAGTATTAAAACCAAAATCAAGGAGCTGCTTTCTACATTGAGAGGAGCCGAAAATCAGAGCTTTCGTATTGATCAAGAGATTGAAGAACTATATTATTCTATTTATTTAAGGGTGGCCATGCATCATAGATTCTGAGAACATTCTTGAGAAATTGATCAAGCCGTGCACTATCTCTTATTTTCTTAACCCTGCAATCATACCCATAGTTTATCAAAATCTTTTAAAAAGTGACATCCATGCATCCTTCAAATATCAGACATACATACGACATAAATTCATCTATATCAACGAAGAGTTTGTGGATAGTCTAGAGGTCCAATTTGACATGCTTGTATGAAAGTCCTAAACATGCACCCAATTCATGATTTACGTAATTACTTGAGTTAATTGCATAGTCATCAGTTGTGTGTTGATTATTAGTTATTGTGGAATTAATGGAATGAGTATGGTAAAATTATGGTAAGTTGGTCCCTAAGAGATAGTGCACTGCTTGATCAATTTCTCAAGAATGCATGGCCACCCTTTAATAAATACAAGAATATAATTCTTCAATCTCTCGATCAATATGAAAGCCTCTTAAGTCACACGATTTTGCTTCTTCAATATCTTTGATTCGATATCATAAAATCAGCTTCATAATGCTCTACAATTTGCCGCATGATTTGACTCTCCAAGTTAGGAAATTAAATAAGCTTTCAATCTTGGTCTTCACGAAGTAGGAAAGAAAATCCTCCAAATTGTCTTCACAAGGGGCGACTAGGATTTCTTGAAATTCTCTTCAATTTATTTTGAATTTAGGCTCCATAGAGTCATGAAAACCATTCAGTAATGATTCCTCTTTAGAATTGAGACTTCGGCTTCTCAATGTGATGGAGAAAATATTCTAAAGGTCATCTCTTGAAAGAAATAGTAAATCTTATCTCCATAAAATTTGGCTCTTGATCATTGCAATTATATGCATGGTAAGTAGCTTGACTTTTCTTCTTGTAGAATCATCCTTTGATTCTCCTTTAAGGCAAATAGAGCTTCACTTTAATTCTCCAAGATACCTCAAAGTCACCGAAAATAATAAGGCAATAGGATCTCTTTTTGGTGCACGCCTAATCCATGTATGCCAAGCTTAACTTCAATGGTTGCTGAATTGATTGAACTTGAATGCAACTTATCTTCAAGTCTAGCCAACATGTTTATTACAAACACTAGTTAATTTGTTGTATTAAAAACACTAGTTATTCAGAAAATAGAAAATAATTTTTAGAACTTCAAACCAAACATGTTTTATTTATTAGAAAATAGAAATAGAAAATGAAATGAAAAATAGAACATAGAAAACAAATCAAACGCACTCTAAAATCGCCAAAGCATAATTAAATGCTTAATCAACAAGGATAGCATTGTAAGGAATGGGGATTAAATACAGATGATTTTTTCTTCCAACTGCCGCACCAAAATTTTCAGTCATGTCTAATTCTTCTTGATCCATGTTATCAGGGAGCTTCCAGTCAAAATGGTAGAGTAAGTTTGCAAGTATAAGCTCAACAGTCGCAATTCCAAACGATATGCCAGGACACATCCTCCTACCAGAACCAAAAGGGATAAGTTCAAAGTTGTTCCCCTTGTAGTCTATCAAACTATCAACGAATCTCTCAGGATAGAACTTCTCCGCATCAATCCAATAATTAGGATCTCTTGCAATAGTCCATGCATTAATGATGACTTGAGTTTTCACCGGTATGTCATATTCATTAATTTGACTCCTCTCTCTGCATTCTCTTTGGATTAACAATGGAAGGGGAGGGTGTAATCTTAGAGTTTCTTTGATAACTACTTTGAAGAATTCTAGTTCTTCAAGCCCGGCTTCATCTACATATCCTTTTCTGTCAAAGACCTTCCTCACCTCTGCTTGAGCCTTTGCCATCACTTTTGGGTTCCTTAGCAATTCCGACATTGCCCACTCTAAAATCGTAGATGTTGTTTCACTCCCACCCAGGAAAACTTCCTGAAAGTTAAGATTTACTTTTCAATTAAACTAGAACAACACTATTTAGCTTTATACAGTTATAAAAAATAAAAAAAAATAAAAAAAATAAACAAACTTAAAGTGATGAATAAGACATACTTACCAGTACAAGTGCTTTGATATTGTTTGTTGTCAAGGGGAATTGAAATTCTCCATGTGCCTGAAGATTCAAGAGTATGTCCACCAAATCATTGCCGATTCTTGACTTGTTAGCTTTATGTTCGTGGATGACGCTCTCAAGTATTTTATCAACTTCATGATGTAGCTTCTTAATGCGAGTTCTCTCCCCACTGATCAGATGAAACAACTTGATGGAAGGGAACATATTAGCCAAATTGAATTCAGAGGCAAACTCTACGAGTTCTCTTATAAGTGGGACAAATGCTTCATGCTTCTCGCAACTCCCACCAAATGCCGTCTTTGTAGTGATTTCATATGTTAAACAAATTAGCATCTCACTGAGATTGATCTTTGACCTTGCATTTGAAGAAATAGATTTGACAAACTGTGATACCTCTTCCTCTCTGATCGATCGCAAAGCTTGAACCCTTCTTTCGCTTAAAAGCTCCACTGTCAATATTTTACGCATCTGTCTCCAGTAATCTCCATATGGTGAAGTTGCTACAGTGCTACTGTTATAGCACAGAAAATCATGAGAAAAAATATAAGGTCTCGTTGCAAAAGTAATGTCATGGGTTTTCATTACTTCTTTGGCAACTTTTGGAGAAGAAACAACAATGGTGGACAATTCACCAAGCTGAAGATGCATAAGAGGTCCATATTTCTTGGCTAAATCATGTAGGCGTCGATGTGGTAGAGAGCCAATCATTTGGTGAATGTTTCCTATCAGGGGTAGTCTCCATGGAGAAGGAGGAGCAACTGAATTTGATTTATTACTTTTTGATTTGCTCCAATTTTTCAGCAGCATCAATAAGAAAACAAGAAAGGCCGACAAAATTGGAAAAGAAGGAATTTGATAATCCATGATGGAGGTGAAGCTACAGAATATGGAGCAATGGAGATGGTTGAAGCAAAATTCTTTGTTGAGCTGGAGAGAAGTTTTTCAATTAAAGATGTACATACATACATACATACATACATATATATATATATTACATCACTACAACAAATAGTAGACGTGGTTTTTGAAGAAAATACCACGGATGGAGTAGGCATCACAAAAAATAATACCACGGACGGATTTGCTAAGATACCTGCTATCATGAAATGCAGTTTTTTTTCTTTTTTTTAACTTTGTAGCCGTGGTTTTTGAAAAACAAAGAAAATACCACAGATGGAGTAAGCATCACAAGGATAATACCGTGCGCAGATTTGCTAAGATTTTGCTATCATAAAATGCAGTTTTTACAAAAAAATTCTTAATATAGTAACACGGTTAATGTCTAATTATAAAAAGATTAATTATACTTTTCATCACTGATGAAAAGATATGGATTGTTCACCTCTGTTATTCTTACAAGGTACAATCTCTTGTCACTTTGAGCTCTACAATCTTCAACTATTAATGTTTGAATTATAGCATTACTTTGAGCTTTCTAATATTCTTACAAGGTACAATCTCCAAGTTTAAATGATGTGTGGTTAAGGGTATGATGGTGCTAGCAATATGTGGGGTGCTTGGAATGGACTTCAAGCATTGTTTCTCAAAGATTGTCCATATGCATATTATGTTCATTGTTTGCCCATCGACTGCAACTAGCATTAGTGGCAGCAGCTAAGGAGATGTCTTGCATTTGACAATTCTTTTCACATTTGATTTCCGTTGTTAATCTTGTGGGTTCTTCTCCTAAACGCATTAGTGAGTTACAATCTACTCAACGGGATGAGATTACTCTCATGTTGGCTATTGGAGAAAGACAGTCTGGTAGAGGAGCTAATCAAATGAGTGCACTTTATCTAGCTGGAGCCACTCCGTTGGAGCTCTCACTATGACTCTGTTAGGAGCTTGATAGAAATGTATGGTACATCATGTAAAGTTCTTGAACATCTCAGTAACAATGGGACAATTGGATCTATATGTGGGGAAGCTAGTGGTGTTTATTCTGCAATTATGACCTTTGAGTTCATATTTTTCTTACATTTGATTGATAAAATCATGGGAATCACAGATTTACTTGGCCAAGCTCTACAACGTAAATCCTTTGATATCTTGAATGCTTTGAGATTAGTTTCAACAACGAAAGCTCTCCTTTCCAGATTTAGACAAGATGAGTGGGATACATTTTTTGAGAAAGTGAAGTTATTTTGTACCAAACATGACATTAATATTCCTGATATGGGTGGTCGTTATAGAGTGCGTCGTTCATGTCAACGACAAGATCCTATTACAATCGAACACCATTAGCACTTTGATGTCTTCAATGAGGTAATTGATTTTCAGTTGATGGAGTTAAATAGTAGATTCAACGAGAAATCAGTGGAACTTTTTACTCTAAGCTCTGCTTTGAATTCGAGTGATTCCTTCAAAGCATTTAAAATTGAAGACATATGCAATCTTGCAAGCAAATTTTATACTCAAGATTTCATTTCACAAGAAATCCATGCTTTGAGATGTGAGTTGGAGCATTATTAGTATGATGTAATATTTGATCCTGAGTTTCAACACTTTATGAATTATGTCACAACTTAGTTACGTCAGGAAAGTCACAGAACTATTATCTGACTGAGAGATTGATTCGACGGCGATTACAGAATGGGCATTTTCAGCTATGAAGCATGTCAAGACAGCCCTCCGTAACAAAATGGATGATGAATTTCTTACAGATTGCATGGTTCTTTACATTGAACGAGAACTTACTGAGAAAGTCAATTTAGATTCTGTAATAGATGATTTTTATTCCTCGAAGTCTCGTCGGGCATAACTTTAATAGATATTATCTCATCTTGTGTAAGGTATTTTGTTTCATCAACTTTAATTGTGTATTTATGCTAATGTTTTACGGTTATTTTATGCATTAAATAAGTGTAATGTCATAAATAACTCTAAAAAAATTTCCGGGGGCACCAGACCCCCATCAACTTCTAGTAACCCCCAACTCCAATTCCTAGTTCCATCCTTCAATAGCAGGGGGAAACAAAGATCCTGCGATGTTATCTAATAGGAAATAATTGAACGGATGGGTCCTCTTTGTTAAATTTTGGTTAGTGTGATATCTATAAAGAAAGCAAAATTGATGATGTGTTGCAAGACAGAATAGCATGGAAGCATGATCTGCAGGGAGGAAAGATATATTCTGCCATATTATATGTATTATGAAAAATAGTTTATCCAATGTCGGAATTGATCACAATATACGGATCTGGCATATCTGGTCACGTCCCCTTCCACCACGTCCAATAATACTAGCATCATCGGCGCGTGCTAGATCCAGTTTCAGACTCGCCGTTTAGAGTATATATATATATATATATATATATATAGATGTTTGGTGAAACTTGATCTAGATATAGAGTATATAATGTTAGGACTTATGTCCCACATCGGTTAAAAAACTAGGCAAAGGTTTAACCAGGCAAAGTGCATGTATATAGAAGCAAGCCCTCTCTCCCCTTATTAGGCCTTTTAGGGGAAGGCCCAAGGGGGCCCAGATTTATTACATGGTATCGAAGCAGGTGTGCGCTCGTCCCCTATAAGAAGTCCACTCGTTGGACCTTGGGCTTTGATACCCAGTCCACGAGTGTGGGGGAGTGTTAGGACTTATGTCCCACGTCGGTTAAAAAACCAGGCAAAGGTTTAACCAGGCAAAGTGCCTGTATATAGAAGCAAACCCTCTCTCCCCTTATTAGGCCTTTTAGGGGAAGGCCCAAAGGGGCCCAGATTTATTACAACCTAATAAGGGGAGAGAGGGCTTGTTTATATATACAGTCACTTTGCCTGGTTAAACCTTTGCCTGGTTTTTTAACCGATGTGGGACATAAGTCCTAACTCCATATTCTTCATCCGCTCGTCTACAGTCACTTTGCCTGGTTAAACCTTTGCCTGGTTTTTTAACCGATGTGGGACATAAGTCCTAACTCCATATTCTTCATCCTCTCGTCTTCTTTCTCTACTCCCTTTAATTTCTGCAATTCTACAAAGCAATCTACAAAAACTACATGGTATCGGAGCAGGTGTGCGCTCGTCCCCGATAATAAATCCACTCGTTGGGCCTTAGGCTTTGATACCCAGTCCACGAGTGCGGGGGAGTGTTAGGACTTATGTCCCACATCGGTTAAAAAACCAGGCAAAGGTTTAACCAGGCAAAGTGCCTGTATATAGAAGCAAGCCCTATCTCCCCTTATTAGGCCTTTTAGGGGGAGGCCCAAGGGGGCCCAGATTTATTACATATAATGTTAATTTACCAATAAGTAGATTATGTATGAACAAAAAGACATTACTGTGTCGATTTTGATCTCTTACCACTTTCATATATAAGAACACATTCAGCCGACTATAATCATTCATTTTGATTCCCAAAAATAGTTAATTTAATTGTGTTGTGGGGGTGGTGATGGGTGAGTCAGTCTGGCACCATGCACTCGTGCTTAAATGATATGTAATTCAATTATTTTTATTAGTACATTCACTCCTTGAGCAGAGTTCATTGTCAAAGCATCGATTTTCTTAGCCATAGTGGCTATGGTGCGCATCAACTCACTATCTCTTTGATTGCTTTGCCTTTGAAGGGAGCCTCTCCGTAGGCCAAGAATAGTTTGTCTTGGAAATCTTGTCAAGTAAAATTTGGGCCTCCTCTTGAGATTTAGTCATAAATGAACCACAAGCGGCTGCATCCAACATTTACCTAGTAGGCGCACCCAAACCAATATAGAAAGCTTGATATACCATCCACTCCGGGAAGCCATGATTTTGACAACTCCTTATGATAGCTTTGAATCGCTCCCATGCCTTATAGATAGATTCAAATTCAAGTTGAGAAAAAGTCATGAATTCATTCCTAATTTGAACCACCTTGGAAGGAGGAAATAATTTAGCCAAAAATTGCTCCGACAACTCCACCCAAGTGCCAATAGAATTTGGAGGCAATGACATCAACCAAGCCTTGGCTTTGTCCCTCAAGGAGAAAGGAAATAATCTCAGCAAAATAGCATCCCGCGAAGCTCCATTGATATCAAAAGTGGCACAAATGTGTAAAAGGGATGAAAGGTGCATGTTTGGCTCTTCGTTAGGAAAATCATGAAAGACCACCGCATTAGAGATCATTGTGATTATCGCCTGCTTGATTTCAAAGTGTGTAGCATTGATGGGTCGATACCAGATACTAGAGGGAGTGGTATCCCAAGTAGGCTTAGCACACTCCTGCAAAGAACGTTGATCAATTTGCCTAGGAGGTTCATGTACTTGATTCCCTCCATTTTCACCATTAGCATTTCTATTCCAATTCAAGCCTCCACCCCCAATGGGCTCTACACCATTCCTTAAGTTGTCTCCCATGTCTTCAATGAGATTATTATAGCTCTCGTATAAGATTGTGCAGTGTTCTCTCAATCTCCGGATCTGGGTGAGCTAAATCCAAGCTAAGAGCATGCCTTCCCAAGCACATACAAGAGAAATAAATTTTGCCGAAAATTAAAATCCAATATAGCACAATTAATAATCAAAATCAATACAAAATACAATTGTCTCAATCCCTGGCAACGGCGTCAAAAACTTATTGGTCCAAATTTACAAGTATACGAAAACGCGCAAGTAATAAAGATTGAGTAGAGTATCGTCCCACAGAGATTTTGGAAATTTAACTCAATATCAATTAAAGCTACAAGTATGCTAAAACGGAGAAGCGAATTGGTTTGGATTTGATTTTTTCTAAACTAAAGCAAGTAATTAAAAGTGATTAACTAAAACAATTGAAACAAGCACAACCCAGACACAAGTTTAGATCAAGTATGAAAATCACTAAGGTACTTAATTTCACATTCGCTTATCCGATTCAACTCCCTTGGTTCCTTAATCCCTTAATTACTACCTCTTAATTGATACTCGGTCTCCCTATCATTTCCAATGCTTCCTTCCTGGTTACACCAAAAGTGCCTCTCTCTCTCTAACCTCTGTTATTCCTAACATTTGGGTTCAATAGACAAAGACCCATTAAGATTTGTAGATTAACCGTGTAACGATTGCATAGGTCATGTCCCTATATTCCTATGATTCATGCAACCTATGATGTCTATGATAAAAGACAAATGCTAGATATCTCCTTCCGATCTATGGTAAAAGGTAAATCCTAGATATCTAGGATACCTATATGTGCATAGGCTGCACATACAAGGCAAATAGAGCTTCACTTTAATTCTCCAAGATGCCTCAAAGTCACCGAAAATAATAAGGCAATAGGATCTCTTTTTGGTACACGCCTAATCCATGTATGCCAAGCTTAACTTCAATGGTTGCTGAATTGATTGAACTTGAATGCAACTTCTCTTCAAGTCTAGCCAACATGTTTATTACAAACACTAGTTAATTTGTTGTATTAAAAACACTAGTTATTCAGAAAATAGAAAATAAGTTTTAAAACTTCAAACCAAACATGTTTTCTTTATTAGAAAATAGAAATAGAAAATGAAATGAAAAATAGAACATAGAAAACAAACCAAACTCACTCTAAAACTACTAAAGCATAATTCAATGCTTAATCAACAAGGATAGCATTGTAAGGAATGGGGATTAAATACAGGTGATTTTTTCTTCCAACTGCCCCACCAAAATTTTCAGTCATGTCTAATTCTTCTTGATCCATGTTATGAGGGAGCTTCCAATCAAAATGGTAGAGTAAGTTTGCAAGTATAAGCTCAACAGTCGCTATTCCAAACGACATGCCAGGACACATCCTCCTACCAGAACCAAAAGGGATAAGTTCAAAGTTGTTCCCCTTGTAGTCTATCAAACTATCAACGAATCTCTCAGGATAGAACTTCTCCGCATCAATCCAACTATTAGGATCTCTTCCAATACTCCATGCATTAATGATGATTTGAGTTTTCACCGGTATGTCATATTCATTAATTTGACCCCTCTCTCTGCATTCTCTTTGGATTAACAATGGAAGGGGAGGGTGTAATCTTAGAGTTTCTTTGATAACTAATTTGAAGAATTCTAGTTTTTCAAGCCCGGCTTCATCTACACATCCTTTTCTATCAAAGACCTTCCTCACCTCTGCTTGAGCCTTTGCCATCACTTTTGGGTTCCTTAGCAATTCCGACATTGCCCACTCTAAAGTCGTAGATGTTGTTTCACTCCCACCCAGGAAAACTTCCTGAAAGTTAAGATTTATTTTTCAATTAAACTAGAACAACGCTATTTAGCTTTATACAGTTATTAAAAAAAACTTAAAAGTGATGAATAAGACATACTTACCATTACAAGTGCTTTGATATTGTCTGCTGTCAAGGGGAACTGAAATTCTCCATGTGCCTGAAGATTCAAGAGTATGTCCAACAAATCATTGTCGATTCTTGACTTGTTAACTCTATGTTCATTGATGAGGCTCTCAAGTATTTTATCGATTTCATGATGCAGTTTCTCAAGGCGAGTTCTCATCCCACTGATCAGATGAAACAACTTGATGGAAGGGAACATATTAGTCAAATTGAATTCAGAGGAAACCTCTACGATTTCTCTTATAAGTGGGACAAATGCTCCATGCTTCTCGCAGCTTCCACCAAATGCCGTCTTTGTAGTGATTTCATATGTTAAACAAATTAACATCTCACTGAGATTGATCTTTGACCTTGCATTTGAAGAAATAGATTTAACAAACCGTGATACCTCTTCCTCTCTGATTGATTGCAAAGCATGAACCCTTCTTACGCTTAAGAGCTCCATTGTCAAAATTTTACGCATTTGTCTCCAGTAATCTCCATATGGTGAAGACGCTATATTACTACTGTTATAGAACATAACATCCTGAGAAAAAATATAAGGTCTGGATGCAAAAGTAATGTCATGGGTTTTCATTACTTCTTTGGCAACTTTTGGAGAAGAAACAACAATGGTGGACAATTCACCAAGCTGAAGATGCATAAGAGGTCCATATTTCTTGGCTAAATCATGTGGGCGTCGATGTGGTAGAGAGCCTATCATTTGGTGAATGTTTCCTATCAGGGGTAGTCTCCATGGAGAAGGAGGAGCAACGGAATTTGATTTATTATTTTTTGATTTGCTCCAAGTTTTCAGCAGCATCAATAAGAAAACAAGAAAGGCCAACATAATTGGAAAAGAAGGAATTTGATAATCCATGATGGAGGTGAAGCTACAGAATATGGAGCAATGGAGATGGTTGAAGCAAAATTCTTTGTTGAGCTGGAGTTAAGTTTTTCAACTAAAGATGTACTTACATAAATATATATATATATATATTACATCACTACAACAAATAGTAGACGTGGTTTTTGAAGAAAATACCACGGATGGAGTAGGCATCACAAAAAATAATACCACGGACGGATTTGCTAAGATAACTGCTATCATAAAATGCAGTTTTTTTTTTCTTTTAACTTTGTAGCCGTGGTTTTTGAAAAAAAAAAACAAAAAAAACCTCAGATGGAGTAAGCATCACAAGGATAATACTGTGCGTGGATTTGCTAAGATTCCGCTATCATGAAATGCAGTTTTTTTAAAAAAAATTCTTAATATGGTAACACAGTTAATATCTAATTATAAAAGGGTTAATTATACTTTTCATCACTGAAAGACATGAGTCGTTCACTTTTAACACCCAAAGATTATTTGTTACAAAGTCATCACCCATTAATTCAAAATGACACATTTAAGGGATTCGGTCATAATTGTTATAATGAAGGGTGGAGTCATTGCCTATGTGACAATTGGTCAACCATTACAAAATTGAATGTGCTTATGTGGCAATTTGACATGGGACTTGGAAATGACATGTCATTAAATTTTATTAAAAGAACTTTACTTTCTCCTACCTCTCCTTTCTCTCTCTCCTAATCTCCTCCTTAATCTCCTTATCTACAACGGAGTATAATCGCAAGAAAATAGAAGATAATTTCCTATATAAGAGTCGAACCACTAAGAATAATATAACAAAACTGTGCGATAATTAAGAGAGGGATGGGAGAGAGGAAGGTAGAGTAACAAAGAAGATAAGTTTTTTTTTTAAATTTTTTAATGACGTCTTTTTTATTCAGATGGAATTTACAAGTCACATGTCAATTTGTCACATAAGTATTTTTTTAACCGATATTTGTTGACTAAATGTCACGTAAGCAGGACTCCTGACCGAAACTGTTCAAAATGGATATCCCCGAGTCCCAAGATTGTCTAAGTTTAGAATATTGGATTATGAATTTGTAACAAAATCTCTTTCGATGACTAAAGTGTAACAATCTCTATCTTTCAATATTGTGAAGTATAATTAGCCCAATGTTTTTTATTGTACTGCTCTTGTTCAGAAGAAGGCTATGTTTGCTTGCTGAGAAAATTCACTGTGTAGATATCCCCATAAAATTTTTCAAAAATGCTAAGGTTTCTAAAGCATTTCACCGAGTTTAGGTATCCTCTATCCTCGAACTATAAAAGTGGAATCATAGCCTAGTGGTAAGGTTAGCTCATGACAACCTAGACATCATCCGTTAAAATTCTGGTAACAACCTTATGTAGGAATAGAAAAACTTTAGAAGTTTTTCTACACTTGATTAAAGCCGGAAGCTTAAGGAAATATATGGCTTAAAGAAAGAAAATTGATGATGGTTAGTGGTATGGATTTAATTGCAAGCGTACAAATCGCACAAGTAATAAAAAGATGAGTAAATTATCGTTCCCAACGAAGATATAATGGCAATCAAAATCAATGTCAAACTAGTAACAACTATGCAAATTGGGGAAAAGGATTCGAGATTGGTTCTGTTTTTAAACTGAACTAAAGCAAAAGAACAAAGATAAATCAAACTTATCTTCAAAGATGGAAAGCACTAGGGTACTTAACGTCACCTCACCTATCCAATTCAATTCTCTTGGTCCCTTAATCCCTAATTCCTCTCTTTATAAAGACAATCGATTTACCAACATATTCAATGTTCTATTCCTAGATACATCAAACGTATTTTTAATATAAATCTCTGTTATTCCTAACAATCAGATTAATATATCAAAAACTCATTAAGAACTATAAAAATCATTTAACGATTGCATAAGTCACAAACCTATACTCATATGGTTCATGCACCCTATGTCATCTATGACTTGAGGCAAACCCTAGATATCACCTTCCGGTCTCAATCTAGACAACAAATCAATTGAATGATGGCCAAACATTCAAAAGCATTAATCACATCCATAGACAATCAAGAGAGAGAAAAAAATCAAAAAATAAGGAAACCAAGTTTATTGAATCTTCAAGGTTTGGTTACATTGAGACCCTAGTAAGAAATTTAGCCACTCATGGAAGCAAAATACATCATTAAACAAAGGAAATCAATCATGGAAACTAAGATAGAAAAGGAGTGAGAAAACCCCCTTGTAGACCCTCTTCTTCTCCAAGCTTCAATGGTGGCTCCAAGCTCTCCAATGGTGGTAGATGTGTGAGAATGTGTGAGAGTCTCCTCTAAAACCCTAAAAACTGCCTATTTATACTTCCCTAAACTCCTATGTCGTTTCTCATACAAGTTGAGGTCGTTTTGGTTCGGGACCCACTTGAATTCGGATTTTTTTCACTAAATTTGTTGTGTTGTAAATAATAACTCCGATCGATCGAGAATACTTCCAATCGATCGGAAATACAATCTGTCTCCACGAGTTTTTGGGTATTTTGGCAGGTCCGATTGATCGAAAATCATCTCTGGAGTAAAAATCTTCATTTTGCACTTTTTCCCTCCATTTCTTGCCTTGGCACCTACAATATGCAAATATAGCTTTCTTAGGCAATATCAACTCCTAATCAACTCAAAATGAGATGAACTTATGTGTAAAGGATGCACAAATGTATGTATATATTTGGCACATCGATCAGGTCTCTTGTGAGCATTGACATCAACTGTAACTGGGATAGTTTTTTTGATTTTGGGTGTTGTACATAGAGATTGATTAAAGCACAAAGTAGAATAACCTCAATAGCGTGTTTGGATGGAGGGATTTGGAGGGAATGGAAGGGAAGGGAAAGAGAGATTTCTTCCAATTATTTTGTTTGGATAGTTTATAAAAAATTAAGAGAAGGGAATTGGAGGGAAAATTCATAAAATTTTTGTTAAAATTCTTCCTTCCCAAAATGGGGTCATTTGGAGGGAAGAGATTGCTAATTAAGTCATTTATAAATTGAATACATATTTTACCCTTGTACATAATATTTTAACATAAAAATAAGGATAAATTAATAAATTAAACAAATTTTATTTCTTTCATTTTTTTATCTATCCAAACATGAGAGAGAGAAAAATATTCCCCCTTCCCCTCCCTTCTCTTCCCTTCCTCCCAAATCCTTCAATCCAAATACACTCTAAGAGTTCTCTAAGGCATCCTATGAATCTCATAAGGATGGAAAATAGGGTAGGAATGGGTAGCAGTAAACACCATCGCAGTCAAATTGAATCATTGTCCAAAAAATCATTATATTATTGACAATAATCATTTCGATTAAAATAATTTTTTTCGAATGGGTGGTAAAAATTATTTTTGTTCGGGACGGCAACTATCTTCATTTTAGAAAAATAAAACAAATATATATAACCAAATGGGTCCAAATCTATGGAATTAAATATGGAAAATGACATATTAATATCGCTTTCAAAACAGTTGAATATATAGATATACTCTAAAAAAATTTATCCCTCAAAAGTCCATTTTTATCTTTTATAATTATTTAAATCATTTAAATTTTATCAAATTTCCTTGCTGTATCCAGAGTACGATGAATTCAGTGAAAGGTAGATTGTTGTAGAACATCCAATAATGGATAAAGGGGCCATTTCGATAGGTGTCATTTTAGACCGAAAAAAGACTTAAAGCCAAGTGGGCGGCGTTGGTTTTGTTGTTTCCGTTTTCTGAATGAACTGGTCTATTCCATCCATGCAAGACCTGGTTTTTGATTCGAGTCATCATTCTCGCTATCATCAATTATTCTATCAAACACTTACGGGGCATTTGGTTGAGTTTAGGAGGGTGAAATCTCAAACTCATCTCATCCTCATTCTCCCCTTATGAAAATTAGCTAAGCTCATCAAAATGATGAGATTGGTTAATCTCCACAAGGGATAATGACTTTTGATATTCAAAAGACTATTCTACCACTTATTATTTTGATATTCAAAAGACTATTCTACCACTTATTAATAAGTAATCACAACCATTACATTAAACATATTCTTATTTTTATGTACAAAAATTTGGGTATGAAAGTTGTACAATTAAAATTATAACACTCATGCTCACTCTTCCTTTCATACCACAAATGATAATGTTCATCTCACACTCACACTCAAATGCCTTGTTAGTTTTTGAGGGTTTTTCCGTTGTTAGTGCACTCGACTATCAATCGGTACAGTGACGTACTTAAGTCTTCAAGAGTCTTGGATTAACTCTAAAAAAAGGCCCTCTTAAATAAAATTACATATCGTATGTTACTTAAATAGGTTTCCGGTAGCTATAAAATTGATGTTTTTTAAGAAATATGAAGCCCTAGGCGGTGACCCATGTTGGTTGACCCCAAGTATGCCCCTAAACCGTTACACCATTTTGAATACGAAGAAATTGTGACACTTCAAATGCAGTTTGAGCTTGAAATCTCCATTTGACGCTCAGATTTCTTAAAATAAAATGTTCGGGAGGGTGGGACGCTTTAAGAATTCGAGTTTCTCCATCCCCTTTCCCTATAATAAAAAATTAAGCGATTTTGACATTTATCACACAAGCCCCATATACATAGACAGACTGATAGAACATGCCTCAATTATGAACGATTCTCCAGTCTAATATGGAGGTTGACGCTATGCTAGCTGTGACCAAATTAACCTTTGCACAACCACTATAGAGATACCATCCTTCGTTCATAACATCTATCAAACCATATTACAAAGTGACCTCTGTAATAATGGCCTACATTTCTCTTTTTTCAAAGCCTTTGCTCTCTCTTTTTCTCTTCTCTTGCATCGCCCAAGCATTAGTCCCTCTCACTGAGACATCAAGTATGTCAAGGAAGGCGAACTAGGGCCATATGTTGTTGAATACGATGCCAATTATCGCGTTCTTGACCCCTTCGCTGCCCCGTTTCAACTATGTTTTTACAATACGACTCCTAATGCCTATACCCTTGCTTTGGGTATGGGTCTTCAACATACCAAATCAATATTTCGTTGGGTTTGGAGGCTAACCGGGGTAACCCAGTTAGTGAAAATACAACCCTAACCTTCGAACAAGACGGGAATCTTGTCCTGGCGGAAGCGGACAGCAGGATTGCTTGGCAAACCAACATTGCCAACAAAGGTGTTGTTGCCTTCAAGTTGCTTCCAAATGGTAACATGGTGTTATATGATTCTCAAGGTAAGTTTATTTGGCAAAGTTTTGATTACCCAACCGATACTCTCTTAGTGGGCCAATCTCTTCGACTGAAAGGTCCAAACAAGTTAGTGAGTCGGGTTTCACCGGTAGTCAATTCACCTAGGTCTTATAGCGTTGTCTTTGAGCCCAAAAGACCAACAACTAGCCATTATCTCAAAGTAGACCATTTGCCAACTAGATGTAAAGAATGCTTTTCTTCATGGACTTCTCAAAGAAATAGTTTATATAGAATGACCTCCATGTTTTATCTATCATTCTCTTCTCCATCATGTTTGTTTACTTCAAAAATATCCATATAATTTAAAACAAGCTCCACAGGCTTGGTTTGATAGATTATCTCAGTTTTGCTATCTTTAGGCATTATATGTAGACAAATACTATTAATTCTATATGTGGATGATTTAATAATTAGAGGTGATAATGATATATTTGTTCACGACATCATCTCCAAACTTGGAGAGGGATTTGCTTTAGAGGATCTTAGAGCCCTTCATTACTTCTTAGGCATAGAGGTTAAAACTTTCATGGAGGACTGCTCTTATCTCAAACAATGTATATGAAAGAGCTGCTCAAAAGAACAAAAATGTTTGAGGCTACCAAACCCAACACCCCAATTGCTATTAAACCAACTCAACATATGGATGACAGCGACCCTGTTAATGTAACATAATATCGCAACATTGTTGGAGCATTACAATATCTAACATTCACTCGCCCAGACATCACACGTGCGGTTAATCGAGTCTGCCGACACCTTCAAAAATCAACTCTCCTCCATCTTCGAGACGTTAAAAGGATACTTCATTGCTTACAATGCACCACTGATCAAGGTATTCGATTCATAACTCAAAGTAGTCTAACTCTAAATGCATTTTGTAATGCAAATTGGACTGGTTGTTCTCTCACTCGATGAAGCACTTCTGGTTGCTATGTATACCTTGGTGCAAACTGTATCTCATGGTCTTTTAAGAAATAATCCACCGTCTTACGCTCGAGCACCGAAGCCGAATATCGAGCATTAGCCTCCACTGCAACTAAGCTTACTTGGATCACAAATTTAGTTCGAGATATTGGCTTACTTTTACATCGCCCACCTCAATTGTTCAGTGATAAGCTCTAATATGACAATCAATCTTATGTTCCATGCTCGTACAAAACATATCAAAATTAACTTTCACTTTGTTTGTGAAAGAAAATTTATTTATTTTTCCTTATTTACTTCTTTGTTCTTGTGTATTTAAACAAATCATATGTACATAATGAGCAACTTGTTCAAGAGTGATTATATGAAGTAATCATTTTCGATTGTTTGTTAAGTTATTTCCCTTCATTCAGTTTGAAAGAGATTCTTCCGTATCAATTTCAAATTCAATCAATTTTTATTCAAATTTATTGCATACCACATCCAATCAAATAGCATAGTATGATACAATCATTAAAATTAAAAATGTAAGATCTATGGTCCAACCGTAAGGATTTCAATCAAGACGCTCATAAATTTAAGCCCTAATTTTTTTTTTTTATTTAGTAAATGTATGATTGAAGAGCCCGATAATTTGGAATAGAAAACCTAAATAATAGATTCAATGAAAGTGGTCTTATTCCAAACAGGTAGACTGCTAGCTGTAGAACACTCGATAATGGATTAAGAGACAATTTGTTAGGTGTCATTTTAGACTGAAAAAGACTAATAGTGGGCGGCTTCGGTTTTGTTGTTTGCTTTTTTGGTATGAATTGGTCCATTCCATCCATGCAAAGAGCTGGTTTTTAATTGTAGTTGTATCAGCCCCACACATAGATTGATAAGACATGCAACAGTTACGAGCGATTCTCCAGTCTAATGTGGAGGCTGCCGCAATATTGTGACCAAATTAACCATTGCACAACCACTATAAATAGAGATACCATATTTTGTTCATAACATCTATCAAACCATAATACAAACTCACATCTCTAATAATGGCTTACATTTCTCTTTTTGCAAAGCCTTTGCTCTCTCTTTTTCTCTTCTGTTGCATCGCCCAAGCATTAGTCCCTCTCAATGAGACTTTCAAGTATGTCAACGAAGGCGAATTGGGGCCATACGTTGTTGAATACGATGCCAATTATCGCGTTCTATCTCCCTTTGCTGCCCCATTCCAACTATGTTTTTACAACACAACTCCTAATGCCTACACCCTTGCTTTGCGTATGGGTCTTCAGCGTACCGAATCAATTTTTCGTTGGGTCTGGGAGGCTAATCGGGGTAATCCGGTTAGTGAAAATGCAACCCTGACCTTCGAACAAGATGGAAATCTTGTCCTGGCGGATGCGGATGGCCGGATTGCTTGGCAAACCAACACTGCCAACAAAGGTGTTGTTGGCTTCAGATTGCTTCCAAATGGTAACATGGTGTTATATGACTATACAGGAAAGTTTATTTGGCAAAGTTTTGATTACCCAACTGATACTCTCTTAGTGGGCCAGTCTCTTCGGCTAAGAGGCCCAAACAAGTTAGTGAGTCGGGCTTCTGAAGTAGAGAATTCACCTGGGCCTTATAGCCTTGTCTTTGAGCCCAAAAGGTTTGCTCTCTATTTTAAAAGCTCAAATTCTCCTAAACAATATGTGTATTATGATTCAACACAAAGGTTTCCTAAACCAAATGTTGCTGAAGAGTATGTCACACTCACTACTGAGCTTGAAGAAAATTCTTCTTATATATATTTGACCGACCCCAATGGTGGTAGCCTAGTTTTGGCTGAACCCAAGTATAATGCCACATCATCATTTCTTCGAATCGATTTGGATGGAAACTTGAGGATCTATACTTACATTGCTGATGTTGATATTGGCGGTGGTGCATGGAGGAGCACTCTCATTGTGTTTGCTAAAGATTCTTGGGAAACTGAGTGTCAATTGCCGGCAAAGTGTGGGAAATTTGGGCTTTGTGAAGATAGCAATTGTGTTTCTTGCCCATTACCGAATGGGCTAACGGGCTGGACCGAAAGTTGTGAGCCCAAGAAGGTAAGCTCTTGTGCGGCTAAGGATTTCTACTATTACAAATTGGAAGGAGTTGATCATTTCTCAAGCAAGTTCAACAAAGGAGAGTCTATGAAGCTTGATGCTTGCGGCAATAAGTGCACAAAGGATTGCAAATGTTTGGGTTACTTCTACAACACGGCGTCGTCTAAGTGTTGGATTGCTTATGATCTCAAAACCCTGACCAAGGTGGGAAACTCTACTCATTTGGGCTTCATAAAGGCACCAAAGAATTGATTAGTTTGAATTGTGCTTGCTTCTTCAGATCTAAGTTTATTTTTCTTCTACTTGACAATAAATGTTTCTCTATTTGTGGGAGAAATTAAAAGTGTGTTTTGTATTGATGTATTCGTCACCTTTTGTTGTTGTTGTTCTTGTGCCTCAAAGAAGTATTTATGTTTTCGTTATTTGAAATAATCATATTCTTATTGCAGACAATTATTTATTTCAGTTCTATTATGAAATAATAAACTTAAAAGTAGATATACAGTGAAAAAAAATTTATGGAGAAGACCCTACTGGACAATTATTTCTGAATCCTAAACCGTAAACCCTCTAGCGAGAATCAAAATCAGGTACGCATGAATGTTCTAATAGATGAGAATCAAAATTAGGTACGCATGCATGCATGCACTCATGATTAAATGATATAGAATTCAATTATTTTTATTAGAACATTATATATATATATATATATAGATATTATGATATTCCACTTCAAACGGTAGGTGGTAAAGAAATAATCAAATCCGTTAAAAGCTGGAGACTTTGCTAAAAAGTCCAAAAATCCTAAGTGGTACCTATTCAAGTCTGGGTTAACTGACTTGGCTATTCCATCTTAAACGGTAGATGGTAAAGAAATAATTAAATCCGTTGACAGCTAGAGACTTTGCTAAAAAATCCAAAAATCCTAAGTGGTACCCATTCAAGCCCTAGTTTATAGGCTTGAACAATTCAAGTGGCATTTACAATTCCTACAGACAAAATGATTAAAAGACTACAGGATTCATGAATGCTATAGAAAAAGAAGACAAAATCGTCAAAGCTACAAGATTCGTAAAGCAACAAGATCCGTCAAAACTACTGGAAAACGGTGAAAAAGCAAAAGCATTCCAAAAGTTTTCCAACTTCAATAATTATGTCATGACCTCTCCATCTATATAAGGAGAATGCATGTTCAGTTGAAAGGGACTCAAAAATTTTATAGTTACTTAGTTCTTACAAGTCCTCCTCTTCTGAAGTCTCTCAAGTAGTTCTTCCCAAATAGGTTAGTTTCTTAATACATATATACATATATGCTTGCATACATATATGTATATACAAGTCTACAGACCTCTTCAAGTCTGTAAGTATTAAATTTATGTAATTAATTATCAATTTATACAAGTAGTTGGCTGGTTCTACCGCCTTCTTTTATCTCTTATCTCTTATCTATGCTTCAATTATCAATCTGCTGCTACCTCCTCAGGTTGGTTTAACCGCCATTATATATATATATATATATATATATCATTTATATATATATATATATATAATGATGTACTTTGGACAACGCACTTGAACGGATGAAGTACAAAAGATTGTGTGAAGAATATTTTCCTAGTAATTATCTCTAATTTATTTCATATAAATACACCTTACCTTCATTGTCATTTTATAATATTAACGACACAAATATTGATATTGTGAAATTATTATTAGCATTATCAAAGCCACTATATATATATATATATATATATATATAGACCTACATTTGCTCAAAACTCAGGAAAAACACTTCAATTCACATATCCCAAATGGCTTCACTTTCACTTGCAACGCCTTTGCTCTCTCTTTTTCTGTTCTCATAAATTTCTTTTACTGCCCAAGCATTAGTTCCTCTCAATGAGACCTTCAAGTATGTCAATCAAGGGGAATTGGGGCCATACGTTGTTGAATACGATGCCAATTATCGCGTTCTATCTCCTTTCACTGCCCCATTTCAACTATGTTTTAACAATACAACTCCGAATGCCTACACCCTTGCTTTGCGTATGGGTCTCCAATGTTTCGAGTCATTATTTCGTTGGGTTTGGGAGGCTAATCGAGAAAACTCATTTCGTGAAAATGCAACCCTAACGTTTTGACAAGACGGGAATCTCGTCTTGGCGGATTCTGATGGCTGGATTGCTTGGCAAACCAACACTGCCAACAAAGGTGTCGTTAGCTTCAAGTTGCTTTCGAATGGTAACATGGTGTTACATGACTCTAGAGGTAAATTTATTTGGCAAAACTTTGATTACCCAACCGATACCCTCTTAGTGGGCCAATCTCTTCGGCTTAGAGGCCCAAACAAGTTAGTGAGCCGGGCTTCCCAAGCAGGCAATTCTAATGGGCCTTATAGTATGGTGTTGGATCCCAAAAGGTTTGTTCTTAACTATAAAAGCCCAAATTCTCCAAAACAATATAGCTATTATGATTCAACAGACAGGTTTGGTACAACAAATGTTGCATCAGAAAATGCAACGGTCATTGCTGTGGTAGAAGATGGTTATACTTATATATACTTAATGATCCCTAATTGGGGAAGTCAAGTTCTGGCTAGAACCAAATACAATGCCACATTATCGTTCCTCCTAAATGACGTGGACGGAAACCTAAGGGTTTACACTTACAATGACAAGGTTGATTGGCGTGCATGGGAGAAATCTTTGGTTCTTTGATGAAGACTCATGAGAAACTGAGTGTCAATTGCTAGCAAAATGTGGCACATTTGGGCTTTGTGAAGATAACCAGTGCGTGGGCTGCCCGTTACCGAATGGGCTAATGGGCTGGAGCAAGAATTGCGAGCCAGAGAAGGTAACATCTTGTAGGGCCCAAGATTTCTACTATTACAAAGTGGAAGGAGTTGATCATTTTACAAGCAAGTACAACAAAGGAGAGTCTATGAGCAACAAGAAGTGCACAAAGGATTGTAAATGTTTGGGTTACTTCTACAATACGGCGTCGTCTAAGTGTTGGATTGCTTATGATCTCAATACCCTAACCAAGGTTGCAAACTCAACACATTTGGGCTTTATCAAGGCACCCAAGCACTAGTTTCTCGACTTATTTTGGACTTGAATAAAACATTTGTATTTGTTTGTAGTTGTATCATGTGAGCCAAAGTGTATTTTATGTTATGTATTCTTTATTTTTAGTTATTTGCTTGTTTTTTTTGATAACCTAGAAAATCCCAAGCCTAATCAGGCCTGTTAGTGTGATCCGGGGTTCGGATTTGACCATGAGTCACAATATATGTCTATTTTTTTTTTCTTAATGATTATTAGGGCCAATTCTGTTTTTAAATAGATGTTTAGTCAATGATAAGCTATTATTCATATCCTGTCTATTAAAAATCATTCTTTTAAAATTCTGCCACTATCTTATTTATGATTTTGCCATTATAAAATTAAATAATTATTTTCTATTACCAATTCGGATGACACATATGATTTTTTTTATACCAAAACTTTTTGAGGTACGAACGAAATACTTGCTCATAGTTGAAATACGAATTTTGAAAAAAAAAAGTTTAAAGAAGAAATGAAATCACGTACATACTTGAGAGATGGAAAATTATATTTTTCCATATATAGGAACCTCATGTGTCATTTTATTTTATCTAAAAAGAATAATCTGTTTTCTTTTTGTCCTCTTCTGCTAATCTTGTATTGAGAATCTGGGATTTCAATACAAATATCATTATCTTATCAGATAATATTAAAAAAGAGTAAATCATTTTTAAGAATGTGTTATTAAGTCTTCTAAAAAAATTGTGTGATCAAAATTTTGAGAAAAATATCAATAAGAGTTGGCTTGATTTGAGTTAAACATATGTATGTCAAAGGTTGGATTCCACGTAATTCTATATGATATTTAAAAAATATATATTTTTTGAGAAAAATAATTGTCTAATAAATAATAATAAGGGAAAGGAAAAAAAATTGAATAAATTCCCTAATTACTTTGAAACGAAGCAAGGAATCCAGTGGCGCTCACTGCGCGAACATTTACATTATCATTTGCACACTTCGAAACACACTCTCACAGTCGTACCCGGAAATGGCACTCACTGCGCGCCAGAGACGCCCTTTACCTCCCGATCCTTCGTCTTCGTCGTCGGAGAGTTACACGAAGGTCGATAAAAAGGGGCGATCGGAGGAGGGCCATGAAGTGGAGGACAAGGGACTGAGGTGGTTCTTGCCGGTGTTCGCCCTGGGAATGCTACGCTACATGAGCGCCACTTCAAACATCATACACGACTGCGATGAGGTCTTCAACTACTGGGAGCCTCTCCATTACCTTCTATACAAGTCCGGATTCCAAACATGGGAGTACAGGTACAAGTATCCCAGTTTCTCTGTTTATTCGAGAACCCTAAATTGGACAGTGGATGGGGTTAGCAGTGCCTTTGAGGTTTTCTATTAATGAAATTCAGCTTAAAGGCTGCTTCATTAGTATTTTTTTTTATTAGCTGTTTAGAACACGGGGTTCACAATTTCGAATAGCGCAAGAGTTAGTTTTTTTGGTACCTGATTTCCTTATAATTGTTCTGTGGAGTTTCGAATTAGATGCAAGATTCCTTCTGGGTTTTCCTGTTTCTTCAAAATTAGTGGTCTTTATTAGGGGTTTGCATTGTTGGTTCAACTTCACATTGGCTTCGATATTGATCCTTGGTGGGTGCTTCTCGTTGCAGTTCCCAGTTTGCACTTCGTTCGTATCTATACATTGTTTTACATGAATTGGTGGGTCGACCGGCGTCCTGGTTGTTCATTGATGAAAAGGTAACTTTCTTCTCAAGTAATTTATACTCCTGATTCTCCCAATACCTATTCTTTAATAACATCTGGAAATTAATTAATTTTTTCGTAGGTGAGAGTGTTCTATGTAGTAAGACTATTTCTTGGTCTCATCTCTGTTATTGCGGATGCTGTTCTGGTAGTGGCTCTTTCGAGAAAGTATGGAAAACGAATTGCCTCTTATGCGCTTGCAATGCTATGTTTAACCAGTGGTTGTTTCTTTGCCAGCACAAGTAAGTGGACCCCATTTTGTTGCTGTGTTACTGGTTCCAATTAGCATTTCAAACTGAATGACTCAACCTCTACTACACACCTATCACATTCTTTTAAATTTAGCCATGTAGCAATTGTTAATATTTAGTTCTTCACTTTTGAATGAGACTGCTCATCGTGCTCATTACATTGTACAGGTTTTTTGCCAAGTTCTTTTTCTATGTATGCATTGAGTCTCTCTTCAGGATTATTTCTTCTTGAAAAACCGGCTATGGCCGTTGCTGTTGCATCTGTTGGGGTCATACTTGGCTGGCCATTCTCAATCCTTGCTTTCCTGCCAATCACGTTCTACTCTTTGGCTAGAAAATGCAAACATACACTTTTAGCTGGGGCTGTCACCTCAATTGCTCTTCTTGTAAGTGCATTTTTCTTTTACTATCACATAAGTTTCTTCATTCACTAATTTAGAGGTCCCTGTAGTGATTGAATTAGTTAACACTCTATCATGTTGAGTTGTTTATGTTCTTCATTTTTGTGAAATTGAAAGAAATTTTTTTGGAAATTTCAGGCACTCTCTGTACTGGTTGATTATTACTACTACAGACGATGGACATCATCTGTTATGAATCTATTACTATATAATGTTGTAGGAGGAGGGGAGAGCCATCTGTATGGGACAGAGGGGCCATTGTTTTACTTGAGGAATGGATTTAACAATTTCAACTTTTGCTTTATACTTTCCTTGCTTTTTTTGGTAATTCTGCCGATTGCCAGAAAGAAATATGCCCCAGATTTGCTGATTGTGGTCTCACCTCTATATATTTGGCTGGGATTTATGTCTCTGCAGCCACACAAAGAAGAAAGGTTTGTTGCTCTTACCGTAGCCTTACATTATAAAGAAGAAAAGTTTTACTCGTGTTGAATGTCTATGTGTGCCTGATCTCTTAACAAATCAGTACATATAATCTTGTCTTTTAGTTTTAAGTAATGATTTAAATTGGGAGGGTGTTATGTAGTAGTCCCTTTTTTTTTTTTTTTTTGTATTCTGCCATATTCAACTGCAACTTGAGTTCACTTGAGTCAAATAAATATTTTTGTTACTTTTCCAGAATTTTGATTGAATAAATTCATTACCAGGGACTCTTATGAAGTTTTCATTTTAAAGCAGCACTTAGTAGCCTTTGGCTTCCCCCACATTGAGATATTATCTTGCAGGTGTCAAACAGTTGAAGTTACATAATTACATTAACCTTTTACCTTTAGTTTGGGGAAATTTTGAAGATTTCATCCTTGGTAGTTTTGAGGTTTTGAATGTCTACACTTATTTGTCTCACCGTAGGTTCTGCAAAAATTAGAGTATCAATGGGTTGAGTGTTTGTCAATGTCATCTATCACGAAATACTTCAGCTACTAACTAGGCTTTGCGTTTTCATGTTCTCTACAAATTCCACTACAAGAAGCTTAATGAGAGTCGGAGGCGAGGAAAGAACAGTAATTCCATGGTCATTTCCAGGGAAAAGGACAATCAGTCGGGTGCAAATGAATTTTGTATCTGAGTGTTATGAAATTCAAAACTCGTTAGAAGTTTGATGTGGAGTACCAATTCATGCTAATAACTTATGTGGTTGATACTTGATATTCTCTTATGGAGTTATGGGTCCATAATAGTTGAGCCAAAATGCTTGGAAAAATTCTTTGAAGATGAAGATGATGACGACGACAACATATAGCCTAGATTAAAATGGTTGGTGATGGCTAAGTGGGCAAGAGGGAGAGAGATACATGTTACTGTTAGTACTTAGTACTCATGTCATTGTACAATTTTGACAGCAAGGAGCTGTGAAGATATAAGCTCATTAGAGCTTCATCTTGCATTGTTGATGCATAATGTTGTTTGTGAGTGTTAAACCTGCCCGGTTTTACTGATGCACATCAAATTAGGTTCCTCTTACATATTTCGATTCTAAATCTTTGTTGTGGTTTGCAACATGGATAACAAAAAAAAATTTTAGTTCTGTATGCCTACGGTTTTATTTTAGAAAGAGTGGGAAGACTTGTTTGATAACTAATTGACATACACTAATTATTCCTTTCCACCTTGCAATGCAGGTTCCTATATCCAATATACCCTCTTGTTTGTGTTGCTGCGGCCGCTGTCATTGATAGCTTTCCTGATCTTTTCCGAGACAAGCATAATCCTTATGATAATTCTTGGATTGTTATGGTAGAATTCTTAGATAGTTCTCTGTGTCTGTACTCTTCAATCAATGGTTGTTTATATGCTCATTTTCTTGCCTTCTTGCCTTCTTTTCTTCCTCTTTCAGACAGCCAAAATTCTTAGACCAGTGACTCTTAGCCTCATATTATGTGCCTCCCATGCACGTACGTTTTCACTGATCAATGGCTATGCTGCTCCATTGGAGGTTTACAAGATCTTGGAGCACCATGATGAGGCAGGAAAAGGTGAGAAAATGCATATTGCAGGAGTTGCTTGCATATGAGCTTAAAAATTATAAGTTCTTTGTCAGAATGTTCTCTCCATATTTTGTTTTGTTTCAGATGATGAGCATCTAAGTTACATGAACTCTTATATAGTGGCAGAGCCAGGAATTATTTTTCAGAGGGGACTATAGAGTCAGGTTACATAAAGGCTAAAGCTATAGAAGCACTAAATCATATAGATATAGACATATAGTAATTTAATTTTTATCATTTATATAATGAACTGAGTTGAAGTGATTTACCTTTTTTTCCCTCTTTTGGTGGGAGATGGTAGATGTATGATTTATACCCATGACCAAGAGGCTTGCTACAAGAGCAAGCATTGAAATCTTTGTATTGCTAATTATTCGAATGAGATTTAAATGTTTTAATTTGTTTATTGTGAAGATTTTTAAAGAAAAAAATCGAAAACTCAGATAATTTGTTTATTAGTTGTGGGAGACGCAATATCTCGAGGATTACATGGATGTTGTTGCATGTCGTTCATCATGATTTTAGTAACTGGGCCATTATATTGTTAGTAAGTGGTCTTAACTTAGTAAGTACGTCTTTGCTAAATTAAACCTTTGACCAGTCAAAAAGAGAATCAATCTAAAAACTAGTAAAAGCTATGTCTTAAATTTTTAGTAAAAGCTGTAGAAAATTAGTAACTAGTATCTTGAATGTAGTAAAGTAATAGTAAAACAACTCTCATGCACACAAGCAATATTGATTTTCATATGGTCGTGTGTTGATGCTGTAAGTTAGATTTCCGATCTAGTATGGATGAAATCACATATACATGCAAGACTGATATACATATAGATTAACCTACTTACAGGGTGTCACTTGTTATAGGCTTATAGCCGTTGTGCAAGTATTTTGGGTGTTACTGTGGAAGAATAATTTTTTCTTTTATTTTATATTGCAGGTTCTGTACTTTGTGTTGGAAGTGAATGGCACCGCTACCCGTCATCATTTTTTATTCCTGATTATGTAAGTGAAGTCCGTTGGATTGATGATGGCTTCAGAGGCCTACTTCCATTGCCTTTCAATTCTACCCTTGGTGGAACTGCAGCAGCTCCTCCATATTTCAACAACAAAAATGTGGCTTCAGATGAGCAATATGTAATTGCCCTCTACTAATTGTATCTTTTGTTCATATTATATCTTACCCTTCCACGATAGAGTTAATGAATTGAAGAATTCTTACAGCTCCACGATCTCGATGCTTGTACCTTCTTAGTTGAGCTGCACCTTAACAGGCCTTACCTTTACCGTGGGAGTGACCTCTCAATCTGGGAGGTAATTGACCATGTCCAGTTTACCCTAACCTCACTCCGATCTTTATGCGCTAGTTCAATGGTACTAACAATATTGATTTTACAACAGCCTATTGCAGCATTCCCTTACCTGGACAGGGAGTTCTCACCGCCCTTATATCGGTCGTTCTTCATTCCGTATCTCTGGCAGCAGAAGAATGCTTTTGGCTTGTACAAGCTCCTTAGAAGAATACCCAAATGACAAGTTGCTACTTGATGCTTGTAAGATTTCATGACTGACCTAACCGACAGGCGTATCCCCTGTAATAGCAAAAAAGACTGGCGAGGCCCTCGTATTTAGTGATGAGACTGTAATAGCCAAGACATGTAGGTTTTCTGTTTTCATTTGAATTCGCTAATTGAGAAGTGTAGCTTTGGGAATTTTGATCTGAATTCACTATGTGATCTTTTACCAATATCATTAGCCCTCACCAACCATTATGCGTTTAAGCTAGCTTTCGGGCTAGTGAGTCTCAGGCTTATTGGCTTTTAATGTTTGTGTGAACAGCAGTGTTAAATGCCCTTGTTATTGAGGTGTATGGACAACATTTAAAGTATATGTGGAGTCCATCGCATACATTTTAATTTTTATCCATACACCTTAACAACTGAAATCTTGCTGGAATGTTTATCTTTTTCGTTTAGGAAATGCTATTGACTCATAGACTAAAATAGTCCAACTCAATGTTTGGCGCAATCCAAAATTGGGTTATAATTAGTCTCTCTGTTCCATTTTCGGCAACTCTATGTATCCTTAACAAATTTAATCATAATCAGTCATAAAATGTAATTAGACAACATGATAACGAAAGTCAATGTAATTAGATAACGTAATAACGAAATTCAATGTAATTAGATAATGTAATACTATTATGGTTGGTTATGGACGAAAATATTAGGGATATAAGTCACTTTCGATTAGCACAAAAATAATCGCTCCTTTTCGCAGGAAATATGTAGTCTCATTTCCCATCAATTTTTTTCTTTTTTAGTTTCTTTGTTAGAGATTGTAAAAACTTCCTATTATTCAAATTTAAAATTTTTGGTTTTGTAAAATAAGTGAAAATGTAACAAATGATAACTTTAATTCATCATAATAAATCCAATTCAGTTCTTTCTAACACAATTCAATCCTACACCCAAATCACCAGTTAGAGTAGTAAAAATGGTGTATATCACTCTCAGTGAAAGGAGAAGAACTTGCAACGGCAGAGACTACTGACCCTATTCTTGTTCCTAGCCGTCTGTTACGAGTCCGGGAAGCCAGGAATCCTAAATAGAAAGATGAGGGATCCCTCAAAATCAAATAGAGAAGGGCGGGCAGGGCTTCCGCAAGAGCCTCCCCCCTCTTACCGGTCAAGATAGATGGGAAAGAGCTTTATCAAGTAAAGGCCATAACCACTCTGGTAATCAGAGTTCGAATCCACTCTCGTTTAAAAAAAAATGATTTAGTCTTGTTTTGGCACTTTTGGGCAAGGGTACATGTAAATCCACCAAGTCCAAGCTTGTAGGTACACCGTGTACACCACCCTACGGTAGGACCCTTAACAACTTTAATACTTTTTTATACACTTTTTACATTTTATTATTTATTCTTTTGTTTTATCACATTTTAAAGATAATTTATTACATCAAACAACCCATTACATTGCTACATCACATCACATTGCTACATCACATCATGTTTTTTAAAGTTCATGAACCCAACGTCTAAATTAACAGCTCAATTTTTTAACGTTCAAATTAATAGCTATATTTTTTTAATTATAGTTATAGATGTTCTCCACTTGTTTCAATCAATAAATTCTCTCCAATTCTATTTTATGCTCTCCAATTCTCTCTATCTTATTTTCGTCAGTTTAGAGAAAAAATGAATTTGGATCAACTACGAAGTTAGGCCGAACATCTACGATTGTCAAGTGGTTCTAGTGACAGTTAAGTAAATATATATATTTTTATTTTTTCATAAAATATTATTATTATTTGCATATGGTAAGGTGAATATCTATTGTTGGCAGGATGATATTTTCATAAAACAAGAAGAAGAACATGTGGAAGAAAGTGAAGACAATATTGACATTGATGTTACAAATGCATTTTTCATTGACATGGTATGATGTTGCTGCGATTTACCATGAATTTTTTTGACTTCAAGATTCAATTTTAGGGTTAAATTTCACACGTTTGCATTTAATTCCTAACCTAATTTTCTTAATTACTATATCCTCAGGTATTGAAATCGCGTCAATCCTTAATGGATTGGGTTCAAGACAGTGGATGTAATTTGGGATTTATCATCGTCATTAAAAGGTCAGAGATTGGCGGATTCGGAAGGAGACCCACATTGCATTTACAATGTGATCGCGGTGGCACATACAAAAGTAAGAAACCATCGACGAAATATACTGGCACCAAAAAAAATATTGTCTTTTCAGATTGAAAGGAGTGAAATTGAAAACAGATGATGATTGGATCTTAAGGGTGTTATGTGGAAAGCATAACCATGCCGCGACATTATATATGGAGGGACACCAGTACGCCGGTCAACTATCTGCTATTAAAAATGAGATACTAATAGATATGTCAAAGAATTATGTGAATCACCGAAATATCTTGAATTCGTTGAAGAATCATGATCCCGACAATGCATCCACAATTGATACTATATACAATGCACGCAAGAAGATTCGGGCAGCCGAGAAAGCTTATAGATCCGAAATGTAGGTTCTCATGAGCTTCCTACACGAGTCCGGATACATTTTCTATCATCGTACCAATGCTTTAATTAATGAGCTCGAAGAATTGTTCTTTGCACATCCAGGCTCGTTAGAATTGTTACGTGTATTCCCGTATGTGTTTTTGATGGATACAACCTAAAAGACAAACTGGTTTAGGATGCCTCTTCTCGAGATTGTCGATGTGACTTCTACAAATATGACATATTGCATAGCGTTCGTATACTTGAGCGGAGAAAAAGAGGACAACTACACATGGGCTTTAAGGTGTTTGCAGTCAACAATGGACGACTGCATTGCTTCAAGAGTTATTGTCACCGACATAGAGTTGGCGCTTATGAACTCGTGTGTCGTGGTATTTCCAAAAGTGACGAAACTACTCTCTACCTGACATATTTATAATAGCATTGTCAAGAACTACAAGTCGTTGTTGGGAGAAAAGCAATTGCGGAATTCTTTCTACTCCATGTGGAAGACGTTGTTGGAATCAAAAAATGAGTCAGTGTATCTATGCAATTTGTATCTGCTTGGACCAATAGCTATTTGCATTTCAGAAACTAGACTACTAATAGAGTGGAGAGTCAGCATGCTAAGTTGAAACGCTATTTGAGAACAACACAGTCGAACTTGAAGTTAGCGGTGTCCTTCATTCATGAGCTCATCCAAAATCAGATTTCATCTATCAAAGCTAGTCTGAAGAAAAGCAGACATTTCGTACATCATCGATTCAAAACCGAGCACTTTCGAGAATTATGAGGTTTTGTTTCCATCTACGCGTTGGATCCGATTTCGATTGAATTTGAGCGGTATGAAGTTGTAAGATAAGATTCATACGCCTACAGATGCAAGTATCGCAAATGCTACGATCTACCATGTGCCTACGAGATTGCAATATATGCGAATGATGGTCGACCTATACCACTTGCTTCCATTGATACATTTTGGAGGAAACTTGACTTGTCGCCATGTGTTTCTCTACTCAATGATGACATCGATTGTGCCGTCGAGGTACAAATATTCACAGAATAATTTAAGAAACAGTCAAGGCTCGATAAATTCAGTCTACTAAGGAAGTTGAGGGAGATAATCAAATCTTCTACAACTTCTGTTCAAGAACCAGCTGTTAAAACAAATACTTGTGGACGCCCATCAACGAAGAATAGGGTAGTGAAGAGCAAGCAAAAGATAGTTATTCATGATCAAGAACCAAGTAGACACAGTTATTTATACGAACGCCCCATCTCGAAGCAAAAGGCAGGCACATCGACTCAGGGAAATTTGTCTGCCGTGAGACATAGTAGTTGCTCTCTCTATAATACTTCATCGCTCCCTACACAAATAAGTTCAAAGTCTGAAAGGATAAACTAATCCGTAGATGGCTATGCTCGTCAATTTCCACCTATATTGTAAGATTACATCAAACAAGTACAACATGTAATACCTGATGGAAATTGTGGCTTTCAAACGATAGCTGTCTGTCTTCGTCTTGGCAAAGATGCATAGGCCACCGTCCGATATAACCTGGTGGAAGAGTTGAGCACATTCTGGGATCAATACGTTGCAATATTTCGTAGTGAAGAGCGAGCATATCGTATTCATAACTCATTGAACTTCTTTGCATCAGATAGAGGAGCACAGATTGAGCACTGGATGATAATGCCAGACATAGGTCTCTTGATCGCTTAGAGGTACAATGTCATTCTACACGTTCTTAGTGAATTATAGAGCTTGACGTATTTGCCACTCCGATCAACTCCACCACCATTGTATCAACATGTTGCTATAGCTATCAGGCACGTAAATAATAATCATTACGTCCAGGTTACGTTGATAGAGGGTTATCCGATGCCTCCCATTATGTACCAATGGAAACACTTCAGGTATGATTGTGCAGTTGCATGAGTTACGCCTTATATAGAACAACTTGATACGTACATGCAGCATACTCGTTCAAAGTTTCCTCCTGAAACTATTGTGTTAGAAGATTAGAGATTTAACATGTATTAATGTGACCCAATAAAATAATTATTTTACTTTATCATAGTAATCAATTTTTAGATATGGGTCCCACTGACAAACAAAAGAATAAGCAAAAGCCTTTAGGAAATTGGATAATAGTGGCAGAAAATTAAAAGAGAATAAAAAAAATGAGAATGAAATGTTTAAGGAGAAAAAATGAGAAAAAAAATTAAAAGAGAATAAAATTAAAAAGTGAAACGTTTGGGTATATGGGTTCATGGGAGTACGGAGCATCCAGTCATGGGATCACTGACCGGAGGTGTAGCTACCGAAAAATTAGTGTGAATACCAATTTCCTTTGGGCAAATAAAGACTGTCAAAAGCAACAAACAAACAAGGCCTTCTACAGTTAATATTTTCGCTAGGGAGAGAAGACCCTTTCTCTCTCTGTGCCTTCAAAAACCCTTGTCAGCGTTTTCTGCAATCAACCTTGGAACAAGATGGCGAACAGTAATCTCCCTAGAAGAATCATCAAGGTTTTTCTTCTTGATCTTCGTATCTCTCATTTGAATTGAATTGATCGCTGTTTGTTTGGTTCCACCCATATCTTGACTCTGTCGCTGTCCTTGTGATTTCTGTTGTTTTATGTGATTTACTTAAGCTAAATTGTGCGGTTGATCTTTTAGCTTGAATTAGTGGGTTTTGTATCATCGATGAGAAGTTAGAGTTTTGAGATTTGTATTTACGATTTTCAGGATTCCTTTGTCATTCTATTTCTGTTTAGTTTTGATATGACCTCTTTTTTTTTTTTTTTGGTGGTAAAACAGGAAACTCAGCGGCTTCTCAGTGAACCAGGTGAGTGGTGATTTCTCTCTCACACAAGCGAATTATCGTATCATTTTGACCTTTTTTTAGATTTTTGTTTGTTTAATTGTGGCTTTGTTGGTTCGGTTTGAGGTGAGTCCCTCGAAATTGTGATCATTCTATGGAGAAATGCTTTGATTATCAATACTAGAGTATATAATAAATGTATTATTTACATTTTCATGTTATAAAGTATGTACTTGAAATCTTCTTCTTTTTTTCCTTTCGGTCAATGTTTTAGTTTTGTGTTTTATGTTGTATTTACTGTGAAGGTGATGTTTAAACTCTTCCTTTGCAATGCTTAAGCTCTCACTTTGAATTGTTTTTTTGTAGCACCGGGGATTAGTGCTTCACCCTCTGAAGACAATATGCGATATTTCAATGTGATGATTCTTGGCCCAACACAATCACCATATGAAGGTAATTAGTTGGGACTTCTTGAGGAACGTGTTTCTGTTATTTGTATTTTTTGTACTAGAATGAGCAGCCGTCTGGTTCATTTCATGTCCCTCAATGTGCTCTCTTAAGTGATTTTGTTTTTGATATTGTTAGAACATGTTCTTTTCATGTTGTTTTGAAGTTTAAGCTGATCTTTAGGGTAAACAATTTATGAGAAGTAGTTTGGGGAAAGGTCCTGCAGATTGAGGTTCTGTGTCATAATTCATAATGTACCATAAAAACAAAAATTGTAGGGTCGGTTCACTATGACCTTTGCATCGTAGAGTTTAACGTGGAAACACAATGCAAAGATATGGTTTGTCCATGCTTGCTCTCTCACTTGATGTTGTGGTGATGAAAGTCAAATGATTTTCCCTGGCTTTAATAGCAGTTAATTTCTTGAATCTGTAATCTAAATTGTTTATATTGTGGTATTGGATGTTGATAAGTGAACTTTTTTTTAACTTAAATCTTTCTTGAAAAAGGATGGTAAATAAAATTGCTGATCTATACCCATCATTTATGATCAATATATTATTTGCAACTCTAATTATAAAATTTCGCGGCTCTTCTTAAAGACTTAAAACAGATAGATCTAGGTTAGCTAGCAAGTTACCCGACACACATGAGAAACTTGCATATGTGCAATTCTGGCTATATATTTGAAGTCTATGAGTTGATAAGTTTCCCTCCGGGCTTCCATGATCAAGCACTTACTTTTGAATCGTGTTCTGGACCTTTTGAGGAGTATATTACATGGAAATCCCTCTGCAAAAGAATTAATGAATTAAGCAAACAGAAGATTGAGGTTTTCTGGCATTCTCTATCTGATGCAGGCCCAACCCACTAGCACAATATTGTTTGGTTTGGGCCTCACAAAACTCATCATGCTAGTTAAGGATGGTTTGCCCATATAAAGCACTTCATGGATTCCTACCTGGGCAATGTGGGACCCACATAGGGAAGTTAGGCCTCAGTTTTGATACCAAACTGATTCAGGCTCAACCCACTAGCACAATATTGTTCGCTTTGGGCTTCATACCCGCATGACTTTAAAACACTTCATGCTAGTTAAGGATGAGCCTGTCCATATAAAGCACTTCATGGCTACCTACCTAGGCGATGTGAGACATATGAATGAACAGTCACCTTCACTAGATGACCTTCTGCATCACTGTCAAGTTATCTAGAGGAATTGTTCAGGCTGTACTGTTTCTACATTGCTTCATGTCATACTATTTCTACATTGCCATTAGTATTAGATGATTCTTGTTTTCTCTCCTTCTCGGGGACAGTTCTTAATTTAGATTAAGTGGTGACAAGTAATTGGGTTTCGATTTTACTCCAACCATTCTTTTTCTTTTGATGATTGTTTCATTAGTGAAATGCATCATTGTGTTTTACTGTTGAATTGTGCACTCATATGGCAACTTTAGTTACTGGAAAGATGTTTTGGGAAAAGTGAAAGCGGAGTGATGATTGTCGGTGTGTTCTTTTCTTCTTTTTTTCAAATTTTTTATTTATTTTTTTATTTATGAGTATGTTCTTGAGATAATCTGTTAGTTCTTATCTTGGTTTAGGAGGAGTTTTCAAGCTGGAATTATTCTTGCCTGAAGAATACCCAATGGCAGCTCCAAAGGTAACTAGGGCTTCTCCGTTTTACTTTGCTGCTTTTTTAAGACTATGCTTTTGGCAATATTTCGAAACAAATACATCTTCATAGTTATGGATATGGGTACTTCCAATTATTCAGTCATTAACTTATGCTGTATCTGGTGATCGTTTATACCTTCTGACGATGTGTTGTGCATCTAAAAGAACAAGCTTTTATTGTGCCTTGGTTTGATGGATGATGATTGATGTGAACATTTTGCTACAGTTTGCATTAAGTTTCTTTTATTTCCCATGATCTTCTAGAATGTGGAATTTCTTCCTTGTTCTTCTAAAAGATCTTCTAGGATGTGAAACTATTACAGGAAAAGTGTTCATGTCTTTGGCAATTTAATTCGCGGCGAGGCATTTATGATGGTTGGCATAGTTGACGAAATATTCAAGCATTTCAAAGTATCCCAGAGTGGAACTTTAATTAGGTAGTAATGATGGTGGAAATTGGAATCATGCTATCCTTCAAAGTGTCAACTAAACCTCACCCTGCCTAGGACACCGACACCAGAAAAAAGAGGGGAAGTGAGAGATTAGAAACATTGCAGCAAAAGTTCGGATGGGAAAATGTAAATGGAAAGTTACATTCTCAATTTATTTCCTCTTCTGGACATTCAGTGAAAAAATCTTATTTTCTAGAGAATTGGTATGGCCCAGAAGTTGCCACTTTACCATGATTTATTTTCTCTTCTAACGGTGGGTTTTTTGTTTTATTTAAGATATTAATCAAATAATTAAGTTTATGCGACTGCTTGTACTTTTCTGGGATTGTAAATTTGTTCTTCTAGGCTTTAGGTAACTATTGGATCCGGATGTATAAAAGGCTCTTACTGAATACTAACTGTCCTTCATTACTGCTGATTTGGAGTATATGATCTGTGTGAGATTTATAAAGCACGCAAAAATATCTGCCAGTAAACTTCGCACATCTCATAAATGTAGTTTTCATTTTGTATTAAAATTTATTTATTCTTTAATTTTGCCCATATTTATGATGTCGTGAGAGATGATGTGCACTCAGTGCCAAGCCCAAATGAGCTGCCCAACAACTTCCTTGTTCTGGACGCGCATTGTATACTATGTATAGTTCCTGAGATTCTAATCCAAGCTGCACTTCTATTATTCTTCAATAATTATGTGTCTATGATTGTTGTGGTCTCCATTGGATTTTCTTTCTTCTCAAGGTTAATTAGGTATCATTGATTATATGGCCATAATTATGGCTTGTTTATGCACTAATCACATTTATGTTAAAGACTGAATTATATTTTATATAATACGTGATGCAAATGCGCAGCTCAGAATTGGTTGCTTGTTTCTCTTCGTGTCTTCCAGGATGATTTTGTTTGTCAATCTAATTATTGGATTATATATGCTGAAACAGGTTCGATTTCTTACAAAAATATACCATCCTAACATTGACAAGGTAGGGTTCTACTGCTCATGGTCCTGTATTCGCTACTAGGTCAAGTACTTTTCCTGAATTATTTAACTTTTATGATGTAGCTTGGGAGGATATGCCTTGATATTCTGAAAGACAAATGGAGTCCTGCTCTCCAGATTCGAACTGTACTTTTGAGGTATTATGAGCTGTGTAATTAATTGGGGTAATTATGCATTCTTCTTGAAATACTCTCTGTTGTGCGCTGTAATCAAATGGAACTGGTTTTTGTAAACTTACGGGAAAAAAGGAGTATTTATAATGTTATATAACAATTGAAATTTTGGAGCTGATTCCATTTTATGTGGGATAAAGACCTTGATGATTATGATGATGGAGAATTAAAAATTGCAAATGGGAAGACATTACTGTTACTGCCTTTTATTTTTTATTAGTGTTTTTGGTGTCAAAAAGAAGTAGTAAAGTCATTTCGAGCAGAATGAGTTCAAATAGTTCATGTAATGTTTACAGAGAGATTTTTTTGAGGAGTGATGATGAATATGTAACATTGAATTTGTTGGGAATTTCCTGTGGTAGCATCCAAGCACTTCTTAGTGCTCCAAATCCTGATGATCCGCTTTCCGAAAATATTGCTAAGCATTGGAAGTCAAATGAGGCTGAAGCGGTTGAAACAGGTACTTAAGTTGGTTTCAATACTCTGTTTATTGAGTGTTAATTGGCCATCGTTTATGATTAGTGTGGTCATTGTTCAGTTCTCACTTCTCATATTGTAATGTACTCTTTTCCATTGACCCTGCAGCTAAGGAATGGACTCAATTGTACGCAACTGGTGCCTGATGCGATAATTGGAAACTTGCATGCAAATAACATTTACTGCAATGTATGTGATTGACTGTTGATTTTGGACAGAGAATTGGAAGAATTGATCTCTTTCCACATGATTATTGTTTATTATTCTCAAAAAGAAAGCTTCCAGGTACTACTACTACTACTACCTGATAAATGTTTTTTTCTTTTGGAGGCCTCGTCTTTGACATGTATGATAACTACATAGTTCATCGTTGACCCCTTACTCAAATGCAGAACTTGCAGAGTAATCCCAGTCATGTAGAACTTTGAGTTATGTTTATCATTAGACATTGTGAATTTAAAACCCTGAATGTGGATATTATATATGTGGATATACTTGTTTAGGCTGGGAAATATGTGGTTTGCGTGTTTGAAGTTCCTAGGTTGCTCATAATAGGGCTTACTTACGAACGAGAGGTGACTCGGTTGGTTATCGGCTAGGTTAGGCATATATGTGTCCAATATTCAATTCCAATAATAGGGCTTACTTCAGTGAAGTCATATGCAATCATGACATGTTTGTTGCATGCATGGTGATGGTATAGGCCATATGATGGATTGTAGTCTGCAAAAAGCTCATAAAACTGTTTTGTATGAGACCATTAATAATCAAACAAAAAAGGAAAAGACAAAAGGGTATCGGGTTTTTAAGGTAAATAAATGAAAAAATGGATGAGAACTTTCTTACCATGAAGGCGTCAGATAATTGAGCAAAATTAACAGCTTACGGCACCAAACTCCAACCCATGATAAAAACAAACTCCTAAATCAAGGAGAAATGAAAGGCTCAAGACTATAAAAGATGCTACAAACAGGCTAACGAGAGGGAACTATTTTTGAGAGGTGGACGGGGGTCTTGGAGCATTTGTTGCACGATGAGGTACTGCTTTAAAACCTCATCAAAAAAATGGAGCATGTGCTATAGCTTTGAGACAAATCCTTCACAAGTTTGATCTGAGTTACTATAAGACGGATGTCACTGCCACCTCAAATCATAATATCTAAAATGCAAAACCATCAAATCAGTGGGGAGATATGCCCAACCATTATTGAAAAACATAAACAAAGAAAAAAAAAAAACATAAATGAAGGTGATATGGATGAGGAGGGGGAGGTGGAGGAGGAGCCCAAAAAACTTCAGAGTGTCGACAAAAGAGAGAGCGTCTCAAAGGCAGAGATTAGGGTTTCCGCCAAAAGAGAGAGAACGATTTCAATGTACAAATTGGTTATTTTTGTATTGTAATGATAGTTCATAGTTGTATTTATATTATATGATAATGTTTAGTTTAATTTTAATTTTTTTTTTAATTTTTAGTAGTATTTCCTAATGATGCGTGATAGAATTTCTCGTACAAGTGCTCTACTTATAGCGTCTGTTTGGTGGTTGTAGGGCCGCCAACGACATCGCCTTGCAATGCCCTGTTCCACCAAAATAGGTGATATAAGTCAAACATCTAAAAATTCACAATTTATGATCTATCATCATCTAAAAATTTCCCAAAACATCTCACAACGACTTATGAATCAGTTTTTTTCCCCCCAATTTTTCAACTAATGTTGAAAATCACAACAATTGCTCTAGTAAAGGAGCCAACATATAGTGATTCGAACTTACGCATTGATTCCAAGATTAAAAAGGCTTGTGCTTGTGCACCGACAAGGCATTTTTTTAATAAACGTAAAGACAAGAATTATTCATTCATTGAAGGGTGGATTCATCTAATACCCTCCACACATCACCACTTTTTGGTAGTCCTTTTTAACCTCTACACAGACTTCACCATTACTAACTCTGTGATTCCTTTGTTCAGATATGGCTCAATAACTGACATAGGAATCTTAAGTCAAATCGATAAATCTCCACCAAATGTTACTACTGAGTTTTTTTTTACCGAAATAACACTGTGGATATAATTAATTACTAATATAACACTTGTTTATGAGGTTTTTGTTCGCCTCATTAATTATTGTTGGGGTTTTTGTTCACCCCAACAACGCCTCCGTGGTTCGAACCCTTAACTTCGTTGGTGTGGGGGAGAGTCATTATCACTACACCAACACTCACCTCAAATTTATTACCCAAATAACATTTCATGTCAGTGCAAATGACATGATTAGTATATTATTTTTACAATCATATTATTCAGATTAGCGTGATTGTTTTTTTGCCAATTCATTGTCATTTTGAGTGACGTAATTAAGTAAAATTTCAAGCACGCCAGTGTGAATGACATGATCGGGAAAAAAATGCAACACTAATCATGCTATTCACACTGGCGTTAAGTGCTATATTAATAAATAATTGTATGGGATTAAGTTCTTTATTTCACATATAACTAAGAAAATAAGTTAAAAGAAAAGAAGCCAGGGGGACACAGACTGCAAATAGCCTTTGACTACATATTTGTAACGGCAGCTACACGTGGCAGTTGACCACCGACGGAGAACTGTTAAAGTAACCCACCGACCGCGTATATTAGCACGGACCACTTCTTGCACTTTCTGAACTTTTTTGTGTGTGTATATGCGAGTACTGAGTAGGGACTGATTCGAAGATAAAATAACAAAGAACTTAAATGCCCACCCACATGTGAACACAAATCCCCACTTGAATTTATAATAACATGTGGTATGCTGGATTAATGACAAATACTTCCACAAAGGACACAGTCCTTTCTATTAGAAACATTGTAAAAATAACTAGGGGGCAAAAAAAAAAAAAATTCTAAGTCTAACAACATCGCACGTTTACGAAGTGTTTACATGTCCGGACGGACTGAACCTTAATTCGGATTAGATTTCAAAGAAATAAATCATACAATAACTAATCCGAGTTAAGGTCCAAACAAGTAAATCTGATAAGATTTGTGTGTCCAAACCCGGATCCAATTTTAAACCTAACAAAAATTTTATGTTTGACACAGATTTCGGATATATAACTTATTTTCAAACTTGCTTTAATCCAGATCGAACAAATTTGGTCATCTGGACCGGACATAATTTTGCCACCTCTAAAAATAACATCACAAAGAACCAAAACCTTCTTGTTCATAATAAAGCTCACTACCTTGAAATGCAAGATTGAAGAGATAAAATGAATGATGAATGAAAAAAAGTACATGTGGGTTTGTGAATGGGGAATAAAAATTGGGGATCTTTTTATTGATCTAATCGTAAAACAAAAGAAACAACAACAATGATAATCATATTCAATGACGACATGAACATATTCATCCTTCTTTCACTAACCTTGTAAAAGTACACACCTGACATCCAATACCTCCCCCTAATGGCTTCCATAATGTTCTCTGTATATATCATCACATATATATACATGTACAAGGTCCTCTCCTACTAACCAGCCTGGCAGTTCTATCTCTCATTGACTAAAGATATGTATTTTAATGAAATGGGCCATACTCTCTCTTGTGTTTGTTTTTGTACTCATAATGAAGGTGGGGGATACTCATACAATATTTCAGGCAATCCTACAGCCAAGAAAGAAATAGGGGATAATTAACAGAAGGAGATGGGAGGAAGCAAGCATGGAACCACAGAGCAATGAGGAATGAATGAATAAATGAAACCCGCAAAAACGAACTAAGCTATTTTCTCTGGGTGGTTCCACGGGCATATATTGGCTGGCTAGTGAGGTTATTTTGTCGCTCCTACTTATGTCATAGGTATCTGGTAATCGTGGTATGGTGGTGAATGGCAGCACTGGAAGATTCCTCTTATGAGACTGGAGGTTCATCAGGGCAAGATTAAAATTTGAAGAATACAGTTTTATGAGCTCTAAAGGCTATAATGCCTCACCGAGTATTCCAACACATCGCGACTTGGACAAACAATTTCCTTCACCCGGCTACCATTTTTGTAAATCTTGAATGTTGGTACAATTCTCACATTCTCTGCATTTGCAATTGCTGGGCTCTCCTCAATATCCACCTTCATCAAAGAAGAGCAGGTGCATTGCATATATTAGACAATCCCGTTGATTCATTCAGTTCTCTATCAAATCAAAAATCGGGGCAAAAGTATAAGCATAATGCAATTGAACCCAACAAGTAGTTTACCTTAAGAAAATTTATGGAAGGATAGCGGCTGCATAAAGTGTCAACAAATGGAGATATTTGCTTGCAATGCAAGTTAGAGGCTGCTTTAAAATGGACAACAGAGACTCCTGCAATTTTTATTTCGCTTATTGGAATATAGTAACTAGAAACAATAAAGGATAACAATATAAATTTCAAGAATATTGAGGTAAGATTTACCTGGTACAGATATTGCAGCTCTGAACTGCTCAATAGCTGTAACGTCCTCCACTTCTCCGCCGAATTTCATATTATAAACCACTTCCCCTTGAGATTTCTTCAAAGCAACTTGGGCGTGAAATAGAGACTCAGCAATTCCATTATCATCGGGAAGCTCCCTCCTTAGAACTTCATAATCTCTCACAGCATCAGCCCACTTCTCTAGCTGTAATTTAGAGCAATATGCCATCAGTTTTGAGCATAAAAATACAATGAGTGGGAAGCAATTACGGGAGGGAAGTTAACAGATTCTTTACCTTGCTATTTGATGCAGCTCTTCGAAGAAGAGCTTTTGTGTAATTAGGATGAATACGTAAAGCTTGGTTGCAGTCCTCAATTGATTGCTTCCACAGACCACGTTTAAACCAACAAGCAGCTCTATTACAATAGAGAACAGAGTTTGAAGGATCAATCCTGAGGCCTTCACCATAAGCTGAGCAGGCTTCAGTGTACCTCTCCGACTTGAAGAGATCGTTACCACGTGCACGAGATCTAGCCACCAACCTTACATTATTAAGCAGCCCTGCTACTTCAATATTTCTTGGGTCAAACTGCCCCGCTTTCTCAACAGCCGTAACTGCGTCATCAAACCTGCAAAACATTTATCAATCCATTCTCAATCTACCCAAAAACCCTAAGCCATATAATTTGTGAAGCTTGGAAATTCCCAGTCACCTGCCCAATGCCATCTCAATCTGGGCTTTTACAAAGTAAGGGTAAGCTTCAGAAATCATCCCAAAAAAGCGAGTCTGGGAGCAGGAGTTGGTACACAGTTCCATTTTCGGAATGTTTAATAGGCTTGATTCAGCATCTTCAAGTTGGTGGAGTTTCAGAAGTGCTTCTGCTCTACACATAAATAGCTGTAAATACAATTTGAACAAGTTCAGCCATTTATCTTTTAATTGCACAAAATGATTGATTCCACATGCAAAAAAGTCAAAATTTCAACATTCTACCTGAGGACAAATATCAGCTCCGGCAGCAATGGCAGCATCACCTTCCCTCAATGCACTTTTCCAATCACCAACCTTTCGGGAATCACTACATTTGGTTAAGCGCTTCTCCACTGCTTGCAACTTTTGCATCTCAGCCTGGTCAGGCTGCTGACCAGGGAAACAAAAGTGCCTCCTGGCATTATCAACCTGTCCTAACCTGTGAAAAGATCAATTCAATTGCCGCGGCCCAAACATCACACATTTTAAATCCTACTCCATCTATCTACAACTTAATGGATTTTTTAAAAAATTGAACCAGAAAATAAAACTGATGAAAAGATTGCTACGGAAGATATGAATGGCACATGCTGAGCCCTAGCCTCTTTCTTATGACAAGAAGTAGAAGCAGGGTAAAGAAAAACACAAAGAGTTTAAATTGCACTCATTATCACCCATCTAAGTAGAAAGTGAGGTTAAAACAAATCTCAAAGACAAAAAGAGATTCTTCACCAATATGTGCCCAAGCAGCAACAAATCCAGTGTCATAGAAGAATGAAGTGAACCTCATCAACCTAACTGACAAGACAACCAAGAAAAAGTGAATGTTCTCTTCATTCACAAAATCATAGTTCAGGTGGAGAAACACATTAACAAAGGCAATGTCAATGAACTAATGTAGGTCTATTCATCACACATCTGACAAATGCCCAGAAACCAGCAACACATAACAGAAACAGCCAACAAACACAAACAAAACCAATCCACAGCTCACCTGATGAGCAATGAGCCCAACCTCTGATGAGCCCGCCAGTAATTGGTATCCAACCTGATTGCCTCCTCACACTCCCTCACGGCCTCGGCCACCCGCCCCAGCCCCATGAGAGCTGCAGCCCGATTGCTCCGGTAGGCTGCATGTCTAGGAGCCAATGCAATTGCTCTATCGTACAGTCCAAGCGCCTCGGTTAAACGCCCCTTCTTGTACATTTCATTCCCTGCTCTCTTCACATCCTCCGGATCAGCACTGTACATTGCCCTCCTCACGTCATCCCCGCCACTTCCTGCCCTTGCAGTGCCCACATTCACTGTCTGTGCACTACCATACGCTTTGGTCGTGCTTGTGCCTCGCATTATGCTACCATGGCCATAGTTACCGCCCCCAGATCCTAATATATCACTTTTGGAGCTCCGATTGGGATTCATACCCGTTTTCAGGATTCTCCCAGACGGGCAGATATTGCCGGTGGGTAGAACATTAGCAGGGGGTGAGTTCACAGAGCTTTGACTCGAATAAATCAAAGGGTGGGCCGTGGCAGTTGTTGTACTAGAGCTAGAGTCGGATCTCGAGTGACCCAGTTTGGGATTCCGGGCAGCGGTGGTAGGACTGGACTCGCTTGACCCAGAGAGCTCACCGGAGTTATTATTGTCGGATCTTCTCGGAATCATATTATGCCCATTTCTCCCGGATACGGATCCGGACGAACTGGAGCTACTGCTAGTGGCGGTGGTAGTGGTAGAGAGCCCACGAGTACGAAGAGGCGAGACAGGGGAACCCAGATCGAGCTCGCGAAAATCGGGCTTGTTAACCTCCTCGAAACAGTTCAATGAGTCCCGGAGCTGATCGGACAGTGTATCCACCGTCAAATCAGAAATGGGTTTCCCAGAATGCGACATTTTCTAAGCAACAAAACACCCCCAAACAAATTTTCCCTCTCAAATTTCCACCCAACTAGCCCCCCTCAACACAATGTGCCACAAATTTTCGTTTAAGTTCAATTTTCCTTGTCACCGCCGTCAACAATGTCTACAAATTGGAGAACAGGAACAAAACCAGTATAGGAAGAAGAGGGACTGAGACATTGCGAGAGAAGAAGCTTTGAAAAAAGACATAGATGAGGAGACCGAGAAAAAGAAAAAAAGAAAAGAAAATTATGGGGATCTCGTGATATAAAAGGAGGAAGCAAAGAATGAATGTGAGACTAGAGAGAAAAAGCGAGCGTTAGAGCGAGAATGTGTGTGTGAGAAAGAGAGAGAGGAGAAAAGAGAGAGCTTTTAATTTTCCTTTCTTCCTCTTCGCCTGCTGCTTCACGAGGCAGGTTTCACTTCTCTCTAACTACTCTCTCTCTCTTAACTTTTTTTTTTATTTGTTTTATTTGTTGTTTTTAATACTTTTATTTGGGAAGTGAATGTGATGATCCACTCTCTCTTGTGGAAATTGAGGACACACTATCTCCCTTACTATGCAAATCCTTCATTTTCTCCACTAATCTTGTTCTCATCAAACTATCAAATTTGAGGTATTAATTTCAATTAAATGATGGTTCTCAAGTAATGATCACTGATAATTTTGTGAAAAATTGATCCCATTTTAGGGATGGCAAAAAAAACCGATCCAAGCACTATCCTCAGGGTACCCGATCCGTTTAAAACCCGAAAATCGATCCTATAGGTTTTGAAAACGGTTTTGGTTTTGGTTTTCAAACCGGTCATGGTTTAGGGTCGGGTTTAGTTTTTGGTGCCAAATTTAGGTTACCCGAACCGTTTAATAAAAAGATCAATTACAGTAATAATATTATAAATCATCTATAAACGTATACTACTAGGATATTAAATTATAACATGATAAAGCATATTAAAACATATATATTTATAGAAGCACACTAATAAAACTATAAATTAGACTAATTTGAATTATAAAATCATAATTAATATAAATCATACTCAATATTAATTTATATTAATGTAATCCTCAACGGGTACCCAATGGTAAACAGTTATGGAACGATTCTGGGTTTGGAAATTTAAATGGTTTTTTAAATGGTTTTGGAATCTAATTGGAAGGGTATCCGACCCCGTTGTCATCCCTATCCCATTTTATTGAATTGAGGTTTTAGTTTTCATTAATAGTAACTAATTTCCTAAATTATAGATAAAGTACAAGAAAAATAGAATTTGAAAACAAAAATTATTTTTTTAACATGGAATCCGCTCAACTGCCCATCGGATAACTGCCTAGTAAAGTCAGATCACATGAAAGACCCCGCAATCTCCATGGACTAGTTGAGTTTGGGTCGAGACTCAGTGCGGGAGATAACATAATATGACATTAATACACATTGGGCTGAATAAGGACCTATCTCACAAATTTTAATAATAAAAATATGCATGTGACTTAAACTCACGACTTCCCGCTTGTGTTAAGTCATACGGTGTTAATATAGAGAGTTAAACTGAATTCATTAATTGAAAATTCACTCAAAAGTTTTTTTATATGCATATATCTTGACTTACATAAATTTCGAGTACTTAGATCGTTCTACCCATTTCAAATATCTAAATAAGTCATATGGGGTTAATATAGATCTAAATAAACATAAAAAAGAAAACAAAAAACTTTATTTGCATAGTATAATTAATAAATCTATATACTCTTTTTTTTTTTGAAAAAATGGTCTAATTAGTAGAGCGAGTCATATGACACGCCAACAAAAAGCGCGTGGAGAAAATTTAAAACTGCGTGAATTTTGCCATTCACTCAATAACTAGCCGAAGAGTGGACTGTAGATGTATACAAGAGAGTGCGCAGGCTAATGCCCTGTCCCTCACCAGCTCACGTTAGATTCCATCATAACTCTTCTCAATTACCTCGCGTCTCCAGACAGACCACGATCTCCCACGTGTCAAAATCACATACTCCTCGGCCCCACTGAACATGGCCCTACATTTTAACACACCACCACAGACACCAAAATCCACAAAACCGTCAGATCATCGATTTACGAAGTGGGGCCCGGTAAGAAAAATTGGTGTTAATGTTTTTACACACAAGAGTTTCTTCTGTACTTCGAGATTTTCACTTTCTTACGCAAGCAAGTTAGGTGTAGTAAAAAATCGATTCGGAGTCAATTTTGAACCGAACAACAATACGTGTCTATAAGATATTTAATTTTAATTTAAATGATTTAAATTCGGACTAATAAATCGAACAATAATATAATCTAAGTTAGGATCTAAACAAATAAATCAAGTAAGATTATGTATTTGAACCCGAATCTAAACCCGTTTTTAAATTAGATAAAAATTTTGTATTTAAACTTGAATTTTAAATATATAACTTATATCCAAATACAACTTAATTTGAATCAAATAAAATCGATGATTCATATCGGACAAAGTCTAGACAACCCTACAAGTAAAGAAGCTAAACACAAGATTTTAATGACCAGACCGCACCCTACGAATTTACCAAAACACCCTTCATTAATATTTCACCCAATTTTACCTAACCATCCCTGCATCCTGCCATTAATCACGAGTTCCTTCAATACGCTCGAGAATCCAAAGCGAAAACGTCAACCACCAAGGAGAGTGGTAAAGTTGTAAAATTGGATGTTATGTAAGGGTGAGTTCGGGAGTTCCGAGTGTGAGTAAAGACAGAACTAGCTGGCCATGTGTAGCACAGAGTGGCCATCCAGCTGGCCTCATTCAGAGGAAAGCTTGACGTGTAACAGTGGCGTCCAGCTAAGCAGATAATGGAGGTTAATTAACGGGGTTTATGAGTCAGCCTGATTCACATGGCATGGAATATTCCCTAAATTGGAAAGTAATTAACGGATGTTAACTGGAAGGTTAAAAAAAAAAGGGATAGTGACAGGCTGGCTGGAGAGAGGAATAATGACCAAGGCACCGAGCGATCTGCGATCACATTCATTGCCAGGTAAGTAGGGTGGTAAGACTCTGTCCGATCTGAATTAAATCAAGTTTGAACATAAGTTATATGTTAGAAATTTAGGTCTAAACACAAAATTTATCTTCAGCTTAAAATCAAGTATGGGACAAAACATATAAATCTTGTTAGATTTACTTGTCCGAACTCTAACCCAGATTATGTTATTGTCCAATTTACTTGTTCGAATTTAAACTAATCCAGATATGATCAATTAAGTGCATCCGAAAGTCAATCAAATTAGGATCCGAACATAAATATATTTCATAAACACGTGATGTTATTCGATTCGAAATCTATTTTTTTTCTCGTCCCTACAAATTACCATCCCCAAAAACAAAGCCCATACTTTCTCTCTTTTTTTAAGATATTAATCTTATTTATTTAATATTTATCTCTTTATTTTATATTATTTGATTGGGCCAAACCCATTTTTAATTCTGACTGAGTTTAATTTAAAATTCAAATTCTAGTCCCAATCCATTTAATTGTGCATTGCATTTTTCTATAAAAATTTCTTTGTCAACGGATAGAATACTCTTTTTAGAGGTTGTGGGTTAATTGTGCATTGCAGTAACCAGGGCCGGACGTATGATTGTTTATCAAAAACACAGGTCTCCGTAAAGTCGTTAGACCATGTATGAAGGTTGACGCCTGCCTAGTTTCAGAAGGTCAAGGAATAGGGGAGCCGACGACGGTAATTATAACGGTCCTAAAGTAGCAAAGCTAATTTCCCTTGCACGTGGCTATAACGGAATCCAAAAATTCAACCTAATCCAGCTCGAAATTAAACTACTCGATAAGCTTAGTATAAAGTTTAGAGGAATTAAAAAAATTTCTTCTCGTCTTGCTTGTAGTTTACGTAAGGTATCATGTAATTAAGTAATACATATTACATGATACTTAGTATGTGTCGACACGTATTAGCTTAGTATAAATTAAAAATATGGAGAACAAGGACTTGTCTTAAATCCTACTTGTCGTTATAATTAATTAAACTTATCAAGGAAACATATACCATGCATGCAACGTCAAGATAACCCATTCAAGTATATAATTTTAACGAGCATATATTGTCTTACCATAAAACTATTCGTCTTTTATCAAATATAACCACTTAGGCGATAACTTAGTTGGTGAACCTCTTTTGAGACTAAACCGTATGAATTCGGGAAGTTCTGAGTTTGATTTCCATTTGGAGCAAACCCTTTGTGGCCACACGTTGGGCTTTGGCCAACTTATCCTGCCATTATGTGAAAAACTTTTCTGCGCACGAACCTAACGACCAGAGTTTAGACTCATATCGAATGTCCAAAGAGCGAACTTGTACAATATCATTTTCAGTTATCAAAAACAATCTTCTATAAATATCCAGTTTGAATCATAATTATCGCCCTAAGGTCGAGCTTGTCACTACATTATGCAACTCCACCAAATTGCACAATTGTAGAAGTCCCTAACATAAGGGTATTTGGTTCACAAAGGTTGGCCGAATAAAATTTTAAATAGACTGTAACTAACAAGTTTCGAATTTGTGATTGCTAAGAAGGGAGAGGACCTTAGAGCAGCTCCAACGCACTCCCCAAAATGAAGAAAATCTCATTATAGGGGACACATTTCCAAAAACCACTACTCCAATCAGTCTCTCAAATCAACCCCAAAATGTTCAACGAGCTCCATCATCCCCCAAACTATTAAATTCAATATTTTAATTAAACATCTTTTCTCTCTCTTCTCTTCATGGCGCCCAGGCCATCATCTATGGGAGCAATCCCTTTTGGAAAGCCGTTTGTGGCTGTCTATGTGTTGCGATTGGGGATTAATACTCTCATGGATCTAGCATTGTTGGCTGGATTTATGTCGTGGGCCTACTCGACTTAGACTCTCGTGGATATAGTAATGTCGATTGTAGTTCTCGTTAACTTTGTAGCATAAATTTACACGTGGACAGTTTTTGACCAATACAAAGGTGATCACAATCGACAAGAAATAATGACTTATTAGTGCTCTTGAAGCTTAGAAAATTTTATTAACCAATCAAATCATATATATGTTTTTTTGGACAACATCATATATAATTATATATGTAAGGGAGGTTGGTTAATTTAGGCAAAGAATATTATTATAGTAGTTTGTAACGGATATATATATATATATATACACACACTATTAACGATTAATTTGGCTTGATTTGACTTTGTTGAACTTAATCAGACTTTTTCAACTACGCGTTCTGTCCAATATCGGTGTAACGGTTAATTTAGCTTGATTTGACTGAAAGTTCAATAGCAGCATATCTCGAGTAGCATATTCAACGAGATATATAATAATCCTGTGCACGTTATAATATATGTATATATATCGTGGTTTGACCAAATCACCTTTTGTTGCACCGACAATTCCTCCATTCCTACCTTATTCTCGACTTCTCCACTACCCCTTTTTTTTTTTTCCTGGTTTTAGTCCATACTGTGTTGATCATCCTAGAAAGTGCAACTTTCCTGTTCATATTTTTGGGTCATTTCAAAGAGGAAAAAAGAAAGATAGCCTTAGCAGTACTGGGAGTGCAGAGGGGATAGAGGACATTAGGACATAAGCATTATGATCCAAAACATGATGATTGGTGGTACATGCATATATCATATATATACATGTATGATCCCTTGTTCACTGAATAAACATATGCTTTTGCTTGACCATATATCTTTGCACACATATAGTGGTGGATAAATGCTATATATCTTGTCATACAGCTGCATTGTCACGTGATGATCACATGGCCATGAAAGACCTAGTTTATATATATATATATATATATCCAACACATTATTGTTTTTTCCCCCCTTCTCATCTTCAATATCTTATTATTTGTCTTTCTCAAAGTATGCTGTCATGATGTCCCTTTTGTATTGTCATCTTGAATACTATATGAGATATTTTTTAGGTTTGTTTTTTGGATCATATACGGTTCCTATTTCTGTTGTTTTTTTTTTGAAATACCACATAGAATTACGTTTGTGGTTGGAATCGAACCTTGGACACACATATGTCTAACCCAGCCAATTACCAACTAAGCCAACTCTCGTTGGTTTCTTATTTCTGCTCTTACTACTTCCACTTGTTAGGTTCTAATGTAAAAGAGATGTTAGAGAAGAGTGTTTTTTAATTTTTAATTTTTAATTTTATAAGCAACAATATATATTATAACAGCAAAAGGAATATAGTAGGGCATCTGGTGGGATGGCCTAGAATCAATACAAGCATAGCAATGAAAAATCGGAGAATACAAGTCATGGATACAAACATAAATCAAACAAGCGAGATAAATGCATGAAGTCCCAAACAGCCAGTTTAACCCTCGACCAATGTGGTATCGGGGATATCCATCGATTATAAATACATTTGATAGGCTCCTAAACATCCAATATTTTGGAGGGATGATGCTTAAAATGAGCCATTTAACGAATAACGACTATATTTATTGTGATGTGTCATTTAATTGACTATATAGATATTTAGTTAATTTAATGATTATATAAATATTTGCTTACTTTTGACCACTTTTAAGTAAATAGTCTTAAAAAAAATTCGGGAACAGCACCAACCTTTGTCTCCCTCCTATAAATTCCTAACTCCGTCCATTGAATAAGTCCACCCTCAATCTATTTCCTAGATTCGCCATTGACCAGCATTTTCAAATTATTTTTATGCAAGCGAATTTGAAATTTTACTTGTTTGTATATGTATAATTAGAGAGAAATTATAAGGATAAATTAATTAATTACAAGACCTGCTAGTGATATTGGAATTCCAGGAAGGCCACAAAAACCCCATGTGACTCTAAAAAGGATGCATAGAATGTCTGATTTTTATGAGCCTGAAAAAAATGTGTGTGTGTATATATATATATATATATATATATATAAAATTGGTACGGATAAGAAATTCTTTTAAGGAAAACAAAAGTTCAGACAAAATAATCATGTCAGCCCAATTGGGACATTGAAGGGTCAGTTATCACCTCTTTTTTCTTTTTCACAAATAAAGGAATTATACACCAGCCTCTTTTAGGTTTCCATGTCCTATATATTCTACACACATATATATAATACCCTAATTAGACCTATATACGTATATATTGCATACATATTCTACACACATTTGATGTAAGGAGATTATTAATTTATATATCAAGTGAGACTTATGTATTTTTTAAAAATTTATTATCTTATAAATTTAGCGAATTATTAATTTATCACATTGACCCGGGACATGCCAAAAATATTATTTAATCGAGATTATTAATTTATCGAGGTTATACCGTAATACCTTATTAGGCCCACCCTTATGAATATAGTCATTGGCAATAATATCATAAAAAATCTATATATATTGACAACTTTATATTCCTTCAAGACCCACCAACTTTTACAAATATATATACCAAGCAAGTACCAAAGGTTTGTGATCAATATTCATATATATATATATATATATAACGAAACCCTTAATAAATTTGTTGGGTAAATAAATTTCTATACATAACAACATATATATATATATATATATATATATATATATATATATATATATATATACACAGAAATTCTCCTATATGGACCAAAAGTGTGGACCAAGTTTGTGGACTTGTTTTTCAACCATAGATGTGGTGGGTCTCATGATAAATGTGTGGCCCCCACTTATGTTGTGTTTTATTAAAACCATTGGATTTTGATCCACAAACTTGGTTCACACTTGTTAGTCCACATAGGAGAATTCCTATATATATATATATATATATATATATATAAGAATTCCTATATATAGATTTAAAATAAGTACACATGTTTTCACCATCGATTTAAAACATGTGAGACTCAAAACAATGGATCCCACTAGTCATTTCACTTAAATCAATAGTCAAAAAGCTGTACTTATTTTAAGTTCTTACTTTGTGTATTTATAGACAAATTCCTATATATATATATATATATATATATATATATATAACCATGCACACACACATATTAACATATACACACATAGACATGCAAAGATGCTTATTGTTCTGACAGCACAAATGGCACCTTGGATTCTACAAAGAGAGGATAAAGACAGAGAGAGAGAGAGAGAGAGAGAGAGAGAGAGACAGGGAGAGAGATTGATGGTTTTGTCATATAATTGTGTTTTTGTTGGAGTCTCATTTGTTTGCAAGTGGTGATCATCAGATTTTCATCTCAAACGTTGTCATTGATGAGTGAGTTATAACTTATTTGATGGAATCCAAGCAGAAAATTTTACCGCAAATTTTGCAAAACTTATCTAAATATCTCCAATGTGCCATGTCAGCTCTCTCTCTCTCTCTCTCTCCAATTATATATAGGGGATGTGGTCTGTGAGAGGGAATATCAAGAAGTGCATGGGGGGCACGTGATGCCCATTTGGTCTTGGAAGAGTATCAATCATATTGGTGACTTTTTCTTCTAGCTTATCATGAGTTGCACTCATATATGTGTGTGTCAACCACTTGTTGAATCTCTCTAGCTCAAACCCTATTGATTCGCCAGATCTTGAGTTTGAATTTCATATGAAATAATATCCTTATAGTCACACACTGACCTTTAACTCAACTTACCCTGTCGTTAGTTGAGAAATTTCTGTGCACGTGAGTCTGACTCCTTGAGTTTAGGCTCATATGATACGTTCGAAGAGCAAATTTGTATGCTGTCGTTATTGGTTCCTATATATATATATATATATATATATATATATATATATATATCCCAAGAGATTCATCGCATTATAAACCTAATTTAAAAGGCCTAACCATAATTCATAATAACAATGATTGATTGATTATGAAGTTGTTACAAACGTTTGATAAATAAATAAATTATTTTTGCTATAACATTAAATAGATTTGAGGCTTGGTCATATCCTACCGAATCCTTTTCATGTGTGTCACTTGGTGGGCCAATGCTTATGTTAAACTTGGATTGGCTAAAATGATTGTCTGGGCCCATACTTTTTGCTTTTTTCTTGGCCCAATCAAAGGATCCATCATTTTCAAGCCCATAATGCCTATTCTTAATTACTTATGTAGTACTCCTCAAACTTTCAACAATCAATAATTGATTAGACAGACCAAAGTCAATTACTACACAAATGATTTCCAAACCAATGTATATAATCATGTACTCTCCCCTCAAAAACTTTACTTCCACTACACTCTTTGTCATATATACCTCAAATTCCCAATTACCTGAGGATTAGATTTGTGATTGACATGTTAACGTTTTCACCACTACTCTTGTCATATATACCTCAAATTCCCAATGACTTGAGGATTAGATTTGTGATTGACATGTTAACGATTTCACCACCTAGGAGGGAGTTTAGGATTCGGGAGATCTTGAGTTCGATACTCATTAGGAGCAATACATTTATGGTCACGAGCTGAGCTTTGACTCAATTTATCCTGTCATCAGGTGAAAAATTTATGTGCGTGCGGGTTTGACAACCCAAGTTAGGCTCATCTCAATTATCCAAAAGGAAAATTTTGTTTGGTATTATTCTCGGTTACAAGAAAAAAGTCTTATTGGATAGATTATTGTTAAAAGAAAATAGTAAGTAAATGAATGCACATTTACAAATTGAATTTTCTTAAGAAAATTAGATAAACCATGCCTTGATCCAAGATATATAGGTCAAAAAATTCATAGAACCCTCGTATCCATGATCCTCTTTTTCTTTGGAAAACAATGCTCACATTGTTTTGTGCCTTTAGCACAAAATTCCAAGAGTTCTCCCTAAGCATTTGATATATCAGTGTAAGCAGCAAAGCAACAAAATTCCCAGAGTTCTCCCTTCAGGGACCATAGAAGGTGTGCATAAACAATATTGCAAAATTAGTACTTAAGCAATGCCCTCCACAAGCATTGATATATCAGTGTAAGCAGCAAAGCAACAAACGCAAACTCATTAAGCCTGTCAACCACATACATTCACCAATATGGGTATATATATTGCATATATATATATATATTCTTGTTAATGGAGAACACTGTGATTATGGGGGCACCCACATCACTGAAGATAACAGGCAAGTTGTGGACTTGTGTTTCTTCCATTTCATCTGTCTGTCTAAAACAACTGGAAAATGGAAAGTTCAATAGGTTTTGATATGGGAAAACCAGAAAGCAACGGTGCATGACATATATATATATATATATATATATATACATGACAAAAGCAGTTGTTCAAATTATTGGGTGGATAAGCTCAAAGAACATGGCAAACAAGCTCTAGGAGCTATATTACAGGTTGGGCATGGAGTCCATAAGGGTATGTGGTGTCACTATTGACTAAGGACACTAATACTCTAATAGTACAAGAATTTACAAAGCATATTAGGCAAAACTTCACTGTCATGCCCCAGCAATATTGGGCCACCAAAACTTGTTAGGAAAGGCTACTATCAACATTACCCTTCAAAGCTTTTCAAAGACAATAGGGTTTTGAATATGACTTGTGTTTTGATTCAATTCTCGCTACCTGAAAACACAATTCCTGTAGAGTAAATAGGAAGTGAATACAGCAGCAGTCCATCATTCTCTACAAGATTATTATAGGAAGTGAATGTTGTCACAAAATCCCTAGTTGACGTGCTCAAAACTATGTCTGAATAGTCAAAGCAGAGAAAAGAGAGTGAACCAGGGTGGGGCTAGGCCCCTAGCTCTGCTCAGCACTCGTTCCACTTCAATCAATCTACTTTCGTCTAATTTTGACAACGTGACAATTTTCAATCCTACTAACCGGTTTTATTATAAATATGGTAACTAGTCCTATATCATCTTGATACCAACTAACGACAGGGCTTATTCGGGGACTGGAAGTAGCCATAGTTCATTATGTATAATAAGATGTTGAAATTCCAAAGAAAAAGAAAATTAATTGTGCTTCATGTTTGGAAGGGAAGAACACTTGGGCTTTATAATGGGTTCTACTCGGCTTATGATAGGGCCGACTAATGCCTATTGGGTTATTAAAAATGGGCCAACAACAATATAAATGCCAAAAAGCCCAAACCCGGTTACCCAATTCAACAGTCAGATTTTACTGAAAAACCATTGTTATGCTCTCCCATCAAAACTACTGAAACAAACAATTGAGAAGGAAGAGATGGAGAAAGTGAAGACGGCAACGACGATGATGCGGCAAAGAGAAACATTTATTATGCTCTTCGTCTTGGTGAAACTGGTAATCGTACAAAATTTGTCTCTTTCTCTTCTCAAGCTTTAACCCATAAATTCGCCATAAAGAATCGATGCAATGAATTGAATACTATAGATGACGCTGTTGCTTTGTATAATCAAATGGTTTTTGTTCATCCCCAACCTTCCATTGTTGAATTTGCTCATCTGTTGAGTGCGATTGTGAGAATGAAACATTTTTGCACTGTGGTTTTACTTTCCAGAGATATGGAACTTATGGGAATTCGACATAATCTTCATAGCTTGAATATATTGATCAATTGTTTCTTCCGCCTACATCGCGTGGATTAATGTTTCTCTGTTCTTGGTAAAACCTTTAAACTCGGCCTATCACCCAATATCATAACACTCACCACCCTTATCAATGGATTGTCTATAGAGGGTAATGTTGCCCATGCTGCAAGATTGTTTGTTGATATTACGGATAATGGTTTTCAGCCTAATGTAATTACCTGCAACTCACTAATAAATGGCTTGTGTAGAGTAGGCAGGACCAATGATGCTATTCGTTTGCTTGAGGAGATGGAAGATAGAGGTTATATGCCTAATGTGGTAACATATACTACAGTCATTGACAGCCTGTGCAAGGATAAATTGCCTATTGAAGCTTTAAATTTGTGTTCTGAAATGGTGCGTAAAGGCATTTCACCTACAATTGTCACTTACAATTCCTTAATTCAAGGTGCATGCAATTCGGGCCATTGGAAGGAGGTAGTGAGATTGTGGAATGAAATGTTGGGTAGGGACATTAGCCCAGACCTATTTACTTTTAGTATACTGATTGATATGCTTTGTAAAGAAGGCAGGGCTTTGGAGGCTCACGTAGTTTTTGAAAAGATGATTAATTATGGCTTGGAGCCTGATGTTGTCACATACAGTGCCTTGATGGATGGATATATTTTGCAAGGAAAGATTAACAAGGCAACAAAAGTGTTCAATTTGATGGTTCATAAGGGTTGTAAACCCAACGTGTTTACTTACAACATTTTAATAAACGGATATTGTAAGAATAAAAAGGTAGCTAAGGCATTAAGACTCTTGAATGAAATGTCTCAAAGGGGATTGTGTGCTGACGTCATATCGTACACTACCCTTATAAATGGATTATGCGAAGTAGGTCAATTTGGGCTTGCTCAAAATCTTGTTAGGGAGATGCTTGCTTGTGGCCAGACTCCTGATGTAGTTACTTACTCAGCTCTGCTTGATGGCTTGTGTAAACATGGATGTTTTGATGAGGCAATTGCACTAATCAAGAAAATGCATGAGATTAGTATAGAACCTGATATCACAACATATACTATCCTTATCGATGGTATGTGCCGAATGGGAAGGCTTCATGTTGCAAGAAAGGTATTTTCTGGCCTCTTAATTAAGGGTTTACAACTTAATGCGTGTACATACTGTGCAATGATTAAAGGACTTTGCAAGGAAGGGTATTGCAGCGAAGCATATGAATTGTTCGGAAAAATGGAAGAGGGTGGTTGCTTACCTGAGAGTTCCTTTTATAATGCAATAATTCAAGGTTATCTCCATAACAATGATACATCAATGGTGCGGAAATGGTTGGCAAAGGATTCTCAGCTGACGCGTCCACTGCAACCATGTTTATAGATATCCTATCCAATGATCTATTAAAATCATAGTAGTGAAAAAATTGTAAGTTGATTTGGAATTTCTCTGCAATGTTGTTTTGATATGTAATCCTTAATATCCTCCTACATTTCACATCTTTTCCATCTATGGACTCGGCTCCTCCTTTGTTCCTTTTGTTCTGGAAATCAAATGTATCATTCTATCAAGTGTTGCTGATTTGTAGTTATTTTTTTCCTTTTCTTTTAAGATTAAATGTGAAAGTTTTTCCCTTCTATAGATGGGTTTTGGAGAAGTTTATTTCTAAGCTAATATTTATAAGTTTTTTTAAGAAGATGGTTGCTTACAAGATAGTTGCTGTTATGACATAATATCTTGATCAGATACTCAAAAGTTTTGGTATTAGTAACTGGCTGGAAACCTTATGTCTGTAACTTCTTTTACTTTCCCTTTTCTTAGAATTGCGTCCTCTTAATGTCACTTCAATAAATTATGCTGCAAAATGGTATTCTTGAAAGAGTGATTATTTTGACAATCATGTTTCTTAATTGAATTAAACTTTGTTTCTAATAATCTTTGAATATAGAATTGACTTGAAAATCTAAAAAAATGAGAAAAATAAGATAGAGAGTCACTACTCTTTTATAATGGTTCACTCTGCTCAGATTTAGGGTATCCTCGGTTCTTTTTCATTTTCAAAAACTACTTCTTAAGCTGAAGATGATTATACATGTTTCTTCAGTATTGATCCTTCTGCAAGTTGTAATGTCATGAAGCTGGCATACATGTGATCGTTATTATTTTGTTTAATTTGCATCTGTGCACAAAACCTGCGTCATTGGTTTTGTTACTTGAGTATCGCCAAAATTTTGTCATTTGTTTTTGAAGATCGATTTTGTTTCGTATATTTCTAAGTCTACGGAACTCAGAAGAATAGAAGCCCAGCAGAGCAAGCATCTTTTCCACACAATGAGCAGCATAGGCTTAGTACCTTCTGACTGCTCATCATATATGCTCATCTCATCGCATAAAACGCAGCCTTCTAGAGCTATTAGAGAAGTTCTTCAAGCTTCTGCCTATTCTTTGAATATTTTATTATAATTGTTTTTTGGTGATTGTGTTTTCTATTAGACGTACTATGTACAGTAAAATTGGGGATCATCATTGTCTCCTTGATCCCATCTGTATGATATGATCAATTTAACCAAAGTTTGTATAGTTTTTATAATTGGTTTTGTACATCAAAATTTCTTGATCTTATATCTTCAGAGTTTTAGTTTTCCAACTGATTGGAAGTGTTATGTCTGTAACTTCTTTTACTTCCCCTTTGTAAGGTTTGCATCCCCTTCTTGCCTCGTTTAATAATTTTCTTTCTTCCAATTCGCAAAAAGATGTAGTGCGAAGATGATCAATATTCTGGCAATCATATTTCTTGTTCGAGTTAAACTTTGTGTGGAGATTTTATAGAATCTTAATCCATCTAATGTGTTTTGCTATCCTTTGTACTTAAGAAATTGATTTGTGGATGGATCAAGTAGTCTTTAATGGTGTTTCTTTCCTAATTTCCTTCGTGAAATTTAGCAGGTTGCTTGTCTTACAATGGCTTCACTCTGGTCAGGTTTCGGGTAAGTGCATTCCTTTAGATGGGCAGATCCTCTTAGACTTCATACTGTAAGGCATTGCTGTCCTGTAATTATGAGGTTTTATGACTCTGTTTTCCTTGTATCGGTGTGATCTCTCTTCTGGTTAATAAAGAAAACGTTTTTGTAAATATAGAAATTTCAGCAGCCAGTTGAGAAAGTTCAGTCCATCAATCTAAATAGAAGAGGCGATGCTTTACCCGAAAAGGAATCCGGTGAAGCTTTGGGATCTTTTGCGCAAAGAGGAGACGTTGCAGAGGGTTAAATCCAGAGGGCAAATGGCTGGAATTTCATTTCTATGATTCGGGACGAAGATGTAAGATTTCTTAACTTCTCCAGGTGATATTACCAACTTCAATTGAGAATCAATTCAATCACTTGTTTTCCACTTATTATTCTCAAACCAAAATTGTTGGATCAATTGTTTCCCTAATTTCATCTCTGATAAGGATAATCAAGCCTTTACAGCTATCCTTACAGAAGAAGTAGAGGTTTGGAATATGGTGAAAGCGATGAATCGAATCAAATCTACAGGTTCAGGACTCTCATAATGGTGCCTATAGCAATGCAAATTCATCCATAAAAATAAAATAAAATAAATCAGCAACCATTCGTGGGCCAGATAAAATTAGAGGCCCAACAAGTAAAAATATTAAAGCCCATAGGGCCACAACAAAGGAACTCGATCGGATAGCATTGGTAACAAATTCTTACCCGATTCAACAATCGGATTTATAGAAACGCCATTCTTACTCTCTTCGTATCAAAACTCAAAACTACTGAAACAAGTTAAAGCAAGAAATGGAGAGAGTGAAGACCACGACGACGATGATAATGCGGAGGAGGGGAAGCGTTTCTTGTGCTCTTGGTCCTGGAAGAACCGGTAATCGTACGAAAATTTTCTCTTTCTCTTCTCAAGCTTCAACCCCCAAATTTGCCATAAAGAATCGATGCACTGAATTGAATACCATAGATGATGCTGTTGCTTTTTATAATCAAATGGTTCATATGCATCCCCGACCTTCCATTGTCGAGTTTAATCGATTATTGACTGTGATTGTGAGAATGAAGCATTATTCTACTGCGGTCACCCTTTTCAAACATATGGAACAGCTGGGAATCCGACACAGTGTTTATACCTTGAATATGTTGATTAATTGTTTCTGCCATCTACATCGCGTAGATTATGGTTTCTCTGTTCTTGGCAAAACCTTTAAACTCGGCCTATCTCCCAATATCATAACACTCACCACCCTTATCAATGGATTGTCTATAGAGGGTAATGTTGCTCGTGCTGCAAGATTGTTTGTTGAAATTATGGATAATGGTTTTCAGCCTGATTTAATTACCTGCAACTCGCTAATAAATGGCTTGTGTAGAGTAGGCAAGACCAATGATGCTATTTGTTTGCTTGAGAAGATGGAAGATAGGGGTTATATGCCTAATGCGGTAACATATAATACAATCATTGACAGGCTGCTCAAGGATAAATTGCATATTAAAGCTTCAAATTTGTATTCTGAAATGGTGCATAAAGGCATTTCACCTACAATTGTTACTTACAATTCCTTAATTCATGGTGCCTGCAATTCAGGCGATTGGGAGGAGGTAGTGAGATTGTGGAATGAATTGTTGGGTAGGGACATTAGCCCAGACCTAGTTACTTTTAATATATTGGTTGATATGCTTTGTAAAGAAGGTAGGGATTTGGAGGCTCATGTTGCTTTTGAAAAGATGATTAATTATGGCTTGGAGCCTGATGTTGTCACATATAATTCCTTAATGGATGGATATATTTTGCAAGGAAAAATTAACGAGGCAATGAAACTTTTCAATTTGATGCTTCAGAAAGGTTGTAAACCTGACGTGTTTACTTACAATATTTTAATGAATGGATTTTGTAAGAGTAAAAAGGTAGTTGAGGCATCAAGACTCTTCAATGAAATGTCTCAAAGGGGATTGTGCGCTGATGTCATATCGTACAATACTCTTATAAATGGATTATGCGAAGTAGGGCAAATTGGGCTTGCTCAAAATCTTGTTAGGGAAATGCTTGCTCATGGCCAGACTCCTGATGTAGTTACTTACTCAGCTCTGCTCGATGGCTTGTGTAAACATGGATGTTTTGATGAGGCAATTGCACTAATCAAGAAAATGCATGAGATTAGTATAGAACCTGATATCACAACATACACTATCCTTATCGATGGTATGTGCCGAATGGGAAGACTTCATGTTGCAAGAAAGGTATTTTCTGGCCTCTTAATTAAGGGTTTACAGCCTAATGCATGTACATACTGTGTAATGATTAAAGGACTTTGCAAGGAAGGGTATTGCAGCGAGGCATATGAATTGTTCAGAAAAATGGAAGAGGGTGGTTGCTTACCTGAAAGTTCCTCTTATAATGCAATAATTCAAGGATATCTCCATAATAATGATACATCAATGGCAAAGAAACTTCTTGCGGAAATGGTTGGCAAAGGATTCTCAGCTGATGCGGCCACTGCAACCATGTTTATAGATATCCTGTCCATTGATCTATTAAAATCATAGTAGTGAAAAAAATTGTAAGTTGATTTGCAATTTCTCTGCAATGTTGTTTTTATATGTAATACTTAATGTCCTCCTACATTTCAGATCTTTTCCATCTATGGACTCGGCTCCTCTTTTATTCTTTTTGTTCTGGAAGTCAAATGTATCATTAATCATTCTATCAAGTGTTGCTGATTTTAAGTTTTTTCTTTTCCTTTTCTTTTAAGATTAACGTGAAACTTTTTCCCTTCTCTAGATGGATTTTGGAGAAGTTTATTTCTAAGCAAATATTCATAACGTGTTTTTTTTTTATTTATGTGAAGAAGATGGTTGCTTGCAAAGCTTGCAAAAGCTATCACCTTGGTAAATGAATGCATCTCAACAGTGAGATCTGCTGTGCTAATTAATGGTTCTCCAAGGGGGGCTATTCAACCTACTAGAGGGCTGCCGGAGACAAGCTGATATGGCCCCTGTTGTTCATATCATGTACCAAGTGTTATTGACTAGAGGTAAGAATTTACATTGTATGCATGCTATAAGAATTAGGAGAAGGAATCAGCGCGGTTCTCATGCCGTAATGCTTATTATGTCAAGCTTTGCCTCGATATGACAGACCACAGTAACCAGATGGCCTTCATATTTTGTAACATGCAAGTTATGTGAAGAAGTTTTAATTCTTCTTGAAACACACAGTATGGCAGCAAATTTTTTGCTTTGAGAATCTCTAATCTTCTTCGCGATATTCGTTTGAGCTTTGAGCAGTCATGGTTGTACTTTTGCCTTATTATGGGTTTTCTTTTCCTAGCAGAAACCATTGGTATAATCTTCTGTCCATAGTTGTCGATTTTTTCCATCTATTTTCGCTGAAAAATAAGCTTTCTATTACTGAGCTTTGACTAGATGATGCAGGGCAACCTAGTGGAAATAACACCCATTTGAACTTGTTGATTCAACCTATGAATACCAGGAACAAGTCTAATTAAATTGTTCATTCGATCAATACTAGAATTAAAGCTTCAAGACTGTTGATTCTAGTGACTACCAAAGAATTGGAAACAAAAGACGGTTTATATATATTAGGGCTGTGCAAATGAAACCGAAAACCGGATCAAAACCGGTAATCGGACCGGTCGGTCCGGTTTGGATCGGTTAGTTGACCGAATTTGGTCAAACGGTTTCAAAAACCGAAACCAACCGAGTTAAGTCGGTCCGGATATGGCTTGGAATTTTTGTAACCACCGGTTAACCGGACCGGACCGGTATATATAATATATAATATTTAATACTATAATGTCTTTAAATATGGACCATTTGAGATATAATATATAATTACTAATGTTATGTACCATTAGATTAAGACATTAAGTGATTAACTATGAAATATTAATATAATATATATCATTCCTTGAGATTTTTTTTGAAACATTTTTATCAATCCTTTAAGATTTGCTTACAAAATAGATATTTTACGAAAAACCATAACCGGACCGAAACCGAATCGGTTAGTCGGTTAACCGTAGTAACGGGTTTTGATGGTTTTGGATTGGTTTTGGTTTCAGAAAATACAAATCCGTAATTTCCGGATTGGTGACGGTTTGGCCTCCACGGTCCGGTTAACCGGACCATGCACATCCCTAATATATATGTGTGTGTGTGTGAAGCTTGAGCATTCCAAGGCATATGTATGCAAGAAAACAAGGGAATCAACATTACTCAATACAAGTGTTCAATTAAGAATGTAATGTACCATCCATGATATGGATAAAATAGGGCAAAGAAAACAGCTTTCCCAACAAACTAGAAAACGAAACAAGAAAATCGCATAAAAATGGAAAACATGCGATTCAAATCCTCATTCTTGGCAGTGCAAAATTGAAGAAGAAACATATCCTAAAAGGGTCCAATATCTTTGTTTTCCCATCCAACAGAACTTCAGCTCACAAATCTTTATGGAGTCGGAAGGTTGATCGAAATTCAAAAGTACCTCTAGACTGCTTCCACCACAAAACCCGGTATCCGAAATTGCTTGCTTGTAGATTTTCTCTCCGTGCAAGCATGCCTCGTCAGGACACTAAAACTTCATGCACTCGGAAGGTTGATAGAAAATACCACTAGCTCGTAAAATTTCTCTCCTTTGAGGCATGACTCATGTTAGCACACAAAATCCAGTATCCGGAACTGCTGGATCGTAAATTTTCACTCCTTTCAGGCACGCCTCACGTCAGTGCACAAAACTTCATGCACTTGGAAGGTCGATCAAGAGTACCTCTACACAGCTTCCACCAGAAAACTATCAGAAACCGCTTGCTCATAGATTTTATCTTCTTTTGGGCATGCCTCATGTCAGTGCACAAAACTTCACACACTAAGAAGGTCGATCAGAAGCACCTCTACACAGCTTCCACCAGAAAACTATCGGAAACCGCTTGCTCGTAGATTTTGTCTCCATGCGGGCACGCCTCTTGCCAATGCACAAAACTTAATGTACTCGGAAGGTTGATCAAAAGTATCTCTACACAGCTTCTACCAGAAAACTATTGGAAACCGCTTGCTCGTAGATTCTCTCTCCGTTCAGGCATGCCTCATGATCTGTATATAAGCCTTTTAGTATCATGTAAATACGCAACCATGTTACAGGGAAGAATGCCATAAACAAATACATAGAAAACCTGAGTGCAGTATCATCATGGATAAACAATTAAACAAAGATCCTACCAGCAATTTAGATATGAGAGAGTTAGGTGCATTTTTTCCTTCCTTTTAGTAAAAGAGTAAAACAAATGACAATCAAAAGAGTTCCTCACTTAACAGACCATGTGCTGTAGCAGCTATATATATAACTCGTATTAAAGCGTATGGGCCTTGTATCTTTCCTTTCTTCGGACAGAAAACAGGAAAACACAAATGTACCAGCTATTGAAATGCAAAATACACATAATTTTGAGAGAGAGATAGAGAGGATTGTCGGGCTCGCAAGAGAATCTGTGTCAATATCTAGTCAGATAGAGCTGCATCAAGGGCACGTTAGCCACAATCGTGCCTTATTTTTACCTCTTTCATTGTGCCTTTCCCCCCTCATATGAGAGCATTGGCGACGAGTAACCTTGGTTTATCATATTTTCCATAGAGCTTATATTAAAGGGCTAAAGCATCAAGTGTATTTTTCCCCATAATTGGCAATACTTTTGTTGTTTTTCCGTTTTTTTAAGAACTGATGGATAAAAGGAAGAAATGATAGACAAATATTTCTTACAATCTTATAAGAATATTTTGATCAATTATCTTACAAAATCATCATTTATTCTCTTTCCATGAAAAGCATGTGTATTTAACATTAGAACCTATTAACTAATTTCCAGCATAAGAGTATTGAGGCTCTCATTTCTTCTTCTGTAAAATCTTGTCAATTTTACCAAAAACCTATTACCAGTGCTGGAATATACTATGACGCAGCACTTCTAGATCAATGCATCACAGTAACAAAACAGCATAGGCCCTCCACTCTTTCAAAATGTGATAGGAAAAACCTTAAGTTCTGTCTTTCGGTTACGAAACGTTGCTTGGAATAAAAAAAATCTAAAAACAGGGAAAGATAAAGTTTTGACCCCATCTAAAAACTGCACGAGAAGTAAAAGACAGATAGGAAGATAGAAAGAAACACCAAACTCATAACTAAATCTCCAAGTTTCAGCAATCTCAGAATGGTGCCTATAGCAATGCAAACGGCATAATGAATCTTCAAAACAAATAAACCTTCTGAATGGACGCACAACGCATAATCTCTGGATTCTGTTGGGCCAATAACAAAACATGTCCCTAATATACTGCTACAACAGTCACATCAAACATAACTAGAAATAAGTTCCTAATATATATCTTACTGACGCATCCAAGTGAGACTAATGAGTAATGAAAAATATTTGCATAAAGTTGAGAATCACATAGTCCCTATAAGGTTGATACAAGCATAGCATGAAAGGAGCTAGGAAAGAAAATTTAGAACTGAAAGATAGAGAACCAAGAAAAGCAAATGTGTTTAGAATATGCGAATCAAGGAAAGGACAAACCTAAAATGTAAAAAGTTCTGATCAAAAAAAGAAAGGAAAAGACAACCTGAGTAAACAAGCAAGCCTGATGAAAAGCCGAGGGGCAGTTTGTACTGCCAACAAACCCCAATCACGACAGATTCCGCATGATCGTCATTTTGATCATTGTCATCATCTTGCAGTATTAGAGTCTCGTTTCTTCTTGTCTTATACTCATCTGACCATGCTTAACACAAACATAAGGTGAGGACTACTAACAACAAATAAAAAAAAACAATAGCAAACATAAGGTGAAGCGCTCACCAGATTCAATGAATAGATTCAAAAGGGGATGATTCAGCTTCAATCCTGCATGAATCTTGAACTCAGAAACTGTAAACACCTTACTGCAACATTTGCAGATGATTCCATCCCGGGTAACCAGACGATCCTTGATTACAGAATCATCCTCTGGGTTCCAGTACTGGATTATATCATTCAGAGATATGATCCACCATCTATCAGCCATGAAAAAAAAATTGAGAACACATTAAATTTTCCACCTTAATTGTGAAAATAAGCAAGAAAATTGCATAGCAGTCAAGAAGACAATGCAAATATTAGGCATGCTGAAGCAAGATATATAAACAAGATTGTATCAGGTTACTTGACAATAGGTGAGCCTCAACATTCACAGACAGGCATTGCTTGTTCAAATTAATATCTACACCAAACAAGAGAAGACATTTACATTCAATTACCAAATTTTTTATCATCAGTAACTAGTAAAAACTTTATAACATTTTCGAAACTCTGATTCACAGGAGTATCTCCCCGAAAAACAAATGAATAGATACATTTCTTGGTTCCTATATTTTCCTAATAACCAAGAATCAGAAGAAAGTATAGAGGAAGATCCTGCCACATCAATGGCTCAATGAACCAAAAGGTACAGATCCTCACATCATTAAATTTTGTGCCGCATGGCAATACAGAGGGGAAAATTCTGCCTCATGCAAAAATACTGATGAATATGGATTTGCAAAGTAGAAATCACATGCAACTAATTTCATTTACAGGTCCTTGACCTTAATTTTAGTATTTTTCTTGCGAAAACTGAAAAAAAAATGTGGCGAAATCTGACAAAAATGAGAGATGACAACACAAGAACAGAAAATATAATATAAAATAGATACATTGAGTTACAAATTAGATAGCAGAACCACATAAAAGACATAAGAACTCAAACCATAAAATTATTTCAAATAACATATTTATATTTTTCAAGATGCTTATGAAGTGATCAATGTAATCTTTCAGAATTGATAAAGATGCCTGCTTCTCAATGAACGATTTCGCTTAACCCTCAAATTAATTACTTTTCTTTCACTATTGTAGAAGATCAGTATCAAGGGTCTGAACATACCTGTAACAATTCTGGTAAATCATCGATTCGATGGGATTGACGTTGCACATGGTTATCTTCTACTCTTGCATTTACCATTTCTTCTTTGTCTGGGAACAAATCCCTATTAGCAACTAATCAATCGTTATCATTTTCATTGATATATGTATTTGGTCTATGGCTAAAAAATAACAAGGAGTTGAAGAAGCAACATTTACGAGTACAAAATGCAGGCAAAGAAAGATCTGGTATAATACATATACAATATTGGAAAGAAAGAAAATGCAGGATGCAAAACTTATTAAGGCAGATGCAAAATATACTTGTACAATCACGGAAGGCGTTAATACCTATGACAAGCAGGATTTTCAACTTGAATATAGTCATATATATGAAAGTTAAGATTTATGTTTATGAAATAAATGGCATTGGAATTTTGTCTTCATGTTGAAAAGAAAATCCCAGAATAATCTAGTGATGTAGTTTTTCAGCGAATCAGGATGTGAAATTTTATGCAATCAATAATTTGTGGTGTTAATCTAAAAAAAGCAGTAAATGATATTTCCAATATAAATAAAAATTAAAGTACAAAAATATACATTCATTGTACCCCCATTGGTAAGTAGGTATGCAAATACCCACACGCCACGTGTCAAATGAGAACCAAAATTACCTGCCATACGCCAACACCACAAACAGCAGAAATACGGGTAAACGGGGAAATTACATTCTAAACATGGGCAAAATTTTAAGGTAGATGCATGACTGAGACAGAAAATTGAATTCATTAGTTCAAGAATGAGGCTCTACTCTAAAAGATAGATGATTTCTGAATTGGAGATTTCAACTGATTTGCATATTCCAACAGAGGATATATTCCCTGTTCTCACATTCAGTGTATAACGACTATTTCTCAGAAAGCCAAGCGAATTTCAGCTGATCTTCTTTCCCTCACAAAGTGTAACACTTTCTTATGCTGTCAGCTAATTTGCATATTCCAGCAGAGGATATATTCCCTGTTCCTACATTCCGTGTATAACGACTATTTCTCAGAAAGCCAAGTGAATTTCGATTGATATTCTTTCCCCCATAAAGTGTAATACCTTCTTAGGATATCAGCTAAAAGTTTCAATATCACTTTATAGAGATTCCTCACCAAATATGTTGGTATATAATCTTTCAAAAAGAATGATCTTCAGTCTTTGAAGAATGAATCTCTAGTCTCAAAGACAGACGGTTTATACATTGGGGATTTCAATTGATTTGTTTATTCCAGCAAAGCATGTATTCCGGGATCCTGTATTCAGTATATGATGGTTATTCCTCAAAAATGAGAAAACAAAGAAAAAAATCAATTGATTTTCTCCCACCACTAAGTGCAACACCTTTCCCAGGCTATTAACTGGAAGTTTCAGTATTTACTTTATAGAGATTTCTCACAGGACTTACTGATCTATAATCTTTCAAATTGTATGATCCCAGTCTTCCGAATGAGTGTAATGGAAGAGGAATCGCTACCTTTTTGGAAGGATACTCAATAGATGAAATATCTAAACCATGCAACAAATCTCTCAACCGATAATATCCCATGCTATTTTTATTAAGTTGAATTTATATCCATCAGGTCTAGAGGTTTTGGCTCCCTCACAGATCTCAATAGAAGAAAATTTCCCTTCAGAATCCCTCAAGCAAACAGCAGAATGACCAACATAAGCTCCAGTAACCCACCTCTCCGGCGTCTCAAAACCACCCCACCATCCACAAAAATTTTAGTTTTTGAAAGGAAATCTCCAGAATGAATATCATCAACACTGATGTTTGTCACCCAGGCTTAGGACGTTCTTCAGAGTTGGCCCCATATGCTTCCTAAGAAACCCAATGTTAGAGTTTTCAGCACCTCCAGTGTTTGTAAATAAAGGGAAGATAGACCAAAGTGCAGTAACAGTTTCTAACATTCCAGCATGCATGAATAAAATCCAAACTCCATTGTGTTTCACCTAAGCGACCGATTCAGTAAGAAAGAACATGTAAGCTTCAAAAGCAATTCAATATATGGCAAGTCCTGGAAATCATGTAATGGGCACTTTCATATTCAGCTCACTTTGCTTTTCCACTCTTTAATGTCTAGAGTATGCTCCCGTGAAAGAAAACAGTAATCCCAGGTTACACAGTACGGAGTTGTACAGAAATATAGACATAGGAGTTCGGCAAGAGAAATAAGATTCCAAAATGCTTTACTGTCAGTTCTTCAAAGCTGAAATGACATCATACAAGGAACCAGATCGAATAAATTATAAGATAATAAATATTTTAGAAACAATCAAAACCTAAAGATCCAAGGCAAGGGGAAAAACTAATTATTTTCCTCAGCATTGTTCAACTGCTAGCTAAAGTATCCAGAGTCTAGACACCCACTGCTCCAAACAGAAACAATGTCAAACAGTTAAAGGAACCCAAATCATTACTCGCATGGAAACTCAATGAACAACATTCAATAATTATCCAAAAAAAAGCAGTACTCGTAAATCAAATCCTCAAAAAGCCAAAAAAGCATCTAAATTTTGCAGAAGACAAGCATAATGGAACCCGTTACCAGAAAACAAATGAAACCCAATTTAGCTACAATCACGCGACAGAGGCCAATAACCCTCGCTCCATATTTCCATATATTGTGTCCAAAAACATATAAACACAAATAAATGATCAGAGTAAAAATACATCATAAATCACCCACACTTAGATTATAAGCAACACTTGAAAGTCTTAAGCCAATTAAAAATATACAGAAACAATTGGATTCAATTATTCTTTTTTCACCTTGATATGAACTATGAAGTGTTCCTCCACCGAATTCTCTGTCATTCCTGTTGTGGAACTCATCCAAAGGACCCTTCCCATTCAACGGTGTTGTTTGGGGAGGAGGCAGCGCCGAAGAAGGAGGGAAAGAGAGCAACAGCGCCATTCTTGCAAACCGAATAAATGTTCTTTTAAAAAATAAATTCAACACATAAAGTATAAATAATTATTTTTAAATAATACATGATACTAATAAATAAAGAGAAAATAAAATATAAATTTTAAGAATACATAAATTTGAACCATATGTAATTACCATACAATGAGCTATAAAAAGTTCTTTAATATTAATAATTTATATGGATAATTTGAAAGGAAAAAAAAACTATTCATCCATTATTATAATTGTGAATTTATTTGTTATAATAATTCTCTCACATTATGTATGTAGTTGTCGACTAGAGTACTTTTGACCTACCGACTCGAGATGAAATGAAATGTGCTAACTAAAAATGTCTGGTGTATTACTAAAAAATTTAATGAGATGGATCGATACGCAATTTATAAACTGTATAGAAAGAAAAACTATGATTGGGTGAACTAAATGAAGGTTTTTTTTTTTTTTTTTTTTATTGAAGAAGCGTCTTCTTCAAGAAACAATCTATTTGAAGTCCGGCCTTCACTGACTGGGAACTAGCTCTATCTTGGACCTCCAAGATCGAGGATGATTCCCTTCTTCTTCACCTTTCCTAAGGCCAATCTTTCGTTTACAGAAATTCAGGATCCAAATTGGGTTGCAACTGCTAGTTCCATGTCCAAAGTGGGTCGGCCATGTACAGATAGATGATCGACCGTTTGCTTTTTTGACGTCGAAAGTGGGTCAGACAACCTGCGGTCTCGCAAGAAGCAGCTACCAGCTGCTTCTTCTGGTACAGCAAACACAAAAAACACGAACGCAGCAGCCTAAACCCCAGTGAGGTGCATTTGGCAGGTGCTGAAAGCACTGCCAAACGGACCCCAAGCATAGATGAACCTTCCTTAAGGCTCATGGGTTAATGGGGGTTTTACTTGGATTCATTCATCTGCACAATTTCTCTACACTACTCTTCTTTGGCTTTTCTCATATATATATTCCAGAGAAAATTACCTTTTCTACAAAATAAAATAAATAATATCTCTATTTCTCATTAACCTTACACTTTTGCTTCTCTCCCTCTATAGGGAGGTGTTTCTCAGCACTAAGATTTTCTACTCCACCACCAACCACAATATTCTCCCGGCTTTGGCATCCCCCTAAAGTTGTTCCTCTTTCATTTTTATACAGAGTCTTCTTAAGCGATATGGCCCCGGGAAAGACCATCAAGTTGATCTTGCTTAGACTCTGCTTTTCTTCCGCGTTTACCGGTTTGAAGCCAAAACCCTCCGTCCACGTCTCCACCAAATCCGGAATGGCAGATATCACCAACTTTTCCACCTTGAGTGATATCAGCAGCTGCAGCCACCACGGAAGGGGAAAATTTTGAATCAATAACCAACCAATTAATCCACGAAGAGGCTCATCGTCAGAACAACTGAAAAGTCATATGTGGATTATGGAGCAGAAACGAAACATAAGCATGTGGAGATAAACATGACATGTTTTAATGAAAATGTGATACAGCAGAATTAGATGTGCGAGATACACAACCGACTCAATTCCTATTCAATTGCATGATCTTACTGCCAATGTATATACCTCCTCAATGGCGGTCATAAGGCGACGGCACATTCCCTGACGACGATGGTCACTGCAAGTTGCAATGAGGGGCATCTCTGCAAGAGTAGTCCCATGCACCCTTAAACACGAGTGTATGCCAAAGGAAAAGTGTCAGTTGCATACGGGAGTACAGTAGATAAACACAATACTCAAGAACACAATGGGACTTTCTAAAGTAACCAATATGCCAAATAGAGATGAAATCTATCAGGAAAATGCTGCTTCAGACCAAAAGATGAGACAACACGTGACAAGAAAAAAAGCAGAGTTTAGAAATCGATCCACATACTTACATACCCATATAGCTGAGGGGGCTAAAAGTAAAATTTTGTGACTCAGAGCCAACTTGAGACTTGATACTCTCACAGATCAATTTGCTTAGCTTCGTAAGACATGCTGTCTAGAAGTAGCAAACAGCACAAGGTCTCGACATTACAATGACCTAAAAGCCCCTATATTTACTGGAACATCGCATCAAATATTATCGCAACCTTTTCATGCCAACAGACTGCTATTCCTACCCAGGTTCACACTGCAGCAGGCCACGGCTGCACAATAGAATCTAACGGAACTTCCAACTCAAATACAATTTATCAATAGGCTAACCACCAATAACAACTGCAATGATTTTTCAATGTCGGCAGTAATACAATCAGGTTCAATATCCTAGAAGCAACAGTCCTGATTAGACACCAAGAAATGACAACCTAAAGGGACGTGGATGTGAATTAGTGTCTCAGCTGAAAGAGTCCATCTGTATATAGAATCATCAGACGAGAAATACCGCAACTGATCATTTAAAAGGCATTTTCTAAAGATCTAATTGGCCAAAAAAATATTACTAATATAAAAAAAAAAGAGGCAAAAAAGATACTTTACTGGATGGAACACCACTAATGTATGGAACAGAAAATCAAAATTATGCAAGGCACCGAAAAACTGCGAGTTGCTACAACATGTAATAATAACAACAATGTCTCACGCATGATTTACATTGCAATACTACCTGATGGATGCCACAGCCACCAACACATCGTCTCTTTCTAACACCACTGTGTAGAACCCACTGAAGTTCAGTCGAGCAAATTCGGACCTAAAAATCAGGTGAAAAAAGTGACTGATTAATTAGATTACCACCAAGTTCGAGTCATACATCAAAGATGTGTCATACAATCCTCACCAAACAAAAACATTTAAAATTTTAATTTACACCCTGACAGCCCGATGTTTACAATAAAATCAACCAATTAACTAACATTAAATCATTCTTATCTTTGCTTTCGCCTGAAATAATAAATCCCCATCCTAGCCAAATTATAATTTTTATTATCATATACAAACAAATCTAACTCTTTTGTTAACCTCTTCCTGCAAAAGCAATAAGAAATAATAACTTGGCAACTTATCCTGTGGTATATCTAAGCCCATGCAAAAGAACTATAGTAGCAATTTCTACAATAGAATATGTATCCATTTCTATAGTTTTTCGTTTGACGGAATATGTTGCAAGCACGTAAACACGCACTAACAGAGACAAACATGGAAGAAAATCGTTAGTAAAAAACGGAGCTTGCTTGCTAATAAACAAAAGATATCAAGGCTTTCTCAATTTTCATGCTTTTGCTTTCCTTTGATCTTGCAGTATCAGAACACTACATAAATGATATATATTTTTGCTTTAAAATTTGAAACTGCACTACCAGAACTGCCCATATTAGAATAAATAAAAATCAAAATAGAGGGATATCCGTGAAGAATTATCAGCACAAAATCACAAACAGTGTGGTCACAAGAAACGAGGAAGAAATTTCAGCATCAGCATAGGGAGGAGAGTGCTGTGGCAGGCAGTGTGAATATTAAATGTAGAAGCATTAAAACATAGACAAAGTAGTAATGGAATTTTAATTCACAAGAAGGACAAGGCACTTACCCCCAGTTGTATAAAAGATGGGGTATCATGTTAATGCCTGTTCGTGGATCTACCATGGACTGAAAACATTCCTCCATAATAGTAAGAGCAACGGCCAACTTTGTGTTGCATTCAGCCTTCAGAGCAAAATGGTGCATAGAGTGAACCTTTTGGTCTTCATGAATGCATCTTAGAAGTGTCCACGAAAAACTGTCATTGATATGATTCACGATCCCAATACGAGATCGAAGACCTGAGTAAACCTGGAAAAAGTAGTCAACCAAAAATTGTACCAAAAACATGAAACAGCAGTCAACTATACCACCACCAGTTTCAAAACCATTCCTGTAATGCCAAATTCTAGACATATATGGAAGATAAATAATTCTTTTTTCATTTCATTTGATAAAATGTGGTTGCAGAGTTAATTATAAAGGTGAAGGAAGTCAATAGCTATTCCTAGTTTTTGCAAAAACAAGTTTTTTTCCATATGTGAACCTTATGCATCCCAAGGCTTATGCAACAGCCTCAATTTCTCCAAGATGGCTACCAACACTGCAAGACATGACTGAGAACACTAATAGGTCTACTTATAAAAAAAACACTAATAGGTCTACAAATTTAACAAGGGAATCAACATTATCCGATGCAAGTGCACACATCTTTCACGTCAAGCAAAACAGAATGAAAATTAATGTCAATTAAGAATCTACGATCTATAATCTGACAACTAGGGGAAAAAATAGTTTTCCCAACAAAATAAAATAAAAACAAAAAAATAATATGTAAAAAAAGGGGAGAACATGTGTCGCAGTTCCTTGTTCTTTTACAATAAAAACCAACATTTGCATTGGAAGGACTAGATCAGCAGTGATAGTGTACATAACAATTAACAGTGCAAAAGGAACCACAGTAAAATGAGGAAGTAACAAATAAGCATCAACTCTTGGTGAACCCAATAACAAAATACAAAAGGGAGGGTAAAAGAAGAAGAAGAAGAAACAGATCCTAAAAAGGTCCAATATCTTTATTTTCCTATCAAACAGAATTTCAGCCCAAAAAACTTTGTGAAGTTGGAAGGTCGATTGAAAGTACCTCTAGACAGTTTCCACCACAAAACCCCGGATTAGAAACTGCTTGGCCGTATGTTCTCTGTCTTTTCAAGCATGCCTCATGATCTGTACATAAAAAGCTTAGAATCATTAAACACACCAACCATATAGCAAGAACAAATGCCATAAATTAATATGTCGATAGCTTGCCCGCAGTACTATCATGGACAAACAATTAAACAAGGATTCAACCAGCAATATAGACGTGAGGACATTAATTGCATTTCCTTCCCTTTCAGAAAAGGAATAAAACGGATAACAATCAAAACAGTTCCTCGGTAAACAGAACAAAGTCAAACATGTAACTTTAGCCTCATTTATGCAGTAAATTGCACCTAAATGTTTGCCACACATTGTCCGGGAAAATTTCCCACAACAAAAGGATAAATAAACAAAAAAGAAAAGGATTAACTTTTTCCAACAAACAAATATGAGGCGCCATGTTGGCATTTTAACTTAAACTTAACATCCAAATCGTTTATATCCTGCATGATAAATTTTAACCCAAAGACCATGAAGACAATATTAGCTTCAAACGAATAAATCAAGCAACAAATAGAGGGTATGAATTACATTTGCGCTCGCATTGTGAACATTTCAATGCATCATTGTATGAAGCCTCGGCACCCATAACCAGGTTGCCACATATTTGGCAGATGCAGTTAGCGCAGTACCAGCTGCCTTCCGGGAGGTCCTGAAATAAAACATTTAAAAGATAATACTAAATCCATCTTCATATCTTATGAAAGGATTCTTTGGAAGTCAAACATTAGAAAAGAAATCAGTTCCATCTTTGTGTGAGAAATTATAAACCTTCATAAAACATTATTTGCTGAAAAGCTAAAAGAAATTAACCAGTAAGTTTTGAAGCTTCATTAATAGATACTACAAGCAAGATTCTCATCATTCTGATGAGAATCGTCGGAGTGAGAAAGTTAATTAGGAATCTTTATTTAATTCAACTAATTAAAGAATGTAGAAGTCTAGGTTAGTTTAGGAATCCTTATTTAAGTCAACTAATTAGAGTTTGTTTCCTAATTTAATTTAGGGTTGGTTTATTTAAATTTAAATACTAAGTTTATGTAGCCGTTTTATTAGGATTGGGGAATCATAAGCATATTTGGAGGCTTAGCCTAGGGTTTATCCCAATTGTAATCAGCTCTCAAGATGCTCTTTGATTTCATTTGCTTAAGCTAGGATAGAACCATTCTGTATGTTATACTAGATTTATTAGGCTCTTTGGGATATTCTTGCTCCAATTGACTTGGGCTAGTGTAGATTCATTTTGTGCTTTCTACACTAGATATTGTATTAGGGTCAATCCTGTGAATTCTATCAATCAAATCTATCTTTTATTTTGTTTGTTGGTGCTTTCAATTTGATTTGTTTGTTATGAGATTCTTAACCAGTTCCTCAACATAGTCCTCATAAAGGCAAGAAGCGCATTTATTTAAAGAACAAACCACAAATGTTGTCATAAGTTAATATAACCGATAGTTCCACAACTCAAAGAACAATCAGGATATCTTAAAATTCTGTATTTATTAGCTCAGATTGGCTTGTCCTCCCGTGAAAGGCATGTATATTAAACTTTAGCATGTATAATCCAATTTCTAAAATAAGAGCTTCCAGGCTTTCTTTCTCCTTCTTTAAATGCTTTTCGAACTTGCCAAAGAGTGCCTGATTATATTATGAAGCAACACCTCTAGATCTACACACCACAGTATAAATTCTCTATTTATTCTGATAGAAGCTACTTTGATATTTCAAGAAGCTTTCTCAAGGATTAATCTTAATCTAAAAGTCTGTTGTGCTGTCAGAGAGGAACCTATATCAATGCAAATGCCATGGTGAATCTTCATGTAAGTTTTAATATTATGAAATATAAAGTCAATTATTCCAGATCTATAAACCATCTAAATGAATATATATCACAGAACCTCTAGATTCTAGACCTGTTGGCAAATAAAGAAGAAATTTCCCCAATGTACAGCTAGGACAATCATTCCGTACATAACTGGAAATAAGTTCACAAAGATATATATTACTGAGACATCCAAGTGAGACTGATGCACAATATTTGCATGAAGTTAACAATTGCATAGTCTTTGTAATGTTGGTATAAGCATAGCACGAAAGGAGATAGGAAAGAAAATTTAGGACAAAAAAGCAAGAACCAAGAAAACCAAACAAGCTTAGAATATGCGTATCAATGAAAAGACAAACCTGGGTAAGCAAGCAAGCCTGATGAAAAGCTGAGGGGCAGTTATCACAGCATATCAGCTCACCCCCATCACCGCAGATTCCACATGAATCGTCGTTTTGGTCATTTTCTTCATCTTGCAGTATTTGAAGGCCATTTTTCCTTGTCTTGTATTCCTCTGACCATGCTTGCAACAAACATAGTGGGAGAGGCTTACCAGATTCCATGAATAGATTCAAACACGGATGACTCTGCGTGAATCCTGCATGGCTCTTAAAGTCAGAAACTGTAAATGCCTTGCTACAACAATTGCAGATGATTCCATCGCAGGTAACCCGGCCATCCTTAATTACAGAATCATCCTCTGGGTTCCGGTACTGAATCACCTCATTCAGAGATATGAACCCACCATTGATCAGCCATGACAAAATTGTTCTTGACCTCAAGGTTGAGTGCGTACCAGTAGCCAGATTTTGGGTACGCAACCTGCAAGTAGCTTTTCGGCTCTTAATCTTTCTGCGAGCTCTTGACTTCGAGGCCATTCTAGAGGTAGATTTAGAAACGCTCAGCCTGAAATCTTTCTTCTTTATTATGGCTGAGACCAACAGATCATCATCTTTAATTTGGCATCTGCTTGGCTTCTTTTGTCCAGTTTTATAATCATCACCCTCGTGGTGAAACTTCTTAGAGTTTGAGCCCTTCCCTTTAATATCTAGCTGGCTAAAGCCGAGATTAGATGACCTTCTATGATTTTCCCAAGCTTTTGCACAGGTGTTGAGAAAATCCTCCTCTTCTTTCAACTCTGGCCGAGTCCCATCAATGTCTTGTGAGCCTGCATTACTAGGAACTGAAACTACTGAGTTGCTATGATCCATAATGCTTATCTTCATTTCAGATATCTTTCTGGACTTTCTGCGAGAACTTTTTCTCATATCATCACCAGTGAACTCATGGGAATGACCCTGAATATCCCCAGTGCTGTTTGGACTGTTATCAGGAGATTGCTGCAGAGAATTTTCAGAAAACATTGCTCTTGAGGAACCATTATGCTCTTGAGGAAGAGTTGACTTTACAGTCTCACCCTTTCTCATATCATCACCAGTGAACTCATGGGAATGACCCTGAATATCCCCAGTGCTGTTTGGACTGTTATCTGGAGATTGCTGCAGAGAATTTTCAGAAAACATTGCTCTTGAGGAACCATTATGCTCTTGAGGAAGAGTCGACTTTACAGTCTCACCCTTTCTCATATCATCACCAGTGAACTCAAGGGAATGACCCTGAATATCCCCAGTGCTGTTTGGACGGTTATCTAGAGATTGCTGCAGAGAATTTTCAGAAAACATTGCTCTTGAAGAATCATTATGCTCTTGAGGAAGAGCTGATTTTACAGTTTCACCCTTTCTCAGTGACCCAATATTTTTTTCAATGTAAACCTGAGTCACAAAGGGATCCAAAAGCGTCCACCGATGAGCCAATACAGCAGCAAGATCAGACTGATTATTTTCTTTCTCAATATTCATCAGAGTATCTGATAAATCAGAGAAGAATTGAGAGATATCAGTCCATTTTTTACCATTATCTTCCCTAACCAAACTGTTGCCGTCACCTGATAGAAGCTGACCACAGAATCTCCAAGCTTTAGGGAATTCACGATATACTCTCCCTGTAGGTGATCGGTAGATAGTGTCCATGTATTTCCTGCTGGGTCTTTTACGCCTCTCAGCACTCCAGCCAGCTGACATGAGTAAGTGCATAATATGGTTCTGGAGAAGAGGACGGGGATCCTTCCCACAATCTGTCTTCAAGGAAACACCAGATGAATCTAGTGCTAGTAGCTGAAATTCCTTTGGCCTTTCCTCGGGGTATGGAGGACATCCAACCTTTGGACTTGCAACCAAAATCTTATTTGCAATGCTCTCCTGGGAAACTGGTGATGCAACAGCTTTAGCTACAGTCAGTTGTTTACCATCATTCCCATATAAACTTGGAGGAATGCTCTTTATAACATCTTGATTATGCACATCACCACCTGCATCATGTTGCTTTACAAAATAATAACTAGATGTGATGCCCTGACAAGATGATTCAACCAAGGAGAATGGGATAGGTTGGCACTTCAAGTCTGTGAATGGACCGCACATCCCAGTAACAAGTTCTTGTCGTTGCAGAGATGGAAATTTCATAGGCTTACCATTCAACTTTTGGTCATCTCTATCTCCCAACAGAAATTCTTCTAGAGAACTTCCTGATGCAAAAGGCCTTCTAGCATCTTTATCGACAATGTTAGATTTTTCCACAAGCAAATTGTTAGGGGAAGAATGAGAAGTTACCACTGAATATTCACTGTTGGAACGTAGCAAATAATCTATGTTCTTATTCTGCTCATATTCAAAGTCGATCGAGCCAGAAACAAGACACTTCTTACTCTCGCCACCTTCATCATTTCCAAAGAAAAGCTCCGCAAAAATACGACGTTCATCATGTGATCCCTCAAAACCATCATCTTGTAAATCCTCGACATCTGTGTTGACTGACATTTGTACTCCTCATACATCAACAGTGTCTACACTTGGCTTCCAGTGACTACCACCACACAGTAGGCTAGCCAGAATGAGAATGAAATATTTCAGTGATTTGAAAAGGACAAAAAGACTTGGCACCACAAATCGTTTAAATAAAAAAAAATAACAAACTTCATTGTTTCAAGACTTTAGGTTAAAGCATCCAAAAATTACTAGAAAACTTCAAAAGATAGAAAGAAAAACAGGAAATAAGAAGATGCGACATGAATCATATCAGCCATTTAAATGTAATGTCACTAGTTAACATTTTTATGACCACTCCATTAACTCACACCATCCAGTAATTAATTAACATAAAATCTACAAGAACGAAACTCAGGAACTCGAAAGAAGCAGACCCAACACTAAGCATTTTATTTATAAGGATTACATTTCCCATGCAGTTATGAAGAGCCAAAATGGCAATACCCAAGAACTCTTCATGTCTGTGCAGTTTGCACCCTTAAATTCTAGATAGAGAAAATATACCACTTGCATAGAGTAAATGGCAATACTCTCTTCAGCGTTGTGTTAAAAGTTTAAACCTACAGGGAGAGGATTTATACTGTCTCAATTTTCACTATATTCTGTTCTCTCAAATCAAAAAAGAAGAATAAATGCTACCTTATATAAATATAGAAAACTTTCTGAGTTTCTTCTAACTCAATATGTTCAAGACTGCATTCTTTTTGCCTATTTTGAACAATATAGATATGCTGGAAAGGCTCTAAAAGGACTTCATGGCTTTTTGATGATATGTAAGGAGGTTGAAGAGATTGAATCCACTTCTTTCCTTAAGGGAAAAATAGAAATAGAAGAAAAAAATTATCATTCTTTTATACCTAGGTATATCAGAAAACTGAAAGCTCCTTTATTGCTTTCTCAGCTCTCTCATCACTCCTTCCTCCAAAAGTTTTCCCCTTCGCTGGCAGTGCACAAGGAAAGTGAAACTTTAGTGCCATATTACATAGGAAAATAATATATTGCTTCGACAAAAAAATATTAATCACCTAACTCCCTCTCTCTCTATCTCTCTCTCCTCTTTTGCATGTTAAATTATGTCAACATCACACCACTTGAAACCCCACTCCCAATGAACTTAAGCATGAAGAGTAAAAAAGTCTACAGAATAGATGAACTATATAACATGACATGCTTGTAACACAAACACTTATTTCATCCAGTCTGTTGCATTTTTCACCCTAATCGGTCTGGCTTATAAATGGTGGAAAATTCAAATTGGTCACTTTTATCTTTTTTTTAAAAATTCTTGGTCTCCACTTCTGCCACCAACGCCTTTTTCTAATTTATTTTGTTTAATGATCACCTATAATAGACAGCTTTGCAGAAGACAGAGATCCACCACTTAAATGCAAAATCTAGCTTCATAATTAGTGTCATCTAATAGAATAAAACATACCTTATTATTACAAGTGAGCAATGACTTCATGTCATTGGCCATCCTGCGATATCATCGGATATCTGCATCCAAAAAAACAGCCATTTAAAATACCATTCTATAGAATCTAGCAAATAATTATCAAATAAACAAACAGTTAAGTGAAACTCAATGGCTTCTAACAATTTATGATACGATAAATACCTACATTCTTTCACAAAATTTATTAGGTATTATTAAGATTAGTTACATTGTCATTCAACCCAATAAATTAACCTATTAGGTTGGGGCCTTTCACATCATTTATATTTTATACCATATTCTAACACTCCCCCTCATGTGAGGGCTAGACAATCCGATGGCCCAACACGTGCACAACAAACGGGGCCCAACACTGGGGGCTCTCACGAAGGCCCACCTTGGGGCAACAACAAACACACTCAAAGGTTCAGAATTGGGGCAACAATAATGGGGGATTAAATTGCGGAACCTAAACTTTGAACCCAAGACCTCCCGTTCCAATACCATGTTATGATTAGTTACTTTTCCATTTAACCCAATAAGTTAACTTGTTGGGTTGGGACATTTCACATCATTTATATTTTATACCATATTCTAACAAGTATATTAGAAATAGAAACGAACGTCATGTAACAACACCAATTCTGATATCCAAACGAAAAGAAACAAATCTAGGATAACAGTATATGGTATATCTCCTACAAAGTAACAGCAACTGTCCACAAGAAGGAAAGAGGACCATAGAATACCAACCAAAGAAAATGCATTCAAAATTACAATAAATTTCAAAAAGACACAAAATTTATGATTAAGCAACATGAACTTACTCCTTCACTATCATAGATCTTTGATTTATGGCCATCACAATAGTTGCTAGAGAATTTTACGAACTATCAAACAGTACTCCTACATAAATTGCCCTTATGATTGAAAGAAGAAACTTTCCGGAATAACATTTTGGTCCACTCTTCATATCAAAATCTCTCTTTATGGTGTGTAATCCTAAAACTGCTAGTTATTACCAGAACTATTTAATTTTCCTTTTTCTATGGAGAATTGCAATAAAGAGGCAGAGATACACACAAACGGAAAGTGAGAGAATTTTATACTTCATTTTTATCTCAAAAGAAGAAGCAACGATTTACATATACATTACTCTTGGATATTGCTGGAGAAATGGAGACATTATGCCACAAACTGAAATTACAAGATTAATAACTTATATTGTACACGAGCATGACATAACGCTTTATAGCAATGTATTATCGATCTTGATCACTCACTAAAGAAGCAACTGAATAATAAATTCAAGATTGGGCACAAAACCATTGAAGATGGAGCTACCAAAGAAAGAGGGAATTCACAATTTCTACAAAAGGCTTTGTTAGAAATATATACATATAATACATATATATCTCTAACAGGCTTCTTTGAAGACCCTCGAGATCAGAGACCAAAGGAAGATGCTAATGATTTTGACAAAATTGAGGATCATGATGCTCTATGGTTACAAAAACCTTATTGAAAAAGAGAAGATTGGGACAGCTTTAGATGATGTAAAGAAGACAAGGGTCCTGATGGTTCTATGGGGCTTTCTTAAAGCATATTGGGAAAGAAGCCACACTCAAAGTTTTCATTGGTTTCCATGATAAGGAAGATTTTTTTAATTCTATTAATGCCCCAAAAATCGCCTTAAATCCAAAAAATTTGTGAATCTTCAAGTCTATTAACTCAGTTAGAAGTGTATACTTTTTTTTTTGAATGGATGAAAAAAAGTATATACTTCCGACCGAGTATACAAAGCTCTTCTCGATTGTGTTGGCCCCTAGATTGAAGAAGGTTATCAAAGTCTTAAACCCTTCCCAGCACACAATCGTTGGCGGAAGACAAATTTTCGATCCTCTGGAGGAAAGAAAGAATATGGTGAACAAAGTTGTAAGCCCTTTACAACACTCATGCATTGAGGGAAGACAAGTTTTAGATTCCTCCTTAATTGCAAATGTTTGAGTGCATGCTGGAATAAGAGGAACAAAATTGAAGATGTCAAAAAACGGTAAATCCTTCCTAGCACGCATTCTTTGAGACAGAAAAATTTTAACACCTCTTTAAATGCAAAAAAAAGTGTAGGACTGTAGGCCAGCATAGAAGAGGAAGTCAATAGCATTCTTCACAAGGTAGATATGAGAAAGCTTTTTACCACGTAAATAGGAATCTAATTATCCACTTGCCAGAGGAAAAGGGATCTTGAAAGAAATGATGCACCAGGATCAAGAAATTTATCTCTACAATCTAATTTCAATCATCGACAATGGAGTTGCCTCCGACTTCTTTCTTTCCTCTAGGAGCCTAGGACAATAAGATCCTCTTTCTCCATGTCTATCATCCTAATGATGGAGGTTTTAGCAAAATGGTAAAGCAGTGGATGGTGGTCTTTGATAGGCTTTAAAGTTGAAAGTGGAGATAAGGAAATCATGATCTTTCATCTTCTGTATGCGGAAAATTCTATTATTTTTCATGAAGCAAAGATACAGCAATCACTCGACGTTCGATGCATCTTTCTTTGTTTTGAAGTCGTCTCAGGGCTCAAGATAAATGAAGAAAAAAGTAAACTTATCATGATCATGAACAGAGTAAATGCAAACTGCTTGGCTTCAACTTTTGGTTGCCAAATGAGTAATTCTCTAAAATCGATGCCCCACTCCCCCCTTTAATTCAAATGTCGAAGACCAAAAAGAGTACGATCCAATGATGGAAAGCTGGAGAATAGACTAGCAGGTTGGAAGAAGCATTGGGTTTTAAGGGTAGCAGAATGACTCGCATCAAAAGCCCTTTGTCAAATCTACTAATGTATTGCATGTCTTTACTTTCCATGCCAATATCTGCTCGCATGCGGTTTGGGAACCTCCAAAGAAGATTTTTGTTGGGTATTCATATGAATCAAGGAAGTTCCACATAGTAAAGTGGGACATTTTCAAGCATCCTATAAAGGAGGATTAGGGATAAAATCACTCGCCTTCTTGAACAAAGCTCTCTTGGCAGGGTGGATGTGGAGATTGGCTAATGAAAATCAAGCTTTTAGATTAAAATTATTGAAGCTAAATATCAAAAGGAATGGATCAAATGCTATTTGATAGCATTTGATGAATTGAATGCTGCATTAATTAGTTAGGGAAAGTTTTGTAGGGGATCTTCTCCAAGCAATGAATGGAGTTATTTTGAAGAATCCACTTCACTAGAAATGGATGGTATGTATTGGGAATTGGACACTTTCCTTTGAGGAAGAGGAACATCTCCAAGCTTTGGCCGATTCAACCAACCTTCCAGAGTAAACCCCGACAAGTAAAAGTCATCCGCAAACCAATAATATTAGTTTGAGTCCAAGATACACCAAGCAAGATTTAAACACAATACCTTTATGTTTACGGCTGGTCCCAAAGCACCATTCCGATTCCATTGGGCAGATGGAATTGGAAAATCTCAATGCTTTCATTAACACAATCTACGTGATCGTGTTTAAAATCAATATAGAAGAGGGAATCCACAGACAGCCAGTTCTCGGTTCTTGAGCATGTTGCGAAATTAGGCAGCGCTTGAAAGCCCCATTTTGATTAGTTTAGAGGGCTTTTTGAAATGGAGAGGTCAAAAGTTTAGAGTGAAAGACTACTACAAGACGTTTTCTAGGTCTCTTGACACTAAGGTAGGAAACATTTCTCTTGGAAAGCCTCATTGAAACTCCAAGAATAGGGGCATTCTTTGCTTGGGAAGCAACTTGGGGGGGAAAATCCTAACTTGTGACAACCATCAAAGGCATTAAATCTCTCTTATGAATAGATTTAACTTGGGCAATGAGAAGGAAGAACCTATTGCCAAACCACCCTTTATTGCAAGTGTGCTTCCTTCCTTGGGGAAAACATCCTTCAAATGATCAGTCTTACTTGGTTGGGAGCTGGGTCAGTGGTTGATGGGCTACAGGTTTGAAGTAATGCAGCAAAGATAGCAAAAGGAAGGAATCCAGAACCCATTATCCCCTTGGTGATTTTTCGGATTATTTGGAAAGAGGGGCAGATCTTGTTGTTGGCAGATACAAGTGTTAATGATAATGATAGCATATCATCACGATTTACTGCTGTAAATAAGGAATTTCATATCACCTAGTTTATTGACAACTAGGGCATACACTATGCAATTTTGTTACTGAAATCAATATCACAAATGATAAATTAGTGATGGACACTGTTGGAACTTTGGATTGTGGACATCTATAAAGAGACACGTTCAATAAATTCTTGGAAAAAAAAAGTTTTCCTTATCATCATAATCATGGGATTCGGGAAATTATAGAATATGTGAGAATGACAAGCAATCTAGAAACCCTAATTAGCTAGACAAATCTTCCAAGGTAATTAGAAAAATACAAAAATACGGCACTCAACAAATACATCAGAAACCAGATGTTCAGAACTATTGAAAAAATTGACAAGAAGGAAATTCCATAACATTTGTATAGGAGATCTAGTTGCACTGCTAATTCAGGCTTTTTTCCAGCTGTTTGACGTTAGCATACAAGAACCATGTCATTATAAAGCATAAAAGGTAGCACTGCATTAGCTTCATCACCGTCCTGACTGACCAATCTCACAATAAATATGCAAGAGGTAGGTCAGGTCCACGAAAATGCAAATCATGCTACAAAAGGCTCCACATGAGAACGTTACAAGTCTGGAGCTTCCTCACTCCTGCCACTCAATATGCGCATGTCAGGTTATTCAAGCTCTGCATGGCCTATCCTCGTGTATTATTTCACCGTAAGAAAAAACCCATCTGAACTTTTTTTTTCATCTTAATGTATGATTGTGCCAATTATTTGGATCTAGCATATATTTGCCACTTTATTCTAATAAAAACAGTGTCGTTAATGCTCTATGAGACACCAGTTAATCCATTTGTTTTAGCATTCAGAAAATAGAAAGCAACAAGAGTGAGGTGACAGATAACAAGTAATTATGCAAACAGGAAAGAGAAGGAATTTCTTAACTGCTTGACAGAGATTCATATACGTTGAAATTCATCAAATCCAGTGGAGATATGCTTCAAAAAAAAAACTGGCGTGGACTATTGCTTTCATTATCACGCACACAAGTATACACACGTACATGTTTTCACAAGTGACTGCATATATCTATATACCCATATACGTGTAGAGTGTGAGATAAGATCATAATTATATGATACTACTGTACATTAAAATCTACTGTGTTAACCTCAGGTTCAATGACACTGCTTATATCAGAGACGCCTTTTGGGATCTATCCAACAGTTTACTTTGAAATTTTTAAGAATCCTCACCACCCCCCCCCCCCCCCCAATGATGCCTTGTGCTGTACATAGAGTAACAGAATCAGAGCCATCACATTGTTCATTTGTGCTGATGCCAGATTTACAAAACTATTATAACGACTAGTTGCACGACCCCACAACTCAATTGCATTGTATTACATGCATTTATGAAAATGAGCATAAATCCACAAAACACAAAACGAAACAGAGAAATTATGAATAGATATCCACAATTCAATTAACCCATAACCAGAAACTGATAAACAAAACTACCATAACCCCAAACCCCAATTCTAAGGTGATCACAACCCACCAAAATCCAATTACGAAAAAAATCCACATCAATAACCTGTAAAACCCACATAAAAAGAATCCACATTCGTCCAAATTCTGAAATTAAAAAAATCAAAATTTAAAAAAGAAGAACTCACCATTGTAATGCATGTTGATCAAGTCATACCCATTTCACCAGGAGCAGCAAGAATTCGAATTTCGGATACAGAAGCTGAATAGGATCAATGGGTTTTTGCTGGAGAAGAAAATTGAGAGAGAGCACAAGTAAAGCGTGCTTTGTTTGGCTGGTCTCTCTCGTCAGTTTCAGAAATGACCAAAACCCACAGAGAGAAGCCGCTTTGGGAAGCCCGAAATTCGCTCTCTTCTGCAACAGATGGCAAGAACTTCTCAAAATCACTCTCTCTCTATCTCTACCTTCATCTCCATGTGAGCGTATATCATGTTTTTTGTACTCCCTCCACTTCGCCTTTGTTTTGTCTCTTTGTGTTCACTCTTTTTTTTTTTTTTCCTTTGTTTTTTTTAAAAACAAAATTATTTTTATTCCTTTTTTAGTTAATTGGTTGGTATTTTTAAATTTTTGGCATAAAATTAAATGCCCATATAATAATTTACCTGCCTAAAATGATTTTATGTAATGTAATCGTGCGACAATAAATTTATATTTTTTGTTAATTATTTTGTAAATTCAATAATTAAAATGGTACATATATGTAATTTTCCATAAAAATAAAACAAGATAAATATAATATTAAAAATGGGTTTTTTAGAATTAGAAATTTACAATACCTTGTTTTATGACAATAAAAATGGGTTTTTTAAAAATTTATTTTGATTCCCATTTTAGTTTATTGGAGATTGATTTTCTAACATTTTTCAATTTTTGGCATAAAATTAAATGCCCATATAGTAATTTACCTTCCTAAAACGATTTTATGTAATCATTAAGTGCGACAATAAATTTATTTTGTTTGTTGAATATTTTTTAAATTCAATAATTCAAATGGTACATATATGTAACTTTCCATACAAACAAAACAAGATAAATATAATATTAAAAATGGGTTTTTTAGAATTATAAATTTACAATACCTTGTTTTAGCCTATACAATAAAGATAGCAATAAAGAAAGAAAGTGACTTTGGTTGAAAATGAAGTACAAAGTGTGGTACCTTCACTTTGGTTTTCATTGCATAAGCAAATCTAGTGATAATGACCAATAATGACTAACTAGAACACATGATATATAATAATAATAATAATAATAATAATACTAGATTCTATGTCTCCAAGGAAAGTGTAATGATACTTTAAGCTTCTATTTTTACATTCTCACTTTCAAGTAACAATACAGTGAAACATATGGGCCTTTTTGGTTTCAGAAAACTGTATTAACGGTTTTATTGTATTGGTAGTTTTGTTGTCAAGTAATTATTAATTTATTTAATTAAATGTGGCCCAATATCCTAAATATTGTTTCAAAACCAACTAATGAAAAAATGTCTAATCATAATAGATATTCAAATTTAATATAAACTACATTAATTTAGAAGAATTGTATTATAATGGAAAGTCCTTTCTCTGTAAAAAGACGTAGACTTCCTTTGAATGGTAGGTTGAATCACTCACATATATGACATAACTTACTCTAGGTAGCCGTTAATCCTGGTTGACATCTTTTACACCGTGTTTGGTTAGTCATGGGAACGAAAACAATAACGGAAATGAGAATGGAAACATGAATGAGAATGAAAATATGAATGGGAATTCCAATGATTAGGGGTTTGTTTTAAATTTCTCGAGTTTATCAATTGCCACCAATAATGATTTGTATCCAAACCCAAATTTGTTTCTTGAGATGTATTGTATACTGTGGATGCGTATTTTTAACATCCAAGGTATTATTCAATTCGGGGTACGATGCGGGTTTTCTTACCCTTCTCCTCAGGGTTTTATTTTGAAAATATTCTTATTTTCTAGTTTCTCTCAGACCTATAACACATAACCTCTTTAGTTATGGAAGGTCAGCACACATCTTACCACTCAACCTAACTCTGAGAGAGGCGAGAAAATAACAATATTTTATAGATAAAACAGTGAGGGGAGAGTAAAAAAATCCACCTGCATCGTATCCCATAGCGGACAATACCTTGGATGTTAAAATATGCATCCATAATCATGTTACAAACTTATTTTTCCTCAAGCTTTTTTCAACGAGAATGACACCATAAAAATTTGTCATCTGGAAATCCGATAAGGCCTAAACTTGAATCATTAGTCCAGCACGCAAATTTGTCATTTGAAAATCCGATAAGTACCTAAATTTGAATCATTAGGCTAGCGCGCACAAAAGTTTCCTATATGATGACAGGATAAGTTGGGTCAAAACGTAGCGTGTGACCATAAGAATATTGCTTATAATGATAATCGAACTCAAAACCTCCCAAACCTATACGGTTTGTCCTCTCTTTCAAACCTACTTTTTAGTGTCAACGACTTAGGGCAAATACAATGGTTTCTCATTTGCTGGGCCAACAAAAATGTTGGCCCGGTCCCACCTCTATTACATAAAAAGTCAAGTCAATCACGTATTCTAATACAGCTACATCAACAAAACACATCTTTCAATACAACCACATCAACAAAACACAAATTTCTATACAATTTCTCTTCCCACCCAACATGGACGCCAACAACATTCCATTCCTCCATATTATCCATAACAAAACTACACCAAAACATCAAATATCAATACATCCATATCAGCAAAACACTTACCCCAATACAGCCACTTAAGAAAAACACATTTTACAATACAACCACATCAACAAAAGATAATATCTTTGTTGACCCAATAACACTTTACCATTACATTTGCCCTTACATAGAGAGAACTATGCAATAATTTTGTTGACCGTATGAACTGTGTGAGGAGAAAATTCCAAGAATCGATTTGTTGGCAGCATCCCAACGGTTGAATTGAACTAACAAACACTCAGGCAGATTACTCTGACAATTTGGTCGTGAATAACAAAGAAAAGATAAGTTTTGACTGAATAAGTTCAATAAGGCACGTTGACCATGCATATTATTAATTTGCTCAAGTTTGCTGGCATATATCCAATAGGATCGAATTACTTCGACCAGTTGTGGACATCCCTATTAGTCGCCCTGAAATTTTTACCGAATCGGACAACCCAAATGCCGAATTTGACAACCCAAAGTAGACGGTGTGGATTTCTAATATGGCGTACTTCCAATAGGATCAATTCGGACAACCTAAAGTGGATAATATTGTTGGTATATATATAGGTGTGGATTTTTGATATGGTATACATCCAATAGGATGAATTGCTCTGATCGGTTGTGGAGTGCCCTATTAGTCGCGTGGAATTTAGCTTGTTGGGCTTCTTTTTCATATTTTAGTGGTCCTATTTTTCAAGATGGGCTAAATGGGCCTACGCACCTAACCAACCATCACAAATACCGGCTCGGTCAAGACTCGTGATCCACTGCACCAGTTCCTGCTCGCACTTAGGGATGGCAAAAAAAACCGATCCGAGCATTATCCATAGGATACCCGGTCCATTTAAAATCCGAAAACCGATCCTATAGGGTTTGGAAACGGTTTTGGTTTTGATTTTCAAACCCGTTACGGTTTAGGGTCGGGTTTGGTTTTTGATGCCGGGTTTAGGGTACCCGAACCGTTTAATTAAAAAAGTGAATTATAGTAATAACATTATAAATCATATATGTAAATATATATTATTAGGATGATAAATTTAACATGATCAAGCATATTAAATAAAATTATAGATTATACATTCAAACTTGAACAACATGATAAGTCATATTATTTTTTAAGAAATTGAATTATACATTTATAGAAAAATAAAAAAAAATTTAAAAGTTAAATGGTAAACGGGTACCCGATGGTAAATGGTTATGGAACGGTTCCGGTTTTGGAAATTTAAATGGTTCTTTAAACGGTTTTGGAACGGTTTTGGTATTGGGTACCTTAAATGGAAACGGTTTTGGTATTCACTAATTGGAAGGGTACCCGACCCGTTGCCATCCCTACTCGCACTAAAGCAGAGACATTTCTAGAGAACCGAAAATGGCACTATTAATACGCCACGTAACCACTCACTCGGTCCTTCCACTAGGCTCTTTTCCAAAGCTCAGCTCCAAAGCCAGAATCCCTACTCGCAATCGACGTTTCTTCGCTGTCAGAGCTTCTTCAATGGCTTCTCCTTCCAAGAAGGCAAGCCAGGACGCCATCATTTTTGTTCATTGATTGGGGCAATGAATGTTGTGTCTGATTTTCCTTTTTTATTTTTGTGTTCAGGTTTTGGTACCGGTGGCGAACGGTACTGAGCCGATGGAGGCGGTGATAACGATCGATGTGCTTCGGCGAGCTGGTGCTGATGTCACCGTCGCTTCGGTGGAGAAGCAGCTCCAGGTCGATGCGGCCCATGCTGTGAAGATCGTCGCTGATGCTCTCATTTCTGATTGTAGCAACACCGTCTTTGATCTAATTGCTCTACCTGTATGCTCCTTTTTCTTTCTCCGCCATCCCTGTATTTGTGTATTTATATGCCTAGATAGAGATGTTAAAATTTTCAGTTTCTTTGGTTGATGGAGTTATCTGTCTCTTGTCTTTAGAGGGATCATTTTAAACAGAATTTTTGTTTTTGTGTGCGCAAAAACGGCTTGCTACTAAGTTCATAATAGATTGGGTGGATGTTTGGGACTATAGCAAAAGTTTGAGCTTTGGTGGATGGTTACTTTGTCGATTCTTTTTTGATCGGTGTTTGGGGAGTGGAGGGCGGATTCTCATATTTATGTTGTTCTCCTGCCTCTGCTGTGCACTCTAATGTTGCTGTCAGTGCATCATTGTTATCAGGTCCCATTTGAATAATTGGATTTGCTACTCTTTGCTGCTTTATGTTCTAGGGCGGCATGCCAGGAGCTACCAATTTTAAAAATTCTACAGTTCTCGAGAACATTGTAAAGAAGCAGGCTGCTGATGGACGTCCTTATGCTGCAGTGTGTGCTTCACCCGCTGTGGCACTTGGTTCATGGGGTTTGCTGAAGGGATTGAAAGTAAGTATTGAGTAACTATCTATTTTCTCTTTTGCTTGCTATGACGTAGGAACTGTAGTCAATTTTATTCAGTGTTCATATGAATGCTCTTGATTTTGATTTTGATATGAGTATGATCAGTACTGAGTCAGTCTTACTGGATGATACCTGACAGGCAACTTGTTATCCATCATTTATGGAGCAATTGAAATCTTGTGCAACTGCTGTTGAATCAAGAGTGCAGAAGGATGGCATAGTTGTGACGAGTCGTGGCCCTGGAACTACCATGGAGTTTGCCGTTGCTCTAGTTGAGCAATTGTACGGGAAAGAGAAAGCTATTGAAGTTTCAGAGGCTCTGGTATTTAGCTTCCTCAAACTAATGATATTAACTTGTTTTGGTTAGTTCGGCTTAAGAACAGAAGATGCAAGTTAACGAAGAATTAACGGAATGATGATGAACTAGAACTTGTGGTTGTGAACAGTGATAGGATTGATAGAAAACTATAAAAATTCTTGTCTGAACCAATCGATCTGCTATCAATTATTTAATTGATCCCTATAATTTGATTGTTGAAGATTCAAATGTTTTGGAAATTCCTCAGGGGTGGTGAAAAAGGATAACACTTGAACCAGACAGAACTATATTTGGAATAGTTTCCCAAGATGTTGATATAGATATCTTATAATTTTACACTCAAAATTTAAATACTTCGTTATAAAATCAATTTGCCACATATACTTATAGACTCAGGCCTTCTCGTTGCAGAATTTGTTAGTGGCAAGCCCACTTTCTTGTATCTATTCGATGAAACTGAAAATATGGAAAGTAACTCACTTGCAAGTGAATTTAATATTTTCTCCTCTCTTTTTTGTTTCTTCAAAATTTTTGATTGTTCAGTCACCTTAGGGCAGGGTGGTGAGGAGCTTGGCCACTTTTAACTCGGGGATTCTTCGTAAATTAATTTTTCAAAATATTGATATGCAGTGACATGCTTCCGTACATTATGTATTGCAGCTGAGGTTTATGGAACCTTTACTAGAATTTTTGCTTTGAAATTCTTCCTGTATAAGTGTCTCAATGATATTCGTCTTCATATATTCATTGATGCATGTATGCCTCTTATGTTTATTTGAAATTGCCACTGTTATTTTTGTATTGCTTGTATGCTAATATTATAAATCATGCTTTTGATGTTCTACCATTGAACTATCAACTTCTGATGTTCAGTTCTAGATTTTTGGTGTTTTAAGACTCCATAAGCCAGAACTCATGCATTAATGTAATCTTATCATCAGGTGATGCGTTCCAACCATGGTGATGAATATATTTTAAGAGAGCTGAATCCAATGCAGTGGACTTACAACAATCTTCCACAGGTAGGTGTTTGTATTTGTACTACTTTTCTCACCTTTTATATTTTCCAAAATTTTCATCTTTGTTTTCTGTCAAGTATGTATCGACACTTGGTATAGAAAACAGGGGGAAAAGGTGATCATCTTAAACATGAAGTCTTTCGCCAATGGCATTCTCCTTTGAAATGAGCTTGAAAAGTTCCTATATTATTATCTAAACGCTTATGATCCCTTTTTCCAATATGATTGAGAGCGCTTATTTTGATGTAAGGAGAGGATTCATTTGAAGTTGTTACCACCTCATCATTTGATCGCCCTTTTTTCTGTTGAAATAATTCATCATGTCTAATTATTACAGTTTTATACAAAAAAAATAAATAAATAAAAAGAACAACATTTTTCTGTTATGAATTCTCTATGTTTGCTTCTTGTGTAGGTTCTTTTGCCAATTGCTAATGGCACAGAGGAAATGGAAGCTGTTATGATAATTGATATTCTGCGCCGAGCTAAAGCCAATGTTGTGGTAGCCTCTGTTGAGGACACACTTGAAATATTGGCTTCTCGTAAAGTAAAACTAGTGGCAGATATGCATCTTGATAAAGCAGCAAAATTATCATACGACCTAATAGTGTTACCAGTAAGTCAGGCTTTTATCTCTCAGCTGTAGGAAGGGTGGAATTGTTCTATATCTTGTACAAATTAGTAAGCTCATTAAAATTTGAACTCGTAAATGTAGGGTGGGCTTGGTGGTGCCCAAGCATTTGCAAAATCAGAGAAACTGGTGAATATGCTGAAGCAGCAGAAGGACTCGAATAGGCCTTATGGAGCAATATGTGCATCCCCAGCTTTAGTCCTGGAGCCGCATGGCCTACTGAAGGTATGACTTTTGCTTTTAAAAGAGCTATCAATATTTATTCTCGATACTGACCACTCAATTGAAGAAAATCTCAGCAGTCACAGTAATTACAATTTCAATGATCAAATTGTTTAAACATCAATTGCAATACATGAATTTACTGCAGTTTGATCTTCTGTGTGGTTTTTTAGCAAACTTGCTTATTTTAAAATCTCCTTGTGAAATATGACTCTGGAATTCAAAATATATCTTTCATCCAGGGGAAAAAGGCTACGGCTTTTCCAGCAATATGTGATAAGCTGTCAGATAAGAGTGAAATCGAGAACAGGGTCATTGTTGATGGAAACCTTATCACCAGTAGAGGTCCTGGAACATCCATGGAATTCGCACTGGCAATCGTAGAGAAGTTCTATGGTCGTGAGACTGCAATACAGGTTGGGAAGACTATGCTTTTCATCAATCCATAGAGCTTGTTAGCTTGAAATGTATTGTTACTAGTTCCTACTACTACTACTACGTAAACATTCTCACGGAGTCTGTCAATCTGGAAAAGTGGATTCATATTTGAATGTGAATTCACACTGCGGTTGTGTACAATGCTTGTTTATAAATAAATAAATGAGTTTTGGAGTAAATTAAACAAATTACTATATTGTTGTTAGACATTCTCATGGCTAAGTAGTCAAAAAAAGTTGCATTGAACAGATTGGTTACTGTATTATCAAAGAAATTCCATGGCTTGGCTACATTAGTTTTCGCTTAAATTTTCAACATTTGTGGGAATGCCTATTGGTTATAACCTGGGAAAGTTTTGCACCGATTTTGACTTCTCTGGTCAAGTATTTAGTAGTCTACTTGGTCGTTGGCCTAATGAATTTGGATTGTTGAACCACTCTGCTTCTTAAGTGTCTCAATGATTGGACATTGTTTTCTACACTAGAGACGATGCTTTTGACTTCAAACGTGCAAAACTAGTAAAAGCTTGTGAAGTAGGAGCAATATGCACCAATTGGGCCTCTCTGATAATGCAGTTACATGTAAGATCACCCACGATGTGTGCTTTTTACTTGCCCAATGGATGGCAAAAAGTGAATTTTGTTAGGCCAGCCTAACACTTTTCATGCTTCAACGAGATGATTGTGTTGGCTTTTTTTTTTGTTTTCCCATGAATGTGGGCATGACAAATCAGATGCTCATATGTTTATTACGAGTCTCACCTCTATTACGCACACATTTTACACTAAAATTAATATTGGATCTTATATTTATTATTATTATACAAAAATCAAGTAAATAAATTTATATTATTATATTACTCTCTCCGTCCCATAACGATATTCCTACTTCTTTTTTCTCACAGATTAAGAAAATCTAATTAATATAGTAACAATATTCAATTTTACTCACATATTTCTTAATACATCCCTAATTAATACCTAGATGACCCTAATTAATACTGTGATAACAAAACACATTAAATAGGGGTCTTTTAGGAAACTAATAAACTAATTACATTCTAAAAAATAAAACAAGACTATAATTTGGGACAGACGAATAAAGAAAATAGGATTCTCTTTACGAAACAGATGAAATAATAAATTTTATTGACTCAATTACATCAATAAAATATGTCTTTCAATACGATTTGTTGGCTACAACACAAATTTAGCATTGCAATTAATCTAAAGGCATCCTAAAGTGACCTATAATGGTCAACTTCATTAAATGAGTTCTGTTACATCTATTAAAGAGGGTTGTGCTGTGGCCAGTGTGAGTTTGATAAATGTTTTGTGGGCTTACTATTCATGTCTTGGACTTTGATTGAAGTCCCAGTCTTTCTCTGTATTCTCTTTTGATTTGAAGATTTGTTTTTCAAAGATCATAGTTTGGGTGTGAAATTGAAACCCTAGACATGGTGACCTGTGGTTATCGAAATAATAATAATAATTTTTTATCGAAATTATCTCATCCATTTAGCTTATATTAGTTTCATCTTAGTTTATTATTACTTGTTTACATTATTTGATTTCGAGTAACAATTAATTTTTTTTTACGAAATACATTATGATTTAAATATTATTTTTAGGAAAAAATAATTAATGTCAATTATATTAATTAATAACAATCCAATTAATAAAATATTAATAAGAATTCATCAAAAGAACAAAAAGAAAAGTGAAATTCAATAACATGCAATTTGTTTCCATTATATTAAATATATACATTAAATTGTCAATAATACAAGGCCAAGTGTTTGCTCTTATCTTATGTCATGATGAAACTAACCTTCCTTTTACACTTAACATTATTTGATGTACTTGTAATATCATCATTTTCAAGATGCCATATTGAATAGGCAACTTGCTTTTTAGAAATTAGTCTTGGTCATTAAGTCAATCATCAGTTTTTCAAGTGAAAAGTCAAATTATTTGACTAATTTTCAAAAACATAAATTGTGATATTTCTTCAATTATGGAATTTTGAGGTCTTATTATAAATTGTAATGTAACATGATAGATTGCATATAATGAATTCATTTCAGTATATCTATTGCATGCATAAACTAACTTTGAGAAATCAGCTCATATGGCTTGCCCTCTCTAGTCTCTAGGTGTCATAGGTTGAATTTTCATTTGAGTTCGCATATGAAATCTTATGTATTTTTCTTTTAAAACAATAGTGAATTAGTGATTGCGATTTCCTAGTTAAATGACTTAATAAAATATGATATTGTGGATTAAAAAAAAGGGCTCTTTGAGGCCCCGTTTGGCTCATCATATTACTTGACAATATATTGCTCTAGTAGCATATATTGTTTGTACGCACCAAACGATAATATTCGGGCGGGTATTTCAAGACATTTTTGATACAATTTTATTGTGGTTTTAAAATTGTCCACAAATGGACAATTTTCTACATTTGTGCAATCATTTTCCAGTTTTGTCCAATATATTTTATTAAACTGACTATAATGACCTTTATGTTAGCGCAAGTGTGCAACCTCCATTTTCCACTTTTCTCCCTCTCTCTCTATCCCCCTATTTCGCCCCTCTCTCTCTCTCTAACCTATTTTTCGATTCTTTTTCTTATAAACATTCTTTTGATCCAGTATTGATTCCGATTGAGAACAACGGTGCACAGCTTGTAAATGAAACGATAACTTCAAAAAAAAAAAAATTCCTCGTTTTAGTTGTGCAATTAATTTCTCTTAATTTTATTCATTTTTCTTTCTATAATTCTAAAGATTTTATTTCAAATATTTAAATATCTAACATTAATTTTTATTTTATTTAATTAATTTAAATGAAACAATTACAACATAAAAGCATAATACCCTGCACGTAATTTACACAACAACTTTAACACCATCTATGCTATCAGCAAAAGTAACATTAAACACCTACCAGCATTTCAACAACAATATATGCTACCAGTTTATACCAGCATAAATTGTCCACAACATATGCTTCAATATATGCTATTGTCAAGATTGTCTACCAAACGGACCATATCTTTATCCGTAAAGACAAAAATTAAAAATTGTATTATAATAAGGATAATCTAAAAAAAAAACTTTAGAAAAAATGACAAATCCTACTAACTTACTAAAATGCCCTCCCTCATTCTTTCTTGCGCTACCATATGAAAAAATAGCTCAATCCGGCCCAATGAACATTGCCACCACCAATCAACTCACCGAACTAAGGCGCATCAGATCTGGAACTCGATATGATAAAATGAGTGAAAATCGAAATGGTTTTTAGATATGATTTTTCAGATGTTTTGGATATGATGATATTAAATATGTTTAAATGAAATTTTTGTGTTTCAACCTTCATTGTGACAACATCACGAAATGAAATTATTGTGTTTTAGTATTCAAATAGATACAATAAAACATATATAATAAAAAATATACAAGAAAACATATAATATATGAAATAGATAACTTATGAAACATATGACATACGATGCAGATTCGTAGGTATGGTGGCCACCACTGTCCGGCCACCGATCAAAGCCGCTGATCAATCAAAAAGAAGCATTGAAGCACCATGACCAACCAAAAAGAAGTGCCAAAGCACCACGACCAACCCCTAGTCATCATTGGCCGCCATCAACTGTTAATTCCATCGGATTTTGACCTTGAAGTAGTGGCCAACCATGAAGAAAAGTGTTCGATCCGGCCATCGAAGACGCCGCCACAAGCAATCATCATGGGAGTGTAACCCAAACCTAAGTGCACCATCCCCACCCATTGACTAGTCGAAGGGGGAAACTCAGATTTGGGTATCAAATATGGAATATGCGAAGAAAATGATATTTTTGTCAATAAAACAAATGTTTATAACTTTTTGTCATTTATGAAATATTTTTTTAAACTTGATGGACTTTTTGGAACAAAACTTTTAGTGGAGAGACTTATCACTAATTTTCTCAGAAAAAAAATTGTCATGCCAAGTCAGGTGGACAATAGCTTACAAAAGAAGAGTTTCTTAGAGTTAACTCGAAAAGAGGAGTCAAACTAGAGATCAAGTCAAGAAGAAAGGAATATGACACGAACCCCAATGTCAAGATTGGGATGAATCATCATATCATAACAACCGTAACAAGAATATCAACGACAAGATCAAATTAAGATCATAGCAAACCCAACAATCGAGACAAGAAACTCCCAACAAACATCTTACGGAGCCTAAAAATGAACTATCAACTCGAGACGAGACATGCATTTGAATTGTAACATATGATATTAAATTGATTTTTGAGAAAGATACTAACTTGAGCATCGGAATATCCCAAGGTCACGAAGGTCACCCTCCCTTTATTTGGATGATAAGAGATTTGTCGTCTAGGTCACAAACCCAACTATTGATGTGTGAGTCGTGTAGATTTTTGCATACACGTATATATATATATATATATATTAAAATATATTAAAAGAAGTTGAAAGAGGTCAGACCTATAAGAATTTAGGGAAATTATAATTTTAATAAAAGGACAACTGCCAAATTAGATCTATAGGATTTAAGGAAATTATAATTTTAATGAAAGGCAAATGCCAAATTATATTTAATTTAACAATTCACACGGCGACCAGGATCCAAAGAAGGACAAGTTTTCTAGAATTTGACAATTCATTAATCAAATTAGACAACTCCACATGGATTTGAGGAACTAAATGTTGACAAGGATACATGTGTGCGAGTGTGTGTGTGTATATATATATATAAATCATGCCATGGTTTTTTTATTCCCTCAATCATCTTTCAGACGAGACTAGACTTGGTACTGTAAACGCCAAGTCCAGCCAACACATCTCCTCTTCCTTCATTCTTTTTTATATCCAAAGGAAAGGAAGAGACTTTCAATCTCTGCTATTCTCAGGTGGCATCAACAACTTCAGGTGAACTTCATTTATTCATTCTCTGCTGTTGTTTGGTTGTAATGAAGGAGAGAAAAAATCAGCTTTAAGAGAGAAAATTCTTGGTTTTATTTGTTCTCTTTCGCTGCTTTGACTTTTCAATGAGGAGAAATAAAGAATTGAAAAATTAAATTCCTTTTGTGTCAACGTATGTTTTGCCTTCAAGTATTTTGAATAAGGAACAAACATTTGCTTTCTTGATTTCTGCGTTTCTTGTTGTAGAGATTGATGTTGGCTTTTGTGAATTTATGGACAAGCGAATGCGAAACTAGCTTGAGGGTTTCATTTGGTTACTGGGTATGGCTTGCGGACTTTCTTGATACTTTCTTATTGCTTTTGTCAAGTGAGGGTTCATTTACTTGATTAAAGTGTGAAGCGAATCCGTCTTAGATTTGTTTGTGCAAGGATTTGTTGAGATCAATAACCTTTCCCATACAAATATTCATGCAACTCTTTTGGGTTTCTTTAGTTGAATTTCCAAATAGGGTATCATTATCTGGTGTTATAAATAAGTCTTCCACCGGGATTTATTCGTCTCTGCAAGGAGTGTTACTGAATCGTTTCTGTGTTCATATGAAGAAATGTGTACACTTGTTTTTTTGGCAGGATTGTTCTTTATCACCAATTCACCATGAAAGCTTTACGATTCTCATTGAATGTCTAAAATTCTTTTCACCGTATGTACTGATAGGCATTTTTTTCTTAAATTTTTAGAATCTGTTAAAATATGAAACTGGTTCCTCATACCAAATTAGTACCTTTTGCATCTAAGCCGGGACTTATATGTATATCTAATGCTTGGTTGGAATTTGGAATTCTAAATTTAAAAATATTACTTTCTGAGGGTATTGGTTCCAAGTTTTTTTGTCAAAGCAGTTTCAAAGTAGTGGTTCAAGTTTTGGATAAATTATGCAGGTCAATATTTAGGAAGCTAGCGGAAGATTGTAAAAGAGCTCTATCAGATTTTTTTTGTGCAAAAACTCCCTCAAGTCTCACCTCTTACATGATAAAGATTAAGAACTATTTCTGTTCAGCATTATGCCTTATATTTTCATATACAATAGAGGAACAATTGATATACAACATCGTTATGTTTTTTAATAAAAAAACAACAGCTCTATGCTTGTGAGGATGTGTTTCCTTCTTCTTCTTCCTCTATCCATATTATGAAAAAAGAATCACTTTACCCCTTTTATTTGAATGGATTGTACCATGACACGTCCAATTCCTTTGCTTTTGCAGGGCGTGCCCCTTTTATTTGATTCGAAACATTGTTCTGCTTGTAGAAGCTGGTGATGACTTGTTTTCCTTTTAGTTTCAGAAAGAAGCGAGCCTCCTCAGCTGTACAAACGCCAGAAATTGATGATGGTAAGCAGCTGGGCATCTTAATCTTTTGTGTTGCCTACCATTTAAACTTAGCTAAGGCCCTATATGGATCTAACATGGTGTGGTAACTTTCTAAGGTGTCTTATTCTGTTTCATCCTTGTATGCATCTGAGTTTGTCAGCAGTCTTTTCAGCTTCATTATGCCTTGATAAAATGAAAGGAATCGTTAAAATCCTTGGGTAGGATAAGCGGAACTTTGTGAATTCCATATATCATTCGTATGACATGTTTTATAGTTGGTGGAGAATTTATGGTCACATTCAATCCCTTGAACACGAAAGCACAAATGCATGCTGGTGTCTGGTGAGACTTTTGCTTCCCCATTCTTTTGTGATGAAGCACACTGGTACCAACCTCCTTAGCTCTATAAAAGGCTTGGCAACTATCACTATGCTGAAGTACTAACTAGGAATATAAAGAATGATGATGCTTTAACTCTGAGTTGAAATAATCGTCATCAATCATTATTGAGTTCTTTTTTACGTCTATTTACTTGGAATGTTGGTTGAGATTTCGGATGGACTTTTAATTGAAGTTTGTGAATAAGAGTATCTGGAAGCTTTTTGCATTTTCTGGGATGTTGCTGCAATTTTTAGGTTCTTATTACTAGCCAGCCGATTTTGGTCAGGAGTCCATATTGCTTGTACTGCGAGGATCCAATTCCTATTTGGTATAGCAGTGTTAATTTGTCTGTGTATGGATGCCAACTCTCCAAATAATCAGTGAACAAATTCTGGGAGTTCCAGTATTCTTATACTAGAGATTTTGCTGACAAGATGGATTATTAAGTTTGACATCCAGGAGCTATCTCTTCTTCTTAGCATTTTTTAAAATCCATGTACATGCCTAGTGCCTGTGATGGCCAAACCCCAAAACTGTAGATATCTTGTTCCCTGAAGACATCAAATTATAATATCAAGAAAGTTTAGAAAGAAGGATAGCTAATATTATCCTATGTCATTTCTGCGCGTGTAAAAGTTCCTGATGAATTTGTATTGAAACAGAGGTTTCGGGCATTCAGAATACCTTCATGTACCCATACAGAGAACTGCGAATGGCAACTGAAAACTTCAGTACAGCAAATAAAATTGGAGAGGGAGGTTTTGGTTCTGTCTACAAGGTGATTGAACATTTTTTTGCTTTTGAGAAAATAATCTCTTCATCATCTTTGGCTGAACGTGTGATTGATCTGTTAAGTTAATTTTAATACTGATGATTGACTTCTGTTATAAACTATTGCAAATGAACAGGGAAGGCTTAGAGATGGCACGATGGCTGCTATAAAGGTTCTATCAGCTGAATCAAATCAAGGGGTGAGAGAGTTTTTGACAGAGATAAATCTGATTGCTGAGATAGAGCATGATAACCTTGTTAAGCTGCATGGCTGTTGTGTGGAAGGACACCATAGAATCCTGGTCTATGGCTATCTCGAGAATAACAGCCTTGCACAAACTCTTCTCGGTAAATATGCTACTCTTTTCTGATTTAGATTTAATTATTTTCATCTTGTTTCAATAATCTAGTCCTGTCTAACTTTTAGGTGGAAGCAGCAGCAGCATCCAATTCAATTGGCAGATGCGAACTAGAATTTGTATCGGCGTTGCACAGGGGCTTGCTTTCCTTCATGAGGAGGTTCAACCACATATTGTTCATAGAGACATCAAAGCAAGCAATATCCTTCTTGATAGAGACCTCAGGCCAAAAATTTCAGATTTTGGTCTAGCTAAGCTTTTTCCTTCCAACCAGACCCATATAAGTACACAAGTGGCTGGAACTGCGTAAGTTCATATTCCATCCCATTGGCTTAGTAGATAAATGTTTATATGTGTGTGTGTATCTATGCAGATATGTAGATATGCATGTGTGTTAACATCAGTGAATTTTTTGCAAAAGGACTCAATGATAGTTGGCTATTATTTTGCTATTTAGGTTGTGGAAAATCTTTGTCAAACATGAAAATATGGTTTTAATTCAATTGTCAACATCAGTTTAAAGTAACGATGCTTTTCGCCAATTGTGTTGTCTAAGATTTCTTATATAAAGAAATTGGTACAAATGGTTGATTCCTTAGTTGATTTATGTTTCTCCGTAAGATGTTCGGTAATGTACGCCATCCTATAGCTCAGAGGTTTACCTGATGTTAGTTCTGCTGTAAATTATTTGTTCCAATGTCTTATCTATGTAATGGAATCTTTTTGTAATTTTGTTTCCTTTCTGTTGGAGTCTGAATCCTAATATGTGAATGGCAAATGTGTGGTCTCTATGGTTATATTGTTTTTATGTCTGCAGTAATGTAACCTTGAAGTAGGTTACTCTGGAACAATGTCCGTATTGTTTTTGTTCTGTTTGCAGCAATGTAAACTTGAAGTAGGTTACTCTGGATGTATCAGATCAACAAGACAACTTAACTGCTTTTATGTATCTGATTATATTAATAGCTGTATTGGAGTGCTTTATCAGCTATTTACTGTTTTAAATATCTTATGGATAACTTCTTGATAAGAGGCTTGTGGACCCTATGGATATATAATGGTTATATCTGGATTCAACTTCTCGTGATAATTTGTTTTTTATCCTAGATAAAAATCTTTTGTATCCTGGTAGTTGATACAAGATAAAGCTTCTGAATGTTATTTATGTTAGGTTGTTAAGATTGGTTAACAGAGTGGTTTTTCACATCCTATCTCTTCAGACAAATCGTGTATAAAGAACAAAAGGGTCTCGTAAACTAGGTATTGAAGCCACTGACAATCAATTCTGATATATTTGTATTAGAGCTTCATGTGTATCTCTGCTTCCTTTTTTGTAATTGAGTGATGAGTAATATAATGTATTAAACAAGGGAGAGGTAGATTAAGTGGTATCTGGAACAACAACTATGTTGTTTGTGAAGACCGTAGCAGTGAAGAGCTTGTTCACGTTGGTGGATTCCAATTGAAGGTCAATACAACAAAAGTCTTTGGTGGACTCCAAAGCAATTGCAGCTTAGGTGGATTCCTGATGTACTGAGGTATACGCTGAATTTAGATGCACAAGAGGTTTTAAGTGAGCTTCGAACTCTTTCAAAGACCCGAAATGCATTTTTTTTGCGGTCGCTCTAAAGACTTGAGATTTTTCTCATTTGGGTTTTACTCGTAAAGTTGTGGTGCCTGGTTCGTTTACTATTCCGCATACATTTTTCTCAACTGTTGATTATCTGAATGTGTGAGCACATGCGTTTACACTTTCTTCCACAGTCAGTGCTATCCTTTTTTGTCATACTTCATACTGAAGAGTAAGGAAGTTTTTGGGATGATTGATAACTCTTTTCAGCGTTTGATTTGATCTTGAAAACTAATTCTGGTGCATTTCATATGTTGTGAGACCCATCAAACTAGATCAACGCCTTCCTGATTTGGCATTGTTTAATAAGTAGTTGGATTAGTATTAATTTGATTCTCTTTTTGTTACTTGTGTTTTTTATCCTTATAATTTCAGTTTATTCATGCTAATTTACCGGCTTATGCAGAGGTTACCTGGCACCTGAGTATGCAATACGAGGTCAGTTGACTAGAAAAGCAGATATTTACAGTTATGGTGTTCTGCTCCTGGAAATCATTAGTGGGAGATCCAACACAAACAGGCGGCTACCTCCAGAAGAACAATATCTTCTTGAAAGGGTATAGTTCATTTTGTCTTGGATATTTGCTACATTATTGAATTTAATTGTACTTGTACATAGAGTTCATAAGAATTTATCTTTTCTCAGTCAAACATGCCGCTGAGAGGACCATCCCATTGATGAACTTGAGCCATGAATTTCTGAAGTAACTGAGTGCAAGTTACTTTGGTAAGAAAATTAAAATCCGGGTATAATTTTAGAAGTCGAGGAACGAATTCCTATGTACCATAGAAGAAGTTAACATGAAAGTTACCCATGAAACATTATTCGCTGAAAAGTCTTAGACTATCTTTCATTCTTTCCGTTGGATAAATCTTTACACTATCCCTTATGTTGTATTCCCGTCTTCGCCAAGTGAATATTTGCATGATTAATATTTATTGTCAAGCTGCTAGTCAAAATATATCTTCCAACTCTAATACACCCATTTGTCTTTTGATTGTTATAGTTATAAAATATTGAGTCAGTGGTGATTTAGATGAATGGAGCAAAGTTATGTTTGGATGTATTTTTCAATTAACTTGTCTTTTCCTTCTGGAAGCTTATTCCTTTAAATCGATCTAGTCATTAGTCGTTGATCGAAGTGCTAGGAAAGCGTGGAATGTATTTACTTTGAAGTCACTGAACTAACATCTTCTCTCTTGGTAAGCTGTTGTAACATCATATACACCTTAGTTAGATTTCTGGTTCCCTAAAATATTTTTGCAGTGTCTGTTACTCTGTTCAACTACTTCAACAGCTTTTCCTTTTAATATCGAAAGAATTTATGGAGAATGACACAACGGTTTTGATATTGATGATCTGATGTAGGATTCTTCATCATTATGTTGCACTCCATAAGAAACTTGCCTCAATCTCACTGGTGGAATTGTCTATTCATATGCTGCTTTTAGAAGCCATCTTCATTTCTTCCTTGTCCTTTACGGTTTATGTTGAATTGCAAGAAGCCATATTATAAAGAAAATATGTAATCTGCAGGCATGGAAGCTCTATGAAAAGGGGGAGCTTGCGAGTTTAGTGGACACATTGATGAACGGGTCCTACGATGTTGAAGAGGTGTGCAGATACATGAAGATTGGTCTCTGTTGCACCCAAGACAAGCCGAAGCTCCGACCATCCATGTCTAAGGTGGTTCAGATGCTAATGGGCGAAATAGATGTGAATGACACGAAGATCTCGAGACCAGGCCTCCTTTATGAGTTGATGGGTATCAAAGATAAGAAAGGACATAGAAATAGTTCTGACACAATGAACACAACTTTCTCAGAATCTTCAGGATCAGGCAAACCAGAAGCTTCATTCTCGTCGTCTGGAATGACCACCTCATATGCTGCCATGACCTTCAATTCAATATACGATCGAAGCAATTAAGTTGGGTAAGGAAGTACTTGCTTGCCATTTTGGATTTAATCTTTGCTTACTTAGCCATCAAAAAAGTTGGCAACCAAAATGGTCCCCAAGTGTTAGTCGATGGATGCCTCAGTCATTTCTTCTGTTACTTAGCTTCTTATGTTGTCAATTAATGTGCAATCAAAAGAGTTTGTCTCCAATCTTCCGTTTTCCATTGTACTCGACTGTTTAACAAAGAAATCCTGATATTCATTAGAAGAGCAGTGTGTTGCTCCCGGTGTCAATTTTCATTTTGCATGGTGAAATTTTGTTGAACAAATGGACTTGAAGAACGGCTGTAAATAGAGAAATGGAGTGATTATTTATAGGAGGTTGAAAAACTGCATTTTTTTTCTTGCTTCTGAACTGATTCTAGACGTATTTTATGACCGACATGAGGGATTTTACTTGTTTTGGTATGTAAGGTCCTAAGATTTCAATATACCAAGCTGTAGTTAGCTATATGAGGTTGAAGAAGGTAAGCCTGCATTGAGTGATCAATGAGAAATTCATGGATAGTTGCAGTCCCCACCGCGGAATAGTGCACCGACACTTCTTCATGGACGTTGTTTTTCGACTGGAAGACTAAGAGCTAAAAATCGAGACTTTGGGTTATCCAGACACATACTTTGAGAAAACAGAAACAAATGTTGTTGGTGCATCTTCTGGATGACTGAAGTTATCCCTTATATGCTTGCAACAAGCTTTCTATTGTTTCATCACATTAAAAAAAAAAATGAGCAGTCTCTGTAATGGCAAAGTGTGTTCAAATAAATGTCTTATAGCTCCTTTATTCCCTTTGGAAAACAAATGATGCATATGTAATAAAAGATTAAGACAGTGTTTCCTATTGAATTCTGTCTAGTTTCTACTCCTGTAACATCTATACCACAGAATCAGAAAACACATCACTCTATAACCAATAATGAATGCCAACATCACTGCTAAATTACTCCACTTTTCTGACTCTATCAAGCCCTGCTGTTTCATGAACCCACTTCCATTGAGAATGCACTCTCCATTCTCAATCCGTAGGCACCTTCTTCGACCCGGCTCGCCTCCATATTCGTTTATCAAGAAACACTCAAATGGGTACTTAAACAAGCTCAAATAATGCATGAAAACCCAGTAACTGGGTATGTTGTTCTTTGATATGAAATAGCCTGAAAAGAGAAAGAATGATCCCATCAGACCTGCAATCACTGATGTTCCCATGATGAAGTTTGGCACCAGAGCACTGAAACAAGCTACAAATGAGTTGGACATCAACACCACCATCCAAACCACCAGAGAAAAATAAAGAAACCCATCCGCGTCGCGCCTCAAACCCACTAGCCAATAAACTGGTGTGGAGTAGAGGAGACTAACCATGAAAAGAAAGGGAATAAACACAAGGGTGTTTGATAAAATGTATGAAGAAACCCTGTAAGCTCCTCTTGAGATCTCTCTCATTAGAATTCTTCTTTCTTCTAAGAAAATTGGAAGTCCTTCTGTTGTTGAAGATAACAAGAAGGTCAGGCTGAATGCGAAAAAACCAGTTTGAGTCTGTAATGAAACCTGTCCTTGTTTCTGACCAATGTTTAAGAATATGGTTCCAAGCAGAAATCCTGCTACTAATGACTGTATTGTTCTTGTTGCAAAGAGTTGTTTGGTTCTGAATATGTTCTTACAAAATCTTTGTCCTAGAATCAGAACTTCATCGAATCGAGAATTTTTGAAGCAGACCGGTCTTTCTTTGATTGCAGTGAAGAATGATATAATCAGTCTTTGGTCCTCTTCTATGTTCCCTTGATTAGTTTGCTCACTAAAGGCTTGCATGCTTGGAGTTCCCGGAGTGACCAAGCTTCCAAGCACATCGATGGTGTATTCAAGCACATTGACATGGCGAGGAATTCGATGGCCGGAAATCCTTAGCCTCTCTTCAAGAAGAGACAATGGTGCATTATGCATGACATATCCATTTGAAAGCAGAACAACCTTGTCGAAAAGCTCGAGGATTCGAAAACCAGGTTGGTGAATAGTTAGAACAATAGTCTTACCTTGATTAGCCATATTTCTAAGAAGTGTCACAATTTGTAGTGCTGATGCTGAATCCAAACCTGAAGTAGGCTCATCTATCAGAACACAAGATGGGTCATGAACCAATTCGACCCCGATTGAAGCTCTTCGCCTTTCTCCACCAGAAATGCCATTCCTTGATCCCCCACCAATCCTTGAACCTGCAACATGCTCCAACCCAAGCTCCTTCATCAGCCTTTTCACTCTACAAGCAGCTTCTTTCCGCGAACCCGGAAGTCTAAGCAGAGCACTATACATCAATGTTTCTTCAACTGTAAGTAATGGAAACAATGCATCATCTTGTGTGACATAACCGGATAATCTCCGAAACTCTGTTGGATTCATAGGCATATTGTTTACAACCACTTGACCAGACACTTCACTAGAACACATCTTCCCAGCTAGAATCTCCAGCAATGTAGTCTTTCCTGCTCCACTTGGACCGGCAATTGCAGTTATCTCTCCAGCCCTAGCTTCACAACTCACATCTTTCAATATGAACTTTGGAGGACTCTTTGAAATCCCACTAAAGCAAACCCAATTGAACAAATCCCATTTGCTGCATAATTTGTAGGACAAATTTTTAGTTTCTAACCCATATGAAATTTGCCGGGCACCGGAATCCGGTGTCTTCACAGGCAATTCCATTGGTAAAGTGAGATGAGTATAGAGAGGAAGGAAAAAAAGACTAGAAAGTGCAAGAAAAATGTAATGAGATTGAGTGAAGAAAAGGAGGAGATGAACCAACATTACCAACCAAAGCCAAGTATAAGTACACAAGCTAAAAATGGACAAAAGAAATTAAAACTAAACTTGGGTTTTGCTTTAGATTTTTCGTTTAGGTGGTGTGTGTCTTTGGAGAGTAGCTAGGGGAGATGCTTGTTTGCTGTAGAAATCTCTCACAAGTTATTGCAACCAAGAAAAGAAATGTGAGAGAGGGAGTTTGATGAAGAAGCTACTGTATTCAGGTGAGCAGAATATTGACTCTGCAGGGTGTTGGTGTTGGTGGCCTCCTCCACCATATCTTTCCCTGCCAAACTCAACTAGGTTGGTTGGAACTCTTGCAACTTATTGGGCATTTCGTCGAATACGTACACGGCAATGGTCAAATTTAGCATGCTATAATTTATATATGCAATGCAAATGGAAAGAATTCATGTGTTTATGGTTTCGCGGAAAAAATTCAAGCATTTAAGGGATGGTAGTAGTAGTGTACTCCCTCAATTTGAACGATTCATCTCCAACCAACTCAACCAAGATCAACGGGGCTTATGAGATTATTTTAAAGATTAATTGCTTGTACATTTTTGTTCAATATATTTGAATTTACTGATTGATTCTTGTGAATCTATCGGGTCCGCACGAATTTATTTATTTTGGATCGCCCAAGAAAAGACCTCCTTAAATAGTATGAATTTGGATTTTCTTATAAACCTACATCACTTGGGTTACCCAAATTGATGCATGTGGTATATCTAACAACATATAGAAAGTAGCATACAAGCATTGGAGCATATATATATATATATATGTGTGTGTGTGTATATAACAAACTTCTTTAATTGGACTTGCCCTATAAATTTATCTTGTTATTTTGTTTAATATGTGCATTAATCTTTCTACAAAGTAACACTTTTGATAAAATTGTGCTAAACTTAATTCAACAAGATTGTAGAAGCAACTTCCAAAGTTGCTTAAGGGTGTTTAAAGCAATTTTGAGATACTGTTGTTTGAAAGCATCATCATGGGATCAATCAATAAGCTAATAACACAATGAATCTTATTTGATTGAGCATCAATTTGCTTGTTATCTATGACATTTTTTTTTAGCTAATAATGGTGTTCAAGGCATGTTTGGCCTATACGTACCTCAGGCCAATTTAATCGTAGTACAAAATACTATTCTGGCCAATACAAATTTTGTACCGTTAATATGTCGAAAGGTTGTTTTCAAGAATTGAACATCTCATTTGACCCACTCGAAATTTTTTTTTGCATGAATCGATGACAGTGTTGTTTAATTTTTTTTGAACTATTTACAAAAGTATAACTCGTGCGAGAGTGAGTCGTAAAGAACATAACAAGAACCACATCTGGTTCAGAGACCAATCGCTCTCCAATATTGTTGTGATGTTGTGTTCCAACCCATTTGTAGATTGGCTCACCTTTACAATCCCACATTTATCAAAATTAAGGGTATGCTTGGTAGACAATTTTAACAGTAGTACATATTGTAGATAATAAATTGTAACATATATATAATAGTTCTTGAAATGCTGGTAGGTGTTTGGTGCTGCTTTTGCTGATAGCATATATGATGTTAAAATTGTTGTGTAAATTACTTGCAAGAGTATTATGCATTAAAATTGTTATTAATGCAAATAAATTGTAAAATAAGTAATAAACAATTTCTTAAATATTAATAATTATTTTAAAGAATTTGTATTGACAAAATAGGGGTGTTCATAGTCGGTTTTGATCGATTTTTTTGGATATATAATATAACTGATCAATCAGTTTTAGTCGATTTTCGATGGTTGAATTGGACTATTAGAATTCATAAGAGAAATACTTCTGTTTTTGAGTCGTTGAGGTAGGAAGCATCATGCTAAATCTCAAATATCACTTCGGCTAAACACATAAAACTTCAACAAACAATGAGAACCAATAAAATAAAAATTCATTTAAAAAATTTCTGAATACACAGAGTTTTCTTTGATCTTAATTCTAAAATAATTCATCTTTAGCCTTGGTAGAAAAAAAAAGAAAAGAAAAGAGGTGACTGTCATTTCGTGAGAGATTGCACAATTATGTATATAATTAACGAATCAAATTATATAATTTTTAAAAAATATATATAAATATGTATAATTGGTCGGTTCGATTAACTGAGTGCACAAAAGTTTTTTTTAAAAAATGACCAAACGATTTATTCGGTTTTTACAATTTTTTTGAACAACCCTATTTAAAAGTATATTAATAAAATGATCGGTTTAAGAGAATCGGAATTGATTCACACGATTCAAATGGTTTTAAACGGTTCAATAGGTTTTGAGAGGTCTAATTATATTTTTGATTTCATACATAAACAAATCGATTATAGACGAACATGTGACAAAGTAGTAAAGTTATCGGAATGCATTGTAAATGTCATATTTTCAATTCTTGAAAAATAATATCTTCACATATTATATATGGAGTAAAGTTCACGTACATATTAACATATTCATTAATTCATGCGTCCAATGCAAGAGCTTTATACATAAAAATTACTTTTATTAAAGCACAAAATTTATATGGGGCCAGCATAGCATGCTATGCTAGTATTAGAGCATTCATAGTTGTAAACTAAATATCCAGCACTTCAAACTCATTCACTCTCTTCTCCTCTCTCTTATGTGGCACAATTTAAATGGGTGAGTGGGTCCCACAATTAATACTATTCATCAACACTCCATACATTTCAACACTCTACATTCATTTTCTCTATTTTCTCTCTCTTCCTTTTAATCTTCTCTCTCTTCATTTTCATCACATCTCTCTTCCTTTTCATCATCTCTCTTCACTATTCATCAACTATATATATACTCCAACTCTCAAGTATCATTTTTCCACAACTAAATTTTCAAGTGTCATTTTTCATCTATTGTGTACGTGTAGCGCTATACTTATCAAAAAAGTAACATTTCAAGTACTTGAAATACACTCTATTATGCTCATTGTGAACACATCTAGCACTTAACTTATCAAGAAAGTATCATCTCAAGTACTTTAAAATCATCCCATTGTGGATGCTCTTAACTGAGCCGAAGTAAATCCAGGCCCAACACATGTCTTTTCGAGCTCTATCCGGCCCATGTAACCAGAAAAACCTACCTAGTATTAAACTAGTCCGCACGCTCTCTCACTCTCTCTCAACCTCTCTCTCTCTCTCAACCTCTCTCTCTCAACCTCTCTCTCTCCCTAGGTTTAGGATTAGGGTTAGGAATTATCCCCAAACTTTTTCTGAACCTTTCTCATCTCTCACATCTCGCGACAAGCGATTTCGATCCCTCCATGGACCTAACCAAGAAGCGAAAGCTCGAAGAGAACGGTCTTGTACCATTCTCGGACCCCGATTCAGCAACCCATCTCACACTCGACGAGGGCCGCAAGCTCATTGAGCGATTCACATACGACCAACTGCTAAGCATCCTCCAACAGGCCGTGGTGCGACATCCTGTTGTCCTTGATGCAGTTCGGTCGATCGCCGATCCCGATAGTTCCCAGCGCAAGCTCTTTATTCGTGGCCTTGGCTGGGAAACCACCAACGATTCCCTTCGTAGCCTCTTCTCCGCCTATGGAGAACTGGAGGAGGCCGTGGTTATACTTGATAAACAAACTGGCAAGTCAAAAGGGTATGGCTTTGTGACATTTAAGCATGTAGATGGGGCCGTTCTTGCCTTGAGAGAGCCTTCCAAGAAGATTGATGGTCGCGTGACGGTGACGCAGTTGGCTGCTGCTGGGAATTCGGGGAATAATTCGAGTGCTGCGGATATTTCGATGCGGAAAATTTATGTGGCTAATGTGCCGTTTGATATGCCATCTGATAAGCTGTTGGCACTTTTTGCATCGTTCGGGGAGATTGAGGAGGGTCCCCTTGGTTTTGATAAGCAGACTGGGAAATCAAGGGGTTTTGCGCTATTTGTTTACAAAACACCTGAAGGAGCACAGGCGGCCCTGGTTGAACCGACGAAGAATATTGATGGCCGGCAGTTAATTTGCAAGTTGGCTATTGATGGGAAGAAAGGGAAGTCAGGACCTGGACAGGTTGGTACTGATGCTGGGCAGAATTCTTCAGGGAATTTACACGGAGATGGGATGGGGATGGTGCCTCCTGGAGGTTCAATGCATGGATCGTATGGCGGGGCTGGTGGAGCAGGCGGGCCTGGAGGTATGGGTCCTTATGGTGGTTTCTCTGGAGGGCCTCCTTTAGGTCATCATCATATGAACCAGTCAATGGGTGGGCCGGGTTTGCCATCCCAGGCCACTTCTAACTTGGGTGCCGGTACTAGCGGGTATGGTGCTGGAGGGCTAGGTGGGCCATATGGAGGGTACGGTGGGACTGGGTCGAGCGGATACAGTGGGTTGGGCGGTGCTGGTGTTGGCGCGGGTGCTGGTAGTGGGTTGGGCGGTGTCTCAGCTGCAGGTTCTTCCTTGTATCGGCTGCCGCCAAGCTCCGTAGGCATTTCTTCTGGTGGGTATCCAGAGAGTGCGCATTACAGCTTGTCTTCTACCTCTGCCTTTCCAAGTCAGCATCTCCCGGCAACAGGTACATCTCCAGCGCCTAGGGTTCCATCTGGAGGAATGTACCCAAATGTGCCCTCTTACTACTGAGAGGTAATCTTCCCGTAATAGTAAATGTTTTTAATTTAGTGTTTGTCATGTTTTTACTTAACCTATTTCTCGGCTTGATTTATGTTTTTTTTGGGATATTTTTGCATAGCGTTTACTTTTTTGTGGTTGCATGTTACTTCCGATTCCCTTTCAATGCTATTCGTTATTTTCTGGTTCTTTTTCAAATTGGGTCTTGCCTTTTGTTTACATAGAATGCACATGTCTACTCAATTGCTTTATCTCTGCCTGGACCTGGTCTGGTCGTTTCTCCCAAATATCTTTGCTTAGTACTCTACCCTGATTTTGTTCTTACAGTTTTTCTCAGATATTAGTTGATCCTTGCATAGTTTTCCAGTTGCTTTTCTCCTGGTTCCCACAGTTATTCTTCACATCTAATGTTGTTGAGTGCAACAGTAACTGAATTCATTTGTGATGTGGATTGATGGAATGTGCACCTAGCCTAGGGTTTCAGTTTCCTTTTCGTGTTGTTCTCCCAGTGCATTATTATGTTTTGTGGTTGCATTTGAAGCTGAGTGCAATGTTAATAGAATGTGGTTAATTTGCCTGCTGTAAATGTACTTCATACCCGTGTTGTTATCGGTCATGTTGGAACTTGGACCTATGTACTTATATGTGCAACTTATTTCGTTAATTGTACCAGACTAGGCATATAAGGCAATTTATTTCTTCAAAGTTGGTAGTATTCAAGAATTATTTCTTCAAAGTTGGCAGTATTCAGGAAAGCTCATACAAGAACCTATGTATGTTGTATTACGGCATTCACAACAGATTACCTAAATATGGGTCTGTCTGTAAATTAGGGAACAAATTTAGAGAACTTGTCAAAAAACACCTCTGCATCAGATTCCCTAACACCCCCTATTATAAAGACTTGCTACAGTGGTTTCCTACATCTAGGGAACAACTGTAGCAGTCTGTAAGATTAAAATAATATATCTCTCTCCTATGCCTCCTCTCCTCTGTCTCATGTCTTCTCTCTCTGCCGAAGCCAGTAGCCAACAATCTCTCCCCTGGATATCGAAGCCCTCCGAAAAAGCAAAGGTGAGGAGGTTGGCCAGCCGCCGAGCCAATGACGGTGATGAGAGAACGGAGAGGAGGGAAGTTCATTGCTCATCAAGATTGCAGAGATTTGGTGCAGCCAGTGAATCGGCCATGAAATGAGATCGATCTCTGATTCCAATGTATCCTCACCAAACCCTTCGCCGATTTGTCTTCAAAGAAGAGACTGATATCTGGGGAAGGTGGTGCCGTAGTGGAAAATGGTGGTCTTGTTGATGCCAGTGAGTGAAAACACAAGTAAAAAGAGACAAAATAAGAATAAATATTTTAAATTTATTTTTATCATAAGCCCTTTTTTCTTGACCTGTGATAGATTATTTTAGATTTTTTCAATAAAATTATTTTATGTTAATAAAATAATTAAAAAAAGAGAAGAAATTATTATGTTAATGAAGTAGAGAATATGATAGGTAATATGATGTAGTGTTAGTTTGATAGGGAATCTGTAAAATAGGGAAAAGTGACATTTTGTCTGTATTTTAGGGGATATGTTAAGGGAAACTTATGCAGATGCTCTTAAGATCCATGAATATTTTCTTCAAAGTGAGTTGAGTTAGTTTGAAAGTCCTACACATGGTGTTTCCAAATTGTGTCAATTTTGTAAATTTACAATGACTAATAAACCTTTTTGGTGCTGGTTATGAATGTATAATAAATAATAAAGCTAGTGTATGTCTTACGTGTGCAATTGAAATACTCTTTTGTGTTTTGTCAAAATACTAGTTGTGGCTGCTTTTTGGGAAAGCATTTGGTGTTTGGATACTTGAGTGAAAATGCAATTTGGCACTTTATAAAGTACTCAATATATTTATTTCTGTCAGCTGCATCATGTTTTATATGTGCCCTTATTCAACAACTTCGTGTGAAGGCTTTTTTATTTGATGGGATTTGGTAACAGTATTGATGGTCATGGTGGTTGTTTGTTTGATGGGGAGTGCAAGTATTTTGGGACTTGTGTCAAGAATGTTGCCTGGCTCTAAGTAATTCATGGGGGTTTTTTTTTTTTTTCATATGATTTTCTGAATTTTTACTCATCATTTTCGGAGGTTGTATTTTTTTTATTCATTGTTTTATGAGATCAATTTTTATGTTCCCTTTCCATCTATGCCTTCAAATAAGTTGTTGTGGTTGTGTTGCTTGACAAATCCTTTGATTGCTGGTGGAGACATCTGCATTTTTTATTAGTATTCAGACGGCTATATGCTTCTTTGTTTTTTTGCTTGATTTCCTTTCAGTATGCTTGTCCATTTGCTTTCAGTGTTTATATTAGGTTGCTTGACAAAGCCTTTGATTACCGGTGGGGACATCTGGATCTTTTATTAGTGTTTAGACGGCTATGTACTTGCTTTGTTTTTTGGCTTTCATTTGCTTTCAGTTGGTTTGTTCAGTTATATTTGGCAATGTTTTGTATGATAGATGTGAAATGACGAATTGAGTTATAAATGGGTGTTTGATTCAGGTGTATGACAGCTTTTGGGCGCAGATGCTTTTTGTGGTTCTGGTGACTGCTTTGATGAATGTGATAGCTATGCTTACGGCAACTACTTCTCATCTTATAGGATGTGGTTCATTACTGAGTGTTGCTTGTTAAATTTACTTTAGTTACACTAGTGTATGTACTCTCTGAGGAGCTTATTTGAAAGTTTGATTATGTTGCTGATGTAGTTACAGTAATAATAGTGTTTGACTTTTATTTGCCTTTTTTTTAATGTCTAAAGGGTTTGATCATTTACCTTCAGGTTCTCCTTAGGGTTGCTTTTTTGTGATTGTATTGTGGGTTTCCTTGTATATGTTTGAATGAAGGTTATGTAACAGGTGTTAGTTTCTTTTATATGAGATGAGCACAGTTACTTGTGCAATCTCCAATCTATCCCTCCCCCTCCCCCCTCCCTCCCTCCCTTTCTTCTCCTAGTGTGCAAGCCCACTTAAGGCGCGGGTGCAAAAGTGAGACATTAAATAATAGAAAAAATAATTATAAGAAAAATAAAGCATTATAATGTCCTTCCCATTTTTTTCTCCAAAGTTGAAATTACCTGAAATGAAAAAAGAGACTAAATAATTTAGGCTGGAATTGAGGGTGAGGGTGAGGGAGAGGGTGAGGGTGAGGGTGAGTGTGCTATGTTGTCAAAGTATGTAATACAAATTAATAATTGAAATCTGAACAATATTCCTTTAATCTTGGTAGAAGTGGAGAACAGTAGAGGTTTCATGAATGCACATAGACATACCTGGTGTGATGAGGATTGCAGATAGTTTCTGTTTTTTTATTGGGCATTTACTGCTAGTTATGACCTGACATCAAAATTTCTATCTGGCTCCATTTGATAAGACAGCCACACCTCGATAAACTAGCGCCCAAGCAAAGGGCTGCACCTAGGGCCTCTCATGTGGCTCTTGGTTTCCTACATGGTCTTTAACTATTACTTACTGGCTTCCTAATTCAGGTATAAAATATGTATCGTTTTCCTTTCTTACCTAAATTTCAAGAGAGGGTATGGCAAAGTTATTTTGCATGCTAATTGTGCCAAGTGGTATTTATGTGTCGTGTGTCTATTATTGTCCCTTTATTTGCAGGGTAGGAAATTCATACCTTCTGTCGGTGATTGTCTTGTGACCCTAAATTTGGGATGCCAGTTGAGCTTGGTGTAATTATCAAAATGGGAAGCACATTTTTGAGGTTGTCTTATTGTCTTTTAGGTTTTGGCCACCTGTTTGTGTTATCTATTCTTATGTGGATGGCAAAAGCTGTCGCCATGTTGGAAAGTGACGTGGATTACTATGTAATTAATTCTTGCGAGGATTGATTTTGCTGATTCTGGAAAACGATGTGCCTTGTTAACATACAGGGTTTTACTTCCATTGTCTGCTGTTCAGAATGTTCCTATGCCTCTGAAATGTGAGAGATTGTTGTGCTTTGTTCTGTTAGCAAGTCCTATCCACTCCTCTTACCGCAACATCTCTTCCCCCCGACCCACCATTTTTTGCTGGATGGGTTGCTTGTTTACAGCAGGTTGTGACACGAGCTATCTATGGTTACCTTAACTCCTTGTCATCGCATTCTCCATTGGGTGCCTTGAAAACATGGCATTTGCTGGAGATTGGTTGAAACTTACCAGGCTGGCATTAATGCATCCATTTCATTTCTACTGATGGCATTGTCAATTGAATTAGTGGGTGAACTTTTATGTATCTGATTTGTTAATAATGCCCGTTACTCCGGCATTTGATTGGCTTTCGGGTTGCTGGTGAGGTTCCATTTTACCTTTGCTATATGTTAATTGTGATTTTTTGAGGTGTTAAATCTTCTAAGTTACAGAGCCTGTGAGATGTATCTTCATTCCTTGACTTGTGAACATGATTCTGCTTGATAGCCATTGTCTTTCTTTTTTTTTTATTTTATTTGACCTAGTTCCCAAGTCTTTGATTTGTGCCCATTTTAGAGCCGGCTACGTCTCAATGCACTTCTATCAGTGGTTGTGGCACCTTCCATTTTGATGGTAACTGTTGTGTTTGGGAATCTGAATTTATTGGCTTTTGGACTGAATCCCAATGTATAGATATCAAGATTGCTAATTGGAATCATATGTTTTGTCTTGTTTTTTTTTTTTTAAACTTTAACAATATTGGAGTTATATGTTTTTTTTATAAGCTATTGGAGTTATATGTTGAGTTCGAAGTTGTCGACTCCTGTATTATATTGTGTATTGTCAGTCCTCTCTTTTCTTTTTACTTTTTTTTCTGTGCATTGTGACAGTTAGTTATATGCATATATGTGCAAAATGTCCAAGGAATGGACAAAATGATGTCTAAATTGCTAAACATATATAGCATAATAATAAACAAAAATGACATCAAAGAAGAATTTTATTTGCATATGAATATAATAATGTAAATTTGTTAATGGCCTGACGTTTAGTTTGGATTCAGGCCGTGATAAGGAGTGTGGGCGATAGGTCTTATTTTTCCTATATTTTTTTCCTGAAGAAAAAATGTGTTCTTTTAATTAAAAATGCACCTGTTTATTAACTTGGGTTCTTATGCATGGGCTTTTGTGTATAGTTTTTTTAAATACAGTTTTTAAAGGCATTGACGTTGGCTTTTTGTTAGCAGTAATGTGTGGTTTGCTCTGACAGATGTGAGTTTTGTTCAGTAATAAGATGATTTGTGTTGACCCCGTGGCTGTATCTACTGTTATGGGACACATTAAAATTGTAAGAATCGAATTTGTTGTGATTTGTGTGTCTTGTGTGATATGGCAAAGTAATGTGTGGTTTTTTCCTTTCCTCGTGTTTGAATATATTTCCAAGTGATTTCTATGAATGGTTCAGTTGTTATGCCTACTTGTCTGATTTATCCTAAAGTGTCAAGAACTTGTTGGTATATTTGCATGGTTTTATAGCATGAGGTTGCTGGTATGAATTAGTGAGCCTCTGATCAACTGTATAAACTGTAAGGCAGAGCCAGCTCATTGTGTTTGTTTTCATTTTTTCCCCAACTATTATGTCAATGGCAAATATATGGTTTCTAATTGCAGCAGCGGACCACGATACTGGATAATTTGAAACTATGGTGAAAATTTTCCCTTCGTTTCTGAGACTGGGCAGGTGGCCAGATACAAAGTATTTGGGGGCAAGTTTTCAATATCCGAGACTAATACTTGCACCCAAGAGCTACAATCCACCTGTTTAAGCAGGTTGGTGACTGTCCGGTGCAGTATCATACTGCTTGATGGAGGGGTGAAAGGTGTGGACGCACGGGGGTTGTTGGGGGTGGTGGTGCTGGACAAGTGATTGTTGTTACAAGTGACGGTTGGCAGATTCATTCCTTTGATTGTTGCTCGCCAGAAAGCCTATCATTGTCTGCGGCTGTCTGATCGCTGTACATTGTTGCTGCATCACTGGAATTCGTCCCTTCGTTCTTTAATGGAAGTAATAATTCTTTGCGTATAGCTAGCTGTGTTTCCATGGCTTGAAAATCTGTTAATTTGTTGAGGGAAGTTTAATAAGCTGACACTTCTCCTCTTCGAAGCCTTGATTAAGTAACATTGTTAGGGGAATTGGAATTGAATTAAGCAAGAATGTTCATTTTTTTGTAATAGATAAGAGAACAAGGGATTTTGTAGAGAGAGCGAAATGTTAATTTCAATTAATTTTGTTGATTGAGCATTAGATTACTAGTTAATGCATGAAAATCAAGAATTAATAGAAATTTTAGGCCCCAGAGATTTGGGATCGGGTTTTGAAAACTACTGAGATTTTACTAGGTGGATTCGTTCATTTGTGTGTCAAATGTTCAATTTCAATGAGAAATTGAATACATGTGTCAAATGTTCAATAAATTTCAATGAGCACATATGTTCAAATTCAATGAGAAATTGAATACATGTGTGTGAAATGGTCAATGTCAATAAGAAATATATAGAAATATATTTTTCAGTGGCTTTTTTAAAAAAAAAATATCGAATTGAGTTCTAAAATGAAAGCAATTTTGATAAATTGGATCAATATGATTTTACAATAACCTAAGATCAAGTTTCAAATATGTTGAAACTACTTGATACTCTTTCTCACTCTACTCAATCTAATATTTGTTGAAAGTGATGAAATTGTTATCAAGTTTGTTTGAAATGAGACAAGGATCAAGAGAGCGATATAGTTTCCTGACTGACTCGATACATCAAAAGGTCATATATATGTACATCGCTCTTGTCTTGCTCTAAGGTGCATGAATCTTTTAGATTACTCTTGATTAATGTGACACATTAATGCTTATCTACATGAATTTGGTTAATGAATTTGATTTTATATTTATAATACATAAACATATAAGAATCAAATATTTATTTTTTTTAAAACAACAAATGACAAGTGTCAAATATCTAGAGAATCTTCATACTTGTGTCCTAATAGAAAGCTCACATTGCACCCTCAAAGCTTCCATGTGAGGTTATAGTCATGGCGGGCCCCAAGTGCTTTGGGCATCAGGCAGGTCAGAGCACCAAAATTTTCAAAATTATTTTTATTACACAACAGTGCAACACTTAGCCAAAGTATTATTAAACAGAGCTTAAGGCCCGTATAAAAGGCCCGTATTTTACTAAAACTTTTAAGAGTTCCTTAGACACCATTGTTTGACTGCTTTTGTTAGCTTTTCCCCATGTGGGATAACTCTCCACTCAAATAATTTCCCCTCTTGGGCTCCCGACATGCCATCTCCATCAACATCTCATTCAGTTTCACTTTAAAATTTTTTTTTTTTTTTTTTATCACTATACATTTATTTGGATATTGAATTTAACTACTCATTTTTGTTACACTAGTACTATTGTAAGTAAATTTAATTTTTTTCATGACAAATAATTCAAGCACTAACAAAATGAGATCTATATCCATTCAAGTTATCAATTATATATACTATATTTTGTGTTTAGAGTCATGTACACACACACACATATATATTTATAATTAAGCAAAAAAATTAATTTATTATACTATTATTATTCTTTATAAATAAATTAATCGTTTAAAAATGTGTAGTTCAACCTTTGACTTTCGGACCAACCGATTGAACCTTGAAAAATTATTGTCGCTGGTCGGTTTTAAGTATCGTCTTCTCTTTTTAACAAGAGAAAGCAAGTAAGTATTGTCTCACTTTGCGATTTTTTTTCAATAGGACACCACTTTATCGTGTAGCTTTGGGCACCAAAGTAACTATGGTCTGCCCTGATTATAGTATTGGTTGATTTGATAAGCAACGAATTAATTTATTATACTATTATTAGTCTTTGTAAATAAATTAATCATTTAAAAATGTGTGATTCAACCTTTGACTTTCAGACCAACCGATTGAACCTTCAAAAATTATTGTCGTTGGTCGGTTTTAAGTACCGTCTTCTCTTCTTAACGAGAGAGAACAAGTAAGTACCATCTCACTTTGCGATTTTTTTCAAATAGGACACCACTTTACCGTGTCGCTTTAAACACCAAAGTCACTAGGGTTGGCCCTGATTATAGTATTGGTTGATTTGATCTTATATTTATGATACATGAATATATGACAATCAAATATTTATTTTTTAAATAACAAATGACACGAATCGAATATGTAGAGAATTTTCATTCTTATGTGGCTTAATAGACAACTCATGTTGCACTCTTTAATCATGGATCCCATGTTAGGTTATAGTCTTGAGATATTAATATTGAGTTATATCTACATTATTAAATGTATTAAATATTACTAATGAGAGATGACTCGATTGATAATCGGTTGGTTTACACATACGTGTGTCCAATGTTCGATAAAAAGATAATATTGAATGGTATTTAAAAGAAAAGTACTAAATACTTTTAAAGGTAAGTATCCTCTAAATTATTGACAACTGGGTGCAGGTTCCATGTACGATTAAAATTACTAAAACCCTCGTGTTTTTTACTTTAAACCCCCGTTTTTAGTTATTTTCCTCTCCACAAAACCTCCCTGCCCCCGAAAGACTGCAACGGCCTCACCCAAACAAACTACCAAAACCCCGGAGCTTAAGCAGCTGATTGTCTCCGGCTCTCCGCCACTCTCCGGTTCTCTGGTAATCCACTCATGCCCCTCGTCCTTCTATACTCCTTTTTAGCTTGTTTAGCCATCTGGGTTTGATGGATTATCTTGATTAAAATCTGTAGGATTTTCAGAGTTGTGTATCTGAACAATCCTGGGTCAAGTTATTGGCTTTTCTTTTGAGGTAAAACTAAGGTTTGGTTTTGGAATTTGGGTTTGATTGCTGTACTTATGTATTTGTAGTTTTGGAATTTGGGTTTGATTACTGTACTTATGTATTTGTAGTTTTGGAATTTGGGTTTGATTGCTGTACTTATGTATTTGTAGTTTTGGAATTTGGGTTTGATTGCTGTACTTATGTATTTGTAGTATGGATGTCTGTGATGTATTTAGTCATATGTACATGTAACTCTGCCAGTTCAGATGATAACATTATGAAATTTATGGTCTGATATGACGATTTCGTGTTTCTATGAGATGCCTGTACTTCTTCTTTTGGTGTTTCAGTTTTAATTGATGTGTGTGTGCTTGGAAGGGGTGTTCCTATTTTAAATTTGTTGATGATTGGATTATTGTTTCCTTGTGTGCGTGGATGCATAAATTCCTACTTTGCTGTGATTCTCTCAATAGAAAACTTGAGTAGAAAGAAAACTTTACTTTGGAAAAAATGGTGAATGTAATTTCCAAGTGTACTTGCGAATGTTTGTAGAGGTTTCAAAGCATGCAGCAAGCTTCGGACTTCTTGGTCATTTTTGGCAGTTATCCAGCTAATTGTTGTTTCGAGATATTATGATATGTTGAAGTAAAATCAGGCACATTATTTTATATTTTTTAGCTCCTTAATATGCCGCCCAAGTGACTTTATGATGCAATATGGCTTTCGAGTGCTATTGTTAGTGTTTCTTGGTAAGGGGTGACCTTGTACTTTGTCATCTATCTTACATGGTACTCACACTTGGAGCTTTTGAGTATCTCGTCCTGGTTGTCATTCATTCCACTTAATTGAGGTTACACATTTGTGCATTTTCAATTCTGAAAGTTGGTTTATTATTGTGTAGGGAAGGACCTAACTGCAAACTGAAGAATTGGTTGATTGGATGTTATGTTGTTATTTAGCTTCTGTAATTTTATTTTTAGACAATATTGGGCGTTAACTCAAAACTCAAGATATAGAGGCAAGACTTAGAATTTATATGACTTAAATTAAGTAGGACTAAAACATAATATATGAAATGTAAGTTTAATAAAAACAAACAAGGAAACGAACATACATTGAATTAGATGAGAGAGGAGTAACAAACGTAAGGTTTTTAAATATGTTAGCTCAATTTTCCAAGATGACGAAGACATTAGTGACAATATAGTTAATAGGATTAAGCATTGGTGGATGAGGTGGAAGAGTGCATCCGGATTTTTTTGCAACCGAAAGATTCCTTTAAGGTTGGAAAATTCTATAGGTCAGTTATACAATCCGCAATGATGTATGGTTCTGAGTGTTGGGCTATTAAGAGAGAATATATCCAAAAAAATGTATGTAACATAAATGCAAATGTTTCATTGGATGTATGACCACACGAGGAGAGAGAAGAAAAAAAATGAGATTATTAGATCTAAGGTAAGAGCAGCACCAATTGAAGATAATTTGAAAGAACTGTTTCAGATGGTATAGGCATGTTTAACGTAGAGATAATGGTGCGGCGGTGAGAAGAATCAAGAGAATTTGTATAGGAGAGAGTAGGAAGCGAAAAGGAAGACGTAAAAATACATAGCTCGAAGTAGTAAGAAAATATATAGATTCAATAAGATTTGATAAAAGTATGATTGTAGATATAAATGAATGGCAAAAACGAATACACGTAGTTGATTCCCGTTGATTTTTTCAAAGATTCATGTAGCCGATCCCAAACTTTTGGGATAAATGACTCTGATGATAATGAAGATGTAGTCTTATTGTGAGCCGAGATTTGAACGTTTTCAGTACTGGTGTTCTTTGGTTTCAATTATGTCATCCTTGATAAAGGTTTTATCTTAATCTTTGTAGGCTAAGATCGTCATCCTGGAGTGGTCATAATACCATAGCTTTTTCCAAAGTGGAGGTTTATGAAAGGAAGTTCCCAGCAGTCCAGTAGTTGTTCACAATGGATTTGAAATTTAAAGGTAATTTTTGGGTCGGAAACATATACCAGAAACTTGAAACAGTGTGCCAGGAGGTGGATAACATTGTGAGACAGGATTCAGTTAAATATGTTGGGAACCAGGTTCAAACAGTCGGCAAGTCCTTGAAGAAATTCTGTTCTGATGTTGTTGAGGACTTTCTACCTCCTTCAGTAGATAAAGTGAAAAATGATGCACAAGCAGTGGTTCTAAACGGAGGAAACTCTTCCATTGGTAACAATATTATGTCAATGATAGGAATTGAGGAAAATCCAACAGGTACAGTTATTAAGCTACCATACTCGGACCCCAATGCTATTGATCATCTGGAGAACCAGCTGGGTCATTCATTTAGTCCTCTTGTAAATGGTCTGACTTGTGTCAATCCTGTTGCAGGGTCGGAGACTAACTTGGCCACAGATCAAGATGTTTTGGCAGATGATAAGTCAAATGCCAGCAAAAAGGGAAATGCCGAAAATGAGAATCATACATCATTGAAGTCGAATTTAATCTGCTCTCATCATAAGGAATCCCTTGAATCGTCATTGTCTACGGAATTCGTTGTTCGTAATCATGACTATGAAGATCGTGTTTCGGATGAGTTTGTGCATGAAACTTCAGCTAATACTCTGGCGAACCAGCTGGTTCATGGTTATTGTGAGCTTAACCTTGTGAATGAGGCAACTACTCCAATTTTAGCCAATTCTCTTGAGGAAGCAGAGACTGTTTCAGCTCCAGGTCAAATCAGCGATATTTTTGGCAATGGGAATTCAAATGTCAGTCCAAAAGAAAATGCTGACAAGGAATATTATACTTCTGCGGAGTCAGATGTAATCTCTCTTGGTGAGAGAGAATTCTCTGAAGCATTGTTCTCTGGTGAATCTGTTGGTTGTAATTATGAATATTCATTTGGGATCTTGGATAAGGTTTTGCATGAAACTTCAGCTGCTCTTGTAGAGAACCAGCTTGGTGATTCATCTGATGGGATTCTCTGTGTAAATAATGTAACTACAACTGCAGTCATTCCTGTTGAGGAGGCTGATTCTGCCTTTGCTCCAGGTCTAGACAGTGATGTTTTGAAAGATGAGAATCCTAATGAAAGCACAGAAGAAAATGCTCAAAAGGAGAACTCTGCATCGGTGAAATTGGACATAATATTGCCTGATAGGAACAAATCCTTTGACGTATCATTATCTAGTAAATTCGTCAGTTGTAATCATGACTATGCATATGGGGTTGTGGATGAGGTTTTGCCTGCAACTTCAACTGATCCTGTGGATAACCAGCTGGGTGATACATTTAGTGGGCTTCACCTTCTAAATGCCACTACTACTCCAGCGTCAGTCAATCCTGTAGAGGAGGCAGAGACTGGCTTACCTCCAGGTCAAGTCAATGACGTTTTTTCCTTCTTTTTTTTTTGGCAAGTCAATGATCTTTTTCCATGTGTTTATGTTCTCATTCCTCAATTCCCTTCATTTCCTCAGGATTGGCTTTGTCAAGCATATGTTGTGAGGAAAAAACATCAGCTACTGGCCTTGTAACCTCCACCAGTTCGGAACTGATGGACTCTTGTAGTCTGTCCAAGATTTCACGTGAAAAATCCCCTATAAAAGCAGTGTCATACAATGCCCCTACAAATGTGGCTACACATGTAGGTGCTAGTTCCAACTTTATCCTCCCTTTTGAATCGTTTTCAACGGTACCCAGTGGGAACAAGGTAGTGGCAAAGGAAGCCTTCCCCTTCAGCAGCATGCTGTCATCAGAAACAATTGGTTTGTATCTCCAGTTTCTTTACTGTCAGAATTGTTCTTTCTACCTTCAACTAATAGTTTCTATCCAATTAATTTTTGAAAGATGAAATCTCCTCAATAGTTAGTGGGACTTTGTCATCGGCCTTGTGTTAAAGTTGTTCACCGTGACCTAAACAATTGTTAAGTTTCTTATTTTTAGACTCACGTCTTTATAATTGTTCACATATGCTTGAATCTGCGTATAAGCCTGGTTGTCTGTCTCTTTCCACATTCTCTGGGCTGCAGGGATAAGCCATGTATATGCATTAGCATTTGGCTTGTCTACATAACTTGTTCTTTATGTTGTCCGATGAAAATTATATTTGCTTGAATTTTCAGTATACATTTCTTATTGTTCCCAAATTGCTGTTTTCTTGCTTAACTCTTGTTATTTTCCCAGTATTTCCTCCTTTTTTTGAGTCACGTTGCATGGTTCACGGATATTTGAGTGACAATTGAAGGAATGTTTAAAAGAGAACTATTTCTGCTAATATATGTTTTCATGGAAATCCAAGATGGAAGCAATGACATTTCCTTCTCACTGCATTTTATGGCATCTGTAGGATGTTGTAGGAGAAGTCATACTAATGACTCTGTCATGAGAACTGTTGGATTGTGCAAAGATACAAGGCCTGAGGACACCTGTGACGTTGTGGACGATAGAATGCTTTATGCTGTCTCTCGTAGAGTCCGAAATCTTAGATCCTACAAGGTTATATCTCTCTCTCATAACTATACAAGTGGAATCTTTGACTTTTTCATAGTTTTTGCAGTATTTCTGTTTCTCATTGTGCTTGGCTGCCAGCATGAAAAGTTGAAGAGGAAAAAAAAATCCATTTTGTGTTTTTTTTGTACCTGGATTATTCAATTCCTCTAACTTCTTTATTGCGACATGTACCAAGTTAAATTCATCCTATTGTGTGCTTATTTTCTTGACAAAGGCGTGTTAAATTCCAAGGACTACGGCTATAAGCCAAGCATGATCAGTGCAACTAGTTTCCTGCAAAATGATGCCCACCCTCTCTCTGTCATTGTTGATTAGATGTTTCAGTTTGTCTTTGCAACGAATTCCTTATTCGGACGATAAAATCCTAACTCGTTATTTTCTTACTATTGCTAGAAAAAAATCCAAGATGCTTTTTACTCGAGGAAGAGGTTAGCTAAGGAGTATGAGCAGCTACCAATTTGGTTTGGCGACGTCAATCTGGAAGCCAGTCAAGACAGAGTTTCCTTATCCAACAACTTGGAGAATTCGGACCTAGAACCTGTTGATGACTCTGAATGGGAGCTGTTGTAGATAAGGTGAGTTACGTATGGTTAGTTACACCCTGCTTGTGCAGGAAAAGGTCTCAAAGATTCTGCTTCTCCATTTTTTGTGAATAATTATTGTCAAACAGAAATGTACAACTAATAAGGTTGTCAAAGATGATAAAAGAATCGTCTCGATGTCTTTTCGGTATCTAGTTGGCTGGCTGTCAATGGACGCCCTCTCTTTTCTTTTTGTTTTTCATTTTTATTGAATGCCTAGTAACACCAGTGGATGCAATCGGCGAATTTTGTATCTGATCTTTTGTTTCTTCGTCAAGGGTTTACCCTTGCGTTCCCCATAAATAGATGTATGAGCATCTTTTCTGTACTCTTAATAACTGCCTGATGTTCAATAATGTTACATTGATCCTTAATCCTTGAAAGACATTGTGAAGTATTTCCACGATTTCGAGGTTCGAGCCAGTGCCCCAGTATGATGGAACTTCAATAGGGTATGACTCATTGAAACAGTTTCCGTTACTTCCTGGTTTCCATTCCCAGCTCCTGCAACATAAAATATTTTGTAATGTTTCCCCTACTACAGTTGGAGGAACATCCAATAGAAGAAAAGGTAACATACCGCAAATGTGTTGGGAGACATGCTCATGAGGAACACATTTTGCCTTTTAGGGTTAATGCTGGATTCAAGCCAATTTGCCAAAGTTTCTACGGTCAACCTGTAAACAGTGGTGACATTATTTTCTCTAATATCGTCTGGAGATCCATATTGTCAGCTGTTCTCATCTTAAACTAACCAACACAGTACTAAATGCAGGCTGAATAATCATTATGACTTCATTACATCCAAGTGTCTATGCATACACGATGAATATGCATTTAAACTTGCAAGTCCAACACTCCCTCTTATAAACTAGCATTCACATTGTTAAGTTTCCAATGTGGAACTTTTGCGTGCACACACAACACACACTTGTCTCTTTGGGTTTAGGAGCCGTTCACACATGATTTTTCCTAACATTTTCAACAATCCCCCACATGAATGGATCCACAACACATTTTGTTTTGACTCGGAAAGTTTGAGTATGCCTAAAAAGAAACAGCTTTCACTTTGAACCTTCTCTAGTGAAAATCTATCAGACCCACTTACCTAATCAATGGACTAAAGTCTTGAATCGCAGTTGTTTGTGTAGACTTAGTCAATAAACATCACACAATGTCTCTTCAGATCAAGATTTGTTCTTGACTGTGTTCATTCTTTCGATCCTGAACATCTTGGGTTTCATGCATGCTTTAGAAAGTCTAGCCTTAAAGACTTTCGCAGGGACGACTAACCCGTCACACATATAGGTGATCTCCTATCAAGAGTATCTTACAATACTCTACTTAAATGTTCAAGATATAGGAATCATTAAACGCATAGCGTACCCCAAAGAAATGTTGTAGGATGCACTCATGAATCTAAGGAATGGGAAGAGATTAACTTCTGAGTGATTACCCTCTGAGTATCTCAAAATTTACATTGTCCTATTGAACCTAGTCCATGGGATCTCCAGTCGCTAAATTAGGTTTCCATCAAGAGAACTCTTTTATTCAGTTAAGGCTTTTAGCCCCATTCCCCTCGATACGCAGCTGATTTTATCTCTCATTAGCCTTTTGTAAAAAGATCTACTATGTTTTCTTTGGATTTCACAAAGTCTATGAAAATTATTTCATTATAGAGCAATTGCCTAACAATGTTGTGTCTAGCAAGTGTCGCTTGGTTATTACAATGTATGCAAATCACAGGCACAAGTTTGGGCCACAATGGAATTTCCGCTAAAAAGTGACGAAGCCACTCTACTTTTTCACCTGCTTTATCTTGGGTAATGAACTCTGATTCCATCATCGAGCGCGCTATCAATATTTGTTGAGAGGATTTCCAAGACATTGCAGCACCTCCTAGAGTGAATACATATCCATTAGTGGATTTTGATTCGTTATAATAAAAAATTCAATCAGCGTCACTATACCCTTCTAGTACCGCTGGATACCTATCAAAATGCAAAGTATACTTTTTGGTTTTATTCAAGTATCCCAATACTCTCAACAAGGCTTGCCAATGTTAATGACCCGGATTACTTACATATCTACTCAGTTTACTAACTGAATAAGCAATATCAAGTCTTCTGCAATTCATGATGTACATGATGCTATCAATCCCTTGAGAGTATTCTAATGGTTTAATACCATTTTTAGTATTCTTATGTAGAGTTTGATGCGGAAGAAAGGCATTAAAGGGATATTATTCACATCTCTAATGCCGAAAACCTTTAAACCTTTCCAACACTTTTTCAATGTAATGAGATTGTGTTAAACCTAGGTCATCTACAATAACGTCAGCAATACCTAAATCTTTCATGTCAAAATTATTCTCGAGCATCTTCTTGGTTTGTTTAATAACTTCAATACATATGAGTACACAATCACTTGAATAAGTTTTGAAATAGTGATGATGAGCAATAGAGAGTTTGAGGGTGGAAGATCAGAAATCAAAGTTTCTCAAAGAACCGTTGGAGATCAACATTACATTCACATCTGGAGAATTTGATGAACAAACAACAATCGAACACTTGGAGAATTTGAAGGTGGTGGAGACGATATAATTTTGGTGTTTTTAGGTTTTTGATTTTTGGAATAAGCTTATGGATATACAAATTAAAAAAATTATAATTTTAGAAAATATATTTATTGGACAAGAAACATTATCTTTTTAGAATTTAATCAAATTAGAAAATATCTTTATTTGACAAGAAACATTATTTTTCTAAAATTTAATTGGTTACAATACAAAATTATTCAAGTCGTAACAGTCTGATGAGAATCCCACATCGGAAGATGAAGGGTTTGGAGTCTAGCTTATAAGGGAGGACAAACCTCTTATTGTCAACCTGGGTTTTCAATAGAGAGTTAGGCCCAAACTTGTGATGCTAGACTTGGACCCCTATCCCGTGTGGTGGGTATTCATCATTGGTGCTTTCATTGAGAGGGCACGCGCCTGAGTGCAGGCCAGTGGGCTGGCACTACCGTAGGCTGGTCTGCCCCAGAGCCCATTCCTTTGTGGAGTTGGGTTAGCAGACAATGGGCCATGTCCATTGTGGGCAGGTTGGAAAAGAGAAAAAGGTCGTTAAAAAAAGAGAAAGAAAAAAAGGCCTCCTTTGTGGAGTTGGGTTAGCAGACAGTGGGCCATGTCCATTGTGGGCAGGTTGGAAAAGAGAAAAAGGTCGTTAAAAAAAGAGACCGAAAAAAAGGTCGCTAAAAGTGCAGGCCAGTGGGCTGACACTACCGTAGGCGGGTCTGCCCCAGAGCCCATTCCTTTGTGGAGTTGGGTTAGCAGACAGTGGGCCATGTCCATTGTGGGCAGGTTGGAAAAGAGAAAAAGGTCGTTAAAAAAAGAGACGGAAAAAAAGGCACTTAAAAGTGCAGGCCAGTGGGCTGGCACTACCGTAGGCGGGTCTGCCCCAGAGCCCATTCCTTTGTGGAGTTGGGTTAGCAGACAGTGAGCCATGTCTATTGTGGGCAGGTTGGAAAAGAGAAAAAGGTCGTTAAAAAAAGAGAGAGAAAAAAAAGCCTCATTTGTGGAGTTGGGTTAGCAGACAGTGGGCCATGTCCATTGTGGGCAGGTTGAAAAAGAGAAAAAGGTTCTTAAAAAAAGAGAAGAAAAAAAAGGCTGTTAAAAGTAACTGGGAAGGCCCTAAAGGCCGTTAAAAGTAACACCAAAGCTAGGCGCAAAGAACCAACCCGACTGACCTAGTAGATAAATCAGGAATACTGTTAAAAGTAACTGGGAAGGCCCTAAAGGCCGTTAAAAGTAACACCAAAGCTAGGCGCAAAGAACCAACCCGACTGACCTAGTAGATAAATCAGGAATACAGAAACAAAAAAAGCAATTGGGGCAGAGAGTGGAATTGCATTATAAGGTCGTAATTGAACAGATCGAGCAAGTTCGAATTGACGTAACATGAAACCTATTAGTCCGAAAGCGCCATGGAGAGCAACAAAAGTCCACAGACCACCTAATTGACACCAACGAATCAAGCTGAACACATGTTTGACCCACTCTACGAACTGAAAGCGAGATCTTGCAAAACAACCACGCAACGCCCGAATCTGCAAGAATGGCTATGTAGGTAAGGGGATCAGTGGGCTGGCACTACCGTAGGCGGGTCTGCCCCAGAGCCCATTCCTTTGTGGAGTTGGGTTAGTAGACAGTGAGCCATGTCTATTGTGGGCAGGTTGGAAAAGAGAAAAAGGTCGTTAAAAAAAGAGAGAGAAAAAAAAGCCTCCTTTGTGGAGTTGGGTTAGCAGACAGTGGGCCATGTCCATTGTGGGCAGGTTGGAAAAGAGAAAAAGGTTCTTAAAAAAAAAGAAGAAAAAAAAGGCTGTTAAAAGTAACTGGGAAGGCCCTAAAGGCCGTTAAAAGTAACTGGGAAGGCCCTAAATCCACAGGACCTGACAAGGCTATGTGACCCCGTCTCGCAAGGCTTGGGGCGGTAAGTGGGCCGTATGCTGAAATGGTACAGCCAAGGCCCAGTGGGCCATGTCCATTGTGGGCAGGTTGAAAAAGAGAAAAAGGTTCTTAAAAAAAGAGAAGGAAAAAAAGGTCGTTAAAAGTAACTGGGAAGGCCCTAAAGGCCGTTAAAAGTAACTGGGAAGGCCCTAAATCCACTGGACCTGACAAACTGGACCTGACAAGGCTAGGCCGTTAAAAGTAACTGGGAAGGCCCTAAAGGCCGTTAAAAGTAACTGGGAAGGCCCTAAATGCACAGGACCTGACAAGGCTATGTGACCCCGTCTCGCAAGGCTTGGGGCGGTAAGTGGGCCGTATGCTGAAATGGTACAGCCAAGGCCCAGTGGGCCATGTCCATTGTGGGCCGGTTGGAAAAGAGAAAAAGGTTCTTAAAAAAAGAGAAGGAAAAAAAGGCCGTTAAAAGTAACTGGGAAGGCCCTAAAGGCCGTTAAAAGTAACTGGGAAGGCCCTAAAGGCCGTTAAAAGTAACTGGGAAGGCCCTAAATCCACTGGACCTGACAAGGCTATGTGACCCTGTCTCGCAAGGCTTGGGGCGGTAAGTGGGCCGTATGCTGAAATGGTACAGCCAAGGCCATGCACGAGGAACTGGGAAGGCCCTAAAGGCCGTTAAAAGTAACTGGGAAGACCCTAAATTCACAGGACCTGACAAGGCTATGTGACCCTGTCTCGCAAGGCTTGGGGCGGTAAGTGGGCCGTATGCTGAAATGGTACAGCCAAGGCCCAGTGGGCCATGTCCATTGTGGGCCGGTTGGAAAAGAGAAAAAGGTTCTTAAAAAAAGAGAAGGAAAAAAAGGCCGTTAAAAGTAACTGGGAAGGCCCTAAAGGCCGTTAAAAGTAACTGGGAAGGCCCTAAATCCACTGGACCTGACAAGGCTATGTGACCCTGTCTCGCAAGGCTTGGGGCGGTAAGTGGGCCGTATGCTGAAATGGTACAGCCAAGGCCATGCACGAGGACGTGCATGCTCCCAAGGGGCTCCCAAGGGGGGAGGATTGATGACACATAGTGCATGCTCCCAAGGGGGGATGATTGATGACACATCGGAAGATGGTGGGTTTGGAGTCTAGCTTATAAGGGAGGATAAACCTCTTTTGGAGTCTAGCTTATAAGGGAGGATACTAGCTTATAAGGGAGGACAAACCTCTTTTGGATATAAGGGATGATACTAGCTTATAAGGGAGGATAAACCTCTTATTGTCAACCTGGATCACAACAACTTTTTATCTGATAACACCCTGTCTCGAATGACCCAAACCCAAACCCAAACCCGATATAGAAAATAACCGGATGATTTCCATCGTCACGATTTACTATAGCATATACGATTTTTACTCACATTGAACTATTTTAAAGACTACTAGTAGCCTCCTCGAGACCGTCACGCAAACACAACAACATTTCGTTCTCTCTCTAGCTTTCTCTCTCTTGTTGTAGAAGAAAGAAGAATCGAGAATGAGGAGCTCATCGATTCTGAGATCCATCAAGACCAGCCTTGTTAGAGGCAATCAGTGCAGAGCCTTTGGATCGGAGGCTGTGCCCGATCGCAAGGTGGCCGTCCTCGGCGCTGCCGGCGGGATCGGACAGCCGCTTGCCCTGCTCATGAAGCTGAATCCTTTGGTTTCCAGGCTCTCTCTCTATGATATTGCGAATACCCCTGGTGTTGCTGCCGATGTCGGCCATATCAATACCAGATCTGAGGTACCATCTTTCTATCTCTCTAGGGTTTTGCAGTCCGGTTTTAAATGCATAAACCCTACTGTGTCTTTCAGTGTTACTATTTCTTTGGTGTTTAATTTTCTCTGTATGAAATTTATGTCATGCTTATAATTGTTGAAGTGAAAATTGCCCTCGATCGGAGTGTGGATTCAAAATTAGTCACTTGATTTTTTTTTTGTGATGTGTTTCCGACATTCAAGAAAAGAATTTTTTGTGTGGTTCTCAACTTGTTTGTGGATCTAATTTTTGATTCTTTTTTTTTTGTGACATTCTCCTTATGTGTCTTTTATCTTCTACTGTTCCCATTACGTTCATTCTCAGTGAGCTTCATCCTTCCTTCCAATTTGACTAGCTACTATTGCTTTTGACAGTCCATTTTTTGCTTTCCATTTTGTTTCACGAGCTTCTGATTTTGCGAGCACTTATTGAGCCAATGCAATTGAATATTTACTTCTGTATCAATACGAGTTCTTGGGAATATTGTGCATCTATGATCTGAACCATCTATTGTTTTAAAAATAAACACTTTTTTATTGATTAAGTCAACTTATATGCTGCTTTTCTGTGGTCGCTTCAGGTTGCTGGGTACATGGGTGAAGATCAGCTAGGTCAAGCTTTAGAGGGATCGGATATTGTCATCATTCCAGCTGGTGTTCCAAGGAAGCCAGGAATGACTCGTGATGACCTCTTCAACATAAATGCTGGCATTGTTAAGAACCTCTGCCAAGCAATTGCTAAGTACTGCCCCAATGTGAGTCCTAACCTCTATTCCAGCGTTTATGTGTTGCTGAAAATAGCTATTGTGAATTTGACCAAAATTCTGTGGCATCAACTCAATTGTTGGCCTGACAATCGTTTTGAGGGATCGAGGAAAGATGAGGGAAATTGTTACAGAATTATCATTATTTCTAGCCATTGTTTGTAGTGATTTAATTTATTGTTGGCCGATGAGCTCCTTCAGTACTATGTAGGTTTTCCAAAATGTCTGTGGACTTTATCATGGTTTTACTCTTGTAGTATTCTGTTTTCTTTTTCCTATTATGAGTGCTGATGAGATTTATTCTGAATTTTTGACTGTTTTGAATTTTTGAAATCAGGCACTTGTTAATATGATTAGCAACCCTGTGAACTCGACAGTTCCTATTGCTGCTGAGATTTTCAAGAAAGCAGGGACCTATGACGAGAAGAAGTTGTTTGGTGTGACTACTCTTGATGTCGTTCGGGCCAAGACTTTCTATGCTGGGAAGGCCAAAGTGCCAGTTGCAGGTTTAGTTATTTACCTACTCACTGGTGATTTGTCCTTAGCATGTCATCTTTGGCCTCCTTTTGCCTGCTGTGTCATTTCTGAATTCTTCTTATATTTTGAAAACTGCAAATTTGCTCAGAGAGGTAACGTTCTTATGTTAGGCCTAGTTGAGTTGATTTTTTTTGGCGTTTGAGCTGTGGTGTTTTGTGATTCAAAAGTGGATTTTATTAATCTTGTTATTTTTTGATATGGCTCTTAGTAGACTGTGTGAAGTTAAATTTGTATAGCTCACAAATATGCATGCATGTAGGTATGTGATTCAAAAGTGGATTTTATTAATCTTTTTTTTTATTTTTTATATGGCTCTTGGTAGACTGTGTGAAGTTAAATTTGTATAGCTCACAATATGCATGCATGTAGGTATGTATCAGGAGAGTACCGTATTAACATTGGGTTGCTGTTTTTCCTTGCAGGGGTTAATGTACCAGTTGTTGGTGGCCATGCTGGCATAACTATTCTCCCTCTTTTCTCCCAAGTATATACTTACTCCTTAGTCCTTTCTCCTCTTCTTCTCTCTCTCAGAGTTAAATTGTGTACATATGTATATATTTTGGAATCTCTTACATGGAAATGTTTCTAGGTATAACTTTCGTGAATTCTGAATTCTAACTGCTCCATTGAACATCTATAGGCCACGCCAAAAGCAAATTTGTCCGATGAGGATATTAAGGCTCTTACTAAGCGAACTCAAGATGGAGGAACAGAAGTTGTGGAAGCAAAAGCTGGGAAAGGCTCCGCAACATTGTCTATGGCGTAAGTTCTGATTGATACTAGTACATGCTTAATTTTTCGGAGATTAAAAAGATCTGGTCCTTAATGTTCTTCACCCATCACCTTCTTCGCTTAAATAAAAAAGAGGAATATATTCTCATTTATTTTAGATCTTGATTCGCTTGCAATTTGGTTCTTAGAAGTTATATTCTCTGTTCATGTAGTCTTACAACCACATTGGTTTGTAGATATGCAGGAGCAATCTTTGCTGATGCTTGCCTGAAGGGACTCAATGGGGTTCCAGATGTGGTGGAATGTTCTTTTGTGCAGTCTACCATCACCGAACTCCCTTTCTTTGCGTCTAAGGTGACTGGACCTTACTCTCATAAATGGACAATTGTTGTGTAGTTAAACTTGTTTAGTACATCTCTTCTCCAATATCTAAATTCTGTTTAGTTAACATCAAGTTCTCTAAGTAAGCGGTAAATATTGTAGTCTGAAAAAATGCTTCTATAATGCTTTAATTTCCATTAATGCTTACCACATTTATCAACCAGTCATATATCTTGTGTTTGTTCCATTTGTCTCTTCTGTTGAGTATTTTATTCCCTAATGATAATTGCATAGTGCTTTCATATTGTGGTCTGTTTCCCTTTGCCAATTGATGCTATGATAAAAAGATATGGGGCCATCATTTTATATCAAAACTATTCCGGTGGCACGATTTTTTTGTGTGTAGCTCTGTGCTGTCTTTAAGTATCTTTCCTTTATGGTCCTTGGGAATGACGTTTTACAAAGTTCCTTTTGGTTATAATTTATCTTTGTGCCTCAGTTTTGTTGACTGACTAAAACTTGGGAAGTCATTAGCCTGTATTTCATGCGTTTACTGTTTGACATTAGATGTGATGTTCCAGGCTTTTTTTTTCTAGAAAAAAAAGAATAATTGAAAATCAGGCTTATTGGTTATAATAACCTCTTTGTTCTTGTGTGTTTTTGTGTATTTCAGTTCTCAACCTAGCCCCTACTTACTAAGCACCTTAAAACTTTGCTTATCTATGTGCAGGTGAGGCTCGGAAAGAATGGTGTGGAAGAAATACTTGGGCTTGGTCCTCTCTCCGACTTTGAGAAGGAAGGTTTGGAAGCCCTGAAGCCTGAGTTGCTGTCATCTATTGAGAAGGGTATTAAGTTTGCCAACCAGTAATTGAGGTGGAACATCCATCCACGTTTCATAAACACATCCAAATTTTGCATTATGTTGCAAGTGTTGTATTTGTTACCTCTGGCACCGGCATGGCTATTCAACAGAGTAGGCTTTATTAAACCTAGAATATCATCAAATAATTTTAGTTGCGGAATGCGGCGTGATCTGCGGGGAACTACCTTCGAACAGTTGAATGCTATTTTGCCTTCTTTCACAAGTTAATCATAAAGCTATTTTGGTTTTGGTTCCTGGTATTCGGGTATGAACAAATCCTGCTTTATTTTGAGTGTTCAAGGGTTGGAAGGTAACACATTTATGTGCAAGTTTAAATACATCCAGGGGCATTTCATATGCATTGGCAGCAACAAGAACAGAATGAAGAGATTTTTTATATTTTTTTGGCACCATGATGGGCTGATTTAGATAATGCAGGGACCAACTGCCTACTGTTCAAGCTGATATTCATGGAAGGATTAGTATGCTTAGCTTTTACCTTTACCTTTTGAGCGTGGGGACTATATAACTTAAAGATGGTGCGATGGGTCATGGGCGATGAAGAATTGTGGCCATGCACTAACACCTTTATATAAAGTGCCACAAAGGGGTTTATATTCTAAATGCCACCTTTTGAAAATGTGTTGCAAGCCATATTTTGCCACTTATATTAAAAACTTAAATTGAAGCCTGAATCCAAAGGTTTTCAAAAGATTGTTCTCTTTTCAAGAGATACTGAGTAGGGGTGGGGACTTGCGGGGCAGGGACGGAGCATAAATATAGATATTGAATATGGGTGGGGACCCGTGAGCTGGGACAAGGCGATCATGATCCACCCCTTTGCCATCCTTAGGACCAGTACTCGCTGTCTTGGTTAAATGCTAGAAAATACTCTTGCCTACTTTTGCACCACAAACCAGAATTCCAAAATGATATATGTCCATAAATTTATCATCCACAAACTTATATAATATATGTGGTTGTCCAATTCAACATGCCACATAGATATCCAATTAAAAGAATAAGATATCAATATACGCTTTCCCACTTCTCTCTCATAAGAGTTTTATTTTTGTCTCTCTCCTCTTTCTCATCTCTCTGTCGCAACGTTGTCGCAACGTATGCGAACTAGGTTTAGCTCATATGCAGCTCCGTAAAACAATCAATGGAGAATCGAATTTATGAAGTGTTGTGATCAGTAAGTTTCTGTAGTGTTGTGAGCTTCGTTTTTTTGTCTCATTTGGTTGAAGATGACGCCAACTGAACCGAAGAACAATTATGTGTGTATATGGGTCGATAGTTTTTCCCTTTCTGTTAATGTAGCCATTGCATACAGTGCCTTATTACATTGTACAAATTATTAATTACACTGTGTATAATCCAATGTAATTATAGATCAATGTTGAATGTCAAATAATTTAAATGGTTATTTTTCAGAGATGATATGGAGTTCAACTTGAAAAATGATAACCAGGTTTCCAATTTGTAATTAATTATTTTAACCATGTAATTATTTACATTGCACAAACTCACAATGTAATTAGCCCCTGAATCATATCTATATATACAATCACAAATGAGATAGATTCAGAGTGTAATTAAGTCTATAAAGCTCCCAAAATTACCAACAAAATACAAAATCTCCTTTTTTGTCATCATACATACTCATAGGTGAGTTTTTGTCTTTCAAACAGAAACTTAAATCTTCAAATTCTCTTGAAAATCGCCATGGATTGGAAGCTTAAATACATGAGAAACATGGCTTTCGATCTCCCGCATGGATTTCAAGTTCTCAACTGGATTCGAAACTTTGAGAGGGTGAAAAGATTTCGAGCTTCGATTCTTTGAGACGGTATGATTTTTAGGTTCCCGTGAAAAGTTGTTTCTCGTTCCCAGTATAGCGTCTAACGGGGGTTTTTGATTAATACTTTCCACGCTGGGTGGCGGAGTATCACCAGACCAAGTTAACTAAAAAAACTTGACAAGGTCATCGCGCAGCTAATTAAACTGCATATAGCACAGTGCTTCCATAAGCATTAGGGAAATTTTTCAGACTTTGTTAACTTAATACACCCATGCCCAATCCTAAAGAAGATCAACCATGGACCAGCATTATTGGTGATTCCAATGGCTGATTATTGATTAACCTAAAATTCAAACGTATTTCCAAAGCTTTATCTAATGAGAAGGAACAGCGAATAATGTGAGTCTGATAACCTAACAAGCTTCCTCCTACCTAAATTGAATCCATTCAACTGAAATCATTGACCTGCATCTGATCCATATCCTGAGGAACTGTCCCTTTCAGAGTCTGCATATGAAGTAAAAGGCAATAGATTACGGCTATGTTCTCTCTGTGATTGAAGTGGATATTAAATCTGCAACTTAAAACCAATACTGTAGTAAGTAAAGCAAAAGTTTAGCAATTACCATTTAAAGAGGATCCACTAGAATGGCTTGAACTACTTGATCCACTCACGTTAGCAGATCCATTTTCTACTTGTACAGGAGAAGTGACACTAAACCTTTCAACTGCTTTAAATCAAACGGATTCACATGTCAACACACAATTACTAATTGCTGATAAGACATCGTTACTGAGAGAAATAAAGCAGCACAAACATTTGGAAGTTGAAAAACACCTGTTTCATTTCGTTCCTCTGTATTGGCAGCTGTCCGATTCTGCAGACATAATTGAAATGATGAGGCAAAAGACAAGAACAATTTCATGCAAAAGCTCCACTAGATTGTGAAATGAAAAACCAGTCAGCATCATACCATCTCCTGTTTAGCTGGAAGAGAAAGGTCACTGTTTCCTTTGTTCTTGCCTATACTTTTATTGCAATAGGCAACAAACCTATCAAGTTCCCAAAGGGTCTCAGGGCCAACACTGTCAAGATCCAGTTCAATCTCATCATCCTGCTGAAAAAGGCCGGGATTCCTTTCCTTAATGATTTCAACAACCCTTTCCAGTTTCTCCGAAGGCAAGCTCTCGAGGTTTTCTCTAAGTCTCTGCTTTTCCTCATAGGTCATATCTCTATTGGCAGGAACCTCTGTCTTTCGTTTCTTTGCCACTGGTGTCTTTTTCTGATGAGAAGTAACATGCCTAGATTTTGAAACAGAATGTACTGGAACTGTCATAGATTCTGATCTCTCCAAATTCCTTGTATCCAAGAGTGCTGGAGTAGGTATGGGGGGAGCAGTACCAGGAGCCGGTGGATCAGGAGCTGTCCTTGATGGGGTTATTGGCAAATCTGCACTATGACCTATTTCAAGCCTTCCATCAAGAGCGAACTCAGCCTCAGTCGCTGCCCACTTCTCCTCAAAAATATTTGACAAGGCCTCTGCCATATAATGCACATCTTGACCTTTCGAGTTATACGACATGGCATTACTAAACGTTAGTCTGACATCCTCTGCAAACTCCTTGGGGGACTTATACCAATTCTTTTGCAACCTTGCCTTAACTGTGCCCAAATCCATTGGATGCTTGATAATTTTATAATAATCATGCAACTTCAACCCCTCCACATCCACAGGTTTATTAAATACCCACCCAAATTGATGCTTCATCAACGTCACTAGTATGTTCTCACAACTCTTAAATAATTTATTAGGCATAGTTATCCTTTTATGCGGCAAACCCAACTCCCCTTTCTTCCCCACTCTCGGGTTCTCTTTCTTATTGCTCTCCAAAGATGGAAACTTCTCCTTTACCGATACATTTTCCACATTCTTCCTATACTGATTCACCTTTGGAGTTAGCGTGCCATTTTCTGAAAACTCCTCAACATGGCTGTTGCCATTATCTGCCACAGGTTCGGTTGATCCCCGAAACAGCCTGGAAATGTTGGGCACCACTGAACCCGCATCAGAATTCACTCTAGCAAGTCTAGAAACTTTATCATTCGCGGATGATTGTGACTTTGTGTATCCACCTACACCAGAATAAGCTCTACCTGAAGCCTCCTCAGCTTCAATCCTCTTGACCAATGCCCTAATTTGATCGAGCTCACTCACTAACTTACTTTTCAGCTCCCTAATCTCAAATTTTGACTTAAAACTCAAGTTAATCGTAACTTTATTGTCAAATTCAACATACCCGGATACAGCATTCCGATCACTGGGGCTTGGTGGACCAGGCAACAAGTGATTGCGGGCAGACGAATCATGGGACGCCACGCGTTGCTGAGATGAGTTGTTGAGTTTCTTTCCGGCATGGACTCGCCTCCTCTTCTTCACCGGAGAGTCATCTTCCCCGGCACCGCCCGGTGAACCTTTAGCCATTCATGAAAAAGTCGTAATTTTGACGGTAACCCAAAAACCCCAGAAGTCAAAGATGCCGGAAAAAATAGTTTCAGAAGAACCCCCAATTCTATGGAACTAGGGTCTTGGTTTTGGGTGAGTGGCGAAGAAGACAGTAGGGTGATATAGATTACAGACAAGGAATCGATGTGTAGATAGTTCTTCACTACATGCTGCCAGTAGTAGTAAACTCTTCCAGAACCATGAATGTCCCTTCCATTTAGGTGAAATTTTAACAATTTACTAATATGGATTTCTCTTATGGGCTGGGCTTTTGCTTTTGGTCCAGTGGAAATCTGTTTATTGCGTGCTAGGATCTAAAAATTCATGCAAGAATTATTCAAGACTCGCCTAAATTTGTCCTCAATAATTATTGCTTGCAGCTCAACATCAACGAGAAGTGGTTCGATTACAATTGATTTAGTTAGGCATATTTGTATTCAAGATTCTATTACAATGAGAACCATATTTCTCGAGAGTATTTCAAAAAAAAGAAGAAGCTATCACCTTTGCACTCAAATTCACTCAAATTAAAGCCAGAAACACAAGAAAGAAAAAAAGTGGGAGATCCCTTTTGCCCTCTCATGCACTACATTTTTCTTTCTTGTTAATGGATTTTCTTTTAGTTTTTTTTAATACATATAGTCTCATAAAGAATCAAATGACACCCGTACGCCCACCAACCCGAAAGAAATAAATCTTATATTCCATCCCACCCGACGAGATTCTATCTTATAACCTCACGAGTCTGAAAATTTAGTTTCTTTGAATATTTAGTGCTAAATCATGACTCCAATATTCATGTTTTAGTTTTTTTTTTCTTCCCTTTTTTTATACATGGAAATTTAAAGTGATTAATATCCTTCTAATGTGCACTGCATAAATTTATTTTATAACGTAATAGTTCATAAATTATACGTGTCAGTCAAGTGCATGAAAATTTCATGTATGGTTTCTATTTATATTACTTTTCATCCCTCGCAAAATAACTAGAGTAGTAGTCGTTCTGGTGTAAATCCACTGTATTTGTACCCAAAATAAATTTAAATTCATATTTTTAAATTCCACCTCATATTTTTTAAGTCCCATATAAAAAAAAACCCTTATCTAAAATCTATGGTGCAAGGCTTTAGCCTAAATGACTAAGCCTCTTACGTTAAGACTCATTACTTAAGAGGACATTGGTTCAATCCCTCACCCCCACTTATAAAAAAAAAACCTATAAATCTTGTCATTTATATCTAGCTATAAGCTCAGTTTGGTAAACAATTTATACAAGCATTTATGTTTGTCTAACATAAATGCTTTGTGGCAGCCAAACAAGCATTTTCGGGTAGCAAAATTGAGACAATTTGGGAACATCTGAAAGACTTTTGAGAATGCTCCCATTTTGAACAAATTAGTAACATTTTGGTTCATTTTTTCATCGTCCTCATTACTTGATTGTTATCCCCATCTCACCCTTATCGATTATTTCTCTCATATTCCCATTGTTATCCCCATTTTAATTTAGGGCTTTTTATACATAAGGACAAAATGTGTGAGTTGTATTCCAATAAGGACAAGTCAAAACGAATAAGGATAAATGTTATAAACTTACAAAAATACCCTTTATTATAAAATAACACACGTTACTCTCTTCTTTCTTCTTCCTCCTCTTATTTTCTCTCTCTTCTTCTTCCTTCATGCTGACCATTGGAAGTTGGCCGTCCAGCCATCATTTTCGATGAACAAACTATCGAAATGAAGCTCTAGGTGTGCCCGATCAAAGCTCAGACATCACTGACCGATGATTATCACTTGAGTCATCTTAAAAACTTCGTAAATTCAGGACTACCGTTTGAAAAAGAGCTAAATCCGGCCAATATGGCCAACACCGATGACCATCAACTTTATTTTCTAAATTAATTTGTATTTATTGTTGCATTTATATGCATGTGTTATTGTCCAACATTTATGCTACTACCATATATATGCTAGCATATCTGCTATTGTCAATATTGTTTGCCAAACTAGGCCATACTACTACTTGAAAAAGTACATAGATTTGAAGGGCAGGTGCAGTCTCTAGTAGTGATATATTCTTTATCAGTTCAACAAGGTGTAGGGTTCGATTTACCTATTCTTTTATTAAAAAACTGACAGAATTTTCATTAGCAATAAAAAGTAGAATCTTATAACATATAAAATTTTCTCATAAAGGAAACTCAAAGTGAAAGAAAAAGGAGAATAAAGATGAAGCTCAACAAAAACTAGAGAGAAACAAAGATGGAATGTTAGTGATGTTGAGGGTCAGGCCCTCCAGGAGAGACTCTTTCTGGGTCAGCTGCAAGCCTCCTTCGATAGTACTCAATTTTCAATGCATCATACCCTAATTTACGCAAGCTTATTCTTCTTTCTCTCTCTATCTTCTTCTTCATGACAGGGAATCCATGAGAGACCACCTTCGATGACCTAACCACGATCATCATCGTTATGACGACTAAGGAGAGTAACAATATTATTATTGCCCTAGTTGAAATTGCCATTGTTGGTGAAGAACATATAATTTTTGAGTGTGTGATGAAACTAACGAGGAAAGGAAGTAGGAGAGCTCATAAGCTTTAGAATGAAACCCTATTTTATAGATAACAAAAGATAAAAGTGCACTATATGATGATTAGCTAATTAACAAATAACAACGAAGATGATAAAGATCCCAGCAATTGGTGTCCCAGTTATTCCAGCTGTTGAGTTGGACTTACAAAATACAAGTGAATTTGTTTGTAGACTTCACATGTATCACGTGATGCACATGAAATTATATGCGTATAATTCAACAATTGCGATAACTGGGATGTGTACAAACTGCTGGGATCCCTATCAGTATTGAGCTAACAATGACATGCATATTCAAAAGTTCCTTAATTAGCCGGTCAATATACATAAGACACAATAGTAATGGATAATCGTATAAGCATTTGGGTTTGATGTGGGGGACGTTTGTCTTCTCTCCATTAGTGGATTAATAGGAAATTAAGTGGTTTGTTTTGTTGCTCACACTAGTAGCCAAACAAGAGTCCACCATATGATCTAGTCATTTCTTGTTCTCTTGTGTATATCTTAAAACCCAAATCATCATCACAAGATTGACCCAAAAAGCATTTATCTAAAACGACATGAAACCTTTGAAGTTTTAATTGATATACATGAAAGCATTAGTTCATTCATAACATTTTCAATCATATATACATCCACCATCAAATTGAAAAATTCAAGTAGACAATATTTGTCAATATAGAATTTTGAGTTTTTTTTTTTTATTTTTTTATCTTTGGCCTTGAATATGGATAATGCTAGAGACCCCTAAAATATGACCCCCAAAAGTCCCTCAAATCTATGTGGCATTAAAATAACCATTGATTAAAAACATATATGTAGGACCCACTTCACATCCAGTACTCCACATTAAATGGGGGACTTTTGGGGCCTCAAGCATTATCCATTTCTTTAATTGGTAAGTTGGCTATTAACACAAACAGACACTGATATAGGTATGATCTTTGTCAATACCTTGAGTAACAAGTACACCGAAGAATACTCTAAAAACGATGAGTTATTTTATTTTCAAGATACCTCTCCAAAGAAGTTACAATACCTTATATAATAATTCAAAAATCCTAATTGCGACGTAATTAAGAAGAAAAGTAATATAATTAAGCAACAAACTAAAGAAAATCCTAAAAACACACCGAAATTGCTAAACTACGCAAAAAGTGGCCGAAACCCATTGAAATGTCCAATTTTGAGGTGGAAAATGACGCCTAACCAGACTGTTAGACCCGCAACAAGTTTTGATTTGATATATTGTGGACCCAAAACGGACATCCGAGGCCCAAGTTACGGTCATTTCAGTGAGCAAGGGTCAAAGACCCTTTTTTGCGATCTCAAGCCTTATAGAACACATCTGCAACTTGTTGTACATCAGCTATGGTTTTTTGAACTTTAGAATGTTTGGATTGAGGGATTTGGAGGGAAGGGAAGAGAAGTGAAAGATAGTTTCATTCCAATTCCATTGTTTGAATAATTTATAAAAAATTAAGGGGAGGGATTTGGAGGGAAGATTTCATTAAATTTTTATCAAAATTCTTTCTTCCCATAATAGAGTCATTTGGAGGGAGGGATGACTAATTAAGTTATTTATAAGTTAAATACCTATTTTACCATTGTACATAATATTTTAACATAAAAATAAGGATAAATTAGTAAATTAAACAAAAAAAATTTCCTCTTTTTTTTTTATCTATCCAAACATGGGAGAGGGAAAAATATTATTCCTTCCCCTCCCTTCCCTTCTCTCCCTTTCCTCTACCTTCCCTTCCCTTCCCCTCAAATCACTCAATCCAAACACACTCTTAGTTTTCTTTTATATTATACGTTGGTGGCCGACTCCAAATATGATATATTGTGAAGCCCACTTAGTTATGTATAGTAGGAAGAAATTAATACTATGAATTAAGATGTAATGAGGAAAAAAATGTCAAATTTGTCATCAAATCACGTTGAAAATGAGCATTGATTAAGAGTATTGTGATAACGATTTGGATTTGGCAATCCATGCATCTTTATCCAAATGTGAAAAAGGGTGAGTTGGAGAGGGTGACATATATATATATATAAATAGATGAGATCCCCAATTTATAATCCATATTTTATCACCAATTCATGTGAAGTGCGTTGAATGTTAAGGGGGCCCAACTACATGTATGTTTATAATCAATAATTATCCCACATCCCACATGAAATTGGAGATAAAATTGGAGTTATAAATTGGGGTCTATAGCATTCTTCTATATATAATTACATGTTGTACAATTATATTTACTGACAGACCAACTTATGGATGACCATCAAACTCAGATGGTGAGGTGACCTAGACTTTGTTAACGAGGACAGAGAGCTTCGGTTTCATTCCCCATTCAGTTTGGGCATGAATTGTTAAAAAAGACCTAATGAGTAGAGATGTAAAGTGCGTCGAGGGCCCGTAAGCCCGGTACGTCCTGTTTGGAGTTGACCTAACATGGCCCGGGGCCTCGAGACATGGGTCATGCTAATTAGCCCGACCCATTCTATGCTACACGGGCTAAGGTAGGGTTCCAAACCAACAGGGCCTGTGCAAGGAAGTGGGCCGTGCTAGGCCCGCATGACCTAGTTTCTTATGTTAATGCAAAATGTTCAAAACGCCTCCTATAACAGTCATAAATAAAACAACTAATGTTAGAAGTATTTTTGTTCTTTTTGATGATAAAAATTAGAACACCAGTGAAAGACTAAAATACCCTTAATTACAACTATAAATGTCTAGGTTGTGAGGATATTTTGGTCCACACAATTAATACACTAATTATCTCTATAAATAGGACTCTCCACTCCACCATTTCTCACAATCTCTCATAGCCTCATTTCTCTCTAATTCTTTCAATGCTCTTTAATTTTTTTCTTTACCATGTGGAATAAATTACCAGTTTATGGCAAAGGTAAAAAAGTTAAGGATTCTTGAAGTCGTGTACAAGCACACCAAACACAGAAAAGGTGAGAATGAAAATTTTTATGAATTGAAATTTAAATCCACCAAGATAAAACTCTAGAAATATTATAAAAAAATCTAAAATGTTGCGAAAACTATAAAACATTCTGCCGTGAGCAATGAGAAAGAAAGTGAGCTAACAATGTGTGATTATTTACGTTGTGAAAAAATGTTAATTTTTTTTTATACCTTGTACGTTATTAATTTATGCGTTCAAATTGGCGTTATTTTGTAATACAATTAGTGTTATATTTTTGAGTTGTCGATTAGTGTAATATTATTGAGGGTATAAATTGTGTGGACCATAATATTCTAAAAAATAGACTTTTTTTTTTGAACGTTATTAACAATATGTTGGTATTTTTATTAATAAGGTTTGATTCCAACCACAAACTTAATTTTTGATGATGTTCCAAAAAACAAACCATAAACAGTCCTAAAACTAGCTGTTTTGTTATTACTGTTATATGGGGCATTTTGAACATTTTATCTTCTAAAATTCAGATCCTTCCATACAAGCGCGGCCTTCTGGGCTTGGCCCGTGGGCACTAGTTTCCACCACATCATTTTTAACCACCAGAAGTGATAGAGACTGTAGTAAAAAAATCTCAATTATCCCAGTAGTGGATGTGTCATTCTCTGATTTAATCATAAGGTTTTGTGGGCCCCTACCCTTGCATCAATCAAGGGATAAGATTGACTACTGGGATGATTGAGATGCTTTTTATTGGGATCCCTAACATTTTTGTTTTAACTACTTCTCTGTATTTCACATAAAATAGATTAGGAACCCGGGATTTATTTTGATCAACGGACTTCCCGAATCACACCAAAAATCTGGTTATCTTGTTCACTCAACACTTATGTATCCAACAGATACGTCAATTCTGGTGTTGTAGGATTTGAAGTAGTAAATGAAATACTTTGAGAAAGAACTTGAAAGTACGAGAAAATCAGAGTTTTATTGAGCTAAAATATAACATTTAGTCCATCGACTATACCCCTAGTTTCACTTTCGTCCTTAAGCGTTTTTTGCTCCCAACTTCGTCTTTCAACTATTGAAAGATACCTGTTTCATCTTTCAAATGAGAGAGTAGTTGGAAAAATCCCATGTGATATCTATTTGACATGTCGGAATAATCTTAATTGACAAACTTTGACAAAGGCCAACGTTATATCTATAATCTGTTCATGTATAACACTTTAATTTTTTTCCTTAAACTATACAATCAAAAGAATAATTTGTCTGTATATAACTAAAGAAAATGTCTACTGGTCATTACAATACATGAACCTGTCCAAAATCAAATATATGAACCTATCCAAATTAACTTAGAGAACTACCAAGTTGTAAACATTGATAGAAAAGCAAATGCACCATCTCTTGTGAAGAATGATGCTCCAACTGCAAAATCCACAAATTAACACGAAATGATCCAACAGTTCCCAAATCAAAGCACATAATGTCATTGAACTTGACCAATTGCAGTATGAGAAAGAGACCTTTTGCCATCCATGAATGAACCTCTCACATATCCCAACTTTGCTCAAGACAGCTTCAACTAGAAAAATAAGCTGATGTTGATGTTGATGTTGATGATGAAATGGATGCATGCACAGCTGCAAGATGTAATCCTATATCATGCAGTGGTTTCGCGAGAAAAAAAAAAACAGAGTACACCCCCTTCATGCTACTGCTATACCATAGCTGTGAAGGATCGAGTTTAACACAAGAGGTGGTGAATTGTGTCCCCAAATTCCAATTGGAATCCCTTTTTCAATTTAAACAAATTAATGACAATTAACAAGTAGCACACCAATTTGGACTCTAATGATTATCCTAATCATTATTCAATCCAATGCAAGATGTGATACAATATAGTGAATGATCAAACATCAAATAATCAAGAATTGAACAAAACAGATTTTCAAACAACACACTGCGCACAGATTTTTCAACTCAGATTTCACCTATCAAATGATGTCGAAATGCAACGAAATTTTATATGCAATGTCACAACACCTTAATAAACACTATATAAAAATTTCAGATCAAAATTCAAAGTTTAAGGCAGCCTGATAGTCTCGGACAGATTAGGGTTTTGAAAATCCTGCAGTTTGAAACAAGTAAACAAAGAAATCAACACAACGATTTATAGTAGTTCGGAGACGCTTCTCCTACGTCTACTACCTAGATTCACCAACCTAGGATTTTCCCAACTCCACTAAGGTGTGGTTTTAAGCTACCCACAAAACTCCTTACACTAAGGGTTTCTAAGAACTCCCTCAAACTTCAATGTTTACAATTTGCCGTAACAAAGGGGCTTTCTCAATGGGGTTTTCAGCCAAGGTTCTCACAAGTTACCTCAAAGGTATTTGGTGTGGAACTCTCAAGATTACAACAACACTCTCAAAGGTAGGATTTTAATAACAAGAGAGGTTTAGATTGTAAGTAAACAAAGCCTAAAGGATATAAGAACTTCCCTTTTGCAAAAGCAAGAGTAGTGAGAAGTCCTTGATTGTAGAGGCTTGTATTGGAGAAGATTGTTGTAGCAAATAGCAAGAAAGCTTGATGATTGATGAACTTGATAGCAAGAGGTTTCTCTCAAGGATAATTTTCAATTTGCTTCTCCAAGTAGAATGAAAGAGAAGACCCCTCTTTTGTGTCAATGATCTCCCATGCTTGCAGCCATCGGATTAAACTTCAAGATTTGATCTTTACCATTCATTGCAACTCCTAATCTTGACCATTGATGATTTGAGCAAACAAATCTCCACCATAGAACATATAGACGTTGGAAGCTTGAGAGAAAAAGGTAGAACCTTTCTTCCATAAGTGTTGTCACAAACATAACCCTTGGATCAATGTATGTCTTCAAATCTTGACCATTTAAACTCTCTTTAATTCTCAGCCATGGATGCACATTGTACTATGCCATCTTGTCCCTTCATTTTGGCTTCAAGACTTAAAAAGTGAACCCAAGGCAAGGGCCTTGTTTGGTTGCACCAAACTAATCTTCTTGGTAGCACAAGTCTTGAGTGAAGAAGCCAAACAAAGACTGTACCACTTCTAATAGAGAGTACAAGGCTTGTCCCACATGTTTGTATATTTTTGGTAAAAGCCTTGTTGGACAAATCTCCATGTTTCACATGATTGGGTCCAATTTGTCACACACTTAAGACAGCTGCACTCTTCACTTAATAAATATCAGTTGTATCTCCATGAAGACCATAACCAATAGCCTCAATGTTGGATTCATTCAACTTGATCAAATGCCTTAGTGGAAAGTTGGCGAATTTAGGATTTTTCATAGTTTCCTAGAGCTCCAAGCTCATTCGTAGAAACCGGACTTTGAAACCCTTGAACATACTGAATTCTGAGTCATATGAGACCCCAATGATGATTAACGTACAAAGAAATAGGAGGGAGAACTCCCTAATTGCATGTAAGCTCAAAGAGCATCATATAAAGCACATAGGTTAATTATATTAGAAAAAACAACCCAGAAAATTCATATTACTGCATGATAAATCATTTTATATGTATTAGAATGTCCATATAAAATTTCATAACAATCGAAAATCGTTTGGTCACTCAACCAAGCAAATAGGTCACTAATAGTGAAACCGATAAATTCTAAGTGTAAATTCAATGTCATTTTGTAAACTCAGTGTAAATTATCTTTTGTTTTGAACTTTACTAAGTCAAATATGTTCATAGTGATGAAACTAAGGTGCACACGAAATTTCATTTAAATCGGAGTTCATTTGGTTCACCACGTTCACAAAGAACACATATACACAAAATTAGGTAAAACCTAGTTTTGGCGGAATTTAAGCATATGACCAAATATATATGTGATGCACTTAATTTCTCATGATTATAGTTCTAGAACATATATTAGACCTTCATGTGCATGTGGTTCAAGTTTCAAGTCATTTGGACCTAAGTTGGTTAATATATGATAATTGGAAAATTAATACTCTAACTTAGTCCATTCTAATTCATTTGCAATTCTGAATTTCCAGCAATATATCAAGCATGAGTAAATGTCAAATTCACATAGTATTAGTCAAAAGCCTCACATCAATGATATATTCATGTAAGGTAATCAATAAGATATATTCATTTAAATTCAATTCATATAAATCAAATATTGCTTTAATGTTTCATTATCATTTACAAATGATTTAATATCATCAAAATTAGACATGTAGAACCATAGGTCCAACAAGCTGCTGGTGGAGTTCCATTGGTGCCAGGAGAAGCGAATGAGTGGTTGCCATCAGGGGCGGAACCAGCATCGGATATTAGGGGGGCGAATTTTTTGTGCGGGATTTGGGAGACATCCTTCATCTTCCCAAATGGGTTCTTCTAAAATATTTTATCTGCATGCCAACAGAACCAGAAGCCCGAATTTCTCCAGGGAATAACTCCATGCTTTGCAAGCAAAATAAAGGAATTGTTATCGGAATAACATCCTCCAGTTTACGAAAGAAACCGATGCAAGAGGCTACTTTAATGTCTGACATTTAACAAAAAACAACATCTCAAAGCTGAACAATTTAACTGAAGAGGGCATTCGGAAAGGAGGTCAGGAGGGTTTAAACAAACAAGCATTAAAGCAAATCGAGTTGATTAGTACCCAGTATCAAGTAGCATATCAAGTGGCCATATCTGTCGAATTTACGATTTACCTGAAGTGTGACTGGAGAAGAGACGTAAAGCAGGAATAGTGTGGAGCGCTGGCTGGAAAGCACGGACACTTGCATTGATAGCCAATGCAAGTGTCCGACACTTGCTTTTGCACGACACTTGCCCGACATGCGTCGGTCACGTGTCACAGTGTCATGCAATTTCTTTTTTATTTAATATTTAAAAATTATTGTCGGACACGGGATGCATGCGTGTCCGACACTTCAAAATAAAAAAATTCAACTTTAAATGGTCAACTTTAAAGTTGACTATTCCTAACCCTATTAAAAATAGACAATGATCACTCATAACCCTTTTAAATGGTCAATTTTTGATGATCGAATGATGGAGAACATCGAAGAAAATCCAATTGAAGATTTAGATGTATGAAATTAATAATTATTTTTGGATCTTATGGTTATTATGATGTTATAGTATTTTGATTTAATGATTTATAGTTGGATATTTATATGAATTAAATTTAAAAATATATTTATTAACTATTTATTTGTCGTGTCCTTAATGTGTCGTATCCTTAGAATTTTTGAGAATTTCTGTGTCGGCGTATCCGTGCAGTGTCGTGTCCAACACTAGTGTCCGTGTCCATGCTTCATAGAGCGCTGGAGAAGAGACAAAAAGCCGGAACAGTGTGGCGTGCTGACGAAGTGTAGAGTAAAGGGAGCATTGTGGGGCGCGAGAAGGAGAGGAGATTTGCTGGAGTGGAGGCAGGGAAGAGAGTTAGATATTTTGTGAGATGACATGTGTAAAATTTATGTTAATTGGGATGTCCTGTGTAAAATTTACCCCAAATGAGATGTCACATATGATTTTTCTAACCCGAAATAATTTGAAGGATGATGGGGTACCTTTTAGATGATCCTCTACTGGAACTTTGAGTGTGCCATTGATAAACCAAACCCCACACACACACACACATATATATAGCCATCATCAGCTTTTGAGGTGGGTTGATAAGGTTTCATGTCTTCATTTGTGTTTTGTTTTTTAGTGTTAAGGGATGGCGGTTGTCAGCTTGTCATGATCAGCTTTTGAGCTGGAAAATGCATTCACTTTGAACCGCCCAACGTGAGGGTGGACCTCAATAGGGCCGCCGGGGGCTGTAGCTCCCTTGGAACACAAAAAAGGTTATTTTATTTTTAAAAATCATAAATATGTATTATTCACTTTAACCGAATCTCACGATATCTTTTTTATTTTTTACAAATAAAAATCAAATTCATCGTGATCGAGATTGAATGTTATGAATTTATATTCGACGGTTTAAAATTGTTATGCATTTTTCATGATGGATATGATTTTTATTTTGAACAAAAAATACATGATTGGATCGAAAACTACACATTTATGCTCAAAAAAAGAGAAAAAATAATAAAATATTTGACCTTTTTGTTTATCAAATTTTTTTTTTACCTATTTACTCTTCCCACTATGAATGAAATTAGTGTATATTTTTTCGCAAAGCAGACTCTATACATTATACTTTTCTTCCTAAGATGCCCCCTTTACCATCTACATCCTCCAAAAATTTCAACAAACTAAAGACTTTGAGGCTGCGTTTATTGTAAGGAAAATTAAGTTTTTAGAAAATTTATATTTTCCTTGAGGAAAAACACTTATTTTTTTTAACATATATATTCTATGCAAATTTGTAAAGGAACATTTCTTGAAACAAACATTGAAAAATTATGAATTAATTTGTTTTTTTTTGAAATAAATTGAGCATGAGATTTCGAAAACCTAACCAAACAAAATGTAACAATTTATTTTAAAAAAAAAATGTAACAATTTATTTTCTCGCTAAAAGTAGAGGCTTTTAAAAATAATCTCTATTATTTTGACAAGTGTGTTTTTCGAGTGCTTTAAAAATTGACAAGTGTCCTTTTTCAATATTATGTGATTGATATGCATCTTTAAATGAATTTAAGAATAATTAATTAAATATAAAAAACTTGGTAGAAATCAAATCCTTGACCTTTAAAATGAAAAGGCTCCCTCTTAACGGTCAAAATAAAAAGAATATTCAATAACAAGTACTAGTAAATTAAATAATCAAAATTTTAAATTTGATTCTCTTCCATCAAAAAAAAAATAGGAAAAAAAATAATAATCCCATAACTAATATAAAAAAATAATTTTAAATTTGATTTTGTGTATTTAAGGTGAAGGCATGGGCTTCCCTAAACCAAACTTGTATTCTTTTTTTCTCGATCATGGGGTGTGTCCATTTAAATACTATACAAAATAGTATTGTTATGATGGAGTCAAGTTATGTGTGCTCGCTGCTCAATTGGAATCACTTCACAAAAAAATTTTTTTTTAGAAAAATAATGGAGTTTTGAGAAACCCCAACTAATGTGTGCTAATGGAAACTTACAATTTCAACACACAGTGATTTAGCTTGATAGGAACATAGTGATCCACAACAAACACATCACCTTCATATACCAAAAGCTTAGGTTACTTTAAAGACACAAAATCCATCTATAAATATACATATATTATCTTCTACACTTTCTCAAACTCTTTTCAATGATAAAAAAATTTCTTTACACTTTCTCAAAAATATAAAATCTATTTTTTTTTTGATTGGGATAAAGTTGGAGTCTATCACATTGTCACAATCAAGGCTGAATTATTGTAATAATTGGAGATGTAGTAGTTTGTTGTTTCTTTACACTTTCTCAAAAATATAAAATCTATTTTTTTTTGATTGGGATAAAGTTGAAGTCTATCACATTGTCACAAGCAAGGCAGAATTATTGTAATAATTGGAGATGTAGTAGTTTGTTGTTGTTGGTGTACTTTAAATATCAAAATGATATATGTCCATAATTTTTCCATTCATAAACTTATATAATATAAGTGGCAAGTGAGATAGACATGCCTCATAGATTAAAAAAAAAAAAACTTTATTAAAAAAGCCACATAGACATGACACATGTTTATGTAAGTTTATGGATGTTTATTTTATGGATGTGTAGTGCTTCCACTTTAAATAATAAAGAATAATATATATTAGTTAATGTAATCAATTAATATATTTATTATCATAATTAACTTGTTAAAATGTAAGATCTCAAATCCAATGGGAAACATAAAGTCCCACATTGCTATATAGGTTAGGGAATAAATGTCACTTAATAAGAAATTAAGAACATAACAATGAGTTGTTGTGATGGGCTTGAATACATATCCAACCCACAGGCACAAGAGAGTTTGGAAAGAGTGAGAGTTTGAAAAGAGGGCGAGGTTCGGGTTAACTATATCCAAGTGTAGGTTCAAGTTAGTCATATGACCGAGTCGAGTTATCGTATCCCAGAAGAGTCGAGGCAAGAGAATTCTCGTGTACCGGTTAAGTCTGAATATAACGAAGAATTGTAGAGGACTCGAATCTCCTTGAAGAGAGGATACCCATTTCTCAATCTTCTACGATTGAATTTCTTTTTTCATTATGATTTGACATTATTGTACACTCTACAATAATAGTTCTTTCACGTGAGCTAGTGATATATTAGTTTTTTTTTTAATTGTAATAATGAAGTCAATTGATGTGTGCTACCAAATTGGCATGTGATAGGTAATATTCCAAAAATTGATCTTTTAAATGTGATCCTCTTTCTTTGATATTCTTCGCAATTAAGATTAGAGCGAGAGAGAAATACTTGGCGATGGAGTTATTCAACAACAAGCTAGATTTGTTTGTTACAGTGGTAGTGAGTGTTTATGTTTGTGGTTTGTTGTATTGGTTGATGAAGAACGCAAATGAATTGTATTACTGTTTGGGGAAGAAGAATTTGCCTCCAGGAGACATGGGATGGCCTCTCATTGGAAACACCTTGTCCTTCTCAAGGGCCTTCAAATCTGCTAATCCTGAAACCTTCCTCAACAACTTGGTTTCAAGGTACATTTGTGTGTGTATATACACATATATATTCTTCAAACATTGATTTACTATTAGTATGTATGTATATATTTGGATCAGTTGGTCTTCGGCCAAGTTAGGCACTCTAGTCGAGTGTGTGCTCGGGGTTTGAATCTAGTTGTTAGTAACATTTTGGTGGCAACCTAAGTGTGGGCTTGTTAGTGGGCTTCGGTCTGCTAGCGAGTCTAAGCGCACTGGGCATCGGCTTTGGACTTATCATGTTGAAAGGTGGAAAACTTCCGTGCCTGGGGGTCTATCAACCCAAATTTTACACTCACTCAATTGTCCGAAGGCATGTTGGGTTGGGTGGTCGATCATCAAGAAAAGTATTGTTTATATTATTATTTACACACATATATACATGTGGTTCAGGTATGGAAGAACGGGCATCTACAAGACTCATTTGCTTGGGAAACCATTAATCATCATTTCTCTTCCTGAATTGAACAAGGCGGTCCTAACAGATGATAAAAATTTCGCACTCGCTTATCCAAGTCTGCCTGCAATTGTCGGGAAGAGATCGTTAGCTACCATCCATGGAACCGAGCACAAGCGTCTACGCAGGCTAACAACCGCTCCAATTAATGGCAACGAGGCGTTATCCATGTATGTCGAGCTTATTGAGGATGTTGTGATGGCTTCGTTCGACGAATGGGCGAGCATGAACAAACCTATCGAGCTTCTGGTTGAATTAAAGCGTGCAACATTCAAGATCGTAACATACATCTTCTTTGGAGGCCGAGGTTATTCCAATCTTGCACCATTGACACAATTGTTCAGTGATCTCGCAGGAGGAATCTTCACCAGGCCGATTAATCTCCCCGGCTTTGCTTATAATAAAGCTCTAAAGGTAAAGTATTTTGCATGAGAGGTATCTGTATATACACCTTAATTAATTAATATTGACTATATTATTAGGCACGTAGAAGGATGGTGGAGATTGTTAATGGTGCTATTGAAGAGAGAAAAATTGAAAACAAAAGTGGTGTGGACTTCTCCAAGGAAAAGAAAAGCATGCTAGATTTATTGTTGGAAGTGGAAGATGAAGATGGTGAAAAAATGGACAATATCACCATCATTGACTTACTAGGTTCATTGGTGTTTGGAGGCCATGAATCCACCGCAGTTTCTACCATGTGGTTGTTGATATACCTTCACGATAATCCCCAAATCTTACAAAAAGTTAAGGTGAGATTTCCTCATTAATTAATTCATCCCTTGCATATATGTATATATAAATTGTTATGCATATTCATATTCAAGTAAGTAATGAGTTGTTTTTATTTAATATCGTTGCGCAGGAAGAACAAGAGCATATCATATCAAACAGACCATCTACACAAAAAGGATTGACGATGGCAGAGATTAAACAAATGAGTTACACAGCAAAGGTATGAACATGACCTCGTTTTAGTCATTTTGATACCCAAAACGACATGATATAGTGGTACTCACACAAACTTTATATCAAAAGCATATTTTTTTGGGGTTGGGTTGAGGGAGAGGAGTGGGAGAGGGCAAGGGAAGTAGTTAAATTTTTTTGGTTTATTTTCATGTTGGGCTGATTTTAGACTTTTAGACTAATGTTGGATGTAAATTTATTTGTATTTTTAAATTTGTTGCCTTCATGAGTTATGACCCTTACTCTCCAAGCACCAGCTTTGGCTGCTTTACCCTAGAGTTGACCTTGATACGTGGATAGATTGGCATGCCTATAGTAAATGTGTTAGGGTTCATACAACAATCACCAAGCTAATGTATATGATATATATATATTGTTCAATAAGGTTATTCAAGAAGCACTTCGTATGGCTAATATCGGAGTTGGAGCTTTTCGTGATGCAAAGGCCGATGTTGAGATTAATGGTCTGTTGTCGATCTTCTTCGTCTTCTTTTGTTTTTACTAGTTCTTGATAAGCTAAATCTTTCATTTTCTATGTGATATAGGATACACCATTCCAAAAGGATGGAAAGTTTTGTTAATGTTCAGAGGCATTCATTTGGATCCTGAAATCTTTCCCAACCCCAAAACATTTGATCCTTCAAGATGGGACGTAAGTATATATATATATGTGTGTGTGTGTTGTGATTTAATAGGTTGAATTAATTCTTTTTTTGTTGTTGTTGTCAACAGAATAAAAATATCAAAGCAGGAGCTTACACACCGTTTGGACTTGGTAGTAGGATTTGTCCAGGAAATGAGTTAGCCAAGCTTGAAGCTTTCATCTTTCTTCATTGTTTTCTCCTTCACTACAAGTAAACTCACTTCTCCTGAGACTCTCTCTCTCTCTCTCTCTCTCTCTCTCTCTATATATATATATATGTTCATTTTCTTTTGTATATTTGACGTGTCAATAATGTGAGTCTAAAACAAATTTGGTGTATATGCAGGCTAGAGAGAATCAATCCAAAGTGTGAAGTTGTGTCATTTCCAATTCCACTGCCTAAAGACAACTTTCTAGTGAAACTCACCAAAGTGTCATCATAATAATTAAGCCGTGTGGAAAATGTGCAGTTATTCCCATTTGTATGATCGGGTTACTTTCAAAAATAAAGTGTGGGGAATTATGTCATGTTGCTCTTCCTTTTTGAAATAAAATGAATACTACTATAGATTTGGGTACCAACTTGATTTGTGTATCTTTCAACTGTTAGAGATGTTATCCCAGAATCCTCTTTCAGTTTCAGAAATTTCAACAACAAAAGAGAATTTGAAATAGGGGATTGCAACATAGTCATAACACAATTTACGTGAAAAACTCCCAAAAATGAAGAAAAAATCACAGATGTTGTAATAGACAACCAAAGAAACTTTCAGCATATGACAAATTTGTACAAACATATTCTCTATGATATCTCTACCCAAGAATACCCAAGAGCCCAAGAGATTATCATAAGCCCCACTATAGCTCATACTATCTAACACTCTACATCTTAGAATCTCTCATCAAGAAATCCTTAGTTTGTGGCATATCGAGATACGCCTACTTTTGCGATAATAAGGTTTGGTGAATGTAGGGGCAAAGTTCTACAATCGTTGAAAGGTCAACTTGTCTTTCTGTGGGGTCCGTTCACAACCTTGAGTCCTGCAGATTTCACAACAAAGAAAACCGTGAAAGCTCCTCAACCGGACTGGGGGGTGCCGGTCGTGGAGGCTCCGACGATCAAGTTAGACTCGGTCGGAGGTGGAAGACCAGCTATGTTCTTAGGTGTTTAGTCTGAGTATGTTGTCTTGGGGTATTTTCCTGTATTGTGGGTAAAAAAGTGTTCGATCCCCTCCCATACGAAAGAGGGGGTATTTATCAGAGAACCCGTCTCTCCCCCGGGAATTGTGTGCCCCTATAGATATTTTATTGGACCAACTTGTACGAAATAAGTGTAACTGAAAGGTCTATCATATCGGCTGTGTCAGAGTTGACAAATACCAAAAAGTAGAATAAAGTAGTAATACGAAATGATCACAACAGGTGTTGATAAAGGAGAGGGTAGAATTGTGGGCGACATTCTATAAAGAGAAATACGTACGAGAGGATGTCTTACCTGGAGATATAAGTCTGTTGCACCTATAGATATTTGCTGTAGACTAGACTGACAAGAACTGCTTTGCAAGAAAGGTAGCTCATGCAATGGCGCTCATACGAGAGACTAGACTGACAAGAACTGCTTTGCAAGAAAGGTAGCTCATGCAATGGCGCTCATACGAGATAGCGCCATCACACTGCCTTGGCGCCTACACACGGTCGCCAACATATCAGACGACTCGAAACCTGGTACCATATTGCTAAGGAAAAGTCATTGTACAAATGATAAAGCAAACAGGCTGTAAAGCCATAAAGCTCCTGCAAATACATGTCAGAGAGGAATGACAGCTTTACTGTAAAACTACTGTTATGTTTACTTAGTAATGATGTAAAGATTGTATATGGGCCTCTCAGATGGGCTTTCAGATTTGGACCTAATCGTGATAGTCTAAGTGGGAAGACCCAAATAGTTCTACTAGTTTTGTCATTATGTGATGACGTGGTGCCACACCATTTTTGGCACCTACAGTGAAGATTTTGGATACTGGTGAGGTAATTGCAGAAGCACCTCTCTTGTTGTTCTGAAGCTTGAGCTTAGTGAGAAGATGGCTTGGAGATTGAGCTTGGCGAGATTGATTGTTGATCTGGAAGGAGAATTAGCGTGAGACGGCGGAGGCGATGCTCCAAAAGAAGATAGAGATGTAGTGTTTCCATAAGCACAAAGCATATAATTAGGATTTGTTATTTTTTAATTTCTAACTGTGGGATTTTTTTTGTTAAATAAATATTAAATAATGATGTATGGGCTTATGTAAGTTTATGGGCTTAACGGATTTTATGTATTATCCAAGTTGCTAGATAAAAACAATATAGTGTTTATTGGATATTTATATTTGTATTTTCAAACATTAAAATAGAACAAGGGATAATATAGTCTTTTACCAAATAAGGAATACAGTCTTCTTGTCACAATTCATTCATCAACCAAATATTGGAATCCAAAGAATTTCCATTTTCATTCCCGTTCCCATTCCCTTTCCCATTCCCACGACGAACCAAACATATATAGTGTAGGAGTATTGTTTGGATAGAGGAATTTGGGGGGAAGGAAAGAGAAGGGAAATTGAGTTTCCTTCCAATTCCCTTATTTGGATAGTTTAGAAAATATTAAAGGGAGTGATTTGAAGAGAATTGGGAAGAAGATTTCATAAAGTTTTTCCCAAAATACTTCCATAAAGGGGGTCATTTGGAGGAGACGAATGATTAATTAAGTTATTCAAAAGTTAAAAACTTATTTTACTATTGTACATAATACTTTAACATAAAAATAAGAATAAATTAGTATATTCAATCAATTTTCTTTCCTCTCTTTTTATATCTATCCAAGGATGAGAAAGAGAAAATTATTCTACCTTCTTTTATCTTCCCTTCTATCCCTTTCCTTTCACTTCTCTTTCTTTTCTTCCAAATCACTCAATCAAAACAAAAGCAAAAAGTATATAATCCCATAACTAATATAGAAAAATATATTCAATCCGGCAATATTGAACCAAACTTGTTTTATTTTTGGTGTATTAAGGGATGGCGGTTGTTAGCTTGTCATCATCAGCTTTTGAGCTTGACAATGAATTGCCTTTAAATCCCACCATACGAGGGTTCCTGTAGAAAAAGAGATTGAAGATAAACAAACTGGTATTGTATCTTATTATTTTGGTATTACAGACCTATCATATATATATGTATAGAATAGCAGTATATCTCTCCTTAATTACATATATTTCTCTCCTTAAAGACAGCAACGACTATCCCTTGATTAAGCGTAAAGATATATACATCATAACATAATACGAATGAATTCTGTGTGAATGAAATCTGGGTTTGACTTTCGTATCCTCTGAATTCTGTGTGAACGTATCCCCTGAATTATGTGTGAATGAAATCTGGGCTTCACTTCCGTATCCGCCAATACGTATCCTCCAATAGTTCCCCTCAATACAATGCGTGGATGTTAGGCATTTCTCCAAAGACCCTAACGGGACATTTGATTGGCATTTTGAGGGGGAATGAGGCGAGCCGAGCATGAGAATAACTCATTCCTTTGTTTGGTTGAGTTTGAGAGAGTGGAATCCCAAACTCATCCCACGCTCATTCCCTCCTTATGGAGATTAGTCAAGCTCAGTAAAATGGTGAGATTGGCTAATCTTCACAAGGGAGAATGAGTTTGATACTCAAAAAACTATTATACCCCTCATTAAGAAGAAATCACAATCGTTAAATTAATATATTCTTATTTTTATGTACAAAAAATTGGGTAGTATGGAAATTGTACAATTAAAATTCTAACACTCATGCTCACTCTTCATTTCATACCAAACATGGTAATACTCATCTCATACTCACCTCACACTCACACTCACACTCACACTCACACTCAATACAATGCGTGGATGTTAGACATTTCTCCAAAGACCCTAATGGGACATTTGATTGGCATTTTGAGGGGGAATGAGACAAGCCTAGTGTGAGAATCACTCATTCTCTCGTTTGTTTGAGTTTGGGAGGGTGAAATCCCAAACTCATCCCATCCTCATTCCTTCGTTATGGAGATTAGCCAAGCTCACCAAAATGGTGAGATTGACTAATCTCCGCAAGAGATAATGAGTTTGATACTCAAAAGATTATTATACCCTTTATTAAGATAATCACAACGAGATTGGCTAATCTCCACAAGAGATAATGAGTTTGATACTCAAAAGACTATTATACTCCTTATTGTCCATAAAATTGGATGGGATGAAAATTGCACAATTAAAATTCTAACACTCATGTTCACTCTTCATTTCATACCAAACATGGTGATGTTCATCTCAAGCTCACCTCACATTAGACTCATTGGATTAGCAACCAAATGCCCTGTTAGGGTCTAAGATATATGAGTGTTGGGTTTAGTCAAAGTTAATTAGTGGACTAAGTGAGAATTAGTGGACTGAGAGCCTCATTTATTTTTCATTGGAGGTCTTAGGATTAATTTGTCATAAAGCTAGTGTATTTAGTACTAAAAAAAACCTTGACTACGGGCGGTGCCCCAGTTCTATAAAGCTCGGTCCACCTCTTACATCTACGATGTGGTTGTCGTGGTCCATTATGTTCCCATTAAGACAAATCCCACGATTGACAATTACGGTTTCTCCTAGAGACGCCCCTGGTCGGAGCTTCTCGACCGTTCTGTCTCACGCTTCCCTTCGCATCCGCAAGAACTACTCCTATGTCCGCCTCAATTATTTGACCGTAGTCACTGTGATTTTAGCATTTTCTCTTTTGTCCCACCCTTTCTCCCTCCTGCTTATGCTCGGCCTTCTGACCAGCCACTCAAACTTATACATCGAGTGTTCTTTGTCATATGACAGAGTGAGTGAATTATTTGTTTACAACTCTTATCGAAGATTTTTTTTATGGATTTTGAGTTCAACACGTGGACTTCACTGAACCATGCAAACTTCTAATTTTTCAGCATAAGAAATTTCTATCTTATCCTCTTTTGTGAACTACAACAAACACATCGTCTTCATATTGTATTAATCAAGTCAAAACAAAAGAAAAAAAAAAAAAAACCTCCAACTTGACAAAATTCCAAAATTGATCCTTTTTAAATGTGATCCTCTTTTTCCTTATTCTTCGCAACTAATATTAGAGAGACAGAGAGAGAGAGAGTTTGCGATGGAGTTATTCAACAATAAGCTAGACTTGTTTCTTACAGTGGTAGTGAGTGTTTATGTTTGTGGTTTGGTGTATTGGTTGATGAAGAATGCAAATGAATTGTATTACTGTTTGGGGAAGAAGAATTTGCCTCCAGGAGACATGGGATGGCCTCTCATTGGAAACACACTCTCCTTCTCAAGAGCCTTCAATTCTGCTAATCCCGAATCCTTCCTCGAGAACTTGGTTTCCAGGTATATGTGTGTGTGTCTATATAGATATATATATATATCTCTTCAATCATTGATTTATTATTAGTATTGTGAAGTTTGGTCCTGGAGTTGAAGGCTATGAAAGTCAGAGAGAGGCATAGTCGATTGATCGACTTCGTTTAATGTTGTACGCCTCAAGTTAGTGGTAAAGTTGATCGAGCGACTAGTTAAAGTCGATCGATCGATAAACAGTCACTCGATCGACATCGGGACCTCTCGTCTTAAAGTTATTTACACACACGTATACATGTTGTGGTTTAGGTATGGAAGAACGGGTGTCTACAAGACTCATATACTTGGAAAACCATTGATCATGGTTACTCTGCCTGAATTGAACAAGGCAATCCTAACAGATGATAGAAATTTCGCACTCGCTTATCCAGGTATGCTTGCAATTCTCGGAAAGAGGTCATTACTTACTGTTCACGGAGTCGAGCATAAGCGTTTACGCAGGCTAACAACTGCTCCGATCAATGGCAATGAGGCGCTATCCATGTATGTCGAGCTTATCGAGGATGTTGTGATGACTTCATTCGACGAATGGGCGAGCATGAATAAACCTATCGAGCTTCTGGTTGAATTAAAGCGTGCATCATTCAAGGTCTTAACATACATCTTCTTTGGAGGCCGAGGTTATTCCAGTCTTCAACCATTGACACAGTTGTTCAGTGATCTCTTTGGAGGAATGTTCACTAGGCCTATTAATCTACCCGGCTTTCCGTATAATAAAGCTCTAAAGGTAAAGTATTTTGAGAGGTCTATGTACCTTAATCAATTTGTTGAAATATATATTTAAGCAGTTAATATAATTAACTGAATATCAGGCACGTAGAAGGTTGGTGGAGATTGTTAATGCTGCTATTGAAGAGAGAAAAATTGAAAACAAACGTGGTGTGGACTTCTCCAATGAAAAGAAAAGCATGTTAGATTTATTGTTGGAAGTTGACGATGAAGATGGTGAAAAAATGGACAATATTACCATCATTGACTTACTAGGTTCGTTGGTGTTTGGAGGCCATGAAACCACTGCAATTGCTATAATGTGGTTATTAATATACCTTCATGATAATCCCAAAATCCTACAAAAAGTTAAGGTGAGGTTTCTCCGCTAACTATATATATATATATATATATATATATATATATATATATATTCATATTCAATTAAGTAATTAGTTGTTTTTATTTGATATCTTTGCACAGGAAGAACATGAGAATATCATATCAAAGAGACCATCTACACAAAAAAGATTAACGATGGCAGAGATTAAACAAATGAGTTACACAGCAAAGGTACATAGATAGATTGACATATATGTATATATATAGTAAATGTGTTAGGGTTCATACAACAGTCACCTAGCTAAGCTAATATGCATATGGTATTTTTTTGTTCACTAAGGTTGTTCAAGAAACACTTCGTATGGCTAATGTTGGAGTTGGAGGCTTTCGCGATGCAAAGGCCGATGTTGAGATTAATGGTTTGTCATGATCGATCTTCTTCTTCGATCTCCTTTATTTTTAGTAGTTTCATTAATTTTCTACTTCTTGATTAATTGGTTAAATTTTCTTTTTCCATGTGATATAGGATACACCATTCCAAAAGGGTGGAAAGTTTTGTTAATGTTTAGAGATATTCATTTGAATCCTGAAATCTTTCCTAATCCCAAAACATTTGATCCTTCGAGATGGGACGTAAGTATAATATCTATATATATGTGTGTGTGTTATGATTTTTTTCCCTCTAATATTTTACTTTTCTGATAGAGAAACAAAATGGTTTAATCTATTCTATTTTATTTGTCAACAGAATATAAATATCAAAGCCGGAGCTTACACACCGTTTGGACTTGGTAGCAGGTTTTGTCCAGGAAATGAGTTAGCCAAGCTTGAAGCTTTCATCTTTCTTCATTATTTTCTTTTTCACTACAAGTAAACTATTCACTTCTGTTGAGACTCTTTATTCACACACACACATATATATATACACACACACACACATATATATGTGTGTGTATATATATAATGTGAGTCTAAAAATGTGATATATGTGCAGGCTTGAGAGAATTAATCCAAACTGTGAAGTTGTGTCATTTGCATTTCGAGTGCCCAAAGACAACTTTATGGTGAGACTCACAAAAGCCTCATCATCATAATTAAGCCACGTGGAAAATGTGTTGTTATTCGAATTTGTATTATTGGGTTACTTTCAAAAATAAATTGTGGTAAATTATGTAATTATAGGGTTGTTCTGTGTGTTCCTTTTTAAATAAAAGAAGTTGCTTTGTGATTATTTTTTTTTTTACTTTTGTTTTGTGAGAGAAATATTTAATTAATTAAGTTGGACATAAATGCCTTTTGGTGCTGCCTTTCTTTTTGGGGCATCACGAAAGATTTGGATATCAACATACTTTGTTGTATCTTTGAACATTAAAGATAGATCCACTAGTAAATAATCAAAGTTTGATTCTCATCCCTCAAAAATAGACAAACATATAATATGAAAAATATATATTCATCTATGACGTGGTGTGAAAATAGGGATCGATTGACTAGTTCACAACGAAACCAACATAACTTTAAATCCACTAAGAAAATTTGGAGAAATCTTAAAAAGTATTATGAATTCATCAATTATTATTCTTTGCCGAATAGGCAACACCTCTATAACTACTAAAACTATAAAACCCTAACAGAAATGAAATTATAAAAATAATATCAATAATAAAATTAAATAATACTAATTTTACTAATTTCCTATTAACAACTAAAAATAAGACTCTTAATAACACAATAATAAAAATTCTTAATAATTAAGTAAATAATATCAAACATGTCCTACACATCAATCTACCATGAGAGAAAATTCGTACGTTGAGTTTACAACTATTGTCAAATATTCCCTTTGTGGATTTAAGGTCATGCGGACACCATTGAACCGAACTTGCGTTTTTTTAAGCCTAAGAAATATGGTTCTTGTCCTCTTTTGTTGCCTTTCCCATTATCTTTACATGCAAAACTAACACACACAGACAAAAAGGGGTAGTTTCCATTAATTATGAATTATCCTATATGTGTTTACTAAAGTAGAATCCCAATAGTTGAGCAGCAGTATTCCCAAATATAATAATAATAATTATTATTATTATCTATCCAAAAATCTGTACAACCTTATACGTCAACACCTGATGTCAAGGAGAGACGTGGATCGAACAAAGGAGAAAGGCCCTTTGTGACTCAGGAACACTTCAATGCTCAAGTCATAATTTTTCTTAAAGGGTGAATAAGGAATTCTAAGTCGCATAACCAGAGTGCATACCTCTTCTCAGGTTGATCATCCCTTTTATAGGCAATCTGAGTCATTCATTGGGATTGTCATTGAAGGACCCAGGCCACACAATAGGGAGGGTGAATTGTGTTCCCAAATTCCTATTAGGAATAGTCTTTAATAAAATCGTCGCACAAAACACAATATAGACAATATTCGGTCTCTAATATTGTCTACCTAATTCAATTTAATCGGATTTCAATTAAAATAAAGAATACATCTACCATATATTAAATTAATGAACAAATATTCAAGATTCAAAAAAATATAAAATGTTAAAAATAACCGGAAATGATATATGTATGGTATAATTAAATCAATATAACATTCACAAGTAGTTTCAAATTTTGGTAATCAAGCTCCATCAAATTTTTTTAATTTCGTCGATCAGCTTTTAATGCAATTTGGACAAATGAAGAGCAATAATTCAGCTTTCAAGATTTAGAAACTTTCTTGAGGTAATGGTGCTCAATAATGTCAGATAAAATCTCTTCTAAATAGGATAATCGGGTAGAGTATCTTGACTTTTGAACCATAGAAATCACCATTGCTTTACACCGTAATGACTTTGATTTATCGATCATTTAATAGGAAACAACTATCTCAAATTTGACTTTGTTTCATATCCATGAAATCGGGTTCGCCATCATTGATGAATATTGTTAAGAGTTCCACATTGATAAGATGTGAGATTCTCATTCAATATAACTGGCGTCCAATCCTCAAATACGTGAGAATCCTTTTAGAGACAAAACCTCTTTTGACCCAATGTGAGACAATACCTCAAGTTTTTATTGGGCCAACTTTTCTCTTCTACCCATTCTTCAAATTTTCACATGGTATCGGACCCGAGCCTCTGCTCGATCCTCAATACCTCCACCTGATGGTGTTTGGGTCACCTGTGGATCTTTTGGATATGGGCCACCCACAAGGGGAGGGGTACCACATGATGGACCCTAACTCGTCTAGTCCACTTGTTGGGCCTCGCATAACCAAGCTCACAAGTACGGAAGAGTGTTAAGAGTCTCACATCGATAATATATGGGATTCTCATTCAATATATAAGAGATGCCCAACCCTCAAACACTTGAGGGCCCTTTTAGGGACAAAACCCACTTGGACCTTCGGCCCAATGTGGGATAATACCTCAAGTATTTGTTGGGCCAACTTTTCTCTTCTATCCATTCTTCAATCTTTCACAATGTTAGGTACCACATCGAAAAAAGATGTGGGAGTCTTACACTTTATATGATCAAGCCCTCCCTCATTACATCAACAAAGCTGCTGGGCTAAGGAGGAATAAAGCCGTGCGGGTCAGATGTATCATCGGGAACCAGTCAACCTTAATCAGATAATATTGTTGGCATGTAATGGGGTGTGGATTTACAACAAATATGACAACTTGATTCTTTCTCATTAATGTTGCAAATTCAAAATCTCCTTATGTCAAACCCCCTAATTTGGCTCCATGTAGAAAAAAAGAAACCTCTTTATTTTTCTTCATTCAATAGCGACCTTTACTTGCACCAAATAAGGACTTTAATCCTTCATTTTATTGCCTATGCAAAAGTCAGATCATCAACTCTTTTAGTTTCGGCTGCTCATAAAAGGCATTTTTTTCCTTGAAAGTTGGCTGAACATGTAGAATATGAGCTGCATATTCTTTGTATGGGAAGTGTATCATTGTTGACTTAGAATGTCTACGAACAAAATTAGGTTAGAGAATATTGTTGATTAATAGCATTTTTGGTCACTGAATTATTTAACCAAATTCAACTCGATCATCCATTTTTCAAACGTTTTAAGTTGAGTATCGAATTTTCAAAATTGTTTCAACTACTCATACGGGCAGAGTTTACAGAGTTCGGGTAGTGAAATTACATACGTGGCATTAAAAAATAAAAAAATAAAAAATGTGGCAAAAAAGGTGTTTCCATTTCCACTATTTTCTTTCCGTGCTTTACTGCTCTGTTTGCCTTCAACCATTGTCTTCACTTGTCACCACCCCCACCTCCACCACTACTATCACCACCGACGGCGGCACAATCACAAATGCCATTTCCAGAGACACCCATGCATTCAATTAGTAGCAAATCAAATTCACATATCTTGGCAGAATTGAGATTGGAAAGATTAATTGTCAAAGGTTGGTGCAAGGTTTAGAGGATTAGTTAGTTGTAATTGTTTTTATTATCTTAATGGGTTGTTGACTCTTAATTAACAATCAAATATGATTAATTAGTTGTTCAATGGTACATGTTTACATCGCAATCGAACGAATAAACATAATTGAGAAATAACCAACCCTTGAATTGAAATTGATATTGTTTGCTTGTTAGCTTGTTACTTGTAATTGGATTGTTTGTGAAGTCATTACTCTAGTATTCCATTAATTCGTTTTCAACCTTTTGTTATATGTTTTACTTGTTCTTTCTTCTTTCAATTATTTAGATGAACCTTTAGATCAATGAGCTAGGTAGCACTTATAAAACTAGACTTGTCTCTATGGGAGTGGGCTTCAATCTTGTACTCGCATTCATTATACAACTTCAATCAATTCGTGCACTAGAAAAAAAAATACACATCACTAGTTTGAGTCTAGAAAAAGCCGTTGTTATTAATTGGGAAGTTTGATCTGTTATATTCTGCACTTTACTTGTTCCTCGGGAGATTTGAATTTAGAGCACTAAGCCCCCTCAACATTCGGTAGCTCGCCAAACACTACCAACCTTGACGCTGCAGAGGCTTGTGGTCCCGCCTAGTGGAGGGGTACTACAAAGATAGAGTAGGCAAGAACAATAATTCTCAATCGTGGGATTCGTCCATATAAATATTATACAAAATATTGTTCTTATGATGGAGTCAAGTTACTTGTGCTCGATGCTCAATTGGAATCATTTCATAAAAAATTGTTTAAAAAAATAACGCATTTTTGATGAACGTCAACTAATGTGTGCTAATGGAAACTTACAATTTCAACACACAGACAACCACAAAAAACACATCGTTGTCGCATACCAAACGCTTAGGTTACTTTAAAGACACAAAAGAAATTTATATGTGTATATATATACACACTTCAAGCAAAAGGAATCAACAGTTGGCAAGTGTATATATATATGTGGCCAATTAGAGTCTAAGAACGTCATTTGTCTTGAAAAATGTAGATCAAGTCAACTGTTGTGGGCTTCATTAAGTATAAGTTACTATAAAATAAAATAAAATAAAATTTAGTACGCTAAACATGTGATTGATTAGGTAGCATTATATTAAATTCCAAAATTGGTCCCTTTAAATGTGATCCTCTTTTTCCTTATTCTTTGCAACTACGATTAGAGAGAGAGAGAGAGAGAGAGAGAGAGTTGGCGATGGAGTTATTCAACGACAAGCTAGATTTGTTTCTTACAGTGGCAGTGAGTGTTTATGTTTGTGGTTTGGTGTATTGGTTGATGAAGAATGCAAATGAATTGTATTACTGTTTGGGGAAGAAGAATTTGCCTCCAGGAGACATGGGATGGCCTCTCATTGGAAACACACTCTCCTTCTCAAGAGCCTTCAAATCAGCTAACCCTGAATCCTTCCTCGAGAACTTGGTTTCAAGGTATATGTGTGTATATATATCTCTACAAACATTGATTATTATTAGTATGTATGTATATGTATATACTATTATTTACACACGCATAAACATGTTGTGGTTCAGGTATGGAAGAACGGGTGTATACAAGACTCATCTGCTTGGGAAACCATTGATCATGGTTAATCATCCTGAATTGAACAAGGCAATCCTAACGGATGATAAAAATTTCGCACTTGCTTATCCAGGTCTGACTGAAATTCTCGGAAAGAGGTCGTTAGCTACTATTCACGGAGATGAGCACAAGCGTCTACGTAGGCTGACAACTGCTCCGATCAATGGCAATGTGGCACTATCCATGTATGTCGAACATATCGAGCATGTTGTGATGGCTTCATTCGACGAGTGGGCGAGCATGAACAAACCCATCGAGCTTCTGGTTGAATTAAAGAGTGCAACATTCAAGGTCGTAACATACATCTTCTTTGGAGCCAGAGGTTATTCCATTCTTGCACCATTGACAGAGGTTTTCAGAGATCTCTCCGGAGGAATCTTCACCCGGCCTATTAATCTCCCCGGCTTTGCCTATAATAAAGCTCTAAAGGTAAAGTATTTTGAGATGTATCCGTGCCTTAATTGATTTGTTGAAATATATATATTTAATTAATTAATATTGACTATATTATTAGGCACGTAGAAGGATGGTGGAGATTGTTAATGGTGCTATTGAAGAGAGAAAAATTGAAAACAAAAGTGGTGTGGACTTCTCCAAGGAAAAGAAAAGCATGTTAGATTTATTGTTGGAAATGGAAGATGAAGATGGTGAAAAAATGGACAATATCACCATCATTGACTTACTAGGTTCATTGGTGTTTGGAGGCCATGAAACCACTGCAATTACTATAATGTGGTTGTTGATATACCTTCACGATAATCTCCAAATCTTACGAAAGGTTAAGGTGAGATTTCTCCATTAATTAATTCATTCCTTGCCTATATATATGTAAATTATTATGCATATTCATATTCAATTAATTAAAAGTGTAATAAATTGTTTTTATGCGATTCAATTACTTTGCGTAGGAAGAACAAGAGAATATCATATCAAATAGACCATCTACACAAAAAGGATTGACGATGGCAGAGATTAAACAAATGAGTTACACAGCAAAGGTACCTGTATAATTTTTTAGATATGTTGTCTCTTGATAGCCCAACACTCGAAAGGACACATCGTTGTGGGTCGAATAACTGACCTAGATAGATTGGCATACCTATAGTAAATGTGTTAGCAATTGTATATGAAAATCACACATAGTAATTGTATATGCTAATTTATTGTTCATTAAGGTCTTTCAAGAAACACTTCGTATGGCTAATATTGGAGTTGGAGGTTTTCGTGATGCACAGGCTGATGTTGAAATTAATGGTTTGTCATCGATCTTCTTCTTCTTCTTCATTTTTACAAGTTTCATTAATTTTCTACTTCTTGATACACAAATTTTTTTTTTACGTGATATAGGATACAACATTCCGAAAGGATGGAAAGTTATGTTAATGTATAGAGATATTCATATGAATCCGGAAATCTTTCCCAACCCCAAAGCATTTGATCCCTCAAGATGGGACGTAAGTATAATCTATCCATCTATATATATATATATATATATATATCTGTGTGTGTATGTGCACGTGTGTGATTTAATTTTACTTTTCATAGAGAGTAAAAATGAAATGGCTAAATTAAGTTCATTTTTTTGGTCAATAGAATATAAATATCAAAGCAGGAGCTTACACACCGTTTGGACTTGGGAGTAGGATTTGTCCAGGAAATGAGTTGGCCAAGCTTGAAATTTTCATCTTTATTCATTATTTTCTGCTTGACTACAAGTAAACTACTCACTTCTTTTTTTAGATTCTTTATTCAATATATATATATATATATATATATATATATATATATATATATATATAGGTTAAATGTCGATAATATGAGTCTAAAAATTTGATATATTTGCAGGCTTGAGAGAATTAATCCAAACTCTGAAGTTGTGTCATTTCCATTACGAGTGCCTAAAGACAACTTTTTGGTGAAACTCACAAAAGCGTCATCATCATAATTAAGTCACGTGGAAAATGTGTTGCTATTCGAATTTGTATTATTGGGTTACTTTGAAAAATAAATTGTGGTGAATTATGTAATTATAGGGTTGTTCTGTGTGTTTCTTTTTAAATAAAAGAAGTTGTTTTGTGATTATTTTTTTTTACTTTTGTTTTGTGTGAGAAATATTTAATTAATTAAGTTGGACATAAATGCCTTTTGTTGCTGCCTTTCGTTATGGGGCATCACGAAAGATTTGGATATCAACATACTTTGTTGTATCTTTGAACATTAAAGATAGATCCACTAGCAAATAATCAAAGTTTGATTCTCTTCCCTCAAAAATAGAAAAACATATAATATAAAAAAAAATATATTCATCTATGACGCGGTGTGAAAATAGGGATCGATTGACTAGTTCCCAACTAAACCAATATAACTTGAAATTTACTAAGAAAATTAAGAGAAATTTTAAAAAGTATTATGAATTCATCAATCATTATTCTTTACCGAATAGGCTACACCTCTATAACTATTAAAACTATAAAACCCTAACAGAAATGAAATTATAAAAAAATATTAATAATAAAATTAAAAAATACTAATTTTACTAATTTCCTATTAACAACTAAAAATAAGACTCTTAATAACAGAATAATAAAAATTCTTAATAATTAAGTAAATAATATCAAACATGTCCTACACATCAATCTACCATGAGAGAAACTTCGTACGTTGAGTTTACAACTATTGTCAGATATTCCCTTTGTGGATTTAAGGTCATGTGAACCGAACTTGCGTTTTTTTAAGCCTAAGAAATATGGTTCTTGTCCTCTTTTGTTGCCTTTCCCCTTATCTTTACATGCAAAACTAACACACACAAAAAAAGAAAAGGGTTAGTATTCCATTAATTATCCTATATGTGTTTACTAAAGTAGAATCCCAATAGTTGAGCAGCAGTATTCCCAAATATAATAATAATAATAATAATTATCGATCCAAAAACCTGTACGACCTTATACGTTAACACCTGATGTCAAGGAGTGACGTGGATCGAACAAAGGAGGATGCTACTTCATGACTCAAGGACACTCCAATGCTCAAGTCATAATTTTTCTTAAAGGGTGAATCAGGAATTCTAAGTCGCATAACCAGAGTGCATACCTCTTCTCAGGTTGATCATCCCTTTTATAGGCAATCTGAGTCATTCATTGGGATTGTCATTGAAGGACCTAGGCCACACAATAGGGAGGGGGAATTGTGTCCCCAAATTCCTATTAGGAATCATCTTTAATAAAATCGTCACACAAAAACACAATATAAAAAATATTCGGTCTCTAATAGTGTACCCTAATTCAATTTAATCGGATTTCAACTAAAATAAAGAATACATCTACCATATATTAAATTAATGAACAAATATTCAAGATTCAAAAAATATAAAATGTTCAAAATAACCGGAAATGATATATGTATGGTATAATTAAATCAATATGACATTCACAAGTAGCTAGTATCAAATTTTGGTAGAATCATTTGGAAATATGCAATAGATGGGGTCTTCACAGTTAACTCTCTTTCTGAGGCAGCAACCAATTACGACACTCCAGTGCTTGATGCTGCATATACTAAGTGTTGGAATGGATGGGCTCCTCCAAAGGTGGAATTCTTCATTTGGCTTCTTCTATGTGGGAAGGTGAATACCAAAGATAAAATTTTCAGGCTCGGCATTGTGGGCGATAATCTATGTCCAGTTTGTAATCTTTCAGAAGAAACAGTGGATCATCTCTTCTTGCATTGCACTGGAGCTAATGCAATTTGGTATAATATCATGAGATGGTGGGGTGTGAATTGGTGCTATCCTTGTTCTGTGAAAAAGCTCTTTGAAGAATGGACGTCCTTTGCTTCGGGCAAACATCAAAAAAAAGTCTGGTACATGGTCTTTGCTGCTATTATATGGACTCTTTGGACTGAAAGAAATCGGATAGTGTTTAACAATACACGCAACCAGTGGGGCAACGTTTTATACCTTATTTTTATTAGGTATGGTTTGTGGCTTAAGGCCATCAACATCTCAATCCCCTTCAGCGGTCCCGAGCTTATGAATGATAGTGAGGGCCTGAAATTTAGGTCTCATGTGCAGAAGAACCATAGGCCCTTATCTAACTGGATAGCTCCCCCACCAGGGAGTCTAAAATGGAACACTGATGGTTCCTTGCGTATGAACAAGGCAGGCATAGGAGGAGTGTTGAGAAATAGCAATGGAGAGTTCCTGTGTATCTTCTCTGGTCCTGTGGGTGACATTGATGCTACATCTGCTGAGATTAAAGCTATAAGAAAGGCACTGGAGATCACTATGGAGCATAATTGCAGCAACAGATCTAGCATCATCATAGAGTCGGACTCTCTCAACTCCATTTCTTGGCTCCGAAAATGTTCTCCCTCTCCATGGAAGCTGGATCAAGACTTCAATGTCATAATTAATATTGTTGAGACTCTTGCTAATGTCGAATTCATTCACACGTGGAGAGAGGCTAATGGGGTTGCGGACTTTTTGGCCAAGAGTGGTGTCGATAGAAGCGAAATGATGACAGCATGGTTTGCATAACATCGTTCCTTTGGGCTAAGTTTTGAAGGGGGCTTGCACGGGTCGGTCGGCATGTTGCCTATTTAGAGTATGAGTCGTAGTGGAAGATCTATGTCTGTATTAGTGACGTTCACTACTGTTGTTTGCCTTGGGGATTCCTTGGCCTTTTCTTGCTTAGGCTTGCATAAAGCCTTCTTTATTAATATATCTGATTTATCAAAAAAAAAAAAAGCTCCATCAAATTTTTTTGATTTCGTCGATCAGCTTTTAATGCAATTTGGACAAATGAAGAGCAATAATTCAGCTTTCAAGATTTGGAAACTTTCTTGAGGTATTGGTGCTTCAATAATGTCAGATAAAATCTCTTCTAAATAGGATAATGGGGTAGAGTATCTTGACTTTTGAACCATAGAAATCACCATTGCTTTACACCATAATGACTTTGATTTATCGATCATTTAATAAGAAACAACAATCTCAAATTTGACTTTGTTTCATATCCATGAAATCGGGTTGGCCATCATTGATGAATATTGTTAAGAGTTCCACATCGATAAGATTTGGGATTCTCATTCAATATAAATGGTGTCCAATACTCAAATACTTGAGAGTCCTTTTAGAGACAAAACTTCTTTTGGCCCAATGTGAGACAATACCTCAAATTTTTATTGGGCCAACTTTTCTCTTCTACACATTCTTCAAATTTTCACATAGTATTGGAGCCGAGCCTCTACTCGATCCTCAGGACATCCACCCGACGGCGTTTGGGTCACCTGTGGATTTTTGGATATAGACCACCCACAAGGTGAGGGGTACCACATAATGGACCCTAACTCATCTAGTCCACTTGTTAGGCCTTGCATAATCAAGCTCACAAGTGCGGGAGAGTGTTAAGAGTCCCACATCGATAATATATGAGATTCTCATTCAATATATAAGATGTGGGAGTCTTACACTTTATAAGATCAAGCCCTCCCTCATTATATCAACAAGGCCGCTGGGCTAAGGAGGAATAAAGTCGTGCGGACCCGATGTATCCTCGGGAACCAGATAACCTAAAGTGGATAATATTGTTGGCATGTATGAGGGTGTGGATTTACAACAAATATGACAAGTAACTATGATTTCCTTTAATGTTGACATACGGCCCTCATGATTTTCTTTTTTTAAAGAGATGTTAACATATTCAGCTCTTGATTCTTTCTCATTAATGTTGCAAATACAAAATCTCCTTATGTCAAACCCCCTAATTTGGCTCCATGTAGAAAAAAAGAAACCTCTTTATTTTTCTTCCTTCAATAGCGACCTTTACTTGCACCAAATAAGGACTTTAATCCTTCATTTTATTGCCTATGCAAAAGTCAGATCATCATGTCTTTTAGTTTCGGCGCTCATAAAAGGCACTTTTTTCCTTGAAAGTTGGCTGAACATGTAGAATATGAGCTGTATATTCTTTGTATGGGAAGTGTCACTGTTGACTTAGAATATCCAAGATTGTAGGAACAAAATTAGGTTAGAGAATATTGTTGATTAATTGCACTTTTGATCACTGAATTATTTCACCAAATTCAACTCGATCATCCATTTTTCAAACGTTTTAATTTGAGTATCGAATTTTCAAAATTGTTTCAATTATTCATATGGGCAGAGTTTAGAGAGTTCCGGTAGTGAAATTACCTACGTGGCATTATAAATAAATAAATGTGGCAAAAATGTGTTTCCAATCCCACTATTTTCTTTTCGTGCTTTACTCCTCTGTTTGCGTTCAACCATTGTCTTCACTTGTCACCACCCCCACCTCCACCACTACTATCACCACCGACGGCGGCACAGTCACAAATGCCATTTCCAGAGACACCCATGACATTCAAGTGCCCAAAACTCAAACGAATCCCAACAATCTCTCTCTCGCACCAATTAATCGTCACCTATCACCGTCCCGATCTGCATACGAATTCATTTTCCAAAATAAGGTTCATCTTTACTCTCATTTTGATCTGTGGCAACGAATTACGATTGTGGTTCTGGTTGTTTTTGGTGTTAGAGATAAAGCAGTTACCAATGTTGACGTTCTCCCTAATAGATAATATGCACTCATCCATATGTTGTTAGCTGTAACCGTCGGCTATGTACATGTGATGTTATCTATATCAATTCTGTTGTATAGGTATGTTATGTATATCCTCGTATCTGATGTAACTACTTACCACAAGATGTGGAGAGTTAGGTTGTACACAAGCTATATGATGAAAAGCCTATCATGAGGTCTGGTAAGTGTTTTGATACCTGTCTTATTCTGCATTCACTTCTTTAACTTTTGGGGTCTCTAATATAAGGGAAAGATAGTGAGATGTCTAGATCTGCAACTATTTCTTGCTAATAATGATTTCTTCCGTGTTTGACTACTGCAACAGTCAAAGAAGCAAGAATACCACAAAATTATCGTGTCCACCACCCCATGAAAGTGAAGATCTGCTTCAAGTTCAAGATGCGCACGATAGATGAGCAAAACTCCAACTCCGACAGTGGTCGACTCTCCGGCAATGTTCTTGAGACCCGATGGTGAAGGTATTCTATTTTTAAGAAAATAAAAAAGAAATCAGAGGACAGCTGTAAGGCTACGATTGAATCTTCATACATTCTCACAAAAATAATTTTATTATGAAAATCCACGTCAGCAATTGTCAGGCCACATATGCATAAATAAGTTAGATTTTGACTTTATTTTGTCATGTAGGATAGTTGACTTCCCGAGTAGGCAGAAATTTGCCCATATGATGACATTGAAACAAATTTAAAATTTTGATACTCAACTTGAAACGTTTAACAAATGGGGGACCGAGTTGGAATGGGTCAAATAATTGAGTGACCAAAAGTGCTATTACCCCTATATATATGAGTCTTCTCGATCCATGAAATAAAAAGTTAAGCCGTTAATCATATTCTTTTTATTATTACAATTCAAAAAAACATATGTAAATTTTCTTCTTGAAAGTTGACCATAGCTTTTCATAGTTTTCTATTGACTTATAAGGAAAGTGAAGCTCTTCCTTTTTTCTCCATAATATCTCACGAAAAAACATTTGGCAACAAATTAATTCCTTTCTTCAGCTGGATGAACACGCCTAGACCAATATAAGGTAAAGAAAAAAGAGTATAGTTTCAACTTTCAATCACCAGATGCCAACAATCTACCAGTAAAATATACAAAGCAAGAAGATGAAAAATTAATACACATCCAAATACAGAATAAATTGAAAGTATTCAATGGAATACCTAAATCCATGGTGTTAAATCAATGGAGTAGCAAAACCCATCAAATTTACAAAAACTTGAAGAAGAAAAAAAATCGATGGAATGACATACTAAATCAATGGAATAACTATTCCAACAAATATTCTGGCCGTCCAAGGGATGGAACCTGTATAGCTCGTCAAGGCAATTCCAACGATGGTGGTAGTGGTTAACGACTGGGTGGCATGATCAGGCTCCAAAAGTTTTGGTTGACTGTGGCTTAAAGGCTAGAATCCGAAGAAGTAGGTGGTTGTTGACGGCAAACGAAGGCTGGAGATGAGTCATGGTACTCCGGTGCTTCAGTTCGGTGTGTCAACCACCATGATCGCTTGTCGGACAATCCACCTTGGTTTTCGACAGTGAGAGAAAGAATGCTTGTGCTCGAGTCAAATGTACCATCAGTAACTCCAACAAGTTTTGCTCTTGAGCGACAATAATCTTGGAGACAGAAAATTATGCTCTCAAACAAGAATTCAGTGGCTCGAGCGAAATCACCATATGGACACTTAAAACCTAGTTCGTCCATGAAAAAAAAAAAGAACCATCGCAATATAAGAAAAAACCAGCTATGAAGAATTCAAAGAAGACAAGACAATAGTTGCCTTAGGTAAAGAACCATAGCAATAGAGTTCTCTTCTAGGGTTTAACCTTGTCTCTGTGGGAGTGGGATTCAACCTTGTACTTGCATTCATTATACTACTTCAATCAATTCATGCACTTGAAAAAAAAAACACGCATCACTAGTTTGAGCCTAGAAAAAGTGTTTGTTACTAGTTAGGAAGTTTGATATGTTATATTCTGCATTTTACTTCTTCCTCGGGCGATTTGAATATAGAGCACTAAGCCCCCTCAACATTGGTAGCTCGCCCAACATTATCAACCTTGACACTATAGAGGTTTGTAGTCCCGCCTAGTAGAGGGATACTACAAAGATAGAGCAGGCAAGAACAATAATTCTCAATCGTGGGATTCGTCCATATAAATATTATACAAAATATTGTTCTTATGAAGGAGTCAAGTTACTTGTGCTCAATGCTCAATTGGAATCATTTCAGAAAAAATTGTTTAAAAAAATAACGGATTTTTGATGAACGTCAACTAATGTGAGCTAATGGAAACTTACAATTTCAACACACAGTGAACCACAAAAAATACATTGTTGTCGTATACCAAACGCTTAGGTTACTTTAAAGACACAAAAGAAATTTATATGTGTATATATGTACACACATCAAGCAAAAGGAATCAAAAGTTGGCAAGTGTATATATATTTATATGTGGCCAATTAGAGTCTAAGCACGTCATTTGTCTTGAAAAATGTCGATCAGGTCAACTGATGTGGGCTTCATTAAGTATAAGTTATTATAAAATAAAAAAAAAAATAGTACGCTAAACATGTGATTGATTAGGTAGCATTATATTAAATTCCAAAATTGATCCTTTAAATGTGATCCTCTTTCTATGATATTCTCGCAACTAATATTAGAGAGAGAGAGAGAGAGAGAGTTTGCGATGGAGTTATTCAACTATAAGCTAGACTTGTTTGTTACAGTGGTAGTGAGTGTTTATGTTTGTGGTTTGGTGTATTGGTTGATGAAGAATGCAAATGAATTGTATTACTGTTTGGGGAAGAAGAATTTGCCTCCAGGAGACATGGGATGGCCTCTCATTGGAAATACACTCTCCTTCTCAAGAGCCTTCAAATCAGCTAACCCTGAATCCTTTCTCGAGAACTTGGTTTCAAGGTATATGTGTGTGTATATATCTCTACAAACATTGATTATTATTAGTATGTATGTATGTATGTATGTATGTATGTATGTATGTATGTATGTATATGTATATATTATTATTTACACACGCATAAACATGTTGTGGTTCAGGTATGGAAGAACGGGTGTATACAAGACTCATCTGCTTGGGAAACCATTGATCATGGTTAATCTGCCTGAATTGAACAAGGCAGTCCTCACAGATGATAAAAATTTCTCACTCGCTTATCCAGGTACTCCTGCAATTCTCGGAAAGAGGTCGTTAGCTACTATTCACGGAGACGAGCACAAGCGTCTACGCAGGCTGACAACTGCTCCGATCAATGGCAATGTGGCACTATCCATGTATGTCGAACTTATCGAGCATGTTGTGATGGCTTCATTCGACGAGTGGGCGAGCATGAACAAACCCATCGAGCTTCTGGTTGAATTAAAGAGTGCAACATTCAAGGTCGTAACATACATCTTCTTTGGAGCCAGAGGTTATTCCATTCTTGCACCATTGACAGAGGTTTTCAGAGATCTCTCCGGAGGAATCCTCACCCGGCCTATTAATCTCCCCGGCTTTGCCTATAATAAAGCTCTAAAGGTAAAGTATTTTGAGATGTATCCGTACGTAAATTGATTTGTTGAAAAATATATATATTTAATTAATTAATATTAACTATATTATTAGGCACGTAGAAGGATGGTGGAGATTGTTAATGGTGCTATTGAAGAGAGAAAAATTGAAAACAAAAGTGGTGTGGACTTCTCCAATGAAAAGAAAAGCATGTTAGATTTATTGTTGGAAGTGGAAGATGAAGATGGTGAAAAAATGGACAATATCACCATCACTGACTTACTAAGTACATTGGTGTTTGCTGGCCATGAATCCACTGCAGTTGCCATAATGTGGTTGTTGATATACCTTCACGATAATCCCCAAATCTTACAAAAAGTTAAGGTGAGATTAATTCATCCCTTGCCTATATATACGTAAATTGTTATGCATATTCATATTCAATTAATTAGAAGTGTAATAAATTGTTTATATGCAATTCAATATCTTTGTGCAGGAAGAACAAGAGAATATCATATCAAACAGACCATCTACACAAAAAGGATTGACGATGACAGAGATTAAACAAATGAGTTACACAGCAAAGGTACCTGTATAATTTTTTGGATATGTTGTCTCTTGATAGCCCAACACTCAGAACGACACATCATTGCGGGTCGTATAACTGACCTAGATAGATTGGCATATCTATAGTAAATGTGTTAGCAATTGTATATGAAAATCACACCTAGTAATTGTATATGATAATTTGTTGTTCATTAAGGTCTTTCAAGAAACACTTCGTATGGCTAATATTGGAGTGGGAGGTTTTCGTGATGCAAAGGCTGATGTTGAAATTAATGGTTTGTCATTCATCTTCTTCTTCTTCTTCTTCATTTTTACAAGTTTCATTAATTTTCTACTTCTTGATACACTAAATTTTCTTCTTCTTTTTATGCTATATAGGATACACCATTCCAAAAGGATGGAAAGTTATGTTAATGTTTAGAGATGTTCAATTGAATCCTGAAATCTTTCCCAACCCCAAAGCATTTGATCCCTCAAGATGGGACGTAAGTATAATCTATCCATCTATATATATCTCTGTGTGTGTATATGTGTGTGTGTATGTGCACGCGTGTGATTTAATTTTACTTTTCATAGAGAGTAAAAATGGCTAAATTAAGTCTTTTCTTGTTTTTGTCAATAGAATACAAATATCAAAGCAGGAGCTTTCACACCGTTTGGACTTGGGAGTAGGATTTGTCCAGGAAATGAGTTGGCCAAGCTTGAAGCTTTCATCTTTATTCATTATTTTCTGCTTGACTACAAGTAAACTACTCACTTCTCTTTAGATTCTTTATGCAATATATATATATATATATATTGGTTAAATGTCGATAATGTGATATAAAATTTTGATATATGTGCAGGCTCGAGAGAATTAATCCAAACTCTAAAGTTGTGTCATTTCCATTTCGAGTGCCTAACGACAACTTTCTGGTGAAACTCACAAAAGTGTCATCATCATAATTAAGTTATGCGCAAAATGTGTTGTTATTCGACTTTGTATTATTGGGTTACTTTCAAAAATAAATTGTGGTGAATCATGTCATTGTTGAGTTGTTCTGTGAATTTCTTTTTAGATAAAATAAGTTTTGTGATTATTTTCTACTTTTGATTGATATGCATCTAATTAATTTGGATTTAAATACTTTTTGAGGCAAGTTATAATCTTCAAGGAAAAAAAAAGACTCAAAAAATAACAATAAACTCCAAACCAAAAGCACCACTGTGAATTATGATCTCACAAATTATATGTGTCAGATAAACACATAAAAATTTCATGTACAAATTCTATAGTAATTAAACTCATCTATACTTATATATAAAGGGGGATTATTAATAAAAAAAATAAAGAAGTAACAATTGTAACAATTATTATATTTACACATTAATTATGGAATTTTAAATGTAATCAGTGCTAAATAAAAATATATTACGTAACTATATATACGGTTAAGGTGTTATGAATGAAAGTGGATGTGTGTATTTTAAGAAAAAATTACAAACTGGAAATAATCACAGAAGAGCAATTTATTGAAGTAAACTATTTGATCGCCTGAGTGAAGACCTGATCATATGTATTATGATTAGGGCTGGTAGGAACGATTGCAATTCGTTCTTCTCAATGATATATTTGATTTATCGAATTAACTCATGCATCGCGTGAGAATCTGATTTGTGAGATTTAAAATGAGAAGGCTCCCTCATACCACACATGTGAAGACAACATATTTGGGTATCAACATAATTTGTGGTATCTTTGCACATTGTAGATCTACTAGTAAATAATCAAAGTTTGATTCTCTTCTCTCAAAAAACAGGGCCGAACAATAAAAAAACACTCAAAATCATGCAACACACAAAAAGAAGACCAACTCTTTCCAAATTATAAATCATCTCCACAACTCAAGCCTTTGCCTTCACACTAGAAGACCATCTGACGCTTCCCACGATCTCAGTTTATCAAGTGTAAAAATTTTTGTTAACATATCCTCTTGGTTCCTGCTTTCATAGATCTTCTCAAGCTTCAATTGTTCGTCACTGAGAATATAACGAATGAAATGATTTTATAGTTGGACGTGTTTGGTCCTAGAGTGGAATGATGAATTCTTGGCAAGAAAGATTCTGCTCTGACTTTCATTGTATTGAACACCTTTATCACCTTTCTTACCCAATTTGTCTATAAATGTTTACAACTAACTATCTCCTTTACTGCGTCTGACATAGCAACACACTCAGCTTCCGTAGTTGAAAGTGTCACAATCTTCTACTAGTTTGAACCCCACGATATTGCGGTACCATCCAAAGTGAATACAAAACCAATGACACCAAGCACCTTATCATCTGCAGTAAGACATAAACAAGTATCTAAGTTGCCTCTCAAGCACCTTATAATCCATTTTACAGTCTCCCAATGTTATTTTCTTGGATAGCTCATGTATTTGGTCACAACTTCTACTGCATGTGCAATGTCTGATCTAGTACAAACCATATCTTATATAAGAGAACTCATAACTAAGGCATAAGAGATCTTACTCATCTGCTCAACTCATGATTTGCATTAGACGATTGATCTTTACACAGTCTGACGAGACTTCCCAAAAATGTGCTCACAGGTTTTGGTTTATCCATATTGCATCTACTAAGAACCTCTTTTCATATTGTCTACTTGTGAATGTTCTGATTTTAACGACCAAACTCGAGTATAGAAAGTCTACAAAAAAAATTGGGAGTATAGAACCGTTGCTTCAGATACAGTCGATTCATGAGAGATTTTGTCATATACAAGCTTTCTACCTTATCCCATAATCCCTTGTCACAAATATAGTACCCGATTTGGGTTTTACTAGGATAGGCTCAATGGTTCATGTTGGACCTAGGTTACACAAGAGAAGGGTGAACTGTGTCCCCAAATTCCGAATGTGAATCCCATACTTTCAATTTCTCAAATCAAGCACTACACTAAGCACACAAAGTGAGTCTTACTAATACAGTTGCCCTAATTTATTTCCAAGCAAATCAAATTTTATCGACTTGTAACTTAAGTGGATCATATGTCTAGATGCAAAATCCTATCAATTTAATTAATGCCAAAGTATAATTGCACTCAAATGGACCTATATGAGCAATATGAATAAATTGCACAATAGAAACCAATCGAAGCAAAGCTTCTAACAAGAAAAGTACTAGAAAGTACTTAATTTACAATTTTATAAAACAATAGCAATCAAATATGAACAGAATAAACAATAATATAAAGTAAAGACAGATAGATTAGTCAAATATAATTATGGCTAGAGTAGATTAGAGAAATAGGAATAAAATAAATAATAATACTTGGTTAGATTAGCGTTATGTAAATGAAGTAAATAAAATAAAACAAGTTATGTTAGATTAGAATAGTTAATGAAAGCTGTAAAAGTAAAGCATGTAAAGAGCACACAAGTAGTTTAGAGTGGTTCGGATCCCTTTCCTAGTCCACCACCTAAGCACACGGCTTAGGACTTTTCAAATCCACCAGAAAATGTGGCTTTTCAACAAGCTCGCCACGATTGGGAGGTTCACCTCCTAACTCGTACAAGGGTTTCAAAATTAGCCCAACTCTTTCACAATCTCACAAATATAGTACCCGATTTGGGTTTTACAAGAATAGACTCAATGATTCACTCACTCAATGTTTACACTTAACAAACTAGGAGGAACTCTCAAGAGATTTTAAAGTGAGACTCACGGATAGAAAATCGGATTTGAGTTTAGAAGAGCTCACAAGAAGAGAATATTCTTCACACTTGCAATTGCAATAGCAATCGGTGAAGATGAACAATAAAGATTTAGTTCTTCACACCTGTGTTTGCACTAAGCAAACGGTGAAGCAATATAGAAGCTAGAATATTATATGAGCTTGGGTGAGAGATTGAGAGCAAATAGATTTGATAATTCTAGCATCTACTTGTTTCTTTGGTGGTGTCTCGAGTGCTCCATTTATAGTCCACAAGGACTCCTCGATTGCCTCTTGATTTTCGGTGATTTAATTCTTGAAATAATAGCTTTGATTTGCTCCCTCAATCACTTCCATTTGATTCAACAATTAACCACATGTTTAGCTCTTTCAAATATGCTAATCTTCACTTTGACTTTGATTAGGTTCCATAGAGAATAGGAAACCTTTTTTGATTTACTTCCTTTAATAACCAAAGTCTGATTCTCCTTCTTAACATGGAAACTTGGCTCCTCAAAGAGGATATTCTTCAAAGATCTTCCTTTTTGTCGAAGACAAATTTACCTCCATGTAGATTAGGAAACTTCTTGATTTGTTTCCTTCTTAGATCAGACTTGACATGCACCATGTAAGACTTGATATCATTCTCCATAATTCTTGGCTAAATGGCTTCAATCAAATATGGCAAGTATTTCTTCATTTGAAATCAAATGCCGGCCTACTATCTTTCCATTTAGCTGCTATAATTTGGCAGCACAAGCAGGAAGTTTCCTTTATGAGAGATTGACCTCAAGCTCTTCATGATTTTGGACAACAAGTAAGGAAAGTAAACCTTTTGCTTTTTAATCTCCAAAATATCATCAATTCAAAAAATTTCTCATGGAAACTGAATCTTCCTCTTTTATCGATCACACGTCTTGCATATGTAATGAAACAATTTATATTGAACATTGATTGAACTCTTGATGAAGTCACTCTCAATTTTCCAGAAAATTTGCTTGTAAGCTCATTTGAGGTTCATACTTGAACCATAGGTTTGTTGAGGTTAAGTAATTAAAATCTAAGCATATAATATCATAACACATATAGACTAACATACATGTAAGTTTCCACCTCAATCAAATGTCATTGAGTCATAAAATTATTCAGTTTAAGACAAATAAACACCAAACTCGGACAGTAACTAGGAGACAACTTTTTCAGTGAGTAAATGTCAAAATTTCTCATCCATTTCTTCTTCAAAAATGTTCATTATGATGAAAATACCAAGCAAGAGAATACCAAGAACAATTAAATACTATGCCTTGCTGATCTCTGGTGAGATGCCAAGTTGATAGCCGAGTGTAGAGAAAACTCTTCAACTTTATTTCAACCAAAATCAACTACTTAACAAAACGTATTTGGCACTATATATAGATGCCTTACAACTCAAACCCTAATACGAATTCAACTAGAAAAAGGAAACATAACTAAGCAAATAATTAGGAGAATAAATAAGTAAACAAATAACTTGAGATCCAAACGATCCCGTCAATGCTTCCCTTTGCGACGTTCATAGCTTCCCCAGAATGCATGAGCCTGCTATGCTGCATCATCCTCCCCAGGTGGAGAAGATTCAGCCTCTGAATCCGAACCTGGCTCATCCCCATGATATGGAACCAAATGTTTAATGTTGAATATGTCAGTGGTATGAATATGACCAGGCAATTTAAGCCGATATGCATTTGGATTAATCTTCTCCGTAATATCCACTGGGCCAATCTTCCGAGCAGCTAACTTATTGTATTCACCAGCCGTAAACCTGTCCTTAGTCAAGATAGCCTAGACAAAATCTCCCACATCAAACTCGACATGCCGTCTCTTAACATCTGCTATCATCTTGTACTTGGTAGTTGATGCTTCAAGCCTCTGCTTAGCTTCTACATGCACCTGACGAAGATTGACAGCCACATCTTCAGCCCTTCCATGAACACTGGTCAGGTCTAGAACAAGAACAAGGTCCAACGGACATCGAGGAGTAAACCAATAAGTAATGTAGAATGGGGTAAATCCAGTACTACGATTATGAGAGTGATTAAAAGCAAATTCAGCTAAGTTGATCTTCTGATCCCATGACCGCAACTTATCACCCACGAGACTCCGCAACAAGTTGCCCAACGACCGGTTAACCACCTCTGTTTGACCATCGGTCTGGGGATGATAGGCACTGCTAAAGCTCAATTTTGTATTAACAAGCTTCCACAAACAACGCCAAAAATGACTAAGAAACCGTGTATCTCTGTCGGACATGATAGAGGTCGGCAACCCATGCAAACGGTACACCTCACGAAAAAATAATTGGGCTACGTTAACAGCATCAGTTGTCTTCTTATAAGGAATAAAGTGAGCCATCTTAGAGAAACGGTCAACAACCACAAAAATAGAATCCATACCTCATTGTGTATGTGGCAATCCAAGAACGAAATCCATACTGATATGGTCCCAAGGCTGGTTAGGTATAGGAAGTGGCAGATAAAGGCCAGTGTTGGTCGCCTCCCCTTAGACAGCTGACACCTCCGACAATTCACAACAAACTTAGCAACATCACGCCATCCCTCGCTGTGCAAATCATGCATAATCTTTAAGCACAAGCTAGATTCCGGAGTACACAGTTGATTACCCTTGAATAGAAAGCCATCATGCATCACATAATCAACTCGTTGCCCAGCTTCTACGTCTCGCATAATGGATGAAAAGAAAGGGTCAATAGGCAAGAGCTCCCTTACAAACTCGAAGCCTACCACACGGTTTCGCATGACCGTCAAGAGAGAAGTCTTCCTACTAAGGGCGTTCGCTACTGTATTGATAGCACCAAACTGATGCTTAAGAACAAAAGTAAATTGTTGAAGATATGATGCCCACTTCGCGTGTCGAGCTAAGAGCTGGTCCTGTGAATTAATATATTTCAACGCTTCATGATCACTAAAGAGGATAAACTTGTTATGGGCTAGATACGAGCGCCAATGTTTAAGGTCCCGTACAATTGCATAGAATTCAACATCATATGTACTATAGTTCATACGTGACCCATTAAGCTTTTCACTGTAGAAGACGATGGGTCAACTTTCTTGGTTCAAAACAGCCCCAATACCAACATTAGAGGCATCACAATGCAACTCAAAGGTTTTTGCAAAATTCGATAGAACAAGCACTGGTGCCGATATCAATAGGTGCTTAATCTTATGAAAAGCCTTCAATGCTTCAATAGTCCACAAGAAAGTGTCATGCTTTATACACTCAGTAATCGAGGCCATAATGGTGCTAAAATTATGGATGGAACGACGATAAAAAGAAGCCAACCTGTGGAAACTTTGGACCTCTTGTAGTGTCTGAGGTATTGGCCAGTCCTTTATAGCCTCAATTTTGGATTCATCAACCAAGATCCCCTTTTAGATACCACAAACCCCAGAAATATCACTCTATCTATCATAAAAGAACACTTCTTGATGGCTGCATAAAACTTCTCTTGGCGCAATATAGTCAAGACTTCCCGGAGGTGTTGCAAATGTAATTCTGTCGATGAGTTGTATATCAAAATATCGTCAAAATAGACCACCACAAATCGACCAATGAAGGGGCGGAATAATACGTTCATGATTCTCATAAATGTACTCGGTGCATTCGAAAGCCCAAAGGGCATGACCAACCACTCATACAGACCTTCACGGGTCTTGAATGCTGTCTTCCACTAATCACCACTCCTAACTCGAATTTGATGGTATCCACTCTTAAGATCAAGTTTGCTAAACACCATAGCATCACTCAACTGATCTAGCAAATCATCCAATCGAGGGATGGGAAACCGATATCTCACCGTAATTTTGTTTATAGCCCGGCTATCAACGTACATTCATCAAGTTCCATCCTTTTTCGGCGTCAACAGAGCAGGTACAGTGCAAGGACTGAGAGACTTTCCCTGATATGCCCCTTTGTCAACAATTCTTCCACTTGTCGACGTAGCTCCTCATGCCCCTTCGGACTCATCCGATAATGTGGCCTATTAGGTAGAGTTGCACCGGGTATTAAATCAATTTGGTGTTGAATTCTTCTAAGTGGAGGTAATTCATTCGGCATATCATATGGGAAAACATTGTGGAATTGGCCGAGTAGCTCTTGCACCTGCTCAGGAACACCCATCTTGCTTGTCTGTTCAAGGCCAACTACCAACTAGACCACATTTGTCTCTTCAGCGGCACCAAAGAATTGTCTCTTTGACAATAACATGGGAGATTCCCTTTTGGGTATTGGTTTGGGAGTTCTTTCTCGGTTAGGTAACAAGGTGATTTTGACATTTTTGAACATGAAACAATAGGTATTCTTTCTGCCATCATGTGTTACGGCCCTGTCATACTCCCAAGGTCGGCCCAACAATATATGGCTTGCATCCATCTGGACCACGTCACACCACACTTTGTCCTTATAATTGGCACCAATAGAAATATGAATTAGAGCCCTCCCTGCCACAGTTACATCAGTTCCCTTTTGGAGCCATGAAAGCTTGTATGGCTGGGGATGGGGTTCGGTTTCCAAGCTAAGCTTTTTAATAGCCTCATTAGATACTACATTCTCATAACAACCCGAATCAATCACGAGTTTACACACCTTGCCCCCAATAGTGCAAGTAGACTGAAATACGTTATTGCGAAGCCATCCATCACTGGTATCAAATTCACGGGGCGCATAACATAACCGTTTTACCATCAGTAGGGACCTGTGTCTCCAATTACGATCTCTTCCCCTATTGCTTTTGGGAGTTATTCATCATACACGGGTCCAGCTCCTGTTTCAGCATACTCCAAATTTGGTTCATTGTCATACTCAATGGATAGTCTCTTACCGATTTTGTCTCCTAGTTTACATTCAGCCATGCGATGCCCCACCTCTCCACATTTGAAACAGCGTGCGGCAGGGCATTCTGGTCCCATAGTTTGAGCTCTGCCTTGGGACGCGCCTGGCTGCAATCGAGATCCTACTGCTTGCGGTGCCGTGGCACGCTGTGGGGTGAATTCTCGTCTATCACCACCCATAGAGTTGTTGGCTGACCACAATCCATCGTTGTTGCCTTTTCTAGACATCTGTTTTTCCAATTGAACAGCACGGTGATACGCTTCCGCCATAGAGAAGGGATCAAACAAGTTAATCATGTCCTGCAGTTGTGTTTTCAAACCCCCGATATATCAGGAAACGATTTGTTCGTCTGTCTCATTGATATCACTACGAGCCAACAACTCATAGAACTCCGTAGTATACTCGTCTACTGTACGGCTACCCTGTCTACAGTTTTGCAGCTGTTGGTAACTTAGTTTGGAGTAATTAGGAGGAAAGAATGTCAACCACATATGTTTTTTTAGTTTATCCCAAGCATCGATTTTCTATTTGCCCTGTCGCATACGGGTTGTCTTTAACTGCTGCCAACATGTTGACGCGCGCCCTCGAAACCTAGTGGCTACAAAGGGAACCTTCTTAGTTGCAGGTACTTCTTAAAAATCCAACACCTCCTGTACCGAGTGTAACCAGTCAAGAAAATCCTCTGGTTGAAGGCTACCGTGAGATTCAAGTATGTCGATCCTTAGACCAGTATCCCAACGCTTGTTTTCCCGTTGGCCATTATATTGTCCTTCATCCCCATAGTCTTCATCCACTAGTAGGTTGCCTTGATCCTCTTCATACTCTCCTAATTCTTGGTGAACGTGGAGAGCCCTCAAAGTCTCCATCTGCCGGGTCAGTCGTTCTACCTGCTAGGTAAGGCGATCGAGATCCTCTGGTTCATTACCAGCACGTCCCCTTCCACCACGTCCCCTTCTTGGCGGCATAGTAATCCCTAAGTTCCGATACCAATTGATGACGCGGTGGCTTCAAGTAACAAACAGTACACGCAAACTCTGGTTCTTGTTGATTTCCAAGCAAGAGAATACCAAGAACAATTAAATACTATGCCTTGTTGGCCTCTAGTGAGATGCCAAGTTGATAGCCGAGTGTAGAGAAAACTCTCCAACTTTATTTCAACCAAAATCAACTACTTAACAAAACGTATTTGGCACTATATATAGATGTCTTGCAACTCAAACCCTAATACGAATTCAACTAGAAATAGGAAACATAACTAAGCAAATAATTAGGAGAATAAATAAGTAAACAAATAACTTGAGACCCAAGCGATCCCATCAATGCTTCCCTTTGCGACGTTCATAGCTTCCCCAGAATGCTTGAGCCTGCTGTGCTGCATCACCATGTGACATTGACACATCACGAAGTGACATGAAAAGTAGATGATTTGTTATTTTGATTAGGTTCCATAGAGAATAGGAAACCTTTTTTGTTTTACTTCCTTTAATAACCAAAGTCTGATTCTCCCTCTTAACATAGAAACTTGGCTCCTCAAAGAGAATATGCTTCAAGGATCTTCCTTTTGTCGAAAACAAATTCACCTCCATGTAGATTAGGAAACTTCTTGATTTGTTTCCTTCTTAGATCAGACATGACATGCACCATGTAAGACTTGATATCATTCTCCTTAATTCTTGGCTTAATGGCTTCAATCAAATATGGCAAGTATTTCTTCATTTGAAATCAATTGTCCGCCATCTATCTTTCCATTTAGTTTCTATACTTTGGCAGCACAAGCAGGAAGTTTCCTTTATAAGAGATTGACCTCAAACTCTCCATGATTTTGGACAAGAAGTAAGGAAAGTAAACCTTTTGCTTTTAATCTCCAAAATATCACCAATTCAAAAAACAAATCTCATGGAAACTGAATCTTCCTCTTTAATATAGATCACACGTCTTGCATATGTAACGAAACAGTTTATATTGAACATTGATTGAACTCTTGATGAAGTCCTTCTCAACTTTCATGAAAATTTGTTTGTAAGCTCATTTGAGCTTCATGCTTGAACCATAGGTTTGTTGAGGTTAAATAATTAAAATCTAAGCATATAATATCATAACACATATAGACTAATGTACATGTAAGTTTCCACCTCAATCAAATGTCATTGAGTCACAAAATTATTCAGTTTAGGACAATGAAACTCCAAACTCGGACAACAACTAGGACACAACTTTTTCAATGCGTAAATGTCAAAATTTCTCATCCATTTCTTCTTCAAAAATGTTCATTATGATGCAAATAATGTCTTTGTAAAATTTTAGCTTAATCAGAATTTATGTGAAAATTTAATTTATCCTCTCTAAAAAGTAGAAGCTTTTATCCCTTTTCAGTATTTTATGATTTACATATGTTATTAAATAAATTAAAAAATAATTAATTAAATATAACAAATTCGGTAGAAATTAAATCCATAACCTTTAAAATGAGAAGGCTCCCTCCTAACTATTAAAATAAAATGAATATTCAATCATAGGTACTACTTCTAAAATATGTATAAATGATGTGAAATGTCCCCACCCAACAAATTAACTTATTGGATTGAAAGACAAAAGACATAATATTAACATAGCATTAGAACAGGAGGTCTTGTGTTCAAACCTAACTTCTGCAATTTAAATTAACTTTTGTTGTTGTTCCAAGTGTGGGTTTTTGTGTGTGTTTGTTGTTTCAAGTGATGACCTTGTGTGAGAATAGCCCTGGTGTTGAGCCTCGTTTGTTGCGCACGTATTGAACCATCAGATTGTCCAGCCCACGCGTGAAGAGAAATTTTCAAGAGTATTTTTTTATGGATTTTAAGGTCAACACGTGGACTTCACTGAACCATGAAAACTTCTACATTTTCAGCCTAAGAAATTTGCTTCTTATCTTCACAAGCAAAACACACACACAAGTGGAGTACTCAAATATTAGCGATCAATTTAACTTAACAAAAAGGCAATGTAGACAACTTTCTGGGCAGCCATGACGTACGGTATTTCGCAATCATGGGATGCGAGAGTTTTTGAGGAACGTGAATTAATGTGTGCTAATGGAAACTTGGTATTGCAACACGCAGTGATTTCATTTAGCTTAACTGGATGTTGATGTAAATTATCGACAATCGAATTGTGGAGAATGAGTGGACAAATATAAGACAAAACAAAGAGATTTTACGTGGTTCGGCTTCAGCCTAGATCCACGGTGCAGAATGATATGGTATTTTATTTATCACTTGTGAATACAGTGCGAGTAAGAAATCTCAATCCGAATCCCCTTCCACCCTCCTAATGAACTCCTTTTATGCTTTTCTTGAGCAGTTACCAGTAGTTGTGGCAGTTAGAGAAGTTCATAGTAGTTTGGAGGAGTTTACGGCAGTTTGGAGGAGTTTGCAGTAGTTTACAGCAGTTTCGGTTGTTACCATTTAACGAGGAACTGCCTTATCTTCGGCTTCATCCCTTAGTTATTGGTTCGGCCTTATTTGCATTGGCTTCGTACTGCCTTGATAAGAAGCAAGTCCTTTTTGGACTGTATGTTCTGGTCTGTTTTATGTTGTTGGGCTTCGAGGCCCTAGCCTCTGTTGGGCTTTTATTTTAATTGGGTTGAACATGACCCATATAATTTGTTGAGGTTAACTTTTACCCCTACACTTTGCCCCCTATTTTTAAGTTTAATTTAAACTTAAAAATATTTTGCTTAGGGTTGCACTTCTTCAGAGCTCTTCGTCTCATCATTCTTGTTTGCAGTTTTTGCATCTTTGATTGCTGAAGTTATTCTGCAATTGCAATTTTAAAGCAATGAGAGTAATAATGAAAATATCTTTGTTAAGATAAAACATAAGTGCTTCATCTATGAAAATAAACATGTAATAGTGCAACTCTTAACGAGCCTAGGTACGAATAACATCATTTATGATATTCATTGCATTCCCAACATGGGCTGCAAGATCTAAAAGAGATTCTTGTAATCGATAAACGTTTTGATTTCGAGAATGACCCCAAGCGTTATCGCGAACTCTGTTCAGCGCATCTCTTGCCGCTCAGAGCACATCCGTATAAGATTGGTTTCGTTCGTACTCGTTTTGCAGATTTCTTTCGGCTTCTTCAAGAAGTCCTTTTAATCCTTCGATGGAATTTTGAGGGTTTTCTTCGTACAGTTCTTCAGATACTACAAATATTTCAACGACTGAATCGTCTGGTTCGTCGTTGTTTTGAGATATGGAACCTTCTCCTTTGGCCTCTGCCTTTTTTGAAGATGAAGGGTCTTTGTTTCTAGCCCGTTTTAAAGGAATGAGATTCACTTTCTCATCCAATGCTCTTTTTGCAGTAGTGGAATCAGAAGAACTCATCTTGTTGAGTGTTTGAGAGATTTTTGGGAAGGAAACCGGAATGTCGTCTTCTTCTTATTGTCGTGTATTTAAGGATGAAAGGTTTAAAGAAGCAGTTATTCCTGAAGAACGTGGGGAAGCTAAACGGTTGCACCGTTTTTTAGAGACCATGATGTCTCTTTGTATTTCGAAATAAACAATTCAAATATCCCGCCTTTTATATTTGTTGGAAATGAAATGGAACTTCGTAGAAATCTTCTAGAAATAAAATTTGGAAAAAAGGAAAAATGGATAGGAATTTTATTCTAGGGTGTAAAGAACACTGTCTATTCCATCTACAACAGATCCAAGTTGTACTGTGATCTCAGTGATTGCTTCGTGCAATTTATCTGGATCATGACTATTTACTTGTCGGCCCCATGACATATATCGAACGCCTTGTATGGCATATTTCGAGACCATAAGTTGTCTTCTGTAGTCTTGAACTTTGTCAGTTGCTTTCTTAAGTCTCCTTTTGGTTTCCATCAGAGCTTTTTGTAGAGATTCAATGGTCCATCTTCATCTTCTTTAGAAGTAGAACCTTCATCGGTTTTAGATCTTTTCGCAGGTGGAGAGTTAGGAGTATCTATCTTTGAAGATTTCTTAAGGAAAATATTGGTTTCTGCTGATTCTTACTTTTGAATTTTTATACGAATGGAATATGAAGGAAGTTACCTTTTCCTTGGAAGTTGTGATAGATAATGGGGAGATGGATGGTTACGACATTATTCCACGTCTTTTCTCGAGGAGTTGGAATGCCTTTTGGTTTGCTCGAGGGTTAATTGATCAGAATTGATATTTATTGGAGTTGAATTATTTTTGGAATTTTTTGGGAAGCTTCGTCTTCCTCTAATAATGCTTCGTCTTCCTCTAATAAAGCTTCGTCTTTTACCGGTGAGATTTTTGCTTCACCTAAAGGTTTCATCTTTGATAGAAATTGAATATTTGGAATACAAGGAGGAGATTCTTGGTTTGTTTAAGAACTTTATCTTTGGCAGAGATAAACATGGAATAGTATTTATAAATAGTTAAAATTGCTCTAGCTTTTAAGGTCTTGGCCATAAGGCATGATGCATTCTAACTAGATTATTCTTCATAAAAAGATTGATGTTTTGTAAAGCTTGTCGTAGCTTGTCAGGATCATCTTCCATAGTAGCACTTTCTGACATGTCTCGAAGCCAATAAAGTGACCTTCCAGCCAATTTGTAGGCTCGGGTAAGCTCTGTTATCCTTCTTTCTGCTTCATGGAGATCTTTATCCAAACGTATCAACAAATCTTGCAGATCGGAGACGTGTTGATAAGGATCATACCCGTCGGGGTATAGCTTCAACTGTTGAAATTCTTCTGCCACTTCAGATGGTCCTTCATCTGACTTGGTTGGTTTGGACATTACTTTTTGATACTCAGGCTCGATAGGAAGCTTGGAGGAACTCATGACTGTAGAGGTTTTTTGTTTTGGAAGTGGTGTTTCTTTGGGTTTTCTCTAGTATATTTATAGGAAAAAGAGCGCAACTTTAGAAGTTGAACCGTATTTCGATTCTAACTAGCCTTTTAGTGATATGATGTAGCGCCGCCATTTTCGCCACTTATCGAGAAGTTACTTTTGATCGAACGGCTTTGATTAATTCGTGGAAGAACGATTTCTGAGGAGTTTTAACTTTTGAATTTTGAATTTACTATTTAGTCCTTGGGGTTTTTTTAATGGGTTTACTATAACCACCCACTATCTTAAAACTTCCAAGACACGGTTCGACTTTCTGTACGACTTCTTCTTTTTCGAGTTTTCGATTATGGCTTGGCTTGGTTCCTATGAAGAATTCATCGATAGATTTGAGCGAGAGAATGAAAGGGACGAATCTAATTTCAGTCCCTCAATCATTCCGAATGAAAGTTCGATTGTTATAGATACTCAGGATGAATTTCCTGAAGGTGATATACCAGAAAAAGAACTAGGAGATCAATCCACTAGTCTTAGGGTTTCATCTTACTCTGAATCTGAAGGAGTATCGGGTCAAAGGATGATTAGTCCATCTAAGGTTAGCTTTTTACCAACCACCCGTTCAAAAAGTAAGACTCAAAAAGTTTTGGAGGATGAGGTTATAGTAGACAAGGATCCTGCTTCTGTATTAACGGAAGAGGATTTAGATAATATTAGGGTTGAATTCAGAATTCCACAGGAAATAGAGATGCGGATCCCTAGTTCTAGCGAATCAGCTTCTTATGAATTTCCTGGATGGACTGTGGTATATGCTATAACATTAAGGTGTGGATTAAGGTTTCCTTTGGGACCTTTAGTTAAGTCTGTGTTAACAATTTTTGGAGTTGCCCCCTGTCAACTTATGCCTAATTCTTGGCGTATTTTGCTATCTCTAGAAGCTTTAAGTGCAAAATACAATCTTACTTTTGGTCTTCACGAATTTCTTACTGCTTACTCTTGGCAAGAAAACAAAAAGGATGTAGGTAGATACATGTTGTCGAAGAAGGATAAGGAAAATTTGATTGTCGGGATGACGTCCAGTGATCATAACTGGCAAAAGAGATATTTCTTGGTGAAAAAGGAAACTCTTTTGGAAGATGACGATGCTATTCCTAGTTATTGGACAATTTAAGGTATAATTAATTAAGTTTTCCTTTACTTTTATTTAATTCCTTTATGAACATTTATCTTTTAATGGCAGACAAATCTCCTAAGACAACTATTACTAAGGAGGCTTAGAGGAATTGTCAGTTATTTTTAAAGTCAGTTATTCGTTCTGAAAGAGATTGGAAATTTGTTTCCTCAAAGTATCTTTTTGAAAGTAAGTTGATGAAATATTTACGATTTTGATTTTGTTTCTTATTTCTACTAATTTCTTTTCAATTTTTCGCAGGACCTCATATGGCTCTAAGAATAATCGTTCCTTTGAGTCTTAAGGAGATTGCTGAAAAGAAAAAGGTTCAGAAAAGTTCTGAGGAGAAGAGGACGAAGAGAAAACATGAATCTATCTTGGGGCTTCACAGTGAGTTAGGAACAATTGCTGAAGTAACTGAGACTTCTGAAGTTCCTGAGGGTGATATAAATGATGATTCCACACTTATAAGGAAAAAGAAAATCAGGGTATCGTCTCCTTCTCCAGTAGGTGAAAGTGCGGGATTGAGCAAGGAAACCGTGAGAAGAGAAGGAAAAGATCCAATTCATCCAGTTTCACCTCTGAGAGCTTTGCTTGAAAAAGAGTTGAGACTATCGGGTGTTGATCTTCCGTCTAGTCTTCCGGCAAGGAGTTTTGAGATGTCGATCCCTAACATCCCTCTTTATTTGAGGCCTGCTGAGTTATTTCCTGATTTGTATAAATTGGCTTATCCCCTCGGTTTCACTCCTCCTAAATTGACTCTTGAAGACGCTTCTATTTACAGCATTTCTCATGCTTTTCAGGTATTTTCAAAACTTAATTTATTTGAATTTCTATGTTAAATTAAAAGTAACCTTCATCTTCTTCTTTCAGGCTTTGTCAGTTCAACTTTACATTGATAAAGAAGTCGAAAAGTTGAGTGAGGAAGTAAAGAGTCTTCGTCTTTCCAGCGGACTACTGCAGGCCGATATTAAAAAATTTTTGGAGGCCGAAGAACAGGAGAAAAAGCTAAGGATGGAGGCCGAAGCTCAATTGGAAAAAATGAAGAATGCTGCTGCTAAAGCTTTAAAGAAGGCTGAAGATAAGTTCGATGAATTGGACAGAAGGCATATTGCTTTGAAGACTGATTTTACAGATCATGGCAGACAATTGTCCAACATAATACATCAACAGAAAGCTACGGAAGAGCAACTTTCAACTTTTAGAGTCAAATTAGAATAAAGTGAAAACAAATTGAAAGATCTACAGGAAGTTGACTCTAAACTGAAATATTACGAAATTGAATTAAGTGCCTCCATTGAGAAAGCAAATCGGCTATCAGATGAATTGACAGAATCAAAAGAAGATGCTGATTTTTATAAGGGAGAATGTGCTCTCGCCGCTAGAAAGGAAAGAATCAAGGCCTTGGGGGAGGTGATGATGCAATATAAGGCCGGTACTTTAAATGAAGAAGAAGTTGATCGAATGATTAAAGAATATGAAGAGTTCAAGGTCATTGATGCAATGCAAACTTCTGCCTCTAAAGCCAAAGACGATGTTTAAGCTTATATTTCTAACTTTTGTAATCCTATATCTTCCCTGTTAGTCTTAAATACGATCTTAACTCTTTTATATTTCTTATTAATTGAGATTTATGATTTTAACTGTCTGCTTAAAATTTTAACTATGATGCAAATAAAATTGTGCTTAAATAAAGAGTTAAATGTACATGACCTTTTTGGAAATTAGAGGGCATCAATCTTCTTCTCTTTGGCCTTCGTCCAAACTCTGACATTTTATCCAATATGCTAATAGATCCTGCAATAATCAAGTATGGAACGATGGGGGTACTGTAATGCGGTCTGTCAGGCACTTATATATGCTGAGCATATACATGTATATATTCAACTCGATTGAGAAAATATATACATTTCAATGGTTCATCATCCAGACCCCTATACATATTATACCCTTTTTTTAGGAAAGATATAACCTGAGATGTTTTGCATTCCAGCTGTTGTTAAGTATCTTCCCTTCTCTGGTTTGCAATTTGTAAGCACCATTGCCAACGACCTCTATGACTCTGTACGATCCTTCCCATGTGGCCCCCAGTTTTCCAGAATTCAATTGCTGTGTGTCCTGGAAAACTTTGCGTAAAACCCAGTCACCAATATCGAAAGCTCTTGAGTTGACTGTTTTGTTGTAATATTTTACGATCTGATGCTTGTAAGCTGCTGTTCTAACAGATGAAAGATTTCGTCGTTCCTCAAGCATATCTAATTCTTCGGTGAGCACGGTGTTATTTTCCTCATCTTTCTTCCATTCAAATCATGCTGTTGGAAGGCCAACTTCAACTGGTAGCACTGCTTCAGTTCCATAAGTTAAAGAAAATGGAGTTTCACCTGCTGAAGTTCACGTTGTCAGTCGATAGGACCACAGAACTCCTGGGAGTTCGTCTGCCCATACTCCCTTTGCGTTTTCCAGTCTCTTCTTCAAAGTGTTGACTATCGTTTTGTTTGTAGCTTCCGCTTGGCCATTCAATTATCGATGCCTTGGTGATGCGAAGCAAAGCTTTATCTTCCACGTATTATAGAAATCTTGAAGTTTATGGCTTATGAACTGAGATCCATTGTCACCAATGATTTCATAAGGAATTCCAAATCTGCAAATGGTGTTTCTCCAGATGAAGCTTTTAACTTCTTTGTCCCTGACTTGTTTATAAGCTTCTGCTTCTACCCATTTTGTGAAGTAGTCCGTTAAAATTAATAAGAACACTCTTTGTCCCGATGTTGGAGGAAGCTTTCCAACTATATCCATTCCCCATCTCATGAATGGCCATGCTGCTGAAATTGGGACCAGCTCCGTTGGTGGTTGATGCGAAATTTGTGAAAATCTCTGACATTTATCACATTTAGCCACATATGCTGCATCGCCACGAAGCATAGGTCAATAATAACCTGTTTACATGACTTTACTGGCTAAGCTTCGGCCACCTGAATGGTTTCCACAGACACCTTTATGTAATTCTGCTAAGGCATATTGTGTTTCTTCCTAAGATAAACATCGTAGCAATACTCCTTGGTATGATCTTTTGTAGAGAATGCCATTAACTATCGTGTAACGTGATGCTTTTCGTTGTAGGACTCTGGCCTCATTCTTGTCTTGTGGTAACATATCATCCCGTAGATATTGTATGAATAGTGTCCTCCAGTCATCATTGTCTTCAGTAATAGCAAATGATTGCTCCATCGTGGAAGTTTTGCTTATTGCTGATGATTCCAAATAAATCAATGGGACATTATGAGTTGTTTGCGCTTGACTTGCTGATCCCAGATTTGCCAATGCATCTGCTTGTTGGTTTTCTTCTCTGGGAATTTGATGAATCTGGAATTCTTTGAATTCAAGTTGCAACTTCCGCACTAATTCCAAATAATCGTTCATTCTTTCATCTTTTGCTTGATATTCTCCATTTAATTGATTGACGATCAACTGGGAATCTGAAGTCACGTGAACAGATTGAACTTTTAATTCTTTTGCTAGTTTCAGTCCCTCAATCAGAGCTTCATATTCTGCTTCGTTGTTTGTAGCATGAAATCCACAATGTACAGCTTGAGGGAATTGATCTCCTTGTGGTGAGATTAAGATGATACCTAGGCCGCTTCCCTTTGCATTACTTGATCCATCAACAAATAATTGCCAAATAGCGTCATCGTCTTCTTTGTTTTGATGCAATTCTTTGTGAACACCATCCATCATTCCCCGTACTAAATTCAGCAATGAAGTCCGCCAGAATTTGGGCTTTGATTGCTGTTCGAGGTTGATATTCGATATCACGCTCGGTCAATTCAATTGCCCACTTCGTTAAACGTCCAGATAATTCTGGTTTATGTAGTATTGTTTTCATCGGGAAGCTCGTCACCACCGTGATATGATGACTTTGAAAATAAGGACGAAGCTTTCTTGCTGCAGTGAAAGTGCTAAAACAAGCTTTTCCATTAAAGGATACCTTGTTTCAGCATCTAGCAAACTTCGACTAACATAATATACCGGATGCTGCCGGCTGTAGACTGGGAAATTGCTGGGATAAAATTTGCTGGGATATATATCATTTTTTGATTATTATATTTACACATTAATTATGGAATTTTAAATGTAATCAGTGCTAAATAAAAATATATTTCATTCATTATATTTATCAATGGTTATGAAATTTGATCATGAAGTATTGTTATTGATTTCCTAAAAATAGAAGCATTCATTTATTTTATACCCAACATGTTTTTTTTTTCATTATTTCTTTTGATAAGTCATTATTCGTATTTATTTGTTACTTGAATTAAATACGAACTATATATACGGTTAAGGTTTTATGAATGAAAGTGGATGTGTGTGTCTCAAGAAAAAATTACAAATTGGAAATGACCACAGAATAGCAATTTATTGAAGTAAACTATTTGATGTCCTGAGTAAAACCTGATCATATGTATTATGATTAGGTCTGTTAGGAACGATTGCGGTTCGTTCTTCTCAATGATAGATTTGATTTATGGAATGAACTCACGCATCGCGTGAGAACTCGACTTGTGATATTTAAAATCAGAAGGCTCCCTCATACCACGCATGTGAAGACAAAATATTTGGGTATCAACATAATTTGTGGTACCTTTGAACATTGTAGATCTACTAGTAAAAAATTATTCAATCCGGCACTACATGTGCATCTACCATGAGAGAAACCTCTTAGGGTTGCCAATATGACTATTTGTTAACAATTCTTGTGAAAGATTCCCTTTGTGGCGGTCCGTGATTAGGAGATAATTGGAATGCCTTGCTTGCTGATGCCAAACCTACTATATTTGTGAGGAGTTTCATGGGGTGTATTCCATGGAGATGTAGAGATTTTTTTACTATCAATAGAGAGAGTATAGCGTAGCGACTTTAGAACTACACACACCACACTAAACCCTAATTCTATACTATAAATATATAAATCACAAATAGGGCTAAACAATAAAAAAAAAATGGTCAAAATCATGCAACACACAAAAAGAAGACCAACTCTTTCCAAATTATAAATCATCATCTCTACAACTCAAGCCTTTGCCTTCACACTAGAAGCTAGACCAACTGACGCTTCCCACGGTCTCAGTTTATCAAGTGTAAAAACTTTTGTTAACATATCCTCTTGGTTCTTGCTTTCATAGATCTTCTCAAGCTTTAATTGTTCGTCACTGAGAATATAACAAATGAAATGATTTTATAGTTGAACGTGTTTGGTCCTAGAGTGGAATGATGAATTCTTGGCAAGAAAGATTTCGCTCTTACTTTCACTGTAGAGAACACCTTTTATCACCTTTCTTATCCAATTTTTCCATAAATGTCTACAACTATCTCCTTTACTGCGTCTGACATAGCAACACACTCAACTTCTATAGTTGAAAGTGCCACAATCTTCCACTAGTTTGAACCCCACGATATTGCAGTACCACCCAAAGTAAACACAAAACCAATGACACCAGCTAAATTAGCATTAACAAAATCTTCTAGGTTCAAATCATCTGCAGTGAAACATAAACAAGTATCTAAGTTGCCTCTCAAGCATCTCATAATCCATTTTATAGTCTCCCAATGTTATTTTCCTAGATAGCTCATGTATTTGGTCACAACTCCTACTGCATGTGCAATGTCTGATCTAGTACAAACCATATCTTATATAAGAGAACCAATAGCTAAGGCCTACGAGATCTTACTCATCTGCTCAACTCATGATTTACATTCGACGATTGATCTTTACACAGTCTGACATGACCTCCCAAAAATGTGCTCACAAGTTTAGGTTTATCCATATTGAATCTGCTAAGAACCTCTTTTCACATTGTCTACTTGTGAATGTTGTGATTTTGACGACAAAACTCGAGTATAGAAAATCTACAAAAACAAATTGGGAGTATAGAATCATTGCTTCAGATATAGCCGGGTCATGAGAGATTTCGTCATATACAAGCTTTCTAGCTTATCCCATAATCCCTTGTCACAAATACAGTATCCGGTTTGGGTTTTACAAGGATAGGCTCAATGGTTCATTACACAAGAGGGAGGTGAATTGTGTACCCAACTTTCAAATGGGAATCCCCTAATATCAATTTAACAAATCAAGCACTACACCAAGCACACAAAGTGAGTCTTACTAATACAGTTGTCCTAATTTATTTCCAAGCAAATCAAATTTTATCTTTAGACTTGTAACTTAAGTGTATAATATGTCCAGATGCAAAAGCCTAGCAATTTAATTAATATCAAAGTATAATTGCACACAAAGAGACCTATATGAGCACTATGAATAAATGGCACAATAGGAACCAATCAAAGCAAAGCTTTTAACAAGAAAATCTTCAGAAAGTACTTAACTTGCAATTTTACAAAACAATAGCAATCAAATATGAACAGAACAAAAAATAATATAAAGTAAATACAGATAAATTAGTCAAAAATAATTATGGTTAGAGTAGATTAGAGAAATAGGAATAAAATAAATAAATAATATTTGGTTAGATTAGCGTTATGTAAATAAAGAAAATAAAATAAAACAAGTTATTTTAGATTAGAAGAGTTAATGAAAGCTGTAAAAGTAAAGCATGTAAAGAGCACACAAGTAGTTAAGAGTGGTTCTGATCCCTTTCCTAGTACACTACCTAAGCATACGGCTTAGGACTTTTCAAATCCACCAGAAAATGTGGTTTTTCAACAAGCTCACCACCATTGGGAGGTTCACCTCCTAACTAGTACAAAGGTTTCAAAATTATCCCAACTCTTCCACAATCTCACAAATATAGTACCCAGTTTGGTTTTTACAAGGATAGACTCAATGATTCACTCACTCAGTGTTTGCACTCAAAAACTAGGAAGAACTCTCAAGAGATTTTAAAGTGAGACTCACGGATAGAAAATTGGATTTGAGTTTAGAAGAATGTTATATGAGCTTGGGTGGGAGATTGAGAGCAAATATATTTGATAATTATAGCACCTACTTGTTTCTTTAGTGGTGTCCCGAGTGCTCCATTTATAGTCCACAAAGACTCCTTGATTGCCTCTTGATTTTCGGTGATTTAATTCTTGAAATAACAGCTTTGATTTGCTCCTTCAATCACTTCCATTTGATTCAACAATTAACCCCACATTTAGCTCTTTCAAATAGGAAATGGTAATCTTCACTTTGACTTTGATTAGGTTTCATAGAGAATAGGAAACCTTTTTTGATTTACTTCCTTTAATAACCAAAGTCTGATTCTCCTTCTTAACATAGAAATTTGGCTCCTCAAAGAGAATATGCTTCAAGGATCTTCCTTTTGTCGAAGACAAATTCACCTCCATGTAGATTAGGAAACTTCTTGTTTTGTTTCCTTCTTAGATCAGACATGACATGCACCATGTAAGACTTGATATCATTTTCCATAATTCTTGGCTTAATGGCTTTGATCAAATATGGCAAGTATTTCTTCATTTGAAATCAAATGTCGGCCAACTATCTTTCCATTTAGCTTCCATAATTTGGCAGCACAAGCAGGAAGTTTCCTTTATGAGAGATTGACCTCAAACTCTCTATGATTTTGGACAAGAAGTAAGGAAAGTAAACCTTTTGCTTTTAATCTCCAAAATATCACCAATTCAAAAAATTTCTCATGGAAACTGAATCTTCCTCTTGAATATTGATCGCACGTCTTGCATATGTAACGAAACAGTTTATATTGAACATTGATTGAACTCTTGATGAAGTCCCTTTCAACTTTCCTAAAAATTTACTTGTAAGCTCATTTGAGCTTCTTGCTTGTAGGTTTGTTAAGGTTAAATAATTAAAATCTAAACATATAATATCATAACACATGTAGACTTATGTGCATGTAAGTTTTCACCTCAATCAAATGTCATTGAGTCACAAAATTATTCAGTTTTAAGATAATTAAACAACAAACTCGGACAGCAACTAGGACACAGCTTTTTCAGTGAGTAAATGTCAAAATTTCTCATCCACTTGTTCTTCAAAAATGTTCATTATGATGCAAATAATGTGTAAAACCCCATATTTCTATAGGGGGTAAATGAACTGAATGGAAAAAATTGAGGAGTAAAAGAATGAGCTAAGGAAACTTAAGGGGCAAGTTTCAAAATCCTAACAATAATAATAATTAAAAATAATAAGAAATAAATTAAAAATAATTAAAAATAATAAGAAATAAATTAAAAATAATTAAAAATAATAAGAAATAAATTAATATAGGTAAACCTAGTATATATTATGATATTACATATTACAATCCGATTAGATACTAGCAAACTAAAAGTATTCCGGATTTCGTCTGTTGGTGAGAGACATAATAATCAAAAAAACGAAAAAGTTGATTAAGGGTCCGTTTGGTGGACAATTTTGACAATAGCATATATTATAGACAATTTTGACAGTAGCATATCTTTTGGGTTCAAAGCATCTGTAGCGAAACATAAACAAGTATCAAAGTTGCCTCTCAAGCATCTCCTAATCCATTTTAGTCTCCCAATGTTATTTTCCTAGATAGCTCATGTATCTAGTCACAACTCCTACTACATGTGCAATGTCTGATCTAGTACAAACCATATCTTATATAAGAGAAGCAATAGCTAAGGCATAAGAGATCTTACTCATCTGCTCAACTCATGATTTGCATTTGACGATTGATCACAGTCTGACGAGACTTCCCAAAAATATGCTCACAGGTTTAGGTTTATCCATATTGAATTTGCTATGAACCTATTTTCACATTGTTTATTTGTGAATGTTGTGATCTTAACGACAAAACTCGAGTATACAAAATCTACAAAAACAAGTTGGGAGTATAGAATTGTTGCTTCATATACAACCAGTTCATGAGAGATTTCTTCATATACAAACTTTCTAACTTATCCCGTAATCCCTTGTCACAAATATAGTATCCGATTTGGGATTTACAAGGGTAGGATCAGTGATTCATGTTGGACCTAGATTACACGAGAGGGGGGTGAACTGTGTCCCCAAATTCTGAATGTGAATCCCCTAATATCAATTTCACAAATCAAGCACTACACCAAACACACAAAGTGAGTCTTACTAATACAGTTGCCCTAATTTATTCCAAGCAAATCAAATTTTATCTTTAGACTTGTAACTTAAGTGTATAATATGTCTAGATGCAAAATCCTATCAATTTAATTAATGTCAAAGTATAATTGCACACAAATGGACCTCTATGAGCAATATGAATAAATTGCGCAATAGGAACCAATCGAAGCAAAGCTTCTAACAAGAAAAACACTGGAAAGCACTTAACTTACAATTTTACAGAACAATACCAATCAAATATGAACAGAATAAACAATAATATAAAGTAAAGACAGATAGATTAGTTAAATATAATTATGGTTAGAGTAGATTAGAGAAATATGAATAAAATGACTAAATAATACTCAGTTAGATTAGTGTTATGTAAATAAAGTAAATAAAATAAAACAAGTTATTGATAGACCTAGGCGTACACAAGAGGGGGGTGAATTGTGCCCCCAAATTCCAATTGGAATCCCTTTTAACAAATTCAAATAAATCAATGTCAATTAACAAATAGCTCGCAACTTGGACTCTAATGATTATCCTAATCAAGATTCAATTCAGTACACAATGTGATACAATATGGTGAATAATTAAATATCAAATAATCAAGAATTTCAAAAACAGATTTTTCGAACAATGCCATACGCACAGATTTTGCAACACATATTTCACCTATCAAATGATGTGAACAGTGCACGGACAAATTAGTGGTCTAGAAAATTCTGCAATCAAAACACTTGACCTAATGGTTTAGAGAAACCGTCACTAATGCAACTAAAACCTCAAACAAATGCAAGGTCTTGCAATGACCAAAATGGTTTAGAAAACAACTAAACACTTAGTCAATCAACAAGCAAGCAATGCAATCAAGAAAATCGACACAACGATTTATAATAGCTCAGAGACCATTTTCCTACGAGTACTACCTAGGTTCACCAACTTAGGATTTTCCAACCTCCACTAAGGTGTGGTTTTCCAAGAGCTCTACAAAACTCTTTCACAAAGGTTTCAAAGCACTCCCTCAAACTCAACCTCTCAAAGTTAGTTGCCCTAACAAAAGGGATTTGGACAAATGTTGAAGAATAGGTTCTCACGAGGATAGCTCTAAGCTAATATGGTGAGGAACACTCAAGAATTACAACAAATATCTCCCAAGCAGTGTAGAATGTAAGCTCAAGTGAGGTATTTCGAAAATCAAGATTTGAGCCCTAAAATGATAAGCACTCCCTCTTTGCAAAAGCAAGTAAATGACGAAGCCTTGAGATGGTATGGCTCGGGTAGAAACAATTTGGAGTAGTAAAGATGAAAGCTTGATTGTAGTTGAGAGCAAAGATATGTTCTTTCTTGCACAAAGCTTCCAAGTTAGAATGGCGAAGAACCCGTCTTTTTGATTTACCAAGCTCTTGCTTTCTCAACCCGTACATCCTCTCTCATATCAAATTTGGACTCTTCATTGTAGTTTCAATTTGAACCATTGATAAATTGTAGCTGCATGATGTCCAAAAATACATAAATTCCAGCAACATAACCTCCTCCATATTTGGTCCATACATAAGATGTCATTGTTGAACAATGTAGCATAATGTGTCACACATACTGGTACCAGCTTGCACAAATAAATTCAGGTATGATTTCTTACTTTTCAATCCGAATTTACAGCACCAATATATCCATAATATGTAGCCCTAAGGCTAGTTCTAATCATCAATCAAAATACCTTAGTGGAAGGCTGATGAACATAGGGTGTTCTTGGTTTCCTAGAGCTCCAAACTCATACTTGAAAGTTAGACTTCAATTCACTTGAACAAACTGAATTCTGAGTGATTTAACATCCTCATGATGATTAACCTACAAAGAAATAGGAGGTAGAACTCCCCAATTGCATGTAAGCTCAAAGAGCTTCATAGGTTAATTATATTTGAAAAATAACCCAGAAAATTCAAATTACTGCATGATAAATCATTTTTTACATATTAGAATGTCCATATGAAATTTCATAACAATTGAAAATCGTTTGGTCACTCAACCAAACAAGTAGGTCCCTTATAGTGAAAACCGATAATTTTTCTCTTCAACTTTCCTTAGTCAAATATGTTTATAATGATCAAAATAATGTACACACAAATTTGCAATTAAATCAGAGTTCATTTGGTTCATCACGTTCACAAAGAACACATATGCACAAAACTAGGTTAAACCTAGTTTTCACGGAATTTAAGCATATGACCAAATTATATATGTGTGTACTTAATTTCTCATGATTATAGTCCTAAAGCATATATTAGACCCTCATGTGCATGTGGTTCAAGTTTAAAGTCATTTGTACCTAAGTTGGTTAAAATATGATAATTGGAGAATTGATGCCCTAACTTAGTCCATTCTAGTTCATTTACTAAATTGAATTTCCGACATATATTCAAGCATGTACGTATGTCAAATTCACATAGAATCAGGCAAAAGCCTCACTTAAAGCATGTGATCATGTAAGATAATCAATAAGATATATTCATTTAAATTCAATTCACATAAATCAAATATTACTTTAATGTTTCAATATCATTTACAGATGATTTAGTATCATCAAAATTAGACATGTAGAACCATAGGTCCAACAGTTATGTTAGATTAGAAGAGTTAATGAAAATTATAAAAATAAAGCAAGTAAATAGCACACAAGTAGTTTAGAGTGGTTAGGATCCCTTTCCTAGTCCGCTACCTAAGCACACGGCTTAGGACTTTTCAAATCCACTAGAAAATGTGGCTTTTCAACAAGCTCTCCACCACTGGGAGGTTCACCTCTTAAGTCGTACAAGGGTTTCAAAATTACCCCAACTCTTCTACAATCTTACAAATATAGTACCCGGTTTGGATTTTACAATGATAGACTCAATGATTCACTCACTCAGTGTTTGCACTCAATAAAGTAGGAGGAACTCTCAAGAGATTTTAAAGCGAGACTCACGGATAGAAAATCGGATTTGAGTTTAGAAGAACTCACATGACGAGAAGATTCTTCACACTTGAAATTGTAATAGCAATCGGTGAAGATGAATAATAAAGATTTAGTTCTTCACACCTGTGTTTGCACTAAGCAAACGGTGAAGCAAGATAGAAGAATATTATATATGAGCTTGGGTGAGAGATTGAGAGCAAATAGATTTGATAATTCTATCACCTACTTGTTTCTTTAGTGGTGTCCCGAGTGCTCCATTTACAGTCCACAAGACTCCTTGATTGCCTCTTGATTTTCGATGATTTAATTTTTGAAATAATAGCTTTGATTTGCTCCATCAATCACTTCCATTTGATTCAACAATTAACCACATGTTTAGCTCTTTGATCTTCACTTTGACTTTGATTAGGTTCAATTTACTTCATTTAATAACCAAAGTTTGATTCTCCTTCTTGACATAGAAACTTGGCTATGCCTCAGATCTTCCTTTTTGTCGAAGACTAATTCACCTCCATGTAGATAAAGAAACTTCTTAATTTGTTTCCTTCTTAGATCAGACTTGACATGCACCATGTAAGACCTGATATCATTCTCCATAATTCTTGGCTTAATGGCTTCAATCAAGCTTCATGCTCGAACCATAGGTTTGTTGAGGTTAAATAATTAAAATCTAAGCATATAATATCATAACACATATAGACTAACGTACATGTAAGTTTTCACCTCAATCAAATGTCATTCAGTCACAAAATTATTCAATTTAAGACAATTAAACACCAAAACCGGACAGCAACTAGGACACAGCTTTTTCAGTGAGTAAATGTCAAAATTTCTCATCCATTTCTTCTTCAAAAATATTCATTATGATGCAAATAATGTCTTTGTAAAATTTCAGCTTAAACAGAATTTATGTGAAAATTTAGTTTATCCTCTCTAAAAAGTAGAAGCTTTTATCCCTTTTCAGTATTTTATGATTTACATGTGTTATTAAATAAATTAAAAAATAATTAATTAAATATAACAAATTCGGTAGAAGTTAAATCGATGACCTTTAAAATGAGAAGGTTCCCTCCTAACTATTAACATAAAATGAATATTCAATCATGGGTACTACTGCTAAAATATGTATAAATGATGTGAAACGTGTCCACCCAACAAGTTAACTTATTGGGTTGAAAGACAAAAGACATAATATTAACATGGTATTAGAACAGGAGGTCTTGTGTTCAAACCTAACTTCCTCAATTTAAATCATCTTTTGTTGTTGTTTCAAGTGTGAGCTTTTGTGTGCGTTTGTTGTTTCAAGGGAGGACCTTATGTGAGAGTAGTTCTAGTGTTGAGCCTCGTTTGTTACACACGTATTGAACTGTCAGATTGTTCAGCCCACTAGTGAAGGGAAAGTATTAAGATATATATAAATAATGTGAAATATCACAATCCCAACAAGTTAAGTTATTTGATTCAACATGTGCATCTACTACTCGTCCAAGATTTTTTTTTTATGGATTTTAAAGTCAACACGTGGACTTCCCTGAACCATGCAGACATCTACTTTTTCAGCACAAAGAAATTTGTTTCTTATCTTCACATGCAAAACACACACACACACAAGTGGAATACTCAAAATATTAGCGATTAATTTAATTTAACAAAAAGACAATGCAAAAGACAACTTTCTGGGCAGGCAGGACGAACGGTATTTCGTAATCATGGGATGGGAGAGTTTTTGAGGAACGTCAAGTAATGCGTGCTAATGGAAACTTGGAATTGGAACGTCCTCTTCATATTGTAATAATCAAGTCAACTAATGTGTGCTTCACCAGCGTACGTGACAACATTCCAAAATTGGTCCCTTTAAATGTGATCCTCTTTTTCCTTATTCTTTGCAACTACGATTAGAGAGAGAGAGAGAGTTGGCGATGGAGTTATTCAACGACAAGCTAGATTTGTTTCTTACAGTGGCAGTGAGTGTTTATGTTTGTGGTTTGGTGTATTGGTTGATGAAGAATGCAAATGAATTGTATTACTGTTTGGGGAAGAAGAATTTGCCTCCAGGAGACATGGGATGGCCTCTCATTGGAAACACACTCTCCTTCTCAAGAGCCTTCAAATCAGCTAACCCTGAATCCTTCCTCGAGAACTTGGTTTCAAGGTATATGTGTGTATATATATCTCTACAAACATTGATTATTATTAGTATGTATGTATATGTATATACTATTATTTACACACGCATAAACATGTTGTGGTTCAGGTATGGAAGAACGGGTGTATACAAGACTCATCTGCTTGGGAAACCATTGATCATGGTTAATCATCCTGAATTGAACAAGGCAATCCTAACGGATGATAAAAATTTCGCACTTGCTTATCCAGGTCTGACTGAAATTCTCGGAAAGAGGTCGTTAGCTACTATTCACGGAGATGAGCACAAGCGTCTACGTAGGCTGACAACTGCTCCGATCAATGGCAATGTGGCACTATCCATGTATGTCGAACATATCGAGCATGTTGTGATGGCTTCATTCGACGAGTGGGCGAGCATGAACAAACCCATCGAGCTTCTGGTTGAATTAAAGAGTGCAACATTCAAGGTCGTAACATACATCTTCTTTGGAGCCAGAGGTTATTCCATTCTTGCACCATTGACAGAGGTTTTCAGAGATCTCTCCGGAGGAATCTTCACCCGGCCTATTAATCTCCCCGGCTTTGCCTATAATAAAGCTCTAAAGGTAAAGTATTTTGGATGTATCCGTGCCTTAATTGATTTGTTGAAATATATATATTTAATTAATTAATATTGACTATATTATTAGGCACGTAGAAGGATGGTGGAGATTGTTAATGCTGCTATTGAAGAGAGAAAAATTGAAAACAAAAGTGGTGTGGACTTCTCCAAGGAAAAGAAAAGCATGTTAGATTTATTGTTGGAAATGGAAGATGAAGATGGTGAAAAAATGGACAATATCACCATCATTGACTTACTAGGTTCATTGGTGTTTGGAGGCCATGAAACCACTGCAATTGCTATAATGTGGTTGTTGATATACCTTCACGATAATCCCCAAATCTTACGAAAGGTTAAGGTGAGATTTCTCCATTAATTAATTCATTCCTTGCCTATATATATATGTAAATTGTTATGCATATTCATATTCAATTAATTAAAAGTGTAATAAACTGTTTTTATGCGATTCAATATCTTTGCGCAGGAAGAACAAGAGCATATCATATCAAACAGACCATCTACACAAAAAGGATTGACGATGGCAGAGATTAAACAAATGAGTTACACATCAAAGGTAACTGTATAATTTTTTGGATATGTTGTCTCTTGATATCCCAACACTCGGAACGACACACCGTTGCGGGTCGTATAACTAACCTAGATAGATTGGCATATCTATAGTAAATGTATTAGCAATTGTATATGATAATTTGTTGTTCATTAAGGTCTTTCAAGAAACACTTCGCATAACTAATATTGGAGTTGGAGGTTTTCGTGATGCAAAGGCCGATGTTGAAATTAATGGTTTGTCATCGATCTTCTTCTTCTCCTTCATTTTTACAAGTTTCAATAATTTTCTACTTCTTGATAACTAAATTTTCTTTTTCTTTTTCTTTTATGTGATGTAGGATACACCATTCCAAAAGGATGGAAAGTTTTGTTAATGTTTAGAGATGTTCATTTGAATCCTGAAATCTTTCCCAACCCCAAAGCATTTGATGCCTCAAGATGGGACGTAAGTATAATCTATCCATCTATATATATGTGTATGTGCACGCGTGTGATTTAATTTTACTTTTCATAGAGAGTAAAAATGGCTAAATTAAGTCTTTTCTTATTTTTGTCAATAGAATACAAATATCAAAGCAGGAGCTTTCATACCGTTTGGACTTGGGAGTAGGATTTGTCCAGGAAATGAGTTGGCCAAGCTTGAAGCTCTCATCTTTATTCATTATTTTCTGCTTGACTACAAGTAAACTACTCACTTCTCTTTAGATTCTTTATTCAATATCAATATATATATATAATGTCGATAATGTGTGTCTAAAACTTTGATATATGTGCAGGCTTGAGAGAATTAATCCAAACAATGAAATTGTGTCGTTTCCAGTTCGACTGCCTAAAGACAACTTGCTGGTGAAATTCACAAAAGTTTCATCATCATAATCAAGTCACGTGGAAAATGTGTTGTTATTCGACTTTGTATTATTGGGTTACTTTCAAAAATAAAGTGTGGTGAATTATGTCATTGTTGGGTTATTCTGTGTGTTTCTTTTTAAATAATCGAAGTTGCTTTGTGATTATTTTCTACTTTTGATTGATATGTATCTAGCTAAGTTGGATATAAATACTTTTTGAGGCAAGCTATAATCTTGAAGAAAAAAAAAAGACACAAAACATAACAATAAACTCCAAACCGAAAGCACCACTGTGAATTATGATCATACAAATTATACGTGTCAGATAAACAAATAAAAATTTCATGTATGAATTATATAGTAATCAAACTCATCTATACTTATATATAAAGAGGGATTATTAATTAAAAAAATAAAGAAGTAACAATTGTAACAATTACTATATTTACACATTGGTTATGGAACTTAAAATGTAATCAATGTTACATAAAAATATATTTCATTCATTATATTTATTCAATGGTTATGAAATTTGATCATGAAGTATTGTTATTGATTTCTTAAAAATAAAACCATTCATTTATTTTATACCCAACATGTTTTTTTTTTCATTATTTCTATTGATAAGTCATTATTCGTATTTATTTGTTACTTGAATTAAATACGTAACTATATATACGGTTAAGCTTTTATGAATGAAAGTGGATGTGTGTGTCTTAAGAAAAAATTACAAACTGGAAATGACCACATAAGAGCAATTTATTGAAGTAAACTATTTGATCGTTTGAGTGAAGACCTGATCATATGTATTATGATTAGGGCTAGTAGGAACGATTGCGGTTCGTTATTCTCAATGATAGATTTGATTTATGGAATGAACTCACGCATTGCGTGAGAACCCGATTTGAGATATTTAAAATGAGAAGGCTCCTGTCATACCACACATGTGAAGACAAAAATATTTGGGTATCAACATAATTTGTGGTATCTTTGAACATTATAGATCTACTAGTAAATAATCAAAGTTTGGTTCTTTTCTCTCAGAAAACAAGAGAAAAAATATAACATAAAAAAATTATTCAATCCGACACTACATGTGCATCTACCATGAGAGAAACCTCCTAGGGTTGAGTTTTCTTTGCAATATGACTATTTGTTTACAATTCCTGTGAAAGATTCCCTTTGTGGCGGTCTGTGAGTAGGAGATAATTCGAACGCCTTGCTCGCTGATGCTAAACCTACTATATTTGTGGGGAGTTTCAAGGGGTGTATTCCATGGAGATGTAGTTGAAAGTGCCACAATCTTCTACTAGTTTGAACCCGACGATATTAAGGAACCATCCAAAGTGAACACAAGACCAATGACACCAACTAAATTAGCATCAACAAATCTTCTACGTTCAAATCATCTACAGTGGGACATAAACAATTATCTAAGTTGCCTCTCAAGCACCTCATAATCCATGTTATAGTCTCCCAATGTTATTTTCCTGGATAGCTCATGTATCTGGTCACAACTCCTACTACGTGTGCAATGTCTGATCTAGTACAAACCATATCTTATATAAGTGAACCCATAGCTAAGGCATAAGAGATCTTACTCATCTGCTGAACTCATGATTTGCATTAGACGATTGATCTTTACACAGTCTGACGAGACTTCCCAAAAATGTGCTCACAGGTTTAGGTTTATCCATATTGCATCTGCTAAGAACCTCTTTTCATATTGTCAACTTGTGAATGTTGTGATTTTAACGACAAAACTCGAGTATAGAAAGTCTACAAAAACAAATTGGGAATATAGAACCGTTGCATCGAATACAGCCGATTCATGAGAGATTTTGTCATATACAAGCTTTCTACCTATCTCATAATCCCTTGTCACAAATATAGCACCTGGATTGGGTTTTACAAGGATAGGCTCAATGGTTCATGTTGGACCTAGGTCACACAAGAGTAGGGTGAACTGTATCCCCAAATTCCGAATGGGAATCCCCTAATATTAATTTCACAAATCAAGCACTACACTAAGCACACAAAGTGAGCCTTAGTAATACAATTGCCCTAATTTATTTCCAAGCAAATCAAATTTTATCGACTTGTAACTTAAGTGGATCATATGTCTAGATGCAAAATCCTATCAATTTAATTAATGCCAAAGTATAATTGCACACAAATGGACCTATATGAGCAATATGAATAAATTGCACAATAGAAACCAATCAAAGCAAAGCTCTAACAAGAAAAGTACTAGAAAGTACTTAATTTGCAATTTTATAAAATAATAGCAATCAAATATGAATAGAATAAATAATAATATAAAGTAAAGACAAATAGATTAGTCAAATATAATTATGACTGGAGTAGATTAGAGAAATAGGAATAAAATAAATAAATAATACTTGGTTAGATTAGCGTTATGTGAATAAAATAAAACAAGTTATATTAGATTAGAAGAATTAATGAAAGCTGTAAAAGAAAAGCATGTAAAGAGCACACAAGTAGTTTAGAGTGGTTCGGATTCCTTTCCTAGTCCACTACCTAAGCACACGGCTTAGGACTTTTTAAATCCATCAGAAAATGTGGCTTTTCAACAAGCTCGCCACCACTGGGAGGTTCACCTCCTTAACTCGTACAAGGGTTTCAAAATTACCCCAACTCTTTCACAATCTCACAAATATAGTACCCAGTTTGGGTTTTATGAGGATCGGATCAATGATTCACTCACCTAATGTTTTCACTCAACAAACTAGGAGGAACTCTCAAGAGATTTTAAAGTGAGACTAACGGATAGAAAATTGGATTTGAGTTTAGAAGAGCTCGGAAGAAGAGAAGATTCTTCACACCTGAATTACAATAGCAATCGGTGAAGTTGCATGAACAATAACGATTTAGTTCTTCACACCTGTGTTTGCACTAAGCAAACGGTGAAGCAAGATAGAAGAATATTATATGAGCTTGGGTGAGAGATTGAGAGCAAATAGATTTGATAATTCTAGCACCTACTTGTTACATTGGTGGTGTCCCGAGTGCTCCATTTATAGTCCACAAGGACTCCTTGATTGCCTCTTGATTTTCGTTGATTTAATTCTTGAAATAATAGCTTTGATTTGCCCCTTCAATCACTTCCATTTGATTCAACAATTAACCACATGTTTAGCTCTTTCAAATATGAAATGGTAATATTCACTTTGACTTTGATTAGGTCCCATAGAGAATAGAAAACCTTCCTTGATTTACTTCCTTTAATAACTAAAGTCTGATTCTCTCCTTCTTAACATAGAAACTTGGCACCTCAAAGAGAATAGGAAAATGACATGCATACATAATATTTGGTATACATAAGATACATAATCTATGTGGCATACAACAAAGATATTTTACACAAAACCCTAAAGACGCAGTCATTGTCTTTCCCGCTAATCTCTCTTAGTCTCCATCCCATCTGTTATTTCTCTCTTTATTTTTACGTTATCCACCAGTTTACGTTATCCAAAAACCATGTTTCTCTCTCTATTTCTCTGGCTTTTATCTCTCCTCAGATTTAACATTTCTCTCTCCTCTATCTCTCCCTCTCATCTCTCTCACGCGATTCTCTCTTCTTCGCTCACAGCCAAAACCAGACATCCGTCGTCCGGCCACCGATATGACTACCTCTGCAGCCAAAAGAAGGTCCAGCCCCCAGGAGCAACACCCAACCACCACTAGCGATCAACGGTTGTTGATTTTGTCGAAAATCCACCATGAAGTCATCGGTATCCACTGGACAAAAATCACAAATCCAATTGATTCCGATGTCGATTTGGCGACCTGATACCACCAATGGACTCTCCTACGTGAGGAGCACCTAGCCCAGTCCTTCGTCGACCGAAACGGCCACCGAAAAACGGAAACCCACGTCGAAGGTATGCTTCAATGTGTTATTACACATAGACATTTGGTAGTGTATTTAGCTTTTTCTGTTGATTGAACATCTTATGAATTACTTGTGAAGCTTGATAGTGGGTTATTGCACTGTCATAATGAAAAGTGTAATTATTTTGTTTCACAGTGTATTTGGAAAATATAGGTAACTACGTTGCCAGTTTGGGAAATTTAGCTTATGTTGTCTCATTCTATGATTTAGTAGTTTATTTTGTTTCATGATTGTTAATGCTGCTATTGAAGAGAGAAAAATTGAAAACAAAAGTGGTATGGACTTCTCCAATGAAAAGAAAAGCATGTTAGATTTATTGTTGGAAGTGGAAGATGAAGACGGTGAAAAAATGGACAATATCACCATCATTGACGTACTAAGTGCATTGGTGTTTGCTGGTCATGAATCCACTGCAATTGCTACAATGTGGTTGTTGAAATACCTTCATGACAATCCCGAAATCTTACAAAAAGTTAAGGTGAGATTTCTCCATTAATTCACTCATCCCTTGCCTATATATATGTAAATTGTTATGCATTTTCATATTCAATTAATTAAAAGTATAATAAATTGTTTTTATGCGATTCAATATCTTTGCGTCGAAAGAATAAGAGAATATCATATCAAACAGACCATCTACACAGAAAGGGTTGACGATGGCCGAGATTAGACAAATGAGTTACACATCAAAGGTATCTGTATTTTTTGGATATGTTGTCTCTTGATAGCCCAACACTCGATCGAAACCACACATCATTGTGGGTAGTATAGGTGACCTAGATAGATTGGCATACCTATAGTAAATGTGTTAGCAAATTGTATATGAAAATCACACCTAGCAATTGTATATGATAATTTGTTGTTCATTAAGGTCTTTCAAGAAACACTTCGTACGGCTAATATTGGGGTTGGAGGTTTTCGTGATGTAATGGCTGATGTTGAAATTAATGGTTTGTCATCGATCTTCTTCTCCTCCTTCATTTTTACAAGTTTCATTAATTTTCTACTTCTTGATACACTAAATTTTCTTTTTTTCTTTTGATGTGATAAAGGACACAACATTCCAAAAGGATGGAAAGTTTTGTTAATGTATAGATATATTCATATGAATCCTGAAATCTTTCCCAATGATGGGACGTAAGTATAACCTATCCATCCATATATATGTGTGTGTATGTGCACGCGTGTGATTTAATTTACTTTTCATAGAGAGTAAAACTGGCTAAATTAATTCTTTTTTTTTTGGTCAATAGAATACAAATATCGAAGTAGGACCGTACACACCGTTTGGACTTGGAAGTAGGATTTGTCCAGGAAATGAGTTGGTCAAGCTTGAAGTTTTCATCTTTATTCATTATTTTCTGCTTGACTACAAGTAAACTACTCACTTCTCTTTGGATTCTTTATTCAATATATATATAGGTTAAATGTCGATAATATGAGTCTAAAAATTTGATATATGTGCAGGCTTGAGAGAATTAATCCAAAATATGAAGTTGTGTCATTTCCATTTCGAGTGCCTAAAGACAACTTCTTGTGAAACTCACAAAAGTTTCATCATCATAATTAAGTCACGTGGAAAATGTGTCGTTATTCGGCTTTGTATTATTGGGTTACTTTCAAAAATAAAGAGTGGTGAATTATGTCATTGTTCGGTTATTCTGTGTGTTTCTTTTTAAATAAACAAAGTTGCTTTGTGATTAGTTTCTACTTTTGTGCTTTATTTATTTTTGAGGCAAGTTATAATTTAGAAAAAAAAAGACCAAAAAAAAAAATTTCAAACCAAAAGCACCACTTTGAATTACGATCACACAAATTATATGTGTCAAATAAACACATAAAAAATTTCATGTACGAATTCTATAGTAATCAAACTATAAAACCAACAATCTCCCACTTGGAGACTGATTCAACCACAAGCACCATAACCTTCTCTTTCCAAATTATAAATCATAATCTCTAAACTCAAGTCTTTGCCTTCACACTAGAAGACCAATTGACGCTTCCCACAGCCTCAGTTTATCAAGTGAAAAAACTTTTGTTAACATATCTTCTTGGTTCTTGCTTTCATAGATCTTCTCAAGCTTCAATTTTTCGTCACTGAGAATGTAATGAATGAAATGACTTTATAGTTGAACGTGTTTGGTCCTTGAGTGGAATGATGAATTCTTAACAAGGAAGATTATGCTCTGACTTTCATTGTAGAGAACAACACCTTTATCACCTTTCTTACCCAATTTTTCCATAATTGTCTACAACTATCTCCTTTACTGCATCTTACATAACAACACACTCAGCTTTTATAGTTGAAAGTGTCACAATCTTCTACTAGTTTGAACCCCACGATATTGTGGTTCCACCCAATGTGAACACAAAACTTGTGGTGCTTTTTCTGCTATCAATGACACTAGCTAAATTAGCATCAACAAAAATCTTCTAGGTTCAAATAATCTGTAGTGAGACAAAAACAAGTATTTGAGTTGCCTCTCAAGCACCTCATAATCCATTTTATAGTCTCCCAATGTTATTTCCCTGGATAGGTCATGTATCTGGTCACAACTCCTACTGCATGTGCAATGTTTGATCTAGTACAAATCATATCATATATAAAAGAACCAATAGCTAAGGCATAAGAGATCTTACTCATCTGCTCAACTCATGATTTGCATTCGACGATTGATCCTTACACAGTCTGACAAGACTTCCCAAAAATGTGTTCACAGGTTTAGGCTCATCCATATTGAATATGCTAACAACCTCTTTTCACATGTCTACTTGTGAATGTTGTGATTTTAATGACAAAACTCGAGGATGGAAAATCTACAAAAAAAAATTGAGAATATAGAACCGTTGCTTCAGATACAGTCGGCTCGTGAGAGATTTCGTCATACAAGCTTTCGAGCTTTGTCCCATAGTCCCTTGGATGTTTTTTCATTTGTGACCTCCCTCTGATCATTATGCGCCTTCTCATTAATCTCTGTTGCCATCTCTAGTTTACTCGACCTCGATGTCTGCCATCCGTCAAGAAACTAAGGGTGTGTTTGGAAATTTCATATTTTTTTAGTTTTTAAAAATTATTTTCAATTTAAATTTTTGAAAATTTTTAAGGAATAAAATACCATTAAAAAATTTATTTGGTTTGTGTTTTTTTAGAAGTGTTTTCTGAAATAAAAAAAAATAAAATTCATTTAGCCAGAAGTTTTTGGACAATCAGAGGGACACGAGAAAATGGAGATGGAGCAAGCCAAGCCCTAGCCACCACCGACGGCAAGTCAACTCTCAAAGCCACCGAATGGATTCTATCTCACAACCACTCTTCCTTCTCCACTCCTCGCAACCCTAACCCCTCTCTGGTACAACCTAAGCTCTCTTTCGCGGCCACTCCAAGCTCTCCAATTCCACAATCAAAAAACATGATACTCGTAGTCCATATTCAATTTCAGGTGGAGAAAGTGAAGAAGAAGATGAGAAAGATAGAAGAAATAATGCAGGCAGATCAATAAAGAAAAAGAAAAATACAAATCAAACCAACGTTTGATAGAAAGAACACGGGAATCCATCCGAAACTTGAGAGAAACTCTCCAGGGTTTTCTGATATATTGATAGAATGAAACGATAATGACCCCTAGGGCCTGCTACAACGCTAATAGGAGCTAAAACGTGAAATATAAATTTCAAAATTACCCCTAAAAACAAAAGAAGGCCCATTTGAGCCCCGAAACGATGGAATTTGGCAAAACTAGGGTGGGGCCTAGGGCCCAGGTTTGGTTCAGAACGCCATTTCGCTTCAACCGATCAAATTTCATCGAATTTGGACAACGTTTGCTCCAATTTTGCTCCAACCCAGCCCAACAAAAACCAAGCACTTCAAGGCCCACTAAGATGATTTCTACTAGCTGATAAAACCTTAATTAACTCCAACGTCAGTGGCAGCAAATAAAGAGCCTTATTTACTCCTATATCAGTCCCTTCCACCTCAAAAGTGCTCGTCTCGAGCGAATTTCAGGCCAAAACACCATCACCGGAGTGAAAAGTATACAAATCAACAACACTCCATATGAATTGGTAGGTCTATCACATAAGCATTGTCATTGATCTTCTTCAAAACCTTAAAAGGGCCATACTTCTTAAACTTCAATTTGTTGTAGGTGCCTACTGGAAAACGCTCATTCCGCAAGAACATCATAACCGTATCACCCTCTTGAAACAATTTAGCACGCTTGTGCTTATCTGCAGCAGCCTTATACTTTGCATTAGTCGCCTCTAACTTTTTCTTGACCTCAGCTTGAATGGCCTGAGAATCCTTAGCAAAACTACCTGCAGGCACACTAACTCCAGGAGCATCTGGAAGCCCCACTAAGTCCACGACATGTCTAGGAACCTGTGTGTAAATTAGTGAAAATGGAGACTTACCAGTAGCACTATGGACAACATTGTTATAAGCAAACTCTACCTGAGCAATGGCATTATCCCACTGCTTTGGTCTATCACCACAAATACTACAAATTAGGATGCCTAGTGACCTGTTCACCACCTCTGTCTGCCCATCAGTCTGAGGATGTGCAGTGCTACTAAAGTTCAAAGATGTATCAAGCCGCTTCTATAAAGTAAGTCAAAAATGGCTAAGGAACTTAGAATCACGATCAGAAGTAATGGTCAAAGGAACTCCATGCAAGCGCACAATTTCTGTGAAAAACAACCGTGCAATGTGGGATGCATCCAATGTCTTCCTACAAGGTAGAAAATGTACCATCGTTGAAAACCTGTCAACCACCACAGAAACAGAATCTACACCACGTTGAGTTCATGATAATCCCAGCATAAAATCCACAGAAAGATCCTCCCAAATACCATTAGGAACTGACAGCGGAATATATAATCCAATATTCTAGGATTGTCCTTCGGTAGTCTGACAAATAAAACACTTCCGCATAAAATTCCTCACATCACGCCTCAACTGTGGCAAATAATACCTCTTCTCCACACTGGTCATGGTCTTGTCTCTACCCAAGTGCCCACTAAGACCACCTCTATGCAATTCTTTAATCAGCTTCTCACGCAAAGATGTGCGGGGGATACAAAGTCTATTAGTAAAGAATAGATAACCTTCATGAATGTAAAAATCCCCCATAGAATTCTGCCTCATTTGACATCTCTCCCAAATCTCCTTAAGATCATTATCCTCTGTATATAACTCCTTCAGCATCTCAAACCCAACCACTTTATGGCTAACTAAAACCAACAATGTTGCTCGCCTACTCAACGCATCAGCCACACGATTGAAAGCTCCAGATTTGTGTTTGATCACAAATGGAAACTTCTGCAAAAATGCAGTCCACCTTGGATGCCCACTCTCCACCTATTTCTGACTATTAATGAACTTCAAAGCTTGATGATCTGTATACAAGACAAACTCAGCCTGCATCAAGTAAGGCTCCCAATGCTTTAATGCCCGCACCACAGAATAAAACTTCTGGTCATAAGTGCTCCATTTTATCCTGTCCTCACTCAGTTTCTCACTAAAGAAAGAAATTGGTCTACCACTCTAAGAAAGAACAACTCCAATCCCTGTACCACTTGCATCACACTCCACCTCAAATGGCTTCTCAAAGCTAGGCAATGCTAACACTGATGTAGTACATAATTTCTCTTTAATTAATGCAAAATCCTTTTCAGCCTCATTTCCTCAATTAAACCTACCCTTCTTCGAGCACTCAATAATAGGGTTGGCGATAGTGCTGAAATTTTTGATAAACCTCCCATAAAATGTAGCAAGTCCATGAAAACTGTGAACCTCACTCACATTTTTAGGAGCTTTCCACTCTCTAATTGCCCTAACCTTGTCTTCATCCACATGAACTCCCTCTGAACTGATCACAAATCCAAGAAAGATCAATCTATTTGTCATGAAACTGCACTTCTTCAAATTCACAAATAGCTTGTTTTTCTACAAAACTGCCAAGACAACCCGCAGATGCAACAAGTGCTCCTCTTCTATCTTGTTATAAATCAGTATATCATCAAAGTAAACAACCACAAACTTAGTCACAAAAGGCCTCAATACCTGATTCATAATCCACATGAATGTGCTAAGGGCATTGGAAATGTCAAATGGCATGACCATCCACTCATACAAGCCATCTCGAGTCTTGAAAGTTGTCTTCATCTCCCTTTTGAATACGAATCTAGTGGTAACCACTGCGAAGATCAATTTTCGAAAACACCTTAGAACCCCATAATTGATCAAGCATATCATCCAGTCGTGAAATAAGAAAATGATACTTAACCGTGATCCTGTTAATGGCACGACTATCCACGCACATCCTCCAACTACCATCTTTTTTGGGCACCAATAATGCTGGAACAGGATAAGGACTCATGCTCTCCCTTATAAATCCCTTCTCCAGCAAATCCTCAACCTTCTCCCTTAGTATATCATTCTCCTTGGGGCTCAATCTATAGTGAGGCATATTAGTTCCAGGAATAAAATCAATATGGTGTTGAATGTCCCTCATTGGTGGGAGGCTATATGGTAAATCATATGAAAACAGATCACCAACTCAGCTAATAGTGGTTGGATTACCTCTAGACACTCTGCATGCTCCTCCTCATTCTCTAACTGACTCATAACCAATGCCTTCTCCACCAAGGCATGCATTTCTCCCACATTCTTATACTTTGTAGCAATGTCATGTTCAGAACAAGAAATAGTCAGAAAAGAACTCCCTTCCACCTTAGCAACCTTAGGTAATGGAATAGAACGCTTCTTGGAAGGAACTATTGCCACGCTATGATCATCCCATTTAACCAGACAAATATTAAATCTTCCCTTGTAAGTCATATCCACATCAAATTGCCAAGGCCTAACTAAAAGCACATGACTAGCATCCATATCTATAACATCACACAAAACCTCATCACGATACTGCTTGCCAATAGAAAGAGGAATGTGACACAACTCTTCTACCTTCGTTATAGGTCCCTTCTGAATCCACCCAATAGCATAAGGATGGGGATGCTTCCCTGTAGGCAATTTCAGATTTCCACTAGCTTCCTGGACACAAAATTCTAACAACTACCACTATCAATAATAAGGTCACACAATTTCTGGTTAATGGTGCAATGAGATCTAAAAATACTATGATGCTGCGAGGTTTCCTCCTGCTTGGGAGATAACAGAATCCTCTTATCACACAGTTTACTCACTTACCTTCCCCCTCAGCAAACTCAGCACCCTCATAATCTTCATCCTCACCATCCCCCTACTCATCCTCCTCTTCTTCATACTCTGCTACATTAACTGGCCTCTTATCAGGACACTCATTTGACTTAAGCCTTGGTTTGTTATACCGATTGCACTTAATCGGGGCTGCCTTCGCATAAGGGTTTCAGTTTCTGTTTCGGTTCGGGTTCGGGTTAGGGTTAGGGTTAGGATTCCTAGCTCCTCCCTGAGCTCTGTTTCTGCCTCCTTCCCTAGCCTGAGTTCTCTGTGTCATAGGAGATGTGATACGTTCAGTCACTAGCACTAGACTAGTCGCTGGTGCCTGTGAACTTCTCCCCTTGAGAGTAAGAGGACTCTGCAATACTGCGCCTCTAGTTCATATTTCCCATGGTTTTCTCCATCAACTCTGCCTTGAAGGCTCGATTAAAAGCCTCATCAACAGTCCATATATCTTGCAACCCAATCTTCTCTCTCAAAGATGGCTCTAACCCATTTAAATACCTAGCTACCCTTTGCATCTCATCCTCACCATCCCCCTACTCATCCTCCTCTTCTTCATACTCTGCTACATTAACTGGCCTCTTATCAGGACACTCATTTGACTTAAGCCCTGGTTTGTTATACCGATTGCACTTAATTGGGGCTGCCTTCGCATAAGGGTTTCAGTTTCTATTTCGGTTCAGGTTAGGGTTAGGTTTAGGATTCCTAGCTCCTCCTTGAGCTCTGTTTCTGCCTCCTTCCCTAGCCTGAGTTCTCTGTGTCATAGGAGATGTGATACGTTCAGTCACTAGCACTAGACTAGTCGCTGGTGCCTGTGAACTTCTCCCCTTGAGAGTAAGAGGACTCTGCAATACTGCGCCTCTAGTTCATATTTCCTATGGTTTTCTCCATCAACTCTGCCTTGAAGGCTCGATTAAAAGCCTCATCAACAGTCCATATATCTTGCAACCCAATCTTCTCTCTCAAAGATGGCTTTAACCCATTTAAATACCTAGCTACCCTTTGCATCTCAGATTCAGCCAAATTGTTGCGCGTAGATAGTCTATTAAATTTAGCATTATATTAAAAAATAGGTATGTTACCTTGATAACAATTCTGGTAGAGTTGAAACAGATACTGCTCATAATCTGGTGGTAAAAACCTAGCCATCATTAGTTGCTTTATCTTCCTCCAAACCCTAACAACAGCCTTCCCTTGCCTCCTCTTATTAATCTGCAATTGATCCCACCAAGCAGCTGTAATTCCCTTCAATTGAAATGCCACCAACTTCACCATTCGTTCCTCGGGAACCTCCATCATATCAAAGAACCTCTTCACTTCAAATATTCAGTCCATAAACTCCTCGGTCTACAAATTCCCATTGAAGGTAGGAATATCTACCTTAAGCCTATACTCCTCAAAAGGTCTCTGTTGTCTAGCAGCTTGGTAGCCAGCAGAACCCCTAAAATCTTCACCATCTTCTGAATCATCTAGTTAGGCTTGTTGATATTGCTGAACAGAAACACGACCACCACGTCTTCTACCATCGTGTCCTCTACCACCACGGGCAAGTCTGGCCGTTGGTTCCACCGGGGGCACCTCCTCAGTAGGAACTTCATGGCCATCCTGTCTAGGTTGCATCAGGGTCATGAACTTAGTAAGCATCTCACGAAACTCCTCTATCTGTTGTCGTTGAGCCTCAATCATTGCCCAAACAGCCTCGATCCCACGCTCTTCAGTAGCCTAGTTCCAACCTCTCCCTTCATTGTTAGCCATAGATCCACGGCAAACTCCTTAGTTCCATACCAAATAATGCAGGCAGATCGACAAAGGAAAAGGAAAACACAAAATCACCCCTAGGGAGAGGCGTGGGGCAAAGCATCAGGTTCGGTTCAGAACATCATTTCACTTTAACCGATCAAATTTCATCGAATTCGGACAACGTTTGCTCCAAATTTGCTCCAACCCAGCCCAACAAAAACCTAGCACTTCAAGGCCCACTAAAATGATTTTTACTAGCTGGTAAAACCTATAATTAACTTAACTTCAGTGGCAGCAAGTAAAGAGCCCTATTTACTCCAAATTTACTCCTATATCAAGAAATGATGAAGCCCAAATAGTAACATAAACAAACATAAGTACAGAAATTACTAATAGTCATTTTCATGACCTCCCACTATTCGGTAACGAGACCAACAAAATTAATGCACGAATTTCATCATCAAACTCAATTTCAATATACAATAATTGATTTGTGATAATGTTAAATTCATTCGAGTTCTAATTGACTTACATATGTTCACTCATCTTTAGATTAAATAGCTTCTTCATGAGATGCCCCTTCTTCATGAGATGCGCCTTGTTTTTTGCTGACGGCTTCTCATAAATCATAAATAAAGCCGCCATCAATTCTATGATAGTCTTTTCCTTGGGTAAAAGATCTTAACGGAGTTAACCAAAAGAATTTATGTGGTTCGACTAATTATACCTACATCCATAAAGTTATGAGAGTGTTTTACTAGTTAGAGAGAGAGAATACAGTGTGGCGTCTTTAGAGTTACACACACCATACTAAGCCCTAACCCTACACTGTAAATATATAAACCACAAACCAGACCGAAAATAAAAAAAAAAAAAAGGTATAGAGCGAGGCTCCACAACCCAACATTATGCATAATGTGAGGGCGGTTTGTATAAACCAGGAGTCATTAAAAGTGTGTTTGGATTGAAGGATTTGGGGAAGGCAAGAGAAGGGAATGACAGTTTCTTTTCAATTTCCTTATTTGAATAGTTTAAAAAAATTAAGGGGAGGAATTTTGGAGGGAAAATGTCATTAAAATTTTGTCAAAATTCTTCCTCCCGAAAATGAAGTCATTTGGAGGAAAATGATGACTAATTAAGTTATTTATAAGTTAAGACCTAGTTTACTCTTTTACATAACACTTTAACATAAAAATAATGATTAATTAGTAAATTAAACTAATTTTCCTTCATTTATTTTTATCTATTCAAACGTGAGAGAGAGAAATATTATTCCTTCATTTCTCTTCCCTTCTCTCCCCTTCTCTCCCCTTCTCTTCTCTTCTCTTCTCTTCCCTTCCCTTCCCCCAAATCCCTGAATCCAAACACACTCTAAATGAACAGTTGATGAGTTAAAAGCCAGTTGCCCTAAAATGGAGTAAAGTAGCCTAGTGATTTTGCCTTGTTTTGAGAGAGATTTGAGAGAGACCAATAAACATTTACATGAAATTTACTAATCGATGTACTGTGGTTCAAGGAATTTTGTTCGCTCAATTCATCCTGTATTGGTCATGTCTTTGGCTCTCCTCTTCCTCATTTTTTTTTTCTTTTCAATTTGCTGATTGGGTGTTTATATAAAACCACTCTCCATGAAATAAGAGAAGGGAAAAAAAACACACTATCATCCTCGATTTTATTTTAATTTTTTTTTGATAAAGGGAGCACCAATTTGATGGGCTTGAATGTAATGTATTTCATTAAAAGACTGGATTGCATAAAAAAAAATTTATTTTAGTAGCATTCAAGCCACTCACCAAGTCATATTATATATTAGGTTTTGTTTAATTAAAAAGGTTCACCTTTTGCCTCTTCATTATTGCAAAAGAATCTCAAAGTCAAAACACACATTACTTAAAAAATGAAACGGAAAATGTCATTTAAGTACTCACCTGACAAATGTTGGACACATAACTACAACTAAAATTCATTTTTCCACATAAGAGTCTCTTTTATTTAAATACTTATTTTCCACATAAGTACCTATTTTTCACATAAGTATTTTTTTTTATAAATTAATATTTACATAATATCATATTTGCCCTTCCCCTTCAATAAGCATAGATCTAAAAAAAATACTTAGATCTAAGACACATCCCCTCCATTTTAACCACTATCACAGTCCGCCTCCATCTCCACCATTGCACCTCCACCCGCGTCTCATATCCACCATCATCTTCTTTATTTTCTTGTTCTTCATCTTCTTATTTTTGTTCTTCTTTGTCTTCATCTTCTGAGATCTAAGATCAAGATGTAAGTGAGTTCAGACTTGAGATCGTACAGATATGAGATCGTACAGTTACAAGTTATTGTTTCAATGTCACTATTTTGAAAATGTAACATTATACAATCAAATAATTCAACTTCTTTTCTTAATTCTCTATGTTTTGAAACTGTAACATTATACAAACAAAATATTAACATTATATGACAGAGATGACCTTTTTAATGAATGTTACTATTTGAAACAATAATACCACCATGTTACTATTTTGAAAAATATAATATTAGACTAATATTTACCTATAATATTAATGTATCGACATTATGTTTTTAAAGGTCTTTGCTGTAATAAGAAATATGGCAATGGTAAATCCTGAACGAAAATATTATATTCAACATCTACACCTAAATGAATAAGGAAGAATAGAAACAACAAATCTAAAGCTTTTTAAGCTTTGTGAAAAAAAAAATAGATCTAGAGAAAGACGAGAAGAAAAATATGAAGAAGAAAGAGAAAAATAACAAAGAGGAGAGTCGAAGAAAAGAAGAAGAAGAAGGAAGAGAAAAATAGATATAGAATTATATCCATATATATCAAAGTCAAGTACAGAACTGCAAGATTTGGAAAAGGGTTATGGGGTTAAAACAACGTAACCCTAATGATGATGAGGATCAGGTCCTCCAGGACTAAGTCTCTTTGACCCAGTAAACCTTCCATTCATCTCCTGTCTCTGGATACTTTCCTTTAGTACCAATCTGGCATTCTCCATTAATCCTCTCGTCTTGTTGATCGAAAAGGAATCAAGAGAACGGCATTCGAGACTGGAGAATGAAAGCAAGAGCAGAACAAGGCATAACCAGAACTTGCAGATAGTCATTGCCATGTTTGTCAGGCTGTAGACTTACTAAGGCAAGAGGACTTAATATATATAGAGAATCAATGGCATCACTTTTGTTAATATAAAATTAAAAAAAGGGTAAAACCATTGAAGGGACATACCACTGTGATTTCAAAATCCAATATGGGAAGTATTCTACACCCTCATTGCTAACAATGGAAGTGTCAAGTTTTTTTTTTCTTCCAACGCTGACCAGAAAGAGATCACAGAGAGTGTTCTACTAGTTGACGAGTGGTGACAGGTGGCCGCTTTTTAGCCGCCATTGGTTCTTCCTTTCAAGATATGCAATCATATATACACTACCAATCCATCTTCAATTCTTTGAATAACCAAGAAATCCACTACTGCTTGACTATTAGTCTAGTACTAGAGACGAGAGTGTTGTGTGAGTCCATCCACAGTCAACAATCCAGCTTAAAGATAAAAAGAACAACGGTTGGTTGATAAGCTTTAAGAGTTGCACACCTACTAATGTGAAAATTCCTTACATCATCCATGACCTCGTCAGGATATCACAATGAAAAAGTCAGAAGAGCACTTGCTACGACTAAGATGAAATTACGTTTTCTATCGATGACAGTTTCTTTTCTCTGCAAAACATTTCTTATAATATATTTAAGGCAAGCTAATGCTTCAAGATAAGCACTAGCTTGTCCTTTCGAAGAAACAAAGAACACTACAAGAAGTGCCAAAAAAATGTGTCTGAACATGTTTAAAAAGGAAGAATTAAAACACAAGCATACATATAGGATTTTATAAATCACGCAAATGGGTTCCCCTCGTCATTTAATCAAATACAATGCTATAATCAGTATACACTTGTTTAATGCCATATACAGAATAAACATAATGCTCATGTCAAACACAGTGCGAAATGCAGGGAAGAGGAGAAGAATGAAAAAAAAATAGTCAGGTTTCATTCATTTTGTCAAGGAGGGGAAGGGGAGCCAAATCTTCTCCAAAAAAAAAAAGTCAAGAGAATTAGAGATCTGTGAAGAAAACATATAAATGAAATACAAAGTATAAGCCCTTCATATATGTAATTCTAGCTCCACATGATAAACTCAAATTCAGAAACGAAAAGAAAGGCAATATGAGGATTTATGAGTCATCACATCATAATGCACAAAGAAATGTCATTGTCATAAAGGAAAATAGAGAAGAAGAAATGTCATCTGATAAACTGGGCGGCTGTGAAACTAGTATAGTTGACCATTTCAGTTCTCAATATAATATATTATTTGATTAACTAGTGCATGGTTAGTGCTTCAGGAATATGGATAAGCAACAACTTTGACGTCCTAAGCTTGAAAGAAGTATTTAGAAAATAGAGAATGGGATAATCAATCATTATCTTGGTTTTGTGCCACTGAACTAGTAGAAGAGGATGACCATATATAACGTGGATCCCTTTCATCTGATTGGAAGGGATCGGACAAAAAATACTGTCAATTAGTCGGTTCTCATAATATGTTAGTCAGATGCACACGAATGATTTTAAAACCATTACTTTTTCTAATGCCATATACAAATCACTTAAAATTTTATTTAACTCCTACACAAAAAAGACAAGACTCATAAAGTAATTTATTATATCCTTTTTGTCAAAATCAAGTTCTATTGTACACTTGCTAGGTACAAAGTTAGTATTGGACTAAGAAAAGACGCCACAGGTTGAAGAGAGCCAAATAGATCAAGATTACCATTCTGCTCTTCACATTTCTGCTCAAGTGCAAAGTAGCACTAAAAAAGATCAGATATATAGTTAGTAGAACCCCAGCTAATCACATGGTGGCTATTTAGAAAACACTCTACAGTTTTAAGTACCTTCTCTGTAGATGAACCGTAATGGTCCCACTCTTAGTTAAGCTCTTCATGAGGAATAAAGTAATGGTTTCCAATGATGACAATTCGCAGGGATGATGAAAAGGGAACTCGGTGAAAATACATTCTATTAATTAATCATACTGGGTTTCATTCTGTCAGCCATGAATAACCAACGTCATCAATTGCAGAGATCCATGGAAGCCAATGTATAATGGGTGGTTAAAAGATTATCACAAAAGCAAGTGTCTGTCGAAATTTTGCACAAAATATCTCAACTTCTAAATTGAACTTTCTAAAGGATGATCATGGCAATGAATATATGATGATCAATATATAATGATGAACCAGGCATATAACTCCTGTGGACCAATTCATAATGATATTGCATCTATTAAAAGTTAAAACTATAAAGTGTAGCCTTGCACAATATACACATCAGTCATTATTCAGGCAGGAGAGGTAACCTGTCTACACTGTCCAGTGATCCATTTGTGTTACCCAGGGATCCATTTGTGTCACCCAGGGATTCATTTGTGTCACCGCTGGCCCTGAGATAGTCATCCAAGCCATCATCTGCTTCATCGTCACCGTCATCATCCACCATAGTCTGAAATGGAAGTATACGAATATGTGTACCTGGCTCCATACCAACCATCTCAAATTTTAACTGGTACTTCTGAATGAGGTCGATCTGAAGGCTCATAATGTGGGATGGCCGAGGGAGTAGATTGGCAGGTTCCCCTTTTGGGATTACTACCTGCACTATGGCTATTCTCGTCTCCTGTAAGACAAAATATATTTAGGAATCAAGTTGCGCTGGGTCTCAAACATCTAGGTATCAATATCAGAAGACGAAACATCATAATACCTACAAGTTTTAAGAGACTTAATTAATGACATTAGAATGCTGAAATTCATCACTTAATCAAGCAATCTCCTTTTACCACTCTTTCCTAAATTGAATCTGAACTTTGATGTAGTATGTGCAATGGCCGCATAACGATGCTTATATGTACTCTTAAGTTTCTAATTATCATATGAATGAGGTTGTTGACTAAATCTCAACCCTCTACCTACTTTCTCCTCCCCCATCTCTAACTCTCATACAACAATGTTTACTCATACCGTAGATCCTAAATCTGGAGCCTCCTTTTGTCTTTCATTTGTTTGTTTCTGTTCCCGAGTCAATTGAACTAACCATTGATAATAACACCTTTGACCATTCGTTGTCGAATAACGAGATACTGATTCATCGCCATTAATGGACCTGGCGATAGAGATTCATCAAAGATTTTTTTAATCCATGTTAGGTTAATGGGGTTTCAAAAGATCCCATTTCCAGCCATTAATTTGACAAAATTGAATTTATAATGTAGCAGCGAACATAAAGGTCAAAAGGCAAGAAACAATTACACAAGTGAGAGCATAAAATTACATAATTCACTATTGTCTGCTGATCTGCTCCCAACTGTCAGATCTGTTATGTCATATTAATTTCTTATGATCTAAGGTATATTTTTTAACTCGTTAAATGAACCACAGAATCAACCAAACAGACAACACAAATCAATGCAGAGTGATATGAGTGACCAAACCACTGAAGCATTCTGCTGGTGCAGCATACATGTGCCTTCAGAAGTTGCCTAAGTGATTGACAGCAAACAAGCATGTGCACCCTCAAAATGACACAGGACTTCACACATCAAGCCAGGACTTATGATCTTCTCACCAGAGATGACATGGATCAATAGGGAAATCTCTATCCTTTGTTATGCAACCTAAGAGTGCCCAGGTATCTCCAGCTTTGATATTATGAAGACTTTGTTGCCTCTGCCAAGCTTACTCTGTATGATTCATGACTAGTGATTTGAGTTTCTGGTTTGGGTATAATTGTGTGAGGAGTCTTGACAGTTTACCGCTTTTAAGTTATTCAGTGCTAATATTTGTGGTGATTTAGCACTGTTGTTCCATTTTCGTTATTGGAAAGTAGATCTTTAGAATTCTCAGTCATGCAAAGCATTGGAAATAACTATACACACTAGTATGATTCAACAATATAACAGCTAATTTTCTAGTCTTTTATTCATTCTGATATTTTATTTTATTGTGCTTACTTTATTTGGTCTATGGTAAGTCATCATACAACCATTAACAAGATTATACATCATTTATTTGTAATCGATAATCTGGCACTAAAAAGGCGAGGAAACAAAATTACTTCTCCCGCAACCAAAGGAGAAACCTGAGTACAATTCAGGGGCAAGGCTGCATCCATCTCTCCTTTCTTAGGAGTAGTTTAACCATTCAATATTTTGTGAGTAAAGAGCTATCAGCTATGACAAGGTCCTAGAATGCGTAGTCTATTGACACTTTCAGTAAGCACCCATTTCTATCGATGTTGAATTCAACAAAGTTTTCATGTGAAGGTCGGAGGTACATCTGTGATGATATGCCAATGAACACTAGTCAAATTCTACTGGGAAGAACTTGATTTGTAAATGGATGGCCAACACATGTTCTGCCAAACCTAGCAGCTTACAAAATCCCTCCTGCCCAGCGAACAGAACAAAAAGCAAGTAAAAAAGTTGTTTCCAAAGGGTCCTGTTCATGAAACTAATAGCTCATGGGCATTCCAGCATTATTAGTACCACAAAATATGGTTCATGGAAAATATGTGAACAATCACGAAATCCACGTAAAATATGCCATTGTACAGGTTCTTGATTGATGGCCTGAATAAATGCCTAATATTCTTACTGGGTGATGTATGCAAGTTGCTGGAAAGCTGTGGCAGCAGAGGAAAAAATGGGGCTTTGTGTGGAGTCTTTGTTTGAGAAGACTAGGAAAGAATGCGAAGATTAAGGGGATGAAAGGGAATGGTATTGGAAAAAAGTTTGAGTGCAGAAGGAAGCAAAAGAATAAATTGTGGGGGATGCAAACTGTGGTGGGAACAGAACTTGAGAACACTGTATTACTGAGAAAGAATGAGGGGATACTACAGGATCGTAACCCTCAAACCAATCAAATTCTCAATATTCCACTACAGGAAAATATGAGAGTACACAGATGTTTATAGATTCTAAAGTTCCCTAAAACTAATATGACTGTAACTCCTAATTTAAGACTAATTGACTTTTTTTTATAGGTAAGCTTTTGGGGGTGGGGGATGTTAACAATAGGATTAGAACCAGGCCCTTTCCTCAAGGGCAAGGTGATGGGAATATTGCATACGAACTAGGGAGTTCCCAGACTCTTTAACTTTGAAATAACCAACTAAACACCCAATGTAAGAAAATAAGTAAATTAGACTCAACTAAGATTTGAATCACTGGAAAGACTACTGCTATAAAATGTGACTGACAGATCTGTCTCTGATACAAAAAGATAGATCAATTCCCAAATTAGTGTATTTGAACTTGAGCACAGATTCAACTGTACTTATGAAAATTATCAATTATGCATTCACCAAATCTAAATGAAAATTCAAAGACAACTTTTAACACTGGATGTGCAAGATAAGTGGTTATTAATTTTAAATTCTCTAATGCCACAAGTACATTTATCCACATCATGCGCTATATTAGTTGCTGTTGTGAATTTTCTGAGATACTACTAAAAAGACAGACTGGAAGAGACCATTTGATTCATTTGTGCCAAGTTACAGGGGTTCTTTGCAAGAAAAAAAATTGTTGAATATGAAGTTTTTTTTTTCTATGCAACATAGTGTCACTTTGGCTTTCATTGTTTCAGCTTATTATGATTTTCAACGGGATAAGAAAAAGTGTGAGCTACTAAAAGGGGACCAATACCACAGTGACAGTGGTGACAGTGGTGGTTAAGGTAACCAAGATGGCTGAAAGGGCAATGGTAGAACCCAACTCAAAATGCTCTCATAATGGACTAAAAAACACACATGCGACTAGTGCTAGGATTTAATTGGTATACCGCTGAGAGTTATTAATGTTATGACATGCTCCAACTGAAACGTTGATAGTTTTACAAAAAAGGCTGTGGCAGGGGAATACATCTACTTTCTTCAGTGTAGGACAACTGAGCATTCAGCAGACACCTCTCCCCATCGGATTCTTAACCTGGTTAAGTGAACTCACAATTTGTCTTTCATCTAACACTTTTGCATCCAAACATTTGCTAATGATTCAGCCGCCTCCTGTCATATGCTAGGTAAATTGATCTTTATTATAATGTTGATTATTCTATGTAATTACCCAGTATCAGTTTAGCAAATGGATCACTAACTTGTTAGTGACACACAAACAGTAAAAATCACTACGTCTATTTTTTTCCCCAATCTTGATATTTCTTTCCTTCTTTAAATTTTATTATGTTCATATATTTACTAAAAATTGAAAGGCTTGGCAACATTTCCCTGAGAATTCAAAGACGAGGAGACAATTGAAAGCTGCATAAGCCTAGTGCTCTCTACTAATTAGACTATTCATTACCTATGCAGCTTGTTCAGCCTCTTATGTATATGATAAAGTTTTGACATATTTCGCACATGCAATTCATAATTTACATATACTATTGGCCATGCTAAGTCAACAACAGACTCTGATAAATACAATGGAAACAGATCCTTATTGACTGCTTAATGTGCTCTTACTTCAAAAATTATTCATATAACATGTAAACATAAAACAAAAAAGAGAAATAACTTTTACCTCTATGGCATCAGTTTTCTCAGATGATTTGAGATAATCTTCTGATCCCACCTCCATCAAGCCATCAGCATGATCAGTCATGAATGCCCGTATGGCCTTTGTTATCTGCAGCAATGAGCTAGTCTGCAAGAAAAAAGAAGACTTTCTTAGAGGAAAATATTGATAATGAGAGGGCACTGCCAGGAAATGAATATGGTGTCATTAACCTTCACTACATATATAGGTACATCACGAGATCTAGCTACGGATTGAATCCGTGGATTCTTCTTGAGCCTAGACTGTAAAGCAAGTAGCGCATCTGCCTCGCTAATGTTATCAGTTAATTGAATGGCATCATCCAACTTCAACTTTTTAATCCCTTGTATGACGCTTGCCTCCACTATCTGAATAATTGTGCATTCCGTCAGTTCCATATCAAGTTGTTTCTTAATTTTGATACAATATAGCACATTCCAGGAATCAGAATTAACTGAAATTTAGCTGAAGGTGATATCTAATTTCACTTTACAGAACCAATAGAACTAAAATAATGCAGAAACACAATCCACCAATAGAAATTATAATCTTAATTCTCAAGTCCTTGACAGTGATTTATGTTAATTCCAAATTCCATCTTTTGCTGCTTTCATAATCAGGGTAAGGAAGTTCACATTTTAGTTGGGCATACTATACTTACATACCATTGACCTTCGAATTTTATTGAATCTACAGGCATAATAAAATTGGTACAAAATATGAAGTAAACTCAACAACATGATATCACGTACACTAAATTACTCACAATTGGTGCCATTGGGTCAGCCAGTATATTATACCTTGGCTCCTACTCACCCAAGCCCAAGGAAAGTAAAGGACTAAAGTAACGAGTTCATCAGCCAGACATGGTGAAGTTGATGGGGTCAACCTCTATCATTGGCCAGGACCCCAATGTTTGGCTCAATGATTCGGGGATACAAATTCTTCTTTAATGGAGCTGGGCATAAATAAAATGAGATGACAGAGAGACGTGCTCCCACTGAAGCTCATCCTTCAACGGTAAAATATTGAATATTCAACAGCTATTCAACTAGTTTTAGATTTCTTTCCTTTCATCTAAAAATGGTTTCCACAAATAAGACTGAAAGTACACGATAGAACTAAATCCAAAAAAGCAAGATTTTCCGTGTTACTTTCTTTCTTTTTCTTATTTTTTGATTCTACTTCTTGGAACACATGTTTTGATATGATGGGCTTCCAAGCATGCTTCATTTGTCTGTTGCAATGAAAAGGCATCAATATGACACATGCTCATATTACCAATTACTTTGAACACCTCCAAGGATAGGCCACATTGGACCCAATCCTGCAGAGTAAACCTCAGACGCTGCCAGTTAACCGCTACATTTGAATTCATAAAGTGTCCACCAAAATTCAAACCCAATATCTCCAAGTTTACAGCTGGTTCTCAAGTCTCATTCTCATTCCCCTAGGTTACACTTTAGGGTTTAAAAGGTAAAAGGATAAATGGAAATGTTGCATGAAAATATTCTTATCCAGTAACTTTATTGGCAATTTTGCTTAATAATTAATCACTTATCACATATAGTTTTTATTAAGGAAATCTAACCTATGCAGGCAGGTGTCAACAAACAGTAAGATTCAAAATTTCAAATAAATAGAACTGTTTATAGACGGTCTTACTTGAAGGTCTAAAATGAAGGGAGGTGATGTCTCACCCCATAGGCATACATGCGAAGTCGTGTCTCATTTTCCACAGCTTCATCTCCCATGCATGAAGAAATTTCATAAGTTATCTCACTACGGCCACTTATTGCATCCGTCATCTCGAAAGCATCTCCATTAATAATCTCTTCTTTACCATCGGTGGAAGTGTAATCAAGGGGTTCCGGTTGCATCATTTCCACTGACCCATGAGAGTTTGTCTTGCGAACTTCAAATTTTGGGATACGACCTATGCAATAAAGGCAAAATAAGAGGACATATTCACGAAATCAACATCATTTTATAAAGCACTTTTGAGTTTGAGGCAATGCCAACGGAAGAATAAAAATTTACCAGATAGAATATTATCCACCGTTGCTTCCAGGCTACAATGAATCCGCAACTCAGTCTGTGAAATTATCTCCACCCCACAACTAAAAGTTGAAGGTCCTTTCCTCTCCAGCACCGTCTTCTGAACTCTCCTCCGGTTCGCTTCTTCATCCCCAAGCGTCACGCTCTGCAAATTGATCGCACTAATTTAACTGATTGAAAAGTCATAATAATTGTGTTTCCCTTTCCTACTCAGGTCACCCATAACTGACAGTATATGTAAATGTAAATACACATAAAAAAATACACTTGCGTGCGTTTTGATATATATTATGTATATGGGTATATGTGTGTGTGTGTGTATATATATATATATAGAGAGAGAGGGGGGGGGGGGGGGGCGGGAATGGAGAGAGTTAGTATATTGATGACACAATGAGAATTCTGGAAAATTGAAGAACAAGCTCAACAAAGAGATTGAGAAGTAAAGAACTCAAAGGCAGAACAAAACGAAGAGATTGACATCACTGGCAATCAAATCCTATCTTCCTCCGTCAATGCACCGATCTTTAAGTTACATATAATATATGACAAACCAACACATATGTACGACAACTTCTGACCATGAGAACATTATATAAGAATCTTGTGACACAATGAGAAACAGTATAAGTGTGAGGAAATGCGTGTGGACTTGAATCCTATCTTCCAGTCTCACTGCAAGATCGTTCAAATCCATATAAAGATAGAATGATTTTATTTACACACCAAGATTTGTTATCTTTACACCAACAATTTTCTCCATATAAGTTTACACCATTTTTATCTAAATTTACATCATATTAATATTATTAACCCTAAAATACCCTTGATTTAAGTTTCCAGTATACAAAAATGTTATCTTTACACACAAATCCATAAAAATAGCTGACCCCATACATGGACCCCAACATCCACTCAACAAAGAATCGGAAATTAAAGACAGAGGCTTCATAGAACGAACAAGCATGACAACACGAAGGCTGTTTCGTTGTTATGCTCAAGCATGTCATTGTAAGTAGTGTATGTCCTAGGCTTGCTACAAGAGTAGCCCCCTCTGTCTAAGACTGTTGATGCGATTTATGTATAGAAGCACAGAAGTTGTAGGGTCTCAACCTTAACCCAATAGCATACAATACATATTCTTGGTTATAGATATATGGACAAGTCAGAAAAGAGAGTTGTTTCGCTTGTAAAATGAGTCCTAATTCCCCCAACCTTCGCTGGTAGGTCTTTACCTTAACTCAAACAGAAGAAGAGAACACAAAGAAGCTTAGCACAACGGACGACATTAATGAGACATATAATAGCAAGGAACACTTGTTAAATGAGAATTATTGCCGATATCTATGATCAGCATCCAACTATCCTTTCCTCTATTTGGGTCATCAACGACCTCATTCCTCCAGCCTTTCAATGTTGACAATGGTGTTTCCATGTTTTTGATGCTCATATGTATTTCTAATCTCCTTCTTGGACTCATTATATTTCATCTTCTATAGTATCCCAATGATTTCCCTCACAGTTGAATTGAAATGATTTCTAGGTTGTTTGTAGACTTATAACTTTCTAATTCAACATGTTTATATGTATTTAATTTTTTTATTTAAGGACATATTAGGTATTTCATACAGGGATATATATGTAAATAAAAAAATTAATAAAAGTGGTGTAAAGATAACAAATATTGGTGTGCAAATAAAATCACTCATAAAGATATGACAAACTGATACACATGTATGACAACTTCTACCATGTGAACATTATATAATATTCTTGTGATGCCATGAGGCACGGTAAGAATGCAAGGAAATGCACATGGGATTATTATCTCATCTTTCCTGTTTATCTCTTTCAAATATTCTTTTTTCGAACAAGAGATAAATGCATTTAGAATGGGAGAAGTACAAAAACTATGTGCGAAGGAATCTTTCAAAGAAAGCAATTATAGAACTAATCAGAAATATCACATGTGAGTTTGATCTTCAAATAAAAGTACCCCAACTTTACACACTGAGATCATGACTCTGCAAAGAGAATTTTTCACCTCAACTTTATGCCTTCTTTCTTGAACTCTTGACCCCCCGCGGCCCCTCTTCATTTTTTTCATTTAGTTCCCACAATTTAAAAAATAATTTTTTTCTCGTTTCTCCCTTATTTGAACCATCTCTACCTCCATGCTCTGGGAGATTTTCATGAAAGAGCATAATTTTGAACTTCCTTCCAAGGTTTCTTCCAACTCTTTAGTTTATTTTTCAGCCATCTACAAACTAAAAACCCATAAATAAATTAAGTAGAGCCCTACAAACTTCTTTGCATGCCATGACCCATTGGTTCCAGATTTTCAGAGAGCTTAAGGGTGAGGAAGATAAAAATATGCTTCAACCACTTGCAAGATAAGGGGGGCTGCGGGTAAGGGAGAGAAAATACACATACAGAAACAAGCTTAGTTTATATGGTCTTGGCTTGGCTATTATAACACAGCACAAACTAACCTACTCTGCGCTATCATCGCTATGAAAAATTGATTTAATGCTGGATACAGTTTTACTTTTGGAGAGCAAAAAACTAGCAATAAATGGACTACAATCTTTGGAGAGAATTGTAATATGAGATTGAATAAGGAGCAAAGGCATCATCGCAGACTAGGAAACCAAATGAAAGAAATATAGTGATACAAGCTCCATCTTTTTGAACAATGTGACGGGAAGGGAAAAAAATTAATTCAGCATACAAGTCCAAGTACATATTCAAAAGGTTGCCATTCATGAAAAGATGATTCACTCAACATTAGGTTTATATTGTTTTAGTTGAAAAAACTTGACCAGGAAATGAATATAAGTTGGAAAAAGTGAGCATACTCTAGAAGTCTCTAATACATTCTTATCTGTTGCTCTTTCAAGTTAGTTCAATCAGTGTCACTATTAAATACTGGTCACTTCACCAGTTAGGCAAAGAAAACGCTCGTGTCTGAAGAACACTCTACATATCATAGATGGGCAAGTGCCTTTTAATGAGCAAAACAAAAACTAATTCACAATCTTTCTTCTCCTCTTATTTTTCCGTAATAAGTGAAGGGTTACTACGATTGGAACTTAAGACATTATTTGTGACATCATGATATAAATATCTCACCTGTACTCCTCCAACAAGCATCTCCAATGAAGGATTCATTACCAAATTTTCTATTGTAACTCCATGGGCAGTGGCCACAAGCTGAATTCCACGTTGTGCAATTGTGCTAGCAGCCATTGCTTCAAGTTTTGTGCCGATTTCATCAATCACAATCACTTGTGGCATATGATTTTCAACTGCTTCTATTAATACCTGAATACCACAAGATTTCGACAAAGTAATCAATAATGGAGTGTATCACAGATTCTTGTGCCCCACAAACGGGAAAAAAAGTTAGTGAACATAAAGGAACCCAAAATAAAACAATACCAATTGTCATAGAAGAAATATGACAATCACCGACAGGCATGTCTGTGTACAATTTAGAATTCATTCATTTATTGTCAACAGAAAACACGTGAAGCACAATTTTCAAATCATTTTAAGGTTAAAGTGCAAAATACTACATTACTGGACAAATTAATAAACCAACTTCTGTCTTCTTGATTTGAACACAAAAGGAAAACATATAAAAATATATGTGGATTGGGGGGAGGGAGTTGCAGATTTAGGTAAAGATGGCTATGTCCATTTATTTAGTGTTTTCTTAAATAACTTTGAAGAGATAGCCGAGTCCTCAATCAGATCAAAAGCACAAGTCCTCTTTTAATGTAACATCTTTTTATTCCAAGCAATTTCAGCTAAGGCTGAACTAGAGATAAGACAATTGTTTGGAGGCCCTTTGCTTAGTCACCATGTAGTTTGTGTTCACACCAATAAATTATTCCATTAAAAAAAATTTGTTTCCACAACAAACAAATTTGTGACATTTAGGAGAACTATGCAATCTCATAACCAAGAAAATTATTCAATCATGTTCACACCCCTCTTTAGACAAACACATTCGATGGACTGCTCACAATTGAAATGGAAAGATGACTTCTAGTTTATACCTTATGTTGCATATCAGAGTTAGGAACTTGCATCCTGCGAGCGTTTCCAATACCTGCATGAGGTATATCACCATCACCACCTATCTCATTTGAGGTGTCAACAATCATGACGCGTTTCTCGTAATCATTTGCCAGCATTCGAGCTATTTCCCTGGAAATATATGATAACTAGGATATTGTAAATTGTAATGACATAGCACAAACTGCAGCAATGATTCAAATAGTTATGAATTATATCTGAGTTTTAGGAAACACTCAAGGACACTTTTAGGGTTTGCAGCAACATAGTGATAGAAAGTTTCCTCCTATTAAGCCACAATGCAAGACAATCAATGAATAACAAGGCTTGACAATGTGACCCATATTTTCCTTCACAGCCAGCTATCACATCCCTTGAAACTGAGAAATTATAAGCATGTAAGTTTTTAATTAAGAGATTGAAAAAGAGGATAGCCAGAAGTGTTGAGATTGTGGAGCCTATTTTATGTAGGGGTAATATAGTCTTATACCTAGGCTTCGCAGTAGCCCTAACCGTAAAAGGGTGCTTATATTTAGCAGCAGCTTTATTTTGGCTGTTGAGCATAGTGGAATCCAGCGATCCATGGACGTAGCCTGTTCTTAGGGCGAACCACGTAAAAATCTTGTGTTTTCGTCTTTATTTTCAGTTCTTGATATTGCTTTATTCATAACAACAACTAGTATCAGAGGACAAGGTTCGGGTGAGAGCAATATTAGGCATTGATCAATCTGCACACGGAATCGATAAAAACTCAATAGAACTGATTTTGCATATTGGAGGATGCAAATCGAAGACTATTAATATTGCATGGTGGAGGATACACCTACCTCTTTTGGGTGAGAAACCAGAATCGATGTATGATGCAGGCTGGAAGTTTCTTGATCAACAGGTGTTGGGAGTCATTCAACTAACACTGACACGGAGACGGAGCATTGCACACAACGTGGCGAAGGCTGAAACCATGATGGGATTGATAGAAGTCTAGTCAAATATGTATGAGACACTGATAGGATTGTCCCACATCGAAAGATATGGAAGCTAAGATGTTGTTTATAAGGGGAGGTATAGGCCTCCCTTAGTACCCAAGGTTTTCTAGTATGGGCTGGGAGGCCTTGGGTACAGCCGGCCCATATGGGTGGGTGTCGGTTGGGCCTTGGGTGCTGAGCGTGTATGGGCACGACTCTATCAATGGTATCGAAGCCAGGTTCCTGTTGTGCCTTCAACTTGGGACCGTGTCTGCGGAGTGGCCGGCCATGGTGCTTGACCAACGGGGATGCGCCTGCCGGAGTGGTCGGCCATGGTGCTCGACCAACGTGGGCGTTGGTCTTGAAGGGGAGGGTATTGATAGGATTTTCCCACATCGAAAGATATGGGAGCTAAGATGTTGTTTATAGGGGGAGGTATGAGCCTCCCTTAGTACCCAAGGTTTTCTAGTATGGGCTGGGAGGCATTGGGTACAGCCGGCCCATATGGGTGGGTGTCGGTTGGGCCTTGGGTGCTGAGCGTGTATAGGCACGACTCTATCAGACACCTACCGCAATAACAAGGTGCATCTAATGAAGAAACTCCCCAATCTGAAGATGGGTGAAGACACTGCCCTTGCAACGCATCTAAACAAGTTCAACAATGTTGCCATCAATTATCCACTGTTAAGATAGAGTGTGAGGATGAAGTGTGCGCCTATATTGTTCTGGTGTCTCTACCAAACAATTGGGAGACCATGAGAACAGCAGTAAATACTTATTCAGGCAAGGAAAAGTTAACCTATAGTGGTGTAAGAGATCATATCGTGAATAAGAATCTCGAAGAAAGTATGCTGGAGAAACCTCAACCTCTGGAAGCAAGGGGCAGAGTGTCTGATAGAAATTCTAGTCATGGCGGGTCAAAATCGAGGCAAGTTAGAAACCAATCGAAATCCGGCCAGAGGCGAGAGGGTTTGTTGGAATTGTGGCAAGCCTGGCCACAAGTACTGCAGAGCTCCAAATAAGGACAACATAAACAAAAATGCCAATGCAGTGACTGATGAGGTACATGATGCATTACTATTATATGTTAATAGTCTTGTCGATTCCTGGATTTTAGATTTGAGAGCTTCTCTTCAATCTACTGCACACAAAGAAATCGTTGAGAATTATGTTAGTAGTGATTTTGAGGTGTATTTAGCTGAAGGTGAAGCTTTGAACATTGTGGGTATGAGAGAAGTTCATATCAAAGTCCGAATGGATCTGTATAGAAATTACAGTGGGGCGCACAAGGTCATTACGGATGGGGTTATGTCATGTCCTTGAAAAGTGGATAGTGATGAAAACACTCCCTTGGGAACACGTTTTAACACAGTGGCAGTTTCCTATTGGGTCCAACTAAATCTCTGAAATTACATTGATGCCTCAATTACCACTTGATCAAAGGGGATGAAGCGACACAATGTAGAAAACCAGAGAGAAAATAGATGGCTTCTTTCATAGTAGCTCCTGAAAATGAACGAGAAGAAGGTTCTGGAGACAAAGGAGGTGTGTGAAGGAGAGAAGCATCTAAAGCAGGGAAGGTATGTGAAGAGAGAAGCACCTGAAGCAGGGACACGGCCATTTCCATTCCGTCCCTCAAAAAAACAAGAAACTGCCTGGACACATGTCCGACACATGTCTGGGCCGTGTCCCAGCAGTGTCGTTGTCCGACTCCTGGACGTCGTCTTTGTAGAAGTGTTCATGCTTCATAGATTGATACTAATACCATTGCAGTTTTTGAATTTGAAAAGAAGTATGGATTGTGGCATCGAAGTTAGGACATATTGATGGCGGATTCAAGAAGTATTGTGCTAAAAGAGTGATGACAATGAAGAAGACCATCCTTGGAACAACACAACAAAATGGTGTCACCGAGCGAATGAACAAAACCTTCAATGAATATGCTAGGAGCATGAGATGGCATATGGGATTGCCAAAGACGTTTCGGGCTGATGAGTTAGCACTACAACATATTTAATCAACCGTGGACCATCAGTTTCTTTATAGTGCAGAATATCCGAGGAAATGTCGACCGGGAAAAAGGTGAACTATATTTTCTGAAAATATTTGTGTGTCTCATATGTTCATAATGATACCATTGGTAGAAGTAAACTTGATCCAAAATCTGACATGCGTTACTTTATTGGATATAGTGACAAGAAGTTTGGTTAACCAAGTCGGAAGATTATAAGGAGCAGAAACGCGTTTTCTATGAACAAATGATGTACAAGGATAAACTAGGAACGGAATCTCGAACCACTAGTCCCTAAGGAAAGATGATAGAAGTTGCTCAATTCAAGGATTTGCCAGTGATTGATCTTCCGGTCAATGACATAGTACGTTGCCATGACAAAGGCAAGCAAAGAGATTGTGTGGTTACAAGGTTTTCAAAAGGAGTTGAGTCAGATGCATGAGAAGAGTACTTTACATTGTGACAGTCAAAACTATTCAACTTGCAAAGAACCCAGTGTTTCATGCTAGAACGAGCACATTCAGATTCGAAACCACTTTATTCGATCAGTTATCAAAGATGGAGTCTTGGCACTTGATAAGATCCAAGGAAGTACGAATCCAACAGATATGTTGACTAAAACAATGATTGAAGCTTTGTTCGGCTTCAGTTGGTGTTTTAGCCTAAAGAAGTATGATTGACTCATCGGAGTATTCATTGTGTTTTTGGGAGCGGTTTGATGCAAGGTATGGAACAGTCTCCAAGTGGGAGAATTGTTGAGATTGCGGAGCATGTTTTATGCGGGGTTATTATAGTCTTATACCTAGGCTTCACGGTAGCCCTAATTGTTAAAAGGGGGGCTTGTATTTTGCAACAGCTTTCTAATATGTCGTTTTGGCCTTTGAGCATAATGGAATATGGTGGTCCATGGACGTAGCTATGTTCGTAGGGTGAACCACGTAAAAATATTGTGTTTTCATCTTTATTTTCAGTTCTTGATATTGCTTTATTCCTAATAAGAGGTATCATGCCAACAGTCATCAAACATATAATATTGGAAAGTAGGAACTCCTTTAAACATTGTTGGGCAGCAACAAGATATGAAACAAAAGTCCCACCACACAGATTATAATTACAATCAAAGCATTTTGGTTTTTCTGAAAAATACCTCAAATAAGCCGAAGATATCATTACATGGGCTAAGTGTTGAAATTAAATTGATAATTCTCTCTAACATAAACACACAAGAGACAGGAAAAGTGATTAATATGCAAATTCACTCAAGGTAGTATTTCATTTCATCTCTCTTAATCTATTACATTCAACTACGTCACATATATATATATACACACATATATATATAGGTATAGCATAATACAAAAATCAACTTGAATTCTTCTTCTCCATGTCATCTTATCTTTAAAGAGTTCAATACCACACTAAATTTAGCCAACTCTATGGAAAAGAAAATTTGCTTACAATAAACTAAGGCATCAAAATAGATTGCCAATAGCAAACTAACCACGCCCCAAATGCATTACTACCTTTGAGTCAAACCAAGTGACAAGGCTCCAGCCAGGGCAGGATCTCATATGTATGGAGGCTTATCCCTTCATTGTAATCAAAAATGTTTTCATGATTTTAACACATCAGGCCAGCATGTCAATGAAACAACTCAACAACCTTACTTTTGTGCTACGAATTACCTTTCATTCTGAGATATTTCATTAATGTAAAAATTGGTTCTCTACATTCTATTTTGCAACATGTGTAAAGAAACAAAGATCAAGCTCTTAAATTATGATATTCAAGCATATAAAATCTATGAGCAATAAGATTAACCAACCTTATAATCGTAGTTTTCCCTACCCCTGGTGGTCCGATGAGCAACAAAGAAGCCCCATCTTCAACCAAATCTCGTAGCAAATTAGCGCTACCTGATATTGCTCGACCAACACGACAAGTTAAACCAATAATAGATCCCTTCCTATTTCTGATGGCACTGATACGGTGTAACGTCCGGCTGATGCCCGCTCGATTGTCAACTGCGAAATCTCCAACCTGCAGTATGCCAAAAATATGTACTTTAAGACAGAGGAGCTTTGCATCTCACATTTGAATATATCAAATACACATATAATGAGTTCAACATGGCACAACTTTAAGAAATATTTAGCCTTGTCCCCACCAAAAGAGCAGCTGAATCAACCATGATAAAACAGGATACCAGTTCCAGACATTACGAGAATTGTAAGGATTAGAGCCATTGGGCTACTATGTAGGAGCATACACGAGTAGACTGCTATTCTTTGATTGTTTTTTATTTATAATTGCACTTAAATTTCCTTTGAACGCAAAATAAACATTATTGGAGCCTCATCAGCATTTTATCAAACTCCTAGCAAGCAAAAACCAGAAAGCAAAGTATGAAGAAATCAAGCATCAAGAATCCTCTGACCTGTGAAGTAGCATGCTCAAGATCCTGAACAGTGATGGGACAATCAGATAACACAAAATCCCCAGACGGGAACCGCGCCAAAGGCTTGCGACCCAGGTCCATAACCACCTCGATCAAATTCTCGAGCTCTTCGTGGTCGCTGCATTTCCTCCGCATCTCTTCGGGCAAAAGCGCCAAAAGCCGTCCCAATTCGACATCGAAATCATCTTCAGCCACCGACACCACCGAAGTCAAAGAGGAGGAATAAAAGCAAGAGATGAACCCCTGAAACCTGCAGAGCTTCCGGGTGAAGATATATGGGTTGGGAGAGAAGTGAAGGGTCGTCCTCAGTCTGGATTTCGTACACAGCGGAGGTCGGTGGGTGAGATGCTTTGTTGGTAAGGAAGGTAAAGAATTTCGAGGCAGAGAGTAACAGAGCATCTGTGATTTTGGCGCGTAAATTGGAGAGGTATGCGAAGGTGGATGATCTGCATTTCGACGGAATTGGGGTTTTCATTTTGTTCATTTATCTGTTTTTTTTCGATGATAATTACATAGTAAACACCTAATCCGGTCCACATATTTTATTTTTTTTAAATATCGGACAGAAATAAGTTTGTTAAAATGATATATATCCATAATTTTATTATCCATAAATTTACATAATCTATATCATAAGCAAAAAGATGCATGTCACATAAATTAAAAAAACAAACTTATTTTATTAAATAAGTCACATAAGCATGCTTCCGATATGTTTGCAATTGAAATTGATGGTCCACATATATAATTTGTTTTAAAAAAGAAAATTCAAATGTTTTATTTATTTGTTTTATTATTTTAGCTAGGGATCACACAACATAGAAAAGCTTATAAGAATAAACTGATTGAAAAATAATTTATTAATTATAACAATTAATTTTATTTTATGATTTTTTGTCGTGCGAAATAGAATCTTATAATTTTAATACGTCGTGTCATGTGGAGGTAGCCAATAAATATTTTAATAAAAAGTAAAAATGAAATTTTTGAAATTTGTATGGAAATTGTATTTAAACTCTTATATAGTAATATATTAATTTGATTAGAATTCCATTATTTTAATATTAAGTTATTAACATAATATAAATATTGAAAATTAATTTTTTATAGGATTTGTTAAAATTTAAAATTTTGTTTTATTGTTGTTTTTCGTGCATTAATGGACTCCAGACTAATGTAATTCATCATTTATTTTGTTAAAGAGGCGATTAAATACACCACAATTTTTGTTACGGGAAATTTTATTTGCACACCACTAAAACACTGAGTTTACACCACTTAATTCACAATATTAGTTTACACCAAAATTTTATAAATCTACACAAAAAAATTAATGAATAGACCAAAATAACCTTGACTAGTAAAATATTATATTGGAAATTGTTAACTCTACACCAATAAACAAAACCCACAATTCTTTTCTCCAACCAAAGGAAATTGTGATCATTTCTCAATCAAGGTCAGACAAGTATTTTCCGATGAAGTAGAGTTCTTTGTCTTTTTCCCTTGATAACAATTAAAAAAATCTCTATTGTATATGAATGAATGACTTCGCTCATTAGTCTAGAAGAAAGCCCCTGCAATTGGATTGGAAAAACCACTGCCCCTGCAATTGGATTGGATTGGATCCGACAGAGACTTGATCGGAGATAGACGGCAATGGTGATGGCAGCGCGTATACGGAATTTACAATAATTAAAGCATTGATTTTTTTTTGCACCAAACCCTAACCCTAACCTTATTCAATTTTAAGATTCAGATTCTTTCTTTTTTGATTACTGGCTCAAGTTTTATTTTCCCTTTATTACATTTAATTTCTTTCACTTTTATTTTTTTTAGTTAAGGGTTAATATGTCATTCTAAATAAGGATATTTATGTAAAAAAAAATAAAAATAAAAGTGGTGTAAACTTAGTATATTAGTGATGTGTAAATAAAATTTCCCTTTTGTTAAATACACCACGTAAAATTTTTATAATTTTTAGACAATAATACCCCTTTATAATATCCCTAAAAAGTACATACTCAAATTTTAATATAAAGAACATTAAATATTGTTAAATACACCCTTAAAAAAATACACTACCATCATACATTTTTTGTACTCCTCTACTAAACTCCGTAATACAATCTCATATGCTCACAAGAATTCCACCACCACCAACATAGGGCTCGGCATCGGGCCGGGCCGGGCCGGCTATAAAATTAAATTGTTCATCATAGGATTCGAACTCGGAACTTTTAGATAGGAGAGTAATAAACTGACCAACAAGCCAAAACCACTTTCATGTTATTCTTGTCAACTAATTAAATTATTATCTTTACATACCACCTGTTATATTTTTAACACAATTAAATAATTTTAGTTTTACTTAATGAGTATTGATTTTAAATTTTATATTATACACATCTATAGTTTTAAATAGTTTAATTGTATACTTATTTTATAAAATCTTAGGATTTTAAGATTTTATCAACAGTTATGAGTAGATGGTCATATTATGGCTTTAGGGTTACTGCTTAGGTTTAGGGTTTAGGATTTAAGATATTTAGGGTTTAGGGCATTTAGGGTTTAGGGTCTTTAGGGTTAAGGGTTTAGGGTTTAGGGCCTTTAGAGTTTTGGGGTTTAGGGTTTTGGGTTTTGGGGTGTATAATATATATATATACATACACATATATATATTATATATTATATATACATATATATATATATATGTATGTATGTGTGTATATATATATATGTGTATATATATGTATGTATATATGTATGTATGTATATATATCTATGTATATATGTATGTATGTATATATGTATGTATGTATATATATGTATATATATACACAAATACACAGACAGTGTGCAATGTCTGTGTATGTATATATATATGTATGTGTGTGTGTATGTATATATATATGTAAATATATACATATTATATACATATAAAAATAAATAATGTCGAGCTTGGGTCGGGCTCGAGCTCGGGCCGGGCCAAAATTGGCCCGAGGTATCGGGCTTCGGGCCGGGCCCGACCCAAAAAATGGAGCCTAGGCCCGCCCAAGGGGTCAGGCCGGGATACCCAGGCCCGGTCTATTTTCAGGCAGGGCCGGGCTTTGGCCCCCGGGCTCGGGCCGGGCCTAGGCCCGCGGGCCAAATGGTGAGCCCTACCAACACTCTATTTTGCGCTAAAACTGTCTTACACGGAATTCAACATCTGCTTTGGTGTTTTATTGGCTGCTTTTTTCATACCTTTGGTTGCTGTTCTTCTCAAAGGTTGGTTCTTAGGCTGCCTCTTCTACTCGGTTGTTGTCTTTTCAATAGAGTTCGAATGGCTTCAGGCTTCTTCTTCTTTTCTGCCTTTGCTAGTTTGTTGGTTGTCTTCATAGCTGGTGCTTCTTCAACTGTTATCTCCAAGTTAGCTTCTTCTCTCCTAGGTTTTTTTTTTGATGTGCTTTGGGGATTGTCCTCCTGCTGGTGGTCTCTTTGCTGCTATCCTTAGTCCGAGGCCCAGGATCTCCTTTGTTAGAAAAGCTTGCCATCTCTTTGTTGTTGCTCTCTTCCCTTCTGCTTAGAAGTTTTTGGTTCATCTGTTTTTTTTTTTTTTAATGTTGTCCTCCTCCCGTTGTCTTTTTTCTTTAGGCTTTCTTTAGATTGATCCTCTTTGTTTTTCCTCAAGGAATATTCAGGTTGGGGCAGTTCAGCCATTGTCTTTTTCATCTTCTCCCTTCGCCCTTTTGTATTATTTTATTTCCTCTTTATTAATAAAATTGTCCGATTCATCAAAAAAAATAAAGGCTATAATAGTAAAATTGTGGTAGTGTATTCATAAAAACACATACATATTAAATTGATGTTGTGGTGTATTTAAGTTTGGAGTTGTATTTTAACAGAAAATGTGGTATATTTAACTACTTTAGTTCTATTCTAACGATTGTAACTTTTAAATTTTAAAATCTATAATTGGAGCCTTAAACTCCACCATGTCTTAGGTTGAAATAACATCCGTAAGTTATATTAACTTATGCACCTCAATCTCATCATTGATTTAAAACATATGAGGCCTAAAGTAGTGGGTCACACTTATTATTTCACTTTTGAAAACACTTAAAAAGTGGAGTGCGCAATTTATTAAGTTACGGACAACCGCATAAGAGAATTTATGTGTGTGTGTATATATATATATATATATATATATATATATATATATATTTATAAATAAATATTCTCTTATGCGGACACCCGCAAATTAACATAACTTACGCGTTTCTATCTCAGCCATTGAATTTATTGAACGGCTTAGATTAAAAAAATTTGGGTTGTAACACTTCAACCCGTTTTGGTGTCCTAACCCAACTCACGTACTTCTTCCTCCCGCTTTTACATCTGCATCAAAGAAGCAACACCAGCAATTGATTTGGTTTACACAGCTATTTTGCACGAGCAAATCGAATTGATTTTGCATCCAAAATTGTTCAATACAAAGAAAAGACTGAATGGAATGGCCAAAACAAGAATTTTGCACCATCAAATTGAAACAAGATCCTAAACAATAATTGTTACACAGAATCGAAACAAGATACTAAACAAGAATTGTTACCCATAATCCAAAAAAGACCCTAAACAAGAATTGTTCTATATGTAAAAACAAAACAAAAAATCAACTGAGATTTGTAGCCAAAATCCACATCGTATTCCTCCAGCGAATACATAGCATCGCAGTGAGATCCCCCTCAAGAAAGAGGATCGGAGAAAAAGGAAATCAATTAGTTTAGGAATATCTAGATTTGTAGCTAATACATAGCATCAGAGTGAGATCCCTCACCTCCAGAAGAAAAAGTAAATCAATCAAACGATAAAAGTAATCATTGAGACGAGCATATGGAAATCAATGAGGCCAGGGAGAAAAGCTGGAAATGATCATTTGCTTTTCTTTTTCTTCTCCTGGATATATCAGAAAGGCAGATTTACGACCTTCTTTCTCCTGGCCAAGGACTCAGCTCTTTTGCTTTGCTTGATGACGCCATCGTGGTGATGTCGGGGTGCTATTGCGACATCGTTCTTCCCCAACTTGATCTATTTTGTTAGATATGGTGGAACTGATATCAATGAGAACGTTTAGGGAGATCTGATTTCAAAGTTGTGGCGGTTCTGGTTAAGTGTCCATGGATTGTTGAGGGGGGATCTGGGAAGATGATGAACTGATGATTTTTTTTTGTCTTTTTTTTTTAAATTTTACAGATAGAAAAAAATGATTTGATTTTCCTTTAGTTTGAATGCCATGTCAGCAAAACCCATCCAATTTTCATTGGAAATGTGACTCAGGACAAAAAGATAAAAAAATTGACAGTTTAATGATAAAATCGACTGAGTTCATAATTTAATGATAGAATCGATAAAATCGTGATAGTTCAAGGACATAGATAATATTTTAGCCAATTTAAATATGTTCAACTTACTTTTGCTGGTATTACTCCCTTCATTATCTGAGAGAGAGATGGTATAGAGTTTTTGTTCTTGAAGTGGATTCTACAAATGTTGTTAATGCGGATGATTATCTTGAGTCTAGAATGTGACGTTTTGTAAGGGAGGTTAAAGTCTCTTATGGTTAATGTCGGGGTTACCAAATGTTAGCATGTTCCACGGTCTGGTAATGTTGTAACTCATTCCCTATCAAGAATAGCTAAGTATGGTAATAATAGGGATATTTGGATGGCTAGTTGCCCCCGGAAAGATGCGTTCAACTTACTCAATATTTCAATTGTGACTTATATAATTATGGTCAATAAGAATAACCATTTCTTATATTGTTTTGCCATATTTTAAAATACGAGTTGGTTTAAATGACAAAAATATACATTTTATTCCTCAACTATACTCTTTGCTTCATTTTTGTCCTTATTTTTTTTTACTCTTAAATCGTCCTTCAACTATTCAAAGGTACCTCATTCGTCCCTCAAATGATTTCGACATCAAAAAAATCATACGTGGTATCCCAATTGGTGTAATTTTTACACATGTCATCCCACTTAGCTTAAATTTTACAAATATCATCTCACAAAATCCCCAAAATACCTAAGTCTTCAAAATTCACAAACTATTTTAATGTATAGTTTAAACACTAAAAGTGCTCGATATTAATAATTTAGGGATAATATCGTTCACATTTGTCAAAATTTGTCAATTAGGAGCGCTTTGATATGCCAAATAAATGTCACCATGGATTTTTTCCATCACTAGAATGATGAAATAGATATCTTTCAATAGTTAAAGAACGAAGTTAAAAGCAAAAATGTTCAAGCATGAAAGTGAAATTAGGGGTATATTTGAATTTAAATCTCAAATTAAAACCTATTTGTACTTTTGTTGCATCTGCATCTATAGGAACTGGAGGTTTGAAAGAAGCGAGAAGCTAGAAATGGAGAAAGCGAATAGGGCGATGACGATATTGATGCGGACGAAGATAAGTGTTTCTGATGCTTTTATCCGCCTCGGAGAAACTAGTAATCGTACGAAATTTGTCTCTTTCTCTTCTCAAGCTTTAACCCCAAAATTCGCAATAGAGAATCGATGCCGTGAATTGAATACTATAAATGATGCAGTTGCTTTGTATAATCAAATGACTCATACGCATCCCCGACCTTCCATTGTCGAATTTGGTCGGTTATTGACTGCGATTGTGAGAATGAAGCATTATTCTACTGCGGTCTCCCTTTTCAAACATATGGAGCTGCTGGGTATCCGGCACAGTATTTATACCTTGAGTATATTGATTAATTGTTTCTGCCGCCTACATCGTGTGGATTATGGTTTCTCTGTTCTTGGTAAAACCTTTAAACTCGGCCTATCACCCGATATGGTAACACTCAATACCCTTATCAATGGATTGTCTATGGAGGGTAATGTTGCCCGTGCGACAAGGTTTTTTGTTGACATTGTTGATAATGGTTTCCAGCCTAATGCAATTACCTGCAACTTGCTTGTAAATGGCTTGTGTAAATTAGGCAGGACGAATGAAGCTATTTGTTTGCTTGAGAAGATGGAAGATAGGGGTTATAGGCCTGATGTGGTAACATATAGTACAATAATTGACGGCCTATGCAAGGATAATTTGCCCTTTGAAGCTTTAAATTTGTATTCCGAAATGGTGCATAAAGGCATTTCACCTACAATTTTCACTTACAATTCCTTAATTCAAGGTGCATGCAATTCAAGCCATTGGAAGGAGGCAGTGAGAATGTGGAATGAAATGTTGGGTATGGACATCAGCCCAGACCTAGTTACTTTTAATATACTGATTGATATGTTTTGTAAAGAAGGCAGGGCTTTGGAGGCTCACGTTGCTTTTAAAAAGATGATTGATTATGGCTTGGAGCCAAATGTTGTCACATACAGTGCCTTGATGGATGGATATATTTTGCAAGGAAAAATTGACGAGGCAATGAAAGTGTTCCATTTGATGCTTCAGAAAGGTTGTAGACCCAACGTGTTTACTTACAGCATTTTAATGAACGGATATTGTAAGAGTAAAAAGGTAGATGAGGCATTAAGCCTCTTAAATGAAATGTCTCAATGGGGATTGTGCGCTAACGTCGTTACCTACGATACTCTTATAAATGGATTATGCGAAGTGGGGCAGCTTGGGCTTGCTCAGAACCTTGTTAGGGAGATGCTTGCTCGTGGCCAAATTCCTAATGTAGTTACTTACTCAGCTTTGCTTGATGGCTTCTGTAAACATGGATGTTTTGATGAGGCAATTGAACTAATCAAGAAAATGCATGAAAGTAGTATAGAGCCTGATATTACAACATATACTATCCTTATCGATGGTATGTGCCGAATGGGAAGGCTTCATGTTGCAAGGAAGGTATTTTCTAGCCTCTTTATTAAAGGTTTACGGCCTCATGCATGTACATACTGTGTAATGATTAAAGGACTTTGCAAGGAAGGGTATTGCAGCGAAGCATATGAATTGTTCAGAAAAATGGAAGAGGGTGGGTGCTTACCTGAAAGCTCCTCTTATAATGCAATAATTCAAGGTTATCTCCATAACAATGATACATCAATGGCAAAGAAACTTCTTGTGGAAATGGTTGGCAAGGGATTCTCAACTGATGCGTCCACTGCAGATATGTTTATAGATATCATATGCAGTGGTCTACTGAAATCATGGTAGTGAAAACATTGTAAGTTGATTTGCAATTTGTCTAAATGTCGTTTATATATGTAACGCTTACTATACTACTACAATTCACATCTTTTCCATCTATGAACTAAATTCCTTTGCCTTTTCTTTTTGTTCTAGAAATCAAATGTGCCATGCTATTGTCAATTACTTTGTATCGATAGTTTTCGATTACTTTTATTTTTTTTCCTTTTCTTTAAAGCCTAAACATGGAACTTCCCCCCTTTGTAGATGGAGTTTTCTTCTTCTTCTTCTTCTTTTTTAATTTCTTAGCTAGTATTCGTGATATTTAGAAGTTCTTTTGACATAGCTAGTTCTCTGATGATTTATCATAGACTATGTATGTCCATGCCCAATTTTTGGACTTGCAATATTATTGCATGCTAGATCATGCAATTGAAACTTATTCAGATCATAATTATCCAAGCCTTGTCCCAATCTTTTTGAGGTTGGCTACTTGAATCCATGATAGAAATCGTCGAATCGATGAGAATGCACTATGGGGATTCCATTTCTCAAACTTATTCAGTATGTGGAAAAATAACCATACACAATTGCATGTTTACTTCATAATGTGCTGCGTATTCATCAAATTTTCCAATTCATTTGTTTTTATTTTTATTTTTGAGTTATGCGTCGTAAAGGGGATTGTGTGATGACATTGGAACGTAGACTACTCTTGTAAGTGGTTATGCCAAGTGGGGTCACTAATGCCTGCCCAAGATCATCTAAGTAGATGCTAACTCTTGTCAGGAGTCATCCTGATGACTCAATGGCACTATTCGAAACGATGTAAGGAAGTGGTGTGGAACCTTTGTTGGAGAGTGTGCACTAAAGTCAATCATATGATGATTCTTTAGCACATTATATTATCATGGATATTTTATTAATAAAGTTATTTTTAGTTATTGCAATTATTTATATCTGTGTAGTATGAATTATTGTAATAATGTCCCTAGAATATAATGTATATTCTTAAATGTCCTTAGCCAAATATTATTGTTAACAGGGACGACAATAATGTGTAGAGGCTAATATGTGCTTGATTAATATATGATATTAAGTCAACATGTAGGTACATAAATTGGAGAATTTATGTACTGGATCGACCCACCATGAAATCATTACATGGATCGTGTTATGGATGTCATAAATAATTTCATTGTGATGATGGTGTTTTGTAGTCCTTCGACCTGAGATCACCATTGTTCCCGACATAAGAAATTGTTCATTTTGACACTATCAAACGTTGCCCTTAACAAGGTGGCTATAAAGGTGGTGATCAGGTGTATAATAAATTATGTAGAGGGATGTGAGTGATCAAGATGGAATTTGTCCTTCTCATAACACGAGATTGATATCTAAGGCCTCTTGATTGAATAGAGCTGATAAATGCATGGCCATGCTCAAATGAGTTGATATAATGATATCAATGTCATTTGTTTTGATTAGCTTATTCGGGAATCAGGAAACATTGATTGAGCTATACGAGGGTGACATATCCATGTCTCGTGTTCAATCAAGATATCGAGGATAAAAGAATTTTACAATACGGTAACATTAGTCGCGGTAAAGGTTGAGTCAAAACATTGACTTTCTCGTAATTTGGGTAGCAGTGATATGTTGCTAGACATCACTCACTGCTTGTAATTCTAAAATAGGATTTTATAATTACTACCAACATTACGGGAACCTACAGGGTCGCACACTAAGAATGATAAGCAATACGGAACGTAAAATTCATGAGATGAATTTCATATTTAATGTGAGCAATTTTTGGTCCTAGTTGGACTAGGATATTTTGACTTTGGTATTGATAAATTTCTAGAAACCAAGAGAAGTATTTGAGTAGGACTCAAACAGTTTTGGAATTCTATTTTATCTCATTTTCTTTACATATATAAAGATATATATATATATACACACGTTATATATATATAGATATAGATATATATATAAACTTAAAAGGTTTGAACGTGTTATATATATATATGTATATGTTTACAAATATATATAAAAAAGATATATAATCAATATAATACATATATATATATAGTACGTTGCACATATATAGAGATATTCGACAAAAAGAAAAAAAAAAGAAGAAGGGGAATATAGGGTTTTGTGAAAACACAGAAGTCATACGTGAGTTTTTCTAAGAAGAAGACTGAGAGTCTTTCGAAAGGAGTTCTCCTATTTTGCTCACTGTACTGATTCAAGGTGTTGAATCGGATTTGAATACGGCGGGTTCGTTTCGGTCTAGCAACCGGAGGGCTCGTGAGTTTCGTTCGTGGACGTGAGACGTACACGAAGATTTGTCGTTCGTGTGGATACCGTAGAGGCACGATCAGAGAAGTTTGTGTTCGTTGTATGCTTCGGCAGTACGAAAGGCGCGCTACAAGGGTAACTATTCTAAACCCATAATCGAATGTTGTTTTTAAACAGATCCTCGGATTAGGAATCGAAAATTTTTATTCTTCCGCTGCTTGATCGTTGTTCGATTCCTTTCAACCTTGTATTGAAACATTTTACCATTCCTTTTTTATGTGAAAAAACTGAAAGTTTGATGTTTCAAGAGAGTTGTTTTCCAATTCGTAAAAAGATATGTTGTGAATATTCTGGCAGTCATGTCCTAACTGATTTAAATGTTGTTCCTAGATTTTCTCCTTTCAGTTTCCAGCACTATTTCTTAAACTAGTGAACACGTTTATTGAGTATTTTACCTTCTTTCTGCAAATTGTATCATGTCATGAAGTTGCCATACCTTCTGCAAATTGCAAATTGTATCATATCTTGAAGTTGGCATACATGTGATCTTGTATACCTCCAAAATTTGACTGTTTTCATGAGTATTTATAAATACAAATTGCATGTATAAAATTTTAAATGAACTAGAATGATCTTCCATTGAAACAACAAGCTTTGAACCTTGTCTTGATTTTTCTTCCACAAGTCAGGTTATATTTTTGGGAGCTGGGTTAGTTAAAGTCAGGAAGCTATGTGGTTGATATGTTAGTGAAATAGAAACAACAGTGATGATGGCAGATGCTGGTCCTCACCAGCCAAATGCGGAGTTTATTCAACCCAGAAACATCAGTGATGATGCTGGTTGTGTCTCTGATGGGATTTGAAATGTGTGTGTAGTTAAAGCCAGAGCTCAATCTTACAGAAGTATTTATTATTTGTTGTTGTTGTTACAGGGACACCATGGAAACTACCTGGAGGAGGATTTAGCCTTTTTGTGCTGGTTTGAAGCAACTTGATTGAAGACTATGGACAGTTGAGGAGCAGCAAGCATTTTTGACGGGTGTGAAACAACTTGGGATGAGTGAATGGTGTGAAGGTGTTGAAGGAAGTTTGTGGAAACATAGACTTAAACTTGCAGGCTATAAAAACAGTTCAAGGTTTCATTCAATTTCCCCAATCTCTGTGCAGATTACTCCTCTTTCAATTTACATAGTTGCATACTAATTAATTATCCAACTTTCCTATGCCATAATTCGCATACCATGGATAAGATCTAATCAAAGCCAATTCAATCTAGATTGTTTTTAATACTTTCTTAGCCAAAAATGAGAGATGCATGATGAAATTTTTAATGGGTTTTCACCGGGTTTTGGCATAGGTGCCAGACGGTTTGGACTGGTGCATTCTCCAGCGCTTGCAGGGTATATCCTGATTCCAGATGATGAATTATAGAAGATTATGCTATCCATATATTCCAAACTTCCATTGTAATGCTTCCAATGCTCAACCTGAGCCACTAGTTAAAGTGATAAGAATTGTGTGTATCACCCTCGTCAACCTTGGTAACCAGGGTTTGTAGTGTGTCTTGATACACGATTTTTTTTTTAAATGCACAATCATTTATCTATGACATTATATATGTTGTAATAAGTTTGTGAGGAGAAGACTTTGAATCTATTTAGTCGAATTGGCTTGTTTACATAAACTAAAAATTAAGGTTCCATTAATGGCAATTCGAAGATATTTGATTAGAAAAGAGAGTATTTGAAATATAAGCTTGCTGTTGTATTGTTGGACTTTTTCTTTTGGTTTGAAATTCTATGAGAAATTTTATCTACACACCACAAAAATAGCATCTTTACACCACTTTTTGAATATGATAAGTTTACATCAAAAAATTATAAGTCTACCCACAAAATTATAGTGAAAGAGTAGTCTTACTCAATATAGGCCATTGATGCAGCATCACCAACTTGTATGCAAGTTCGTAGCAATCAGCGAACCATGTCCGATTTTTCACCCAAAAATCGGTAAGGTCGTGTTGTTTTTCTTCTAGAAAAACGACAAGACCACGTTATTTTTCTAGAAGAAAAACATCAGTGTTGTTTTTCTTTCCATTGTTGTTTTTTTAATCCTTTGGAAAATTATGGTGTAAACTTAGTAATCTCTAATTAAATACTCCATTCGTCCCATTTTAATTGTCCCCTTCAATTTTACACACAGTTTAAGAAATTGCATTACTCCCTTTCAATTTGACATTTTATACCCTCATTTATAGAGGACAATTAAGATGTCAATGACTCCTTGGGAACTCACTCCATCAGCTTTTCAATTTAAGGGTAAATAAGGGTAAGATGAGAAAAATAGATGAAATTAGTTTTAATTAATTGAAATGAGCATGCATTTTGGGACATCCAAAAAAAATGGAGGACAATTAAAATAGGACGGAAGGAGTATGTAAAAATTATTTATTTAAAATTTTAGTTTAAGAGTTAATATGTAATTATATAGAAGAATATTTATGTAAACTATAAAAAATTAAAAAATGGTGTAAAGATAGTATTTTTATGGCGTGTAAATAAAATTTCTCAAATTCTATTGCCCTTATTGTATTGTTGGGCTAGCCGTTATGGGAATTCTGTTGGGCCATATATGGATTAGGCCCAGAAAAACAAAGCCTTCAAAATTAATCTAATTTTTTTTACTTAAGGCCAATAATTCATTAATCATACACATGAAAATTATAAGGGTGTCAGTATTTGTATATATGTATATATTTGGACATGCTTTATACACATATTTTAAAAGATTTAAATTTACGAAATTATCTTCATATAAATTTACGTTAGAACTTGTTTATTTAGTATTTTTCAATTCAATATATAAATATATATTAATTTTTTATTTTTATTAACTGATTTATATGTCATTCTAAACAGGGATATATATGCAAAAGAAGAAAAAAAGAAGTTAAAATGATGTAAACTTAGTAATTTTGATGGTGTGTAAATAAAATTTCTCATCTTCTTTTCTCACCGTCCACTAATTCATTAGTTACTACAAAATAGTCGACAATTCATTCAATAAGGCCCTAAGGGGATGGTAGACTAGAGTTGGGAAAGACTTTAATTTTTTAACTACAATTTTAGCTATATTTTCTCCTTAACTATGTTAAAACATGCTTTAAAAGGTTTATAGAGTTTTTATTTTTTACATTTTTCTTTTCGCATAGACACTTGTGAAGTGATTTTGAATTGAAGGTGTGTTTTCAATATCATTGTGATGAAAGGATGTGGATTCAATTGGCGTGGATGAAAAGATCCTAAATAAAAATGATAGGCGGAAACAAATACACGCAGTGTATTACGATTGATTTTCTCATAAATTCGTATAGTCGACTCCATTCTTGTGGGATAAAGGCTTGGATGAAAATGGTTGGCGGACTCATGTTGAGGTGGGTGGGGGCACTTGCCCCTATTGACTTTTTGGAAAAACTCGTTAGTGTATATATAAGAAGACATATTGCCCCACTAAATTTCAACTTTGCTCTTATTTGATTTTTTTAAAAAAATTATAACTAAGGGTGCGTTTGATATGGGAGTAAGAATTTAGGGGTATAATTTGTTACCCATGTAAGTTACAAGGGTAATAATAATTATGGAGAATAAGTGTTACCCTAGTTTGGTAAAGAAGGGTAAAATTTACCCAAGTATTCATTACTCTTGTTTGTAACGACTATACCTTACTGGTGTAATAACATTACCCTTGTTTATTATTATTGTAATGAACCAAATTAGAAAAAAGTGAGATTATGTTATTTTTTTATTGTTATGACTATCATGTATCAAAATTTTAAAAATATAGATACATATGCATATATATACACATACAGCTAGACATATATATATAAAACAGCAATTGTTAACAATTTCAACAAAATAATCTGATAACATTCAAATCCATGACAAAGACGTAACACAAGAGTAGGGGTCACCATTTGACCGCGGGACTAGGTCCGAACCCAGCCCCGCCCGGCCCGACCCCTTGGGAGGGCATGGGCTCCATTTTTTGAAGCCCGACACCTCGGGCCAATTTTGGCCCGGCCAGAGCACGACCCAAGCCCGACATTATTTATTTATATATATATATAATACACACACAAACACAGACAGTGCATGCACTATCTGTGTATATGTATATATGTATACTATATATATATATAATATATATAATATTTATTTATATATATATATAAAATATGTATATATTTATAGATATATAGTGCATGCGCTATCTGTGTATATTTATATATGTATACTATATATATATATATATATATATATTTATAATATATAATATTTATTTTTATATATATATAATACACACACATACACAGACAGTGCATGTGTCTGCATATGTATATGTATATAGACAGTGCAGACAGTGCATGTATATATACATATACATATGCAGACAGTGCATGCACTGTCTACGTATGTGTGTATATATATATATAATATATAATGTACATGTGTATATATAACTTATGGGCTTTTGGAATTTTTTATTTAAAGGGGTAATAGGTTGGAGTAAAACTTCTATTACTTTTTATTACCCAGGTCCCCCCACTAGTAAACTTTATGTATAAAAAATAAGCTCAATTACTAAAATTTATTACAGGAGTAAAAGTTATACTAACATAACAAATATAAGTAAACTTAAAATTTAATTACCCTTGTAACCATTACACCTCATTACCCCTGTACCAAATGCACCATAAGGGTAAAACTCTCTTTAACTCTCTCGTGTGATTGGTGCTCTTCTATTTTATTCTCATTTTTTATATTCATTGTTTACTCTTTCACTCACTCTACTATCTATAAATTAATGAGTATGCAAAATACAAACTATGCCGTACAATTCCTATAAATAAGTGGTCGCATTGTAATCTCTAATAAATATGTATATTGGACCCAATTTCTTTTGTAATAGAGTATGTAGGTTTAGTTACAAGAGTCCCAGCCAAAACGTTTCATGCCCCCTAATCCATCAAGTCCAATTCGTAGAGAATAATTGTGATAAGAAAAGATGTAATTTTTTATTATTTGAAACTATTATTAGTGATTATCTTCGTACCCATATAAATAACCCTAACAAAAATTATTGAGAATGCTATCCCGAACCCCTGATATTTATTTGTGCCATCAATGAGTTCGAATCCTGGATCCGTCATTGATAATTGTTGTATTAAGCCAATCCAACGGTTACAATTGACTTCCCAATTTGATTCAATGCATTACATGGTTTTGTTCACGATGGTAAGATTAAAGTCCAACTCCTCCATATTATTAAGTTTCTCCCTATAACGAGATAACCATATAATCAAGAGCTCTTGGAAATATGTTCATATGTACAAAATTCAATGTGTGGGAACATACTAGGCTAGCTAGGCTTTAATGCCATATGTTCTCACTCGTTTTGGAATCTATTTTATTTGTACATAGAAACAACCCTAATTTGTTTGTGCATAGTTATATACAGTATTTTCAAACGACAAAGGTTGCATCCCTCAACATCAAACAGTATTAACATTTTTCATGTGAAAAAATTTGGATGGCCTGTCAATCTCATGAACAAAATTCAAATTAGCTACGCCACAAAATGCAAAAAAAAAAAAAAGAAAAAAAAAGAAAGGAAAAAAGCAAGATAACTATATAGTTTCGCTATCGTGTAATTCTTGGGGTTTGAATAATTGGATCACTTTATGATCTCCAAACACCTTGATAATTCGTTGGGTGTCAACATGAAAAGACATGAAATTTCTACACCGTTAAATATATACCCGAAATATTTAATGTCTCTTTTAATGTGAAATTAATTTTTGTTTAGAGACAAAAAAAAAATTGTTAAACTCATAATCCAGATTAAAACATAATCATAATTTTTGTAAGAAAAAGTTAACTTGCTCTAATAAATTTATAACGGTTCATTGTAAAAAATTTACAGGAGACCCCGGACTTCGTATGTAGACAGGGCAGAGTTAAGAATTGAAAGATAGACATATGGCCTCCTTTACTTGACTTTTCTTGTGTGGATTTTTGTGTGATTTTCTTTCTAATTAGTTAATTAATTGTTGCACTTTATTTTTTTCAATTTCAATACATGGGAAGTTACAGCATATATGTCTACTAGTTACAAGAAAATAAAGTTGCATATTTGTTATGGTCTAGTTGGATAAATCTAATGCATATTCAAAAATCTTATCATCATTATTATTTTTTATCACTTATCATAATTTTTTTTTATCACTTCAAGTTGTGTACAAATTTACTCATAATTTTACAATTTATGTTGTTGAAAAAAAAAATTGTTACATGCTTACATCGTAAAGAGTAAAGAAAAGATCATTCATAATTTTATTAATTAGACTTCTACGTTTTATATTTTTACATCCTCAAATAATGATGTATAAATCGTACAAGTTGATAAAACCGTAAATGTAATAGTCTGTTCCTCCGTATTAGTAACACTTTGTTCACTTTGAGACACTTTATACAGATTCGGGTGCCTTTGTCTTCCTAGACTCAATTGCTACCCCAAAAACTACAAAGTAGTTTATAAACGTTAAACTAAATCTTTAAACCTATCCCGTGACTAGCCTACCACAAATCTCATACCTACCCTAAACCGCGAGGGCTGAGCAAGCATGGTAAAGAAAATACTATTCAAACCATTTTCATTTTTAGGAAAAATGTAAATCCAGCTTCACTTTCAACAGCCATCATAATTGATTCATGGAGAAAATTATAATTTCAATTAGTAAATAACTAATACAATCATATATATGAACTGATCATAAGTAAAATTGTTTCCCCAAATATGAATCATTGTTATCATAATGGATTCATATTCATAAAATTTCTGAAGTTTTATGTTGACTGTCAACCTATGACAACAACCTTTTTCATTATTCGGATTTGCGGAGCCTATGTACGTATAGACTAAGTTAAATAATTAAATTAAAATTAATTTGATAAAATATTCAATTCCAATGTTATTATCATGATGGTATGGACATGGACATAAATTAAATTTCCACATGAATTTTTTTAATGTCATCAAGAAGGACACATGTAAACATTGTCACATATCAACCTTTTATTCTATGATAGGAATTGGAGAAAGAGGTCCATAAAAGCACCAAAATAATATCATTGCATACAATAAAATATCTTCTATTTTAGTACTAATTAATTATAATAATTGGTCCATAAGTTTATTTATTTATGACTTCACCTCAAATGGTCAAACAAGCAATTATGTGATTGTGGGTCCCTAACTCATGAGAATGTTAAAGCAATCATTTTAAAGTGGTTCCCTCTATGCAAGTTCCATTAAACCCTAATCAATGCATCTTAAAGTTAAAAAAAAAAAAAAATTTGTTACCATGAATGTCTGCTTGTTTTAGTTTAGTGTGATAATTATTTAACTTTTTTCCTTATGAATTTTAATTCTTCTAAAAATACCTAGCATGGTGTTATATATCTAATTTGAATATTGGTCAAATATCACAGACACCCCCTGTGATTAGTGTCATTTTTACATACACCTCCTCATTTTGAATTTGTAAGAATTAGACCCCGTGCTTTGTTTTTGTTTCATCCGTGGTCCCTCCGTCCTTTGACCGTTCTTGACTAACAGACACTCAAACAATCTCGTTTTGAATTTTCTTAAAACAAAAACCAAACAAAAAACGTTGCCGTTTTGCCTCAAACAAAACCCTTCCCACCCCTTTTCACGATAAACCTAATTTCACTCCCAAATTCTGACTGACTTGCACCAAATCTGAAATATCTCATGATCCAAGTCACAATGAAATTCAAGAGAGGACCAACAACATCTTCTCAGGTAAGTAGGTAACAACTACGGGTTTTTCTTCTTAGCTTAAATCAACTTATATGATCCAAAAAAAGGCTGAAATTTATATTTAGGACTAAATAAGAGTAGAATACCCAATCACAAGATCTTGAGGAGAGATCGTAGCTACTGCTTTGCCCTGAACAAGATCTTGAGGGTGGTTGAATTTGCGGCAGTTGTTGTGGAGTCGAGTTCTTCCAACGTGTGGTATTCAACGGTAATAACTCCGAAAGCACCGCATGTAAGCAAAGACAGGTGATTCAGCTGCGCTGTGAAGGAAGCGAAGATAGAGGAGCTCCAGCGGCCGTGGGATAAAACCACCTGGAGCAGTGGCAGTGGCTAGTGGATTTATCGTCGCCGGAGCTTGTTGCTGTTGAGCGGGAATGACATTTGGTTTTTCTTTTTATTTGGGTTTTATTTGAGGTTTTTTTTAATCAAATTTATTAAGTTAAAACGGTGTGTTTTATACTTTTCCTTTAGTCAATGACGATCAAAAGACGGAGGGACCACGCATGACACAAATACAAAGCACGGGGTGTCCAATTCTTACGAATTCGAAACGAGGGGGTGTAGCTAGAAATGACCCTAACCACAGGGGGTGTATTTGACATTTGGCCTTGAATATTTTCCTTAATTAATATTTGGTTATTATTGCAAAGCATTTATCCAATGATATGCAATGGATTCTTGAACTGAAGTAAAATAGTAAATATCAAATTTACTTTTGAATCTTAATAATTTACTCACTAATCAATTTTCCTTATATTTATTCAAGTTAATATTATTTATTTAAAATAATATAAATAAATAAATTGTCATCTATCAATAAAAGTTGATATATTCTTTACATTAGTCGCAAAGAATATACAATCTAATTAAAAGTAGATTGAACTTGATATTCACATTCTTTTTTTCTTCATTTAGATTTTCCATTTGATCGATCAAATTGGACCTAATATAAATCATTATTGCTCATTCTATGGGACCATATTGAAGAGGATCAATATAATATTATATATTTATATTTATATTTATATATTTACACACACACACTAGAACTAAAATGTCAGTAGACTCACATCAAGAAAATGAGTAAAAATAATTATATATCCTCTTGTCTTCCACATTTTTTATAATTATAATTATAATCAATTTCTTGATTGTCTATATATGATCTAATCACACGGCATCAAAGGGGAATATATCCAAAGGATTTAAAATTTTAAGAAAAATATTTAAAGATTAATGTCAATAACCTTTTCTTTCTTTTGATAGTTTTTTTTTATAAATAATATATATCTATATGTCGATATAATATATTCTCTTATTTCGTACGTACATGCATAAATTGGTGGGCTCAAGCTTTTATAAATTTGTATATCCATCCAACCAATCATGATTATTGAAAATTTTCAAACTTTCGCAATCACAATAGATACGTAATTAAGTATATAAAATATAAAATTTACGACTCAAATTATCGAGTTTTATAATGACAAATAATTGCAAGTAGTATATGCCTTTCCATCACTAATATATACATATAAATACATATATATACACACACACACACGAGGGAGATGTCATTGATTCACTTATTGAGTGATTTAGACATTTTACTTAAAATTAATAATGTGATATAATCTCATCTTTAGTCCCATCATGAATTGTCTTTATTCCTAGGAAGAATAATTCTGAAAGCAAAGTTGCATTACAAGATACTAAATCCAACTCAAGTTTTAAATTAGTGGGAAAAAGAAATTTTAAATTTACGTAAGTGTGTGTGTGTATATATAATTTTTACTCCAATAATTTCCATAAATTATTATTTTTCTCTTTCAATAATACTCATGGCCCTTGTTGGATGTCATCTTCTAACAAACAACTTTTGTATATACCTTACTCTCCAAGCTTGTGTAATTGACAGAATATATGGGCTCTTTAAAATCATGGAAAAAATTGCATATACATATAAACATAGATGCTATTGGACCCCATTGCCCCAATGAGAGTCTGAATATACGTTCATAAAATACATTTAGATTATATATATATATGTAGAAATTCTCTTACGCGGATGTCCGCAACTTAATAACTTGCGCACTCCATTTTGTATGTGTTTTTAAAAGTGAAATGACAAGTGGGACCCACTACTTTAGGTCCTATATGTTTCAAATCAATGGTAAGATTGATGTGCGTAAGTTAATATAACTTGCAGGTGTCCACATAGGAGAATTCCGTATATATATGTGCTCAAACACCAAATACAATTATTTGAATGCATAAGGACTAATTTTCTTGTGCTCAGATAGGTCTTTACATACATATATGTATATGGTTAAACTGTTTGGAAACCCTAGCCATAATTGCACTTTCTTTTTTGTGCACAAGGACCTGATGAGCTTCCATTGGCTCTAGGGTGTAGAGTGAGATTTACAGATATATATGTAACTACTCAATCATAACGGTCATATATATACACACACACACATATATATCCTGGACTCCTAGTCATGAATCTTTTCATAAGGTTGACGTACGACCAAACAAGAATTATAAATAATCCACCAATTATGAGACTTCATTTGATAATCATTAATTTGTTTTGATTTATCAAATGAAATTGGCCCGTCTACACTAAAATATGCATAAAAACTTGACTCATTATGCTTAAAAAAGACAATCTTGTCGATCATTATTTATTGTCTTGTTGGATGTCAAATGTATTGTCTTGTTCATTGATTTGTCGTTTTATTATATGTATATTGGGTTGTAAACTTTTTGTCATTCTCTATAAAATATAAAAGATTGCAATCCGGTTATTTAAATAGAGACGTAGTTACATAACTCACCAACGACATTTGTGGGACATACTTTTTTTTAAAAAAAAAGGAATAATTAAATAAGCATGTTCTTATTACGTATAGTAAAAATAGACTAAAGACCTAAATATTTTACCTATAGGCAAAAGAAAACAAAAATTTGAGGGTGGGCAATTGCTCACCCTTGGGTGACTGTGTGTTCGCTCTTGGTTTGGATTGACTCAAATTAAATTTTTAGGTTTTATATATATACATATATACATATATATATATATATATGTATATATATTGAGTACCTTATTCTGATTTTCCTTGATTAATTTCAACTAAGGCCATGTGTAGTATGTCTAGTTTGTCCCTCATAGTAGATTTATGATTGAGATCCTTACTAACCCTAGAGTTCTTTCTTTACCATGCCCACTTGGCACTTGGTCTTGATCAATTCCAGTAATTATCATTCATGACATCTCTCTAAATTAGAGTTTCTAATGTAGGATTCTTGTCACAATAATCAAGTCGGATAAGTTTGCAACTTAATTTGAAACATATGTACCAACGAGAAGTGGTTCGGTTGACAATCGACTGGGTTAACCATATGTGTGTCCAATGTTCGATTCCAATGAGAAGCAAATTTCTCAATGATATTTCAAAAAAAATCGAAACATATGTAATAAATAATTCACAATTATAAGTAATGCTACAAATTCGCAAAATATGATCCTATTTTACCCTCAAATATATGTGGATATGAAATAGTCATTGATTATAAACACATATGTAGGGCCTATTTAATATCAAAATACTTCACATTGATTGGAGATAAAATGAGGATCATATTTTGAGGATCTCAGGCATTATTCTAACAATTTCATATTCTTTTTACGATCTTTTAATTTAACCCAATTCAAAACCTCTGTGATCATCAAAATTCAAGGTATTTGTCAATCTTAAATCCAAAATCATCAAATACACATCAAAAAAAAAACCTACTGCTTCTACTGATCATCAACGAAAAATAATGAAAAAAGATAGTGTTTTTATGTCCATCATTGACTTCGACGAAATAATTTTTCACTGGACTACAAATAGATTATTTGAAAGAATCTGAACTTTGAAAGAAATTAAGGAGAAAATAGGGGAAAAAAAAAACATATATGACAGGGACTGGTAGAGAGACCTTCATCACCGATTTTGCGATCTCTTTGTCAATTGCTCCAATAAAAATTGATCGGAGTTCCTTAGAAATCTATTGCTTCAACGAAGAACTTCGCGATCTCCACAACAAATTTGCTCTATAAAGAACTCCTCACCTCGGCAAATCAGTTTGCACAATGAAATCACTCATGAGGAAGAAATTCGCCTCGCGACAGAGACTTCCGCAAAGAAGCAGTTGTCGAATTCGATGAATTGAATGATTTTTTTATTTACTAAACCACTTTTAATTTCAGTCGTTGGTTAGATCCATCAGAAGTGATTAGCGGCGCCTAAACTTATATTTTACATGGATTGGGAGGGCAAAAAAGTCTTTTTATTGAAGCACAGTTTAGTCACCATCACCGTCATCGTCACCAACAAGAAGTGAAAAAGGAAGAAGGCAGAAGGTAATTATTTGAAAAATATGCACTCATGAGTCTTGTGAGTAGTACAAATTGACCAAAATGGGAAAATAAGATAAAAGGTGACAGATGTCAAGAACCCATCTGGTTGGTAATCAAAAGAATCTTGTTCTTTCCACTCTTGTACGATTCAATGCTCTTTTGGACAAACAAATATCTTCCAACGAAAAGGCTTTTAATATAATAATATATTAATTATCTTTTTAAAACAATAATTTAATTCTTTTGACCTCCAAATCTAACCTAGTCAATGGGAGGGTCGTTCGTTCATTCATATTGAGCAAAAAATGGAAACTTCACTTTGGTGAATAATCCACATCACCCTTTTGACTATTTTACTGCATAATCATAAGCTTTTACCCCACTAATTTTCAAATGAATTTTTTGGGGTTGTTAAAAACTAAATCGAATCACCGAATTGGTTGAGAACCAAATTGATCGGTTGATAACCAAATTGATCGGTTGATTATTTTTAATTTTTTTTTACATATTTCTTTAAAGAAAGTATCGATAGCTAAAAAATCGAATTTACCAAGTCAAAAAAAAAATCGACTGTAACCTACCGTTTTCATTTTTTTTTGAAAATTTTATATTACGAGGCTTTCGTTTGTAAACAAAAAATTTCACTTATAATAAAAGATCCTTACTTACTGTATATTTAATTTCACATACATTTTTTTTGAATCCTTGGAGATATTATTTAATATAGTGTCAATCCGGTTCAACTTAGTTCTCTCAATGAAAAAGATTCATCCTCAACCAACTAAATTAATCTAAATGGATTGAAAATGGTTGATTATTTACCTATGAATTTGAGGATACAAGACTTAGATGGATAAATATAGGATAATGCTTGATACCCTCATTTAATGTGTAGTGTTGGATGTAAAGTGGGCCCTAAATGTGTGTTTTTAATCAATAGCTATTTTAATACCACATAGATTTAGATTTGGGGGAATTTTGAGGGTGATATTTTGGGGTCTCAAGTATTATCCATATTCTTTTATCTTGCATCCTCAAATTCTTCTTGTGAAGTTTTATATTAGAAAGGTTACCTTATATAAGAATAATTTATATACAAATCATTATTTCACTCTTTGGGTAGGTCCATCTCTTCTTAAAAAGATTAAAAAGGGCCTTTATCATATGGTTATTGAAAGTGACAAATGAATACTTTTTATTATTATTAGAAATTGCACTAAATATTTTTTTATATAATTAAAATTATAAAATTCCGATCTTTATAAACCCGGGTACTAGATAGTGACCAATTGATAGTTAGCATAAATCAATCAACCACAATTTAAAAGTCTCAATTCAATTAAAAAAAATTTACATTAAAGAAATTTAGACAAGCTTGTGATTAACAAGATTGAGAATGTGCCCTAGCTAGCTTGCATAGGAGGGTGTAGCCATAATAGATATAATAATGTTAAATTTTATTTTTTTAAGTTTGATATTTTAAGTAGCAACTAGAAAAGAAAAATGAAGGTTGAATTCCTACCCAACTCCGTACATAAATCTTATTCTTTTTTATACTTGTCTGACACGCGTCATTTGCATATTATTGTAATTATTGTATGACCCTTGAGTTTTTACAATGCACACCCGAATAGTAATGATCGTAGTATCTCGCGTAAAAAAAAACTAAAAAAGAATTATATTTATCTTCTGTCAACTTGGCTACTCTAAAAATAAATTTTTAATAAGCACCAAAAAATATCAAAGTTGGGCATAAATAGCAATGACAATAATTCCTTATCAAAGTATATGATTTGGGTTATCTTGGTTGGTCTATAAAGTGACTAACTTAAACAAAAAAAGTTCTCCAATCATCTAACAAACTAGAATACCACATGTTGCTCCCAATTTAACAATAATGATCAAACTGAGCTAGAAGAAGGTGGGGCAGGATAGGGAAAATGGAGAGAAAGATGATGCCTATTTCTTTTAAGTGAAGCAATAAAGAGAGAGACCAGAAAAAGCTGTTCATGGAACTCCACTTTCAAAAGGTGTGGTGCTGGCATGTAAAAGGTATCTTCTATCTAATCTAAAAATAAACTACTTTTTTTTTAACTCACAGCAAAAAACATTTTCAGTCAAGTGAAAACATGAAAAATAACAAAAAAAAATGGTATAAGAAACAAAGATGATGAACACTATTTACCCCTCGTTTAATTAAGTGCACCCCATTAATCATTCAAAATCTTGTACCTCTATCTGTTCCTTCATATTGTTGCTTGGAATGCTAGTGGTGCACTTATGAGAGTGTTGATGATGATGTGGAATTTCTCTACAACCCAACAACAACACCACGTACTGTGGCTCAGCAACTGCCATAGTTTTGGTGGATCCTTCTTCGGGTACCACATTTTGACACCACCGTGGGCACAGATTGCTAGTTAAATTTTTTTTGGTGTGTTATCATATCACTGTATAGGAAAAAAAAAGAAAAGGTGTAGACTATTTTTTTAGAAAAAACACAAAAAGAAATGTAATTAATATTATTATGTTTTTAATTGAGTTTATTTAGATTAGAATGTAACCAATAAAACGTGAGGTGCAAATTATGCTCGTCAACAACAGAGATAAAATGGTTAAAAATGCTGGCGAATTTTGAAAGCTTGAAAGGGAATAGTACTGGTTGATTGAGAATGGAATTTTTTTTGGTTTGGTTCGAGCCTTCGTGGGTTGTAGACTTGTAATACATAAGAGACAGTGGTGGTGAGATCACAGAAATCTTCAATCTATGTCTGACCAAAACACTGCCACCTGCCACCCTTACAGTGGCATCATCAAAGGCCTTATAGGCCAATAAAATAGAAGAATCCCTCTTCTCCCTAAAACCCACCTCTCTCTCTAGAAAGTATGAAATTGTGTCTCTCTTTAGTTGCTATCTGGGTTATCTTGGTTTATTGAAATTGTACCCTCTTTATTTTTCTTCTGTTGTTAATTTGGTTTCACTGCAAAACAAAGTACATTAAAAGCCCCAATCACCAAAAGCTGAAAAACCAAAAAAGGAGAGATGGGTTAGGCTGCAAATAAAGGTATTATAGGCTTCTGGGTTTCTGGGGTTTTCAGTTTTATAGGTTGTGGTGTTTGGGGGATGATAGAAATGGAAATATATTGAATGGCAGATACTTTTGGGAGAGGCAGTGTCAAGTTTCAGAGTTGTGGCAGTACTTTTGCACAACCAACAAGAAGAGATTAGGAAGCAATAAAAAGAAGAGTAAAGAAACAACCACCCATTACCACCATTAAAAGCTGGAAAAACAGCAGAAAAAGCTCAAGAGCTTGAGTCTGGATCCTCAAAGGAATTGTCAACGTTATCATCATCATCAGCAGCAACAATACCAAAATCTTGTCTTCAATTCAAGACATTTAGAGGAGGAAGAAGAAGGCTTTCAGGTTTATCAACGACAACAGTCTCCTGATGATCAAAACCAACATCAAATTTTCTTTGCAGGATTAGACCAAGCTCTGCAACAGAGACCCAATAAGCGAAATTACGTTTCATCTTCTACAATTTTTTCTACCGAGCAAGGGAGCATCGAATATGCAACAAAAATGGAGACCCATCACCGCCCGCGCCACCAACAACCAGCTGCGACGTCAAGATTGGGGATGAGGAACGGAAGCGGCGAGATCGTGGAGGTCCAGGGAGGTCACATTGTTCGCTCCATCGGAAGAAAAGACCGTCACAGCAAGGTTTGTACTGCGAAAGGACCCAGAGACCGTCGTGTGCGGCTGGCGGCGCACACTGCCATCCAATTCTACGATGTGCAGGACCGCCTGGGTTACGACCGACCCAGCAAGGCCGTCGATTGGTTGATTAATAAGGCCAAGGCAGCCATTGACGGGCTCGCCGAGCTCCCGGTATGGAAACCGAGTTCTGCATCAACGACGACCACAACCAACACCGCTGCAACGCTGGCCAGAGCAAGTACTAATGAACAACAGCGAGACCCAACTTACGATGAAAGAGATTTTGAGTTTCCAATCGAAGAAATTGGTAATGGCTCGACTCGTGATGGTACCACAACGTTTATTGTGGGTAGTGGTGGTGATGTACGGACTATTCAGGTGAACGAGAATTCGAGTTTTCTTCCGCCGTCATTGGACTCGGATTCTATTGCTTACACAATCAAATCCTTCTTTCCTATGGATGCATCGGCAGAGACAACATCGTCTCCAATACAGCTTCAGAGTTACCCTCCAGATTTGCTTTCTAGAACCAGCAGCCATAGCCAAGATTTACGGCTTTCGCTTCAGTCGTTTCGGGAGCCAATGCTTTTACAAGCCCACCAGGAACAGCGGAATAATAATCAAAATGAAGAGCAATTACTGTTCTCTGGAACGAACCATCATGAGAATCATCACAATCAACATCATTTAGGATTTCATGGGTCCACTGCTGGATGGGCAGAGCACCACCAGAACCATTCAGCAGATATTGATAGGTTCCAAAGGATGGTGGCTTGGAATGCTTGTGGTGCAGATACTGGGAGTGTTGACGGCGGTTGCGGCGTCGGTGGTGTGGGATTTCTTTACAATCCGGCAACTCAACCGACTGTGGCTCCACAACTACCGTTGCTCGGACAAAACCAGTTTTTTTCTCAGAGGGGACCCCTTCAGTCCAGTTACACGCCTTTGGTTCGTGCTTCGATAGACCCGGTAATTACTGACAATCATCATCAATTGACACCAACAATCCATCACCAATCTGCCTTTTCTGGCTTTGGTGGATCCTTCTCCAAGTACTACATTCCAGCACGAATTCAGGGTGAAGTGGAACATGACGGCATAGCCAACAAGCCGTCCTCTGCTTCCTCAGAATCTCACCATTGATGAGGACTGATGTCCAAAATCTTTAACCTCTAACAGGTACCATAGAAAACCCACCTCTCAAATCCTATTCTTTCTTATGTTTGTCCTTTTTTAACTAGTGAATTATTTTTTCAGTGTCCTCTTTGAGGAATCTATCAATTTCCGTGATCGAATTGATTCAGATGGAGCTGTGGGGATCCATTGAAGACTAGCTTGAAGATTGGAGGGAAGATTTTGGTAAGTTCCATCATTGGCAATTACCGTGGAAGGAGAGATCTGATTGGATTTTCAGGTTCTTCGATCCTAGGTTGTTTAGCTTCTTTCAGTTAATCATGTTCTAGCTTTGTTTCTGTATTTGGGCAGACTAGTGAAGCTCAAATTCGTTTGATGTACGTGTTCATTTTGCCATGATTTGTTTGTGTTTTATGGATGCTTGTTTATATGTTCTATTTGTACTACCTAATTTGACTGATAAGAGGCAGAACTTGTTTATGTTTATGATTTCAAATATATTCCCCAATATGTTTTTTCTGTCATAGTTTTTAAGTTTCTCACCGAAACATTCCTGGTTCGACATATTTAGAAAATTTGAAGTGTGATCTATTTTGTTTCCTATTTCAGTCCTGTGTTTGTGTTCTTAATGTTGCTTTCCGTGTAGCAAATGATATGGCTGGTTTGGAATGGTCAATTTCTTGTAAGTATGATAGAGAGAGTTCTCTTTGTGATTGCTTTCTTGTTGCTCGACTGATCTTTCTTGTTGCTCGACTGATGGTTTGTTTCATGCCTCAACAATTTTCTTGATCCTGCATATAGAATTGATAAGATTTATCTGGTCTTCTACATCTCTATCGTTTCTCGGATTCAGGGGAGCTTTGGATGATGATAAGTTATTATCGGAGAGCTTCCCATCTTGTTGGGAATTGTGTTATTTTACGGCCCTATTAGGAGGTGGATTTGAGTGATTATTCTTGAATCCTTAATACTTTTAGATGTCACATTCTCTAATCAATAAGTGAAGTTTAGCAGGTAAGACCAAGTGGGGGTACATCTGCAGGAGAAGGGAAGGGTTAGAACACAATGAAGCTCAATTATGGAGTAATGGATACCACCAAAATAAGGTACTTGGGTTGTCTCTTTATGGTCCCCAACCCATCAATTCTCAGTAGCTAATAAAAATCTTTCTTAGTCTAGCTGGAAACTAAGTTTTTGGTTGTTGGTGCTTTCACTGCTCTATATTTAGTAGATGAGTACAATAGGCCTCATAACAATGCACAAGATTTTGGGTTAACGACCTTCGGAATCTGGAAAACCCATGTTAAATACCCTTGATTAGGTGTGTTTATCGGTGCGCTCGAGAAGATGATATTGATTAATGATTAGTGAAGATGCATGATCCTTTTCTGGCCCTAACTGTGATAGATTTATGAATACCTTTGTGTCAATCACTTCACAATGGACAAATGAGCTGGATCATTTTCATGCCTAATCTTCTTTAATCAAGTCTAGACAGAATGCCACCATTGGTCTTTGTGCACATGATTGCATGAGGTCGGATGTTCGAGCTATACCAGACGCAACAATTTTGGAGGTTTACCCGCGCGGGTTTTAGCCCGGGTTTAAGCGTCTGTCGTCGTGGTGTGGGCTGTGGCGGTCAGACCTGAGTTTAGAACTCATACAGGAGTTCCGAAGGGGCCGTTGAGTTGGGGGTTTCTTAGTATAAGAAAAATTTAAAGGTTCAAAAAATCTTCTCTGCGTAGTGTTCTGCATGCCAATGTCTCGTACTTTTGACAATGAATCCTTATGTGAACTATTTTGTGATCCCCTGCTTGTGCAGACCAAGATGAATTGTTTGTCTTGATCTGAATAATCCAATTTATTAGCTGTTAAGCATTTTTCCATCATTAGCTTTAGGACATGTGTGGCATGCATTAAAATAATATTATTGAATTTAGTAATAATTTGCATGGATTCTGTTAATATATTAATAAAATCAGTGAATGTAAAGTCTGTTGTCTTATTTTACAAATCCAGATGTAGAAAAGGAGGAGACATACTTATAGAGAAATGAGCTTACAGTGCCAGCAGCATTGCTTTTGTTGGGAAGCTTGATTTCTTCAGCTGTTTAACCTTCCTTTTTTTTGGGCCTTTTGGGTTGCCTTTCCCTTTGACAATGTTTGTTTAACTGAGACTGCCTTGTTCTTCTCTTCCTGGTTTGCAACATTCTCCAACTTGCTTACCTTCCGTGAAAGACCTTTTTTAGAGTTAATGGGCTGAGCATAAACCCGAATCTTCCAAGGCTGGGCCGCAATCCATCTCTCCTTCCAGCTCCAGGCCCAGCCCCAGCCCCAGCCCCAGCCCCAATTCTACTTGCTTCCAAGACTGTTATAAGCCTGACCCAGATATTGACTAGAATTGGCCCTGAGAGAAGGAATGTGCTTGGGCATTTACTGTGACTTCCTCCCTCCGTTGAATCTTAGAAAGGATTTCCTCCATGGTTACAGAGCCACCACACCATTCTACCTGTAGTGAAAGTTATTGTTAGATTACAGACAATAGTTAATAAATTATTAGATGCTGCAATGCTAGTTTGGAAGAGCTCTCGCTGTTTCTAGCAGCAGATACAAAGAGGCATTCGACATTGTATCGAGTGGTGAAGGAACTCATGTGATCACTAGGAACATCATTTGTGGTGGACAACTAGCTGGTAAAAGTTCAAGCCACATGGAAGACCTTCCAACTCCCATGAACAACCAGTTGAGACTTGGGCCGAGACGCAGCGTGAGAAGATAACGTAAGGTGGTGTTCGCATACACTGAACTGAGCAAGTGTCCATCTCGTAAATTGCGATAATGAATACACCCTGAGACTTGTACTCACGGCCTCTTGCTTGGGCGAAGAGTTACGTCGAATATGAGATTGTACATTGCTCCATGAATGTATGTAGATCAGCGTAGTTGATGCTTGTTTTCTAGCACTCTGGTTTTGAATCAACATGTTGGATCTGGCTGGCCCCTTACAGATGTCGTAGTGCCTTTCTTGCCTGCAGGAGCATAAACAGAGCAAATAGTGATATTGCCAAGTTAGGTTTATGTTGATTTTGTGCAAAATGTGATCAAAACATACCATGAATGCGCGAAAAGCAGTTTGAATCCGAGTCGCAGCCATATCTACAACTAAAACTCCATGAGCACCATGATTTCTAACCGAACCACCACCGTTGGACGAACTACTTGATCCTTTATGGACATGTTGATGTCGCCTCCTTGATCTTAGGTGAAATCATAAAAAGGTGAATTCCATTCTGATTTCTTTCCTTAGTAGAGTCAATCTCCCCTTAGATACTTAGGGTGTGTTTGGTTACAGTTCTCAAAACTGTTTTCTGTCTTTCAAAATTGAAATGGGTTTGAAATTCGTTGGGTAGGTTTTTTAGAAATTATTTTGTAAAACTAAAAATCATTTTTGATTTTCAAAAACCAAAAAACCAAAACTAGTATTTGATGTTTTGTAAAATTCTTTCATCTTTCTTCTTTCTCCGTGTAAAATCCTCTATCAAATGAATTTTGTTTTTAGTTTCATTTCTTAAAATTGTTTTCAAAATCAAAACTTAAAAACAATCTTTGAAAACAAAAAAAAAAAAAAAACAAAAACATTTCCAAACATACCCTTAGTCACCATATGGTGTTAGGTTACCACTGATGTTGGACATACATAATCAGTATTGTACCAAAGGGTGGCTCCTTGGTCCTGTCAAGGAGTTCTCCTTTTCGGTCATGACACTTGGTATGGGATTCTTAGATTGTTCATCGATTATTACCTAATAAATAAACTATTTGATTTAAGATGAGAATTGAGTTGATTACTTATTTAGGCTTATATATTGAGTAAGATATATAAGCCCGCAACTAAGTTAGCCTAAAAAAAATGTAAGTAGAATGATGCCTCATAGGCTCATATTTATTTATTTATTTACATAGATGAGAAAAAGATACAGTTGGTTTGATGGTTAACATGATTGTTTTCCCTTCAATCAACTTGAACCTACGAGGCATATGTATATAAAATTGCTCGAAAATGATATGGCGCATCTTGGGCCTTGGGCCGGCCTGGTGGCCAAAGCCCTAGATTTGGTTGCTTTGGGCTTGGGCCGGCCCTGTCTCCTTGTGTAGTTTCTTTGAATACATGGAAGGAGATGAGGGAGACTCAATTTCCTATTATGGCCTCACAAAGTGACAAGCAAAAAAGTTTGAAAAAAATTTGTTGGTAGTTTGTTCACAACTTCAAATTGAGATCAAGACTTTCTCCCACTTCACTACCACCATTAATGGTGCTTGTTTCTTGTCCATTCTTTGCCATTGCCAGCGGAAAGAAGCTATAGTAAGGCTGTTGTAGTCGATAAGAACGACCGGGACTGGGTCTCGGCGGCTGCAGCATCGGATCATTCACATTTTCCTTGAATAACAAAATTATCAATACAAAATCATCAACAGAATGTGTGAAAGTAGTTGAAACTAATAAGCATTTGTTATTAAAACTCACTTGATAAGGTAGTGATCCGAAATCAGGCAATTCATGGCTTTGTTGTGATGCTAAATAGGGTGAAGGAGGGGCTAATGAGAGAAAATCACCATTGCTTCTGTTACATTTCTTCGAATCGGGCTCGGAGAATGAAGCAGCAGAACATGGAGCAGGACCTTCTCTAAAAAATAGTACCAACAGAAGAACATCATGTAAACAAAACACACTAATCTCCAACAAAACAAATGTATGTATTGGTAAGAGATGAAAGTGAAGACAATCAACCTGAAACCATGGTTGCCTGGTTCGAAACAAAACGCGTCACTGTTGCTGGATTCATCCGATTTGCTGCTGATTGAATGAGCAATGACAGGGGATTTGTAGAGGAAAGAATGAGGGCATGAATGATTGTCCATGGAGAATTGATATGGTCTCCTCATGCCAACCATCTATACTAAATTTAGACCAAATTCGACGTTAAAAGCTCAGTTCATTGATGGATTTAGCATATCAATTTCAAAGAAAAACATTTATACATATATCATCAAATTTGAGTAATTATTAGAAGAAGAAAAATTGAGTTCACCTTCTCATCCTCAGGCCACATAGCAGGTACTGCTGTGTATTTGCCATAATAAATTTGGTTTGAAGGGGGCTCTATCTGGAAATTTAGTAGCGATGATGCTGAATTTCTTGATGAGGCATTCACCTGCTGGAAATTCCCACTCACAAATCAAAAAAAATTGACATAAATAAACACAAAGAAGAGATTAAAACCCAATTTGTCAAAATGTGTTTATACCATTGAAGGAGGCTGTAGGAATTGCTGTGCTCTTTGGATCATACTAGGTAGAGGCCAAATGGGGGTTGATTCATGAGGCAAATTCGAATTCGTCTGAAATGCCAAACCCGGATCAACCTCAGAAGAAGTCTCATTATCAAGATCATAATAATCGCGACAATTCCAGGCCTTGGAACCATTGACAAAACCCGGAACTGGACCAGATTGCCACCCAAGAGAGTGAACCAATGGAACAGTGTTTGGACTAGGAATCTCTACAGACTGAGGCAGCGTAAAGACCCAATTCCGCGATAAAAGACCGGTCGAATTGGTAGATTGATTTGAGGGATTGTAATTGAAGATTGGCATTACAGATGAATATGAAGGTTTTGGTGGTATGGGAGGAGGTGGTGGGGGTGTTGTCAAGACTATAGAGGAGGCATCTTTCTTTTGCTGTTCTTCTAGTCTGATCTTCTCCAGTTGTGCCACACCAAGTCCTCTTTGTGGCACTTTCTTTGGCTTCTGCTTTTTGGAAGATCTACCACCACCACCACTGCCGCCGCAACCACCACCCCCGCCGCCGTTAGTATTGCTGCACTTTGGGGTTTGGTCTTCCTGTGCCATTCCTGTTATCTTCCATCTAATTAAACACACAAAAATAAGAATTTTTCAAGGAATTCTGAAACAAACCCAAATGAGTGGCAATGATTTAGATAGAAACTCCACTTATAAATCTTAAATTCTCGGTGAGATCTTGACAATGGTTTTCTCCCAAAATTTTTTGTTACAGAAAAGGAACATTTTTCAAGGAATCTGGAGCAAACCCAGGTAATTATACAGAGCCCACCCAAATCTGGAAATTCACGAGAAACCCATAATTCGAAATCAAATAATAAGAGGAAGAAAATATAGAGAATTGAAAACAAAAAAGATTACCCAAATCTCTCATTGTAGAAAGTCAAAGATCGGTATCTTAAGAGGAAAATCTTAAAGAGAAAAATTAGCAAAAACCAATGAATCTTTTGAACTCAAAAAAATCATGGAAATCAATATAAGCAGTAGAGACAGAGAGTGTGAAATTCAGAGTATAAACAGAGAGAGGGAGAGAGAGAATCTGGGTGGAAGTTGTTTCGGATTTTTCTCAAACCAAATTTGGTTGTTTTGTCGGAGAGACAGATCAGATGATATGAGAGAATTTCAAAACAAGAGAGATTAAAATGTTTCTGGATGTATTTTTATTTGTCAAGATTTTTGAAAACTTATATATATATATACATATATATATATATAGCGAGTTTCCAAAGGAAAGCAAGAGAGTTATTGAAATTTGCAACTATGTCACCCTTAAGCCTGTTTGCTTCATTTTAGAGTATCCCTTGCTGGCTTCCACAAACACATGCATGAGATTTTTCACCAATGTGGATGTGGTGGCCTCACACATAAATACACTCCGTGGTGGTAGTGGTTGGACAACTCAAGTCATACTTTCTGTTTTTAATATGTGAGTGGGATCTATGGCTAACAATAATATTAATAACTATAATTTTAGGGAAAATCGAGATTGGAACAACGAGTCGTTCGATGTGAATGTAAACCATGATCACGCTAACTCTTAGCTCAAGCGAGAGGTCGTGAGTTCACAAGTGTTTTCATTATCACAATTACATGTGTTAATGTCATCCTATGCTATCTTTCTTATTCGATCTCGGCCCAAAACTCCATTGAAATTACGTTTGATCTCATCAGTTTAGCCCCTTTCATTCTTCAGCATATTCCGCAATTGCAAAAAGACTGAATAGATCAACATATGTTGTTGGCTTTTGTTACTTCCATCGAACAGGTTTCTTACTTCACTATAAAATGTTTGAGGGAGTCATCTCTTGGTAGATCTCCCTTAATTAGAACACACACAAAATATGACAGCTGTCTTTGGACCATACTAGTCAATTATTACAAGCTTATACAAGGACCTACATAAAATATGATTGAAGAAAAACCAGTAATACAACCACGAGTAACTCGAATGATACTCATGTGTGTGAAATCTCATAGAGGTCTCGAGTTCAAGTCTCTCTCCCTTCCCTTCCCCTTTAATAAGGAAAAAAACAAGACCGACCAGTAAGTGAAGTCTTGATCTAATCTCTTTTTTTTTTTTTTTTTTCCGGTGTTGATCTAATCTCTTAAGCATGGGAGTACACCCCTACAAGTACAACACAACCCAAAAGCAACCTATATCTTACTATTTGCATACCTCTAGAAATCTGAATCCTGGTTTGTGAAGAAACTCTGTCCAGCAAAATCTACCCAAAAACAATCTATTATCCCTTTTATTTTCTTTAACTTCTTGAAGGGGAGAACCTCCAGGCTTTCAAGGTCTAGATCATCATCGAACCAAACCTGGATTCCATCTTCAGCATCTGCAGGAAGACTGAATTAGATCAACAGATGATGTTGGCTTTTGTTACTTGTATCGATCAGGTTTGTTACTTCATGCTTGAACTCAGAAAAGGTATAATCTTTTGGATTTGAGTATTTTATGCTACTGTAACTTCGTTAATTGTTAGTGTTAGATTAGCTTTTTTTTCCCACTAACGTTGAAAGTCGCCCCAACTGCTCTACCTAACGGAGTCTAGGTAGATATATTTGTAGAACAGTCTAGGCTGGATTCTTATGATTTCAACAAAAATTTGAAGCATCATGTTATCCATTAATGGAAACTGGTCTCTATGACGGCATCAAAAAAATGAACAAGAAAATAATATCTCACACAGCTATGCTCCTAAGCTGATAGATTTCAGTATCATGGTCTGAATAGTAGTATAAATATAAACAAGGTTATAAAGTAATTATGATGCAAACTACAGAAGAATAGCAGTAACTATAGCCAAGCTCAGAAATATTCAAGTTTCGAGCATATACCCTAAAAACTGATCCAAACAAAGAATCACAATTAATCTGGATTCCTGGTTCTTCAAAAATTCCTCAACTCCTATATGAGAGTTAGAAATCCTGATACAGTCTCTCACTCACAGAACGTATCAAACATTCTCAAGAGTGCCGAGTATATGACTTCGTCAATACATCTATGACCAACCATAAACGTAGTCTAAAACATAAACCAGAGCAAGTGAAAATGGGTAAAGGAGATAAGCCACTGAACATGTCCAAAGAGGGAAGGTTGTGCGCAAGCTGCCCAAAGCACCCATCACAATACAGACGATAAGAATAACCAACACTTCGGACGAGAAGTCCCAAGTCAATCCCCTGACATAAACAAGGGCTAGGAAGACGGAGAGACAGAGGATGTTATTCATGGTTACTGCCCCGTATATCTGCAGCAACAAAGTCGCACATCAGGAAAATTATCTACGTCAGATAAAATAGTAGTAAATTCTCAAAGTTAAAATAGTTATAATTATAAGATTTAGGTGGGTGGTTGTGAGGAGGTGGTGAAGCAGCTCCATAAACATATTGCAAGAAAACAGATATTGGGTTATTTTGTGCTGGGGGGTAGTGGGGTTGGTATCGTTTCTGGCAGTGGCAAGATTAGAAAGCTTTCGTGGATATCCTAGCAAGTTACCATCTTCATCTTGACTGTAGGTAATATTTTAAATTGGCTCCATTGTAGGACAGCCAATTGAGTAAGCTTCAGAATACAAAGTAAGCTTTTAAAGGGTAGTTTCTAAGCCATATGGTTTTGAAAGGCAAAACAAAACATATTTTTCCATGTGGTTTGCCAGCAATAAAAATAAGCTTTCTACAAGATGCGGGTTTGTCAAATGAGTATATGGCATCCTATTCACTTCCAAACAATTCTCGTCAGTTTCGGGGGATCATTATTTTATCAACAAAAAAAATTATGCTGCAACATATTTTCTGGAGGAGGGAATATAGCCTTCTACATTGATGCAAATGGTAAGGAGGAAAGACATTGAAACAGGATTAGAGGGAAATCAAGGACAAACCTCAGAAAAGGTTAATGAAGCAGTTCTGAGCTTTTTCCGGCTGGCAAAGATAATTGCCGAAACAGCTTCGCTTGAGTTGGTGGCTAAGGGCAATGCAATGAATGAGATGAAGAAAGTAGGAATACTTGTTGCGTCAGAGAAGTTATCAACAGCATCTACAAGAGGATCAGCAAATGCAGCTGCAATGATAGTTCCCAGCAACAACATAAGTACTGCTTTAAATGAAATCCACCGGGAATTTTCAACACCCTCGACCACTTCATCACTTTGATCTTCTGGCCCCAACAGTGCATGCTCTCTCTTTGTTTGCTGCACATGAAATCAATAATTTTCATGCTCCAGAAGTCATAATGCCTGTCAGATACTTTCAACATGTCACACATTAAAAGGTGCATACCAGGTGAAAGTCATCTATAAACTTCCATGTCTGAGAACCACGACCTTCAGAGGTTGCACAAGCCCGTTTTGCTTCATCAAGCCATTTTGTGATGCCCCTTACAAACTCCTCCATGTCAATTTCGGAATTTCCAGATGTATCAAAATCTTCCATCAATTTAGTCATAGAATCATCTTTATCCAAGTCAATCTCTTGAAACCCGATTCCAATAATCAGTGCTTTTAGTTCAGTAGCAGAAATTTGCTCATCTTTATTTGCATCAATTGCTACAAATAACCTGTCAACATTTTGCATTACAAAGTTAGAGAAGAACCAGAAATTACAAAAGAAGTTTTTTTTTTTTGAATATAACCGACTTTTTTATGGCATCTATATCAGGTTCACCATCATCTGTCATAAGCTTTCCCAATGCATGAAAATGTTTTAACATTCCCGATATCACATGCTTGTGCTTTGCATAAACAATTCGTCTCCTCTGGATCCATGGTTGAAAGACCTTTGTATAACAAGAACGGAAAGTCAAACTTCAGCATATATAGGGTGTAAGTAGATAATTGTATGAGAAAGTAATAAATGACATGTTCCATTAGAGCATCTACACCGGTTTCTCTTAACAAAGTATCCAAAATACAGACAAAATGTATTTGTTCTCTAGTTTATAGATTCCCTATCCAAAAACTATTGCATCATATTACCTATCATATTCTTTATTTTATTAAAATAAGTATTTCTTCTATTTACTTTATTATTTTATTTCTTCAAAATACCATCTCTCCAACTTTCCCAATCCCGATTCTCCCCAAGTGACCCTCAAAATCTCCACAATTCTCTTCAGGATTCAAATTCAATTTCCTGAGGTTCATAACCAATTCGATTTTCCCAGTAATCCAAATGACCTAATCAAATCTATCCTCCATGTGCCTTCCGGCTTCCACTTTCATGGCTGATCAGCTTAACTTAACTCCGTCTCTTCTAGGTAATAAAGGAAGACAGAGGATGGGGGATAAAAAAATTATTATTATATTTTTAGGTAATGCTACAATGGTTACCTAAATGTATCTTCCACCGTAGCTGTTATCTAAAATAGGTAATCTCTAGGTAATATGATGCAGATGTAATTTTTGACTAGTTCTATTTGTTCTCTATTTTAAAGAAAGAATCACGTTTAGAGTTAGAAAGATATTCAAAATCCAAAAGTGTGACAAATCTTTCCATCTTAAATGGTATGACTTCTTGGAATGTACCATCCAAGAGAGGCTATGATTGGGAATTACAGCTCTTTTGAATCCATTTTTTAAGGTCAAACCAATGCCTCATGTTGAAGTCCAATTGAAATGGAAAGGCAGCAATCTTCAAGTAAATTCTTTTTACTCTACACTTATTCAAGCCTCTGGTAAGGCAGAATTACCCATGGAAGCAGGCTCAAACATTAATGTCCCAACCAAAATGGCCTTCTTTACTTAGGAAGAAACATGGGAAAGAATTACCCATGGAAGCGCACTTAGCATTATGGGTATGATGATTTGGGTTGTTTCCAATACTGGTAAGACTGAACTCAAGGTTTAGGATTACTGTTAAGGAGTACAGGAGGTAAGAATCTCAACAGCTCCATACCTTTTAGCCATCTTTTGCACTATTTGGAAAGAAAGTATTAGAAGGACTTCAACAGGAAGAGACATCTTTTATACCACCAAAACATATGGATTTAATGAATTTATGGCATCTGCTCCTGGTTTAGTAGAACTCTACCTGGGTTTCATCAGTAATGTGTTCAATCTAATTAATGACTCATAACTCAAGTTCTATTTTTTACATATTTCTGAAACCCCCCCATTGGTGCTTTTTTTAATAAATTCTTTTTTGTGCTCCGAAGAATATATTTAACAAAGTTGTAAACTGTAGCATCTGACCATCAGTCACTAAAACATGGTTCTAAAGATACTCCAGCTAACAAGGCAAGAAAAAACAAAATATGACATCTTAATAAACTATACCCTTTATTAGCAACATAACCAGATTTCGACATTCCGCTGTCTTTTTTAATTGTGTGATATGGACCCTTCTAGCCTTTCCAATTAGAGTGACATGAAAAGGGTGGGGAGTTAAGGCAGGAGCAGTTTAAACCTCCTGAACTTTTAAGTAGAGGACAAAAGTAGATGAATTGAGAAACATGCCCCAGCATACAAATACTATTTTCTAGGTTGCAATGAAACCACTTTTATCATTTTTCAATTTTCACCCTTAATTAAACACAAAATGAATACACCCAAGCCACTGAGCCAAACTCAACGTGTGAAAAATCTAAGCAGGACCAAAGACTTTTAATCCCATCAATAGCTAACACTCCATTTATTATGTTAAGTCCCGCAGTTTTTAGAAAAACCCTAAATAGTTTAATGGCAAATACAAATTTGAAATAGATTGAACAAACATCATATGCAACCCATGATTTATTATGCTTCAATCGGTTATGAACAGATAAAAATAATAATATAGCAAGGAATAGCACATAAAATTAATGCAAAAGTTCTATAAATCAAATTCTATACTGAACAAAACCATTATCATAGGTAAAGGTAAACAACTCCCAAGCACAAGACTCCCACAGTGGGTGGGTCAAGGACCGGTAAGATGTATGCAAACCTTACTCCCACATAATATGTGGAGAGGCTATTTTCAAGAATTGAATATGTGACCTCTAGGTTGCACCACTACAACTCTACCACTGTGTCACATGTTCGCCTGAACAAAACCATTATCATAGTGGGACTAAAATGTTACCTGATAAAGGCAATAAGATATCAACATTGACACTGATATAATAAGTGCAATCAAGACGGCTAAGTGTCTTCCTGAAGTTGAATGGAGAACTTGAGGTAGTTGGACAACAAGAAACGGGATAACAGATATAGCCATTATCATTGCAGCATAACATGTCCAGACATCAGTACTAACACCATTGCCTGTAAACACAGTTTAAAAATTGTGAATCCATCCATCAAAATCCAATTGGAAATTTACTGCTGGAGGAAGAAAGAGAAAGAACCATATCTAAAGATTTTATGCAAATAAGAAGGCCCTGTTTTCTTTCAACTACATAAATATCTGTGCTTTTGCCAAGAAACCCTGCGTATTCCAATGAGCATTTTTTTCTCAGGGGGAAAAGAAGGCTACTTCTAAGGCAATAATTGTCCTAGGATTCAACGTTTTGCCAAAGACAAAATAATAGTAATTACCCATAGATTTGTGTTCGTGTACTAATGCTCGACAAAGCTAGAGCATTCTCCTAACGGAAAAATAAACAAAAAAAACTACTAAAAGCTCCTGAATTTGCAACATTATCTGCTAACCAGGCCTAAAGTCCTATTATTTCGAAGTACGTTCTTTAATGTATAAAGATGGAGATAATCTGCAGACTTAAATTAAGGTATCGTCCATGAATATTTTATTTATCCACATAGTTTGTATTTCATGACTCTTGAGACGTTACAAACTTTCAATATCAATGAAATCAGAAACTTAAAACTCTTAACATTGAAGAGCAAAAGACTTTCAATGCAAATTTGGAAAATCTGCACATTGAATAAAAATTTGAAAAGAAAGTTTTTATCCTTTAGTAACCTACACATCAGGAACATCAACTGCGCAAGCCACTTAACCAGACTAATACTATAATAAAATCTGCTCGTGAATTTTTGTGTGCTTGATTATGGTATGTTCTGTTGAAAAACAATTCTTCAATGCATTATTAATTATGACTAAAGAACCATTTGAAGAAGAGGGGCATACCAGTCAAGCTAAATCCTTTGGTATTTTGTCCATCTCTGGCGATTGAATCATGAATGTCACACTTGCCAACAATAATACAAGTTCCCCATATGACAGTAAGAAGCATGACAGTTGATCCAGCCAATAACCCCATTCCAACAGATACCTGACTTTGAGCAGTTTCTTTACTTCCAGAAAGTCCAGATACTGTCAACCATGGAAAGTAGGGATGTCAAACTAAAGGCAAATCAGAGAAAAAGAGCGAGCTGCAATAATGAACTAAAAGATCTCCCAATAACATAGTAAGAGCAACCATAATCATTCAATGGTAGATATGAATTATATGACAAGAGGAGCTCTTGCGCCCTAGTGGTGGCCTGCTCCTTATCACTTGCACTAGGTGAAAGGTTTGATCCCCTCCTCCCTTGAAAAGGTAATTATATAGCCACATGTTGACTTATCGATGAAAAGGACAATCCTTAATAGCTTGCTAAGAATCAAGCAAATTGTTTACCATAATGTTGCAGTAACTTAGATGCCTCTGATCACTGCTGCAAAGAATTTCATTCATCTACTTTGCTTTCATGCATCAAAATTAAAACAGAAAACATAGGAATGAATTGACTGATTAGACCAAATTCAACCTAGATGTGTATCACAATTACATTAGATTGGCTACTGAAAGTGTAGTGTAAGAAACTAAAATTGTAGGTATAATCTACCATCACTAAACAACACATCCACAATATAGAAAATAAACCACTCAAATACACGGTTTTAGTCACCAACAGGATTTCTGACATTCTCGTGAAGAATCAAAAAGTACCTAAAAAAGGAATGCAGAGCATACACAAGGGAAAAAGAAAAGAAAAAGGGAAGTGAATAATTGAAGACAAAGGAACTTCATGACACAATGCATGGTACTAATGAAGTAAAAGCATTGCCACTTTGCCAGGTACCCACGCAGTTTGAGGAAGGACAAAATGTTGATTGTTTCAAGGGAAAACATTTTCTATGAAAACGTGCAGTAGCTTTGATTCTTTTATCGATAGATGGTTTAGTGACTTTAAGCTGTGGTGTACATTTCTTTGTACCAATGTTCTAGATGCTCTAATCTTGAACTCCTTGTAATTTCTGGTTAGACCTTCTTGGTTCCTTAAATAAAATTTTTGCATTAAACAAAAAAGTATTTTCCCTTTCAAAAGCATCAGAGAGGAAGTTGCAAAGTGGATGAAAAGCCCTTTGATTTTAGAAACGAAAAACAAATCCTAGAAAATTCAGAGGAGGATAAAGCACCTGAAGCAATGTGGGTTTTAAAATTGCTTTCTCAAAAGCAAACTGGGACATCTTTCATGAGGATGGTCTATGGTTTTTTGTCACGTTTTCAGAAACGAAAAAATTCATAGATTCTTCAAACTTAACCTTCATTGCTTTGATTCTAAAGACGCAAGGGAACCAAAAATATCAAGGATGTTTAGCCAATAAGTCTTACTGGTTGTGTTTATACATAACTCAGCAAGGATCTAAAGTATTAGATAGAAAAAGATTATTCATGAGAAGGTGGAACCTTATCAAAGTGCTTTTGGGGAGGGAAGACATAATCAAGGAGCCTGTTTTTTGACAATGCAATTGTGGATGCACTACTTAAAATGGGAGAAAAGAAGGATATGTAAACTCATACGTGCATTTCTCCCTCTCAATCTCTGTCCCTATAAACAAGAAAGCATCAAAACAATAAATCAAGATGAACAACGATAAACAACTACAAGAGTCGAGATCAAGATGTGGAGCTGAATTGGCTGATGAAGCAGTATAAACAATTAAATTGATACAAAATATATCAGATTTTAAAAAGAACTTTAAGAAAATTTACAGCCTTTCCTTGAAAGAAAAGGACAAAAAGCAAATAATGATCTATCTTTTCATTATACATATTCATCGAGCATATTCAACCATACAAAACATATTCATCAGAACATATTCATCGAGCGAGAAGGACGAAAGATCGAAAATCAACCATGCAGCAAAGAAGCCAGACAAATACAGGAAGAAGAAACAGAGTAAGGCCAGAAAAAGCGCTCAGGAGCTCACCGAGAATCAGCATTGCATCGGGAAGGGCGCCGAGGACGGGCAAAAAGAGACCGCCAATAATACCAGGCCCGAGGATCTCCAGCAGCAACTCGCTTCCACTAGACAAATAAGTAGCCGACGTGAACATGAGGTAGCCATAAACGAGTATCAAGAACAAGTTCCCCAAAGTAGTCTTGGTGCAGGGCAAGAACCCATACGTCTGCTCACACGACTCCTCCACCCCCGCCGCAGAGAACGACTTGAGAAGCAGATAAGGTGGGTCCCGCTCACTTTGCAGGCCATCGGAAACCAGATCCAACGACGATGGAAGGTCACGACCGTTTGCACAGCCGCAGAGGATAAGGAGGAGAAGAAGGAGGGAGAGGTAGGCGAGAACCGATTTGCGCATTTTTCAATTGCGGGGTTCGTTGAATCGAGAGAGTATATCTTGGAAGATATCAGTGCGTGTATTTATAACGAGAAAACAAATCCATCAATACTACGTGTTTATCGGTATGAAGAAGATACGTGAATCTGGAATAAGCGGCAATGGTGTCAATCATGACGATGAGAGAGAGATTGATGAGCGTCTGAACCGTGTGCGGGCCGCGTACGGCGGATATGGGATGTCCTACTCCTTCGCTCTGTGGAAGACGATTAGAACCATGATATATATATATATATAATATTATTGGGATAATTATATTTAATTCATATTAAGTTCTTGAAATGGAAAAGAAATCAGCTGTTTTGTTGCCGGTACCGTTTCTAACTACTTGTTGGGTCGCACACCTTATGAGTCATGATTTAATTAACTGTTGGGAAATACTTGATTTGAATCTGGTATGGATTTACCATCACTTTGGTTTGAGTCAAATTTGAAGTTTGATTTAATCTGCATAACATTGACTTGATTTAGTGTCTTGAGGTGTTAACTTGATTCACGTGTTTATTTTTTGAAAATATTATTGAGAAATTATTTATGATAAAAATCGAACTACAGGAACACATATGCATAACTCAATAGATAGTCAATCGAGCCATCACTTGGTAATAAATTTGGGGGAAGTTATTTGTACTTAAAACACTTGAGGTTATATGTAAAGTACATAAATATCAAGCACATTTGATAAAGCAAAATTAAATGTTGGTATAGATAATTATGTTTAAATAAATGATTAAAAAAAACGTATCTTTTTAATTAATGACTCAGTCATGATTAGGTAAAGGCTAACGGCTGACACATGGCACCACCTAACTATTGACTCTGGGCGGGCGCATGTCAGCTGGGACTTTGACCCTAACGACTCTGCTATGGTGGGTCCCAAAAGAAGGGCTATAGTACGTTTGGGCAACATCTTTTTGGAATTAGCTATATATATTTTTTAATTATATTTCATTTACCAATTTGAACAAAAAGTCATGCCATCAGCAAAAGCTTCAAGTCAGTTGACCGAATCCTGCAAAATATAATTTATTTCAAGTTGTCTCTTAACATGTGAACTTATTTCTCTATTGCATCCAAAAAAACCTTGCTTCACTTGAACTCAATCCATGATTATGATCGTCTTCAAAATAGTTAATTGTATATTTTCCATCACTGACTAACCGACCACGTAGCCTTGCATTGCAACCAATTCTCATGTACAACGAGAATTCAAGGTATTGTTTGAACGTTGTCTCTTAACATGTGAACTTATTTCTCTATTGCATCGAAAAAAACCTTGCTTCACTTGAACTCAATCCATGATTATGATCGTCTTCAAAATAGTTAATTGTATATTTTCCATCACTGACTAACCGACCACGTAGCCTTGCATTGCAACCAATTCTCATGTACAACGAGAATTCAAGGTATTGTTTGAACTAGACTTCATCTTGTTTGATCGTCTACATGCAAAAGTGACATATTTCACCATCCCGTCTTTATCTTTATTCAATGATCTCCGCTTCGCTGAAAAACCCTTTTGTTTTCCATCTTTTTTATACAAATTCAGCATCTCATCTACAGTGTTAAATACCATGTCAATCTGAGGTTTTTTGAACTACTTCATCAAATTGTAGGACTTTTTCAATTCCGCTATCATCCTCACCTTCTGAACTATCAACTACAATAACTTTACTTTGCCCCACAATCTCTTCTCCCATTCTTTGGACCTGAAATGTTAACAAAAGATAGCCTAACATGTGACACATTATAAAATAAAATGAATATCCCTCTTCAATCAAACCAAAAAACATATCTAAAGAAAATCCCTCTTCAATATCAAATAAAATGAATATCCCTCTTTAATGAAACCAAAAAACATTATTGAAAATCACAAGGAAAAAATATGCAGGATGTTTAATTTACCTTCTGAATGTAAGATTTGAGTCCTCTAGGTTCGAATCCCTAATCTGGGTTGATCAGAGAGATACAAACGTCAAGAATAGATAGCACGGTTCAACTGGGTTTGACGAGATTTTGTATTCGGTTCAACAAGATTCGCTTTAGGTTACAGAGAAGGGAGATGGAACTATGGTCAAGGTCTTAGAACTATGGTTGAGGTAGGTTAAAATGGGTCCCTTTTTTTTCCATGTCAACACTGGGATGGTTGGACAAAATTTGTTGGGAAGGGTATCATTTTTGTAGAAAAAAATTTGGAAATACTGACAACATTTCTGTTATTCTAGTGGACCCCACATTTTTTAAAAAGATATATAAAATGTCAAACGCTACAAAAGATTTTTTTTTTCAATAGAACCGTTGCCATATAGGTTCCGTTTGGTAGACCGGAAAAATTGATTTTCAATACTAGTGAAAATACTGTAAAAAATATGCTGAGCTTAAAGCTGTAAAGTGTTTGGTGAACTAAAAACTGAAAAACTGTTGAAATAAATTATTATAATATTAGTTAGTAGACCCGCTTTGCAAGCCGCTGTGCCAAATAGGCACATAGCCAACGGTTTTGCTGGTCCCGCTATAGTATTTGGTGATGCATTGGACGCAAACAGGACGCACAACAGAACCGCTCAGTCCAGCACCTTACCAAACCGGTATGAAGAAGACACGTGAATCTGGAATAAGTGGCAATGTTATAAATAATGACGATGAGAGAGAGAGATTGATGAGCGTCTGAAGTCTGAACCGTGTGCGGCCCGCGTACGGCTGATATGGAAGGTCCTATTCTGACGCTCTGTGGAAGACAATGAGAACCATGATAATATATAAATATGATTGGGATAATTATATTAAATTCTAGAAATGGAGAGAAATCAGGTGCCAATTTTCTTGTTGCCGGTTCTGTCCATGGATTTTCAGTTTAATTACGATTTTTTTTCCATTTTCGGAAATATTCTCTTGCAATTTTATATTTGTTAATTTTTTTAAAAGAAAAGGTATAAACTTTTGCTCATGTGAATTTCAGTATGTCGATTGCACTACTGTTTCTAACTACCTTTGTTGCGTTCTCCTTAATCTCTTCTCGTGAGTGATCATCTAATTAAACGTTGGGAAAAACTTGATTTGATGTGGATTTAACATTGCTTTTGGTTTGAGTCAAATTTGATGTCGCTTTGATTTGAAATGGATTTGATCTCGCATTTGGAAGTGTTAACATGAACTTGGTGCCGTTTGGGGCATATAACTTGTTTTAATGTCGTGAAAGCGTCAATTTAATTTTATGTCTTGGAGATCTTCATTGTGTTTGACACGACAGTTCCTTGACGGTTTCGCTAACAGAGTCGTTGAGCGAATCCAATGAGTTTTTTTCACAGCAGACACAACATATCTGTTTTTTTTTCTTTTTATCTCCAAAGCATTGATTTCATTTAGTGTCTCGGCGAGGTGATTTGATCTAATGCCTTAAAAGTGTTAACTTGATCCACATGCTTTTAATTTTGATTTGGAGACCACTAACTTAAATTTGAAAGGTTTGTGGGGGATTTCTGACAGATTGGATTTAAGAGACTCAAGAGATTTGCTGTTATTTGTTGGGTACGACTCCTTGAAGGATTTAAACACTTAAGAGAAATTATTTGTAAAGTTTATAATATGAAGCACAATTTTTTAATTCGTCAAACACAGCAAATATATTATATGAAAACACGGTTGAATTAAAGTCTTAATTTACATTTTATAATATCAAATTTTATTATTTTTATATTAAATTTAATATTAATTTAATCTAATAAATATAATTTTACTTATTTTATAAGATTATAATATTAATAAGCTTTGAATAAAAGATGGAGCTTCTCCTCTCTCTTGGATTTTAACAAGTAAACATATGTTGATGTAGTTCTATTTGTAATCATCTACTATCGTGAGAACATATCTATAATTACCAATACAACATTCTATAGAGCAAAATATGTGCCTATCAATATTCAACCTTTATATATTGATGTCAAATAGTGAATCCAAGCCCCAGAAAACATACTGAGGTTCCCCAAAATCAATATCATGGCAACTTCTTCTAGTTCAACCGTGTTCTAAGTTCCTCAACCATTCTGTTTCTGGGGACAGTACATTCATCACTGGTCTTGATATTCTTCAACTTTACGACTCCATCTTTCAGCTCCTGCTCACCCACAAGAACCATATATGGGATTCCCGAGTCAACGGCACGCTTGATGTGGTTCATCATTCTTTTATTGACCATGTACTCTGCCTTCAACTTGGCATTCCAAATCTCATTAACCAGCTCTCTGGCCAAAATGCAGTAGTCTTCGCTCCCCAAAACACTCACTTGAACTTGAGTGTCAGTGGCTCGGATTGTCTGCAAAAAGTCATAAGAACACAATGCAAAAGTTGCTGAGCATTTTGTTTTTATTTGCAGAACAGAAAGGAATATTATCAATGGCAAAATAAAATGACATTTTCTCCATAGAATGCTACCACATGGTCTACGTGGAAATAGCAGGCTTGGCCATTTTAAATTGTCAATACAAGTAACTCGTTATCTGGGGTTAGGGTCCCCATGAGCCAGGATCATTCAGGCCTGTCCTAAACCTCTAGATTTTACTAGGAAAGTACGAAGTTCAAACTCGATCAAACTTAACAAGGCTTTCGAAAGAAAAACCTGGAACATAGACTCCATCCAAGTTATTGTTCAGTGTAAGCATTGCTGGGTATCGCTACTGTAACACAAAGACAAACAAATTAAATGCTGCTATAACCTGGTTCTCGTCTTTCTGACGCTGCTCCATTATAGCAAACACTCGTTCTATTCCGAGACTCAGCCCAACCGCTGGAATCTGTTTTGTTCCATACATTCCAATGAGATTGTCATAACGACCACCAGCAGCAATTGAACCAACCTGAGGGCATAAATTATTTAAATAGCATTACAATCAGGACAAACAAATTCAATGACAATGGAAACTACAAGCACACACAGGAACTATGACTTGCATTATCAACACAAGGTGACTGAGAGAAAATAAGAGAGAAAGGGTTTGCCTAATATTTATTCATTATATGTACAATCTCAGCAGTACTTCATAATGAAAAGAATAAGGAACAGTGAAACAGGGCATGGCTCCAATTTCCAACCATTTGCGCTTTAGTTCACAAGATTTTCTTCTAGCAACCAAATCTACAACTTCATAAGAGAAATAACATCACTACTGTAATTATGCTATAACTCTTCAACGGAACAAACACAGGGTGACAAACATAAATCCTCCAAATTTCAAAAATGAAGTTGTTTCCAACAGCTCAGGGCTTCTGCTGAACCTCAGGGCAAAAATTCAAGGTAGAAAATTGCCCAAGCATTTAGCAAGCAGTAACTGTATTTTACGTCTATCATTTTTAATGCAAAATGTTTCTTAGTTAATTGTTTTTGGATTTCACACCAATGTTACCAGGTGTAGCTTTAAAAATTAAAATGAAAGGACCCCAGATCAGCAGCCTATACCTTAAATAGTCTCAAGAGGATGAAAGACCACTTATCTAAAATGCTTATACGCTGTCCCATACAAGCAAGAGAAGTATGTTCAAACAGAATCAATGAAAATAAATAAATGTTTACCTGTGTGGCCCCTTTAAACACAACTTCATAAACGACTCCAGTATAATAATCTAGACCTCGAGCAAGACTCAGATCAAAAGTCACTTTGTCGATACACTTGCAGCTTTCTAGAGATTTAAACAAGTTATCCAAGTCTTTCATTGCAGAAACAGAAGAGCTATTTTCTAGAAATTCGCTTCCCTCTTCTCCAAGCTTTGCCAGTAATTCCATGGGGCGTCCTCTGAACTTCACAAAGGTACCAATTTTGTCTGCTATCTCAACACTCAATCCTTTCTCCTCCACCTGGAAGACATTGTAAAGCTTATCCTCAAAGAGAATAGAAGGCATAATATTACAAGTAAACAAAAAATAACAAAACAATAACACATAAGACAGATAAGGAAAGAAGAATGACTCTATCCTGCTAAAAAATAAAAGGACAAACAAATGCAGAAGAAGCCAAAATCCAAGCGTAGACCCTTCCAACAACATTGAGAAGTATTTAGATGGATTGTTGTGTAAATAGAAACACAAGTTGATACGAACAGAAGTGCAGTTCACAATATATTACAAGTACGTGGTCATAAAAAACCTTTGAGAGTCGACCAATCTCAGCAATAGTAGCCATATGGCCTTAGTTTTGAGCAGGTAAGTTGCTCAGAAACTAGACTAGATAATCCAGTTCAACATTTTATCATATCTTATAGAAATCAAGCTCAATAGGGCCACTGCTGCCAGGCTGCTTCAAGGGATTATGTCATACATGGTAGTCAGTTTGCGTCCTAAAAACAATGGTAAACTGAAGACAGACAAGTACATAAAGAAGGCTTCAGATTCACAGCACAATGAATTATTTGTGCGCTGGACTCTGGAATTTAGGCTAGTGCAGATCACAGTCGATATGCAACATTCAAAACTTATTGAGATTATCAACCTTTCAATTATAAAGAGCATTTTGTTCACAGTTCACTAGGAGAAAAGTAGAAAACTGTTCAACCAGTAGTTATGTACTGAAGGGAATCAGGGATAGATATGTCAACCTAACACAATCCACCCATCAGACATGTAAATAATGCATAACCTCCTTACCATCTCTTTTTTGATCTGTTCAAATGGTTGCTTGTCAAGCTTGTCAACACTTGAACAGATAGTTCTAAATTTTTCAGGTGGGACTCCACATATTTCCAACATTGCGTCCAACAACATTCGATGATTCAATTTTATCTGGCCAAATATACATAAGTCAGAGGAAAAACAATTAACACTTCTTAAAATCAATTCAAACATGTATTCAACGGCATTATACAATGGAGAATGTTAAATTAGACAGTAGGAACTGATGGCTCCAGGAGCATGTGCAGACTAGACTTCAAATGAACAGTAAGAATTTCTCAGACACCAATTATGTGAAGTACTATGACAATGTAAGTACCTAACAATTATGATCCACAACTCTGATCTGTTTTTAGTCTAGGAATACATCACTTGAACCCTGTGCTTGGTTTATTAAGTTTCACACTTAGTTGCAGGAAGCATTATGGATGCAAGTGATACCCATAAAGTCCACATGACTTTGACAGTGTTTGACTCAATATCATTAACTTTTTTCAGATTACATAATTAAAATTACCTCATAGTCCCCAATATCTAGTTCATCGAGCAGCTCTGTCAATATTTTAATGACCTCGAAGTCTGGCCCCATTTTGTCATACTGGCCAGCAATGTCAAAGTCGCATTGATAGAATTCACGGTATCTTCCTTTGGCTGGGTTATCCCTTCTGTACACTTTAGCAATTTGGTAGCGTTTAAAGGATGTGATACCATTCATAGCCACATACCTGGCAAATGGGACAGTTAAGTCATATCGCAAAGAACACAGCTCCCCACCCTGTAAATGAGTTGAAACACTTACTATTAAAGTCTTTTCAAAATGGAAGAACAAATTCAGTATCATTCACAATAATGGAATACAATAATGTCTACAAGTAAGCCCACAAAAAAGGCCAAAGTCAGAGTCCGATCATTATTGATAACTTCTGCTTTCAAAAACTAATTTAATAAATGTCAAATACTTCTGCAGCAGGGGTTCACAAGACTAAATGAAAACTCCATTTTCACTAGAAAATGATGACTCATATAGTAATAATAATATAACAACAATAACTGGAACAACAACAATAACATAATCATGTAAAAACCTGGTCAGCAAGATCGTAGATCAACTTTGAATCTTCTCCATATTTCCCTGTAAGAGTCTCTCTCAATTCAAATACAGGAGTATCAAGGGCCACAGCACCATGCCTCTTGAATACCTCTGTAATAATTGAAAATGCTTTCTCTCGTACCACCATCTGTTCTTTTGAAAAATCTCTAGTGCCCTGATATTGAACAGAATACACACAGAATAAGAAAGCCAAATACTACATCAAAGTAAATAAGATGATAATAAAATAAAATAACCCAAATATTAATAACAAGAGCTAAGCTATGAAATGTAGACTGCTCAGGAAACATTCAAAGGCAAGACATGTAATTTTGGGAGATTGAGATTTTTTTCCTCTTTTTTATTCAAGGAGCAGGGGCACTAACCATACAATGCACAGGATTAAAAAAAAACAAAAAAACGTACAAGATAGAAAAGCTAATGCTATCAAAAAAATTCCTATCAGAAACATTACTCCAATATTTTACTGTGCTAAGCCCACTATCCATGACGAAAAGAAACTGTTCAAAGATTCTGCTGTTCCTCTCCTTCCAAGTTAGCCAACAGACAGCCATAGCGATAAGCAGCATAATAGACCTGTTGGTCTTGTTTCTGGACCAAAACTTCCAAGCCATTCGGAGACAAGATTGTTACTCAAACCCAGCTCATTTCAAAAAGTTTACAAGCTGTTTCCCCAATTTTCCTTGTCAAGGGGTAAAGCATCAGCAAGTGACTGACAAATTGGTCTTCCCCTTTAGCACATCTAGCATCTAGATGTTTAGGGATCCTTGTTATTGAACAGCCTTTAAGCTTCGGAAAGCAGTCATCAACGGGTGCTTCAGAGAGTCTCGGTCAAAAAAAGAAGCGAGAGAGTTATATTCTATGGCGAGGTTTTTAGCTTTCGAATTCCAATTTTGGTTACAGGTTTGATGAGCGGTAGTCTAATATTTAATCAGAGTTGAAGTGCCCATGTGACTCTAATGTGTTAGTTCTAACAAATTAGTTTACAGAAGGAGCTTCATCGAAGTTTTATGGAAGTTTAAGGGTATTCTTTTTGAAATTCTAGCAAAGGAATGTGTCTTTCCAGTTGCCCCAAAGTAGAAGGGTACCTTTGCATATTTCCCTTTTGTTAGTAACTTGTATCAACCTCAAGGGTAGAGATAATATACATTGACATCATAAAAAGAAAAAAGAGAATAAGCATTATCATGGTGTTATTTCTAGTTTCTTCCACTGATACTTTCCTTTTAAAAAACTCTTCCTCTTTTCTTTCATTTATTCCAGAATGATATGGTCACAGACTTCATGATGCAAGAAAGCATAACCTTAAGCTCATAAATTTGCACTTCAACCCTCAAAAACAGGCATACAAAACAAGAGCTAAAAGAGTTTCAACAACAGTCAGATAATAGAAAAGATATATCTACCTTAGGTAATTTCGGGAGCCTCCTAGTTTCATTGCTTTCAACAATGTCTTTCACCGTCTTCCAGAATCCATCAAATTCTGGATCTCTCAGGTCAAAAATCAATACAAGACCCTCAACCAATTTCTCAATTGACCCTGTATCATCACAATAACCCTCTCTTTCACCATTCAACCTCTCATTAATCAACTCCACTATAGCACGAGTCCCTTTCCCCAAAACCACCTTCTTCTTCTGAGCCTTGATATCCACCTTCACATCCCCTCCATTTGCCTCAACACCAGCTTTTGTACTGTTTAACTGACCACCTTCAAGAGCCACAAACGCGGTCACTGCCTCCCACACCATAATTTTCGAGACAATTCCCAACAACTCGTTAACTTCATGCACAAACCTCGCATAATCCTTCTGGAAGATAAGGTTTAAAGCCATCGTGTAGCCATTGCTTAAACATTTCTCAGTTGGGCATCCCTTCTGAAACAAGTCCAGTAAACCCTTACGTAAGCTAGTATCGCCAACGGAATCCAAATTCAATTTTGCACGAAGAAAACCATTCTCTCCTACAACCAGAAGGGCGAGGGCCAATGCCTCCACAGTCATCGCTACAACTTTCGCCAACCCATCAATTTTCATTTCTCCAGATGAATTCAACTCCACCTTTGCAATCGAGTGCACCGACTTCGCCACTTCCCTCAATCTCCCATGAACATTAGGAATCTCCGCCATAGCATCGCTCTTTACTTTCCCAACCCGCTTCGACCCGTTAAGAAGACCCTTCATACCCCTCGCAACCCCAGCCCCTTCCTTGTACACGAATCCATCAACCGTATCAAACGGCGTCACGTCGGCTCTCGCTGCCTCACAAGACAACGCAGCCACGGCGTCAACCATCGTAACCAGTGCCGCCGCTTTCCTGTCCAAAATCTCACACATTTCAAGTAAAGGAAGCGACGATTTCGCCATCTCGTCTCCTTCCGCCATTGTCGGAGTCCAGAATCAGAATACTTGCAATACGGCAGGGCAGCAGTGGCTTTTTAGGGTTTTACACTTTTTACTAGGCTCTTCGAAGGAACTAAGCGGCGATATTATTATTTATAATTAATGTAATTTACTAATATTACTTTCCCAGCCATGTTAAGATTCTTGGGCCAGGCGTAGCAAGGCCCCTGATTATGAGGACCTTTCTTGAGAGTTGAGACATATGTATAACTTAATCATTTGATAAGTTAATATATAATTTAATCATATTCAGTGTGAAATGGTATTAGATTTGTATAATATAATTTTTGTACGATATATTTATTGGTTTATTGTTAAATAATATAAAATATGAAATAATATATCTCTGAACTACCCTAATTTAAAAAGTTATTATTTTATAATCATATTATTTTTATCAAGTTTTGTTTTATGGAAATGTAAAGATAAAAATCATTAAAAGTTACTATTTTCTAATCATATTATTTTTATCAGGTTTTTTATAGAAATTTAAAGATAAAAAATCATTAGATTTTTGTTGCTAGAGTATACCGTACAAACGATATATGAAGTGGCAAGTTATTAAGGTTTGTTTCTTAAAGAGAGGGCTTTTTGTCTTTTGACATATTACCTCTTATCCTAAATGTTCCGTATAAAATTAAAACGTATTAGAGATGTTTTAATATTATACGGCCTGCACCTTATAAGAGTATCGTTTTGTATAAAATTATACTATCCTAAGTTTTTTAGAAACCATCAAGCAAGAGTATCATTTTGTATCAAAACTATATTATCCTAAGTCTTTCAAACACCATGGAACACCTGATAATTTCATTAAAATATAAAATTATACTTTCTTAAGGTTTTTAAAAACCATCAAACACATGATAATTTCATTAACCTTTTAGTATTTTTCCAACCCTGGTTAAGTCTAAAGCAACCACCAAGTCGATCCAATACACCAAATTTTTTAAAAAAAATTACATCTAGGATAATGCTTGACACTCCAAAAAGTGACCTCAAAAGACCCCCATTTAATGTGGAGGGTTAGATGTGAAGTGGGTCCAAAATATATGTTTTTAATTAATAACTATTTGAATGTCACATGAATTTAATGGAGTTTTATGGGTCTCTAACATTGTTCTTGCATTTAATCTATGATTCCAACGGCCCAAAATAAAGCCCAAAAGAACCCTAATCACTTTACCTTCTCACTTCTCCCTCACCTCTTCCTCAGGCATCAGAAGCCTCAACAACAACACGCATGAACAAGGGCCACGGCACAGTTGACGAAACCTACTGACAAACGAACGGTCACTTACAAGTTACACCCGAACTCAATCATCGAACTGATCGAAGGCAATTAGGCAATCCTTGAACTAAAGTAGATATGTTCTTCACAGTTCACTGATTATTTTATTTGTTGTTGTTAATGTTAATGTTCTTCTACTGAAAAAAATAGAGATTTTATCTGAGTTTTTCATACATGGATCGTGATCCATTGAGAGCTTGATTTGTGTGTGCGTGTTTGATTTTGAATAATATCCACTATTTTAATGTTCTTCTGCTCTTTTCGAACACTGTTGATATTGAATTTGAATGGGTTAGGTTACCTTCTTTTCTCTTTTTTTGTGTCTGGAAAGCAAGTTCATTGTGACGTTAACCTAATTGGGTTTATGGGTTTGATTTCATTTGATTGGTCATGACGGAAAATTGAAATCGAGTTTTTGTTGCTTGCATGATATTTTGTGGCTTGCAGTTCTTTGTTTTTCTGTGTTACCATTTCCATGCGTCTCAATCTCTCTGGGTTGTGCACTTCGACACGAAGTCTGTGGAGCCTTTGCCTGTTCTTGAAAAAAAAACCCTATTTTAACATCGCGTTTGGATGTATCTTGGCTGTATTTGGTTTCATTAGCTGCAACGGTGTTTATGTTCAGTCCATTGAAACAGCCATTTCTTGATGTACTGTGCTCCTGAATTATTCTTTACAGGAAAATTAACTGACTTGGCACGATGAGACGGTGGCTTTCTCCTTTTTGTATTGAATTGGTCTATACCTTCTGAAGATTGGTGATCTAGCCCATTTTTTATTCTGCTTGAGACAGTTGGCCTCATAAATCTCGGCATCCCTGATGAAGGAGCTTTTGCAGCTGCTCCAATATTGTTTATGGTAACTTTACTGTTCAGCTGTGCCTCCTCTATTAATATATAGAAAGTCTGCAGAACTTCAGAACATAAAATTGGCCTGGATAGATTTTGTAATTTATCGTTAAACTTTTTAATGTCTCTTCTGGTGCATCGGCGCTCATCTTCAATCTCTTTCATCCTTTGCTGCAGATTCACCATCGCAACCTACTTCTGCTCTCGTACTTCCTGATGATCAATAGTTCCCTAAGTTTGTTATTACTAAAAGAATACAGACATCAATTTCTATTTAGGATGAAGATTTTCACATCAGTTGATGCAATAATGTTCTGAGGCGGAACTCTCAGCAAGCAAACTAACAAAGGTTATGTATCTTGGCAATTATTTCTTTTTTTTTTTTTAAATGCCAGTACTTCTGGAATCTGGATGTAGAAATTAAGCATTTGTTCATCCCTTATGTATTCTCTTCTCTTTTCCACCTTTGTATACTGATAATTTATAATCTGAAAACAACCTCTTTAAAACATCTTAGGAATGAAGGATTCAGCCAACTGACCACATTATTCATTTCTGTTATTTACCTTTTATCCCAGACGATAGAAAGTTACATTGTTTTATAATTTATATTATTCTTTTACTTTTTTTTAATCTTTCCCATGGTATATTATCAACTTTATATTATGTTACTACAATAGACACAATGTTACGTACAGGCTTCTTTTTCCCATTAACAAGTAATACTAAACTTTGTACGCTCAAAGGCTGCACTCTTAAGGTCTCATAATTGTAAAGGGTAACAAACAAGCTCAGTGTTACTTGTACTTACAACTGAATCATCATTACCTAGGTGAATGCTTTTTGCCCTCGATGCAAAATTTAAAGAACAGACAGTCTCACACAAATCCTCTTCTTTGGCACTGACATGGGCAAGCATTAGTGTCTTTGAATCCTCACCTGAAGGTAGATACCTATAAAATTTTTTAAGACAAATAATATTCAATTTAAGAAGCAAAATGAGAGAAACTCCTATGCATGCCATACACTAACTATAGCTAGTAATCTGATCAATAACTTTTTGCATTATGTGATGATATTTTTGCCTGGACTTGTGGTAATCTTCTTTCAATTTCAAAGAATGGATGGTTATATTGTATTTTTAGCAGTAATCCTTCGAAGGTTGTAGTAGTAGATTGCCCACATCTATATCATAGATGCTAATAATATTGGTATGAAGTAGGGCCTATTCTTTCTGTTCCCTCTTAAGTAGCACTAATGACCATCACTTGCAACTGATTGGCACAAATGGATATAAGAAGCATAGAGAAGATTAATATAATTACCTAGAGAATCTTTAAGAATTTGTGTCAGCTTGCTATTCCAGTCAAAGGTGAAAACTTCAGTTTAGAAGTCTTGGTAATGCTGAAGAAACCATTGGCACAAATGGATAACAGGGGTTCGCTGTTGGGTATACTGTGTATTTTTTGTCCTCATAAAACTAATTAGCATTCAAGCCATTAATAATTTTTTTTTAAAAAAATATTTACAGATTTTTGTACAACTTATCACAAATTAAAAATAATTATACATATTTAATTTTAAAGTGAGTTTTTTAAGACAAAACTAACAATGAATAACAACGAATTAGGTTTTGCTCTGGTACTATCAGGGATTTTTTGACGATGAACAACAACGATAAAGCAAAACAGTTGAATGGTGAAACAGAAGAAGATGATGACGACGAAATTGATCAAGAAGAAGGGCTTGATGCTTGGGAGAAAGCTTACGTGGACGACCGATCTTGGGAGTCTCTCCAAGAGGACGAGTCTGGGCTTCTACGCCCCATTGACAACGCCGTCATTCAACATGCCCAGTATCGCCGCCGTCGCCTCCGCTCCCTTTCTTCCTTTTCTGCTGCTCGTATCCAGAAGGGCCTCATTCGATTTCTCTACATTATTATCGATCTTTCCAGGGTAAGCTATTTTTCAGTTCTGCACCAAACTTGTTGGCAATTGATGTTGTAGCGAATAATTATTGAAAATGTTTGGCAATTGATGTTGTAGTGAATAATTATTGAAAATGGGTATGTCTTTCAGTATTGCTATTACATGTAGATGATGCTAGAACATGCTCCAGTGTTTAAGTAATTGGCCTGGCATTTTTGAGTTTCTAGTATTTTACTTTTGGTTTTAAGATGATTTTATTGAAGTGGAATTTACAGGCTGATGCTTCCTTGACCTTGTAAGCTGTTTTGCTTTTGTGGAAGTTTATGATTTATACAGTTCCAAACCTTGAAGAGCCTCTAGTATTGCGACATTGCTATTTCTGGTAGATCTAGTATTGCTCTTTGAATGACCACAATAACTTTTGATATGAGTGATGTAGACTTCAAAATGGTGGCCACACTTGAATTGATGATATGTAAATTGAATTTGTTTGTCATGAGGTTTCCATCAATTTGTGTAGGCAGCTTCAGCGACTGATTTTCGACCAAGTCGAATGGTAACTGTTGCAAGAAATGTTGAGGCTTTCATCAGGGAGTTCTTTGACCAGAATCCATTGAGTCAAATTGGTTTGGTCACTATTAAAGATGGTGTTGCTCATTCCTTGACAGATCTTGGTGGCTCTCCCGAGTCCCATGTCAAAGCCTTAATGGGTAAGCTGGAATGCTCAGGCGATTCCTCCCTGCAGAATGCCCTCGATCTAGTTCATGGATATCTCAATCCAATCCCTTCATATGGTCATCGTGAAGTTCTGATTTTATATTCAGCTCTCAGTACTTGTGATCCTGGAGATATAATGGAGACAATCCAGCAATGTAAGCAGTCTAAATTAAGGTGTTCAGTTATTGGCCTTGGTGCTGAAATGTTCATATGCAAGCATCTCTGCCAGGAAACAGGTGGATCATACTCTGTTGCATTGGATGAGGTGAGTTCAAGTGGGTTTGTGGTAAAGTTATAGAATTGAAAGAATTTCATTTCATTTTTTTAGGAATTACGCACACAGTTTCATCTATATCTAATTATCAGTTCCACATCATAGAAAAGATAAATTGAAAAAGAAGAAACAGGAATGTTTTTACCACTTTAAGTTTGAAAAAGAGTGAATTTGATATAGGTTGCAATCCATTGATGTTTTTAAATTCTTATTCTTCTACATGAGTACATTCACCAATTTCTTTCTGCACAAAGTCCTAATTTGAAGCAATTATTTGTCAAACCCCTGTATAAAATATAGGTTGATTTTGTATTTACTCATGCAGTCCCATCTGAAAGAGTTGATCATGGAGCATGCACCTCCACCTCCCGCAATTGCAGAATTTGCAATTGCTAATTTGATCAAGATGGGTTTCCCACAAAGAGCAGCAGAGGGTTCTATTTCTATATGCTCATGCCATAAGGAAGCTAAGGTTGGAGAGGGGTACATTTGTCCAAGATGCAAAGCACGTGTATGTGAACTTCCGACTGAATGTCGAATTTGTGGGTTGACACTTGTTTCTTCACCTCATTTGGCAAGGTCGTATCATCATTTGTTTCCTATAGCACCATTTGATGAAATTTCTTCGTCACGACAATTTGACCCAAAGCTAAAAGGACAGAGAAGTTGTTTTGGTTGCCAACAAAGCCTTCTCAATCCTGGTAAGTATTTATTAATAGATCATGTATCTTATGCCTTTTCAGTTCCACCATTCTCTTCCATTTGGTGAATTATCTTTGATAATACTCAAGTGATTTATTGACAATCTCTTGCACTATCTTAACAAAATAAAAGAAAAAGTTGTCCTTGCCAAGTAACCGAAGATATATAGGTTTGGGCTACATTGTGTTGCAACACCTCGTGATAATATTTCTATTGTTCTTATTTAAAAAAAAAGATATCATTTCTATTGTTAGAAGGATGCATTGAAGGGGAATATTACTGGTGCGGAAGTTGATTACAATGCGGCTAAAAGGAAAACAGAATTGTGTTTGGAAATGGTGATATTATTTACAAGTAGGAGAGCCTTTAGATAATTTTATTCATCAAGTAAGCATTGAAAACCACAATATTTTCGGTATTCTCTTCAGGGACCCTCATTTTCTCACACGCAGTGAATATAAGATGAGATTTGAAAGTCAAACAAAGAAAATAACTCTGCAATGTGATTTTGTGAGGTCATTATTATAGGATCTCATAGTGGAAGAAATTGTTAAAAGACAATGCCTTGGCTTATAGAATCTGTCTCAAATGGTTGCTCTTTCGCTACAACAATCCTTATTCTGAATGATGAAGAAAAGTTCCTTATCAAACTTGGGGTTGTAAAGAGACTAGAACAAATTCAAAGAAAGTTATTATGGGGTTTTCGGGAGATGGAATATCATACGGTGTTTTGGGATATGTACAGAAACTGAGAGTGTGGAGATTCTTTTGGTTAATGGTCATGGAAGTTTGTAAATGAAATTCATACTTTGTGTTGACAAGCCTTTTCTGTTTACCAAGGTTTGATACACAATGTTTGGTTGTCAAGAGCAGATAGGGCGAGCTTTCGAGTGGTGGGTTTGGGAGTAAATAGGACAAGAAATGGGGGAATGGCTTCCTTACATCCACGCATGATGTGGATCATGAAGAGTGAACTGAAAATCCAATTTTTGATCTCGTTTGATTTAGCAAGATATTAAGAATTGTTAGTGGAGGCGGTGTTGGAGTTTGTCATTTATATGAGAAGATGCGAATATGGAATATAAATTTATTGAAGTTTTGGTGAAGTTTCTTGAGACTTTACAAATGCTTAGTGGGGAGATCAACTTGTTCAGAATAGTATAAGAAGAGTGGTCAACTTACTACCTAAGCTTAAGCAGAAAGCTAATAGAGTGGGGAGTGAAATTTTTAAGAAGTGAGACTAACTATATGAAGCTACAAACCTACCAGGCTAACTAGCGATTTCCCAATTAAAAAGTGACACTAACTAGCTATTCACAGCGTAATAGACATATAATATAGAGGTCCTCTTTGTCCATGGGTTCTATAGCTGAGACCCGGTTATCTTTTCTTGTTACTGAGAAACACTTGGATATGCCTGTATTATGTCATTGTTGGTGGCGCACATATGATGCCATATCACAAACAATTTGCATTGGAGCTATTATGATACATTGTCATATAGCTGAAAACATAGTCCAACTTCAGATTTTAAATTTTAAATTTTCACCATGTTCAATTTTGTCATCTTAGAGTACTCCCATCGGGTCTGTATAATTGATCTGATAGCTAAAATAGAGCATCAAAAATAGAGTTTGACAAATGTAGCCTTGCGATAGTATCTGATGCAGGACCTGAAGAATTCAGATGTGCTAAAAAAGTAGCACATCTGCCACTTCTATAGCACATAAATTGTTAATGTAAAAATATTTTAATATATTCCTCATCTCTCTCCTCTCTCCTCTTTTTAGTGTAAAATTTTAATATTTTAATAATGTAGTATTTAAAATAGAGATGCTGATGCAGTTCTGGTTGAATAGATATGCTGTAAATTAGGAAAAAGTGAGATTTGAGGAGCTAAAATTGAGAATTGGTTAAGAGACACTGGTGCGAATGGCCTTAGGCCTATACCTGCTCTTCATCATTTGTCCTGTTGCTTATTTATTTGAGTGTACTGTGATGATAGTGATTTAGATGCCTGCGTGGTGCTTATTTGTGCATGGTTGTGTTGTTAATCGCGTATTTGCTTGCTTTTGCGTGCCTTTGCTGTTGGTGATGCCCCGTCAAAATAACTGTTAAACTATGTCCTGTTCATGCAGTCACACTCTTGCTCACATTGCTCATCTATCTTTGGCACAGGAAACAAACCTGGTCCTTGTGTCACTTGCCCGCAATGCAAACAGTACTTTTGCCTCGATTGTGACATCTATATTCATGAAAGCTTGCACAACTGCCCAGGCTGCGAGAGCTTCAAGCACAAATAAGAACAACAAACAACAGCCATGGACCTCCGTCGTGCTCTGCCTCCATTCAGATGTGGCTTGCCATTGCCGTTCCTCCCAGCCAAGTTCCTCCCAGCTTAATTTTAATGGATCATGATACATTTACAACAATGTTGGTCGAGAAGCTTTACCTGTTCGGATCTCCCAAGATGCATTTTCCCAAACGTCTTTATGCTGTTGGAATAGAGAAAATCGAATCCTTTTTTCTATTTCTTCTTTTAGATGAGCTTTCATATTATATTGTTCCATATTCATTAAAACTAACAAGTTACAGTGAAATGAGAATATGCACTTTTCCATCCTTCAAAGATTTCTGGAAAACAGGGGTGAAGCTACCCTTACCCAAGGGGGCAGCTGACCCCCTCAAATTTTTTAATACCCCTAGTAATATGCTAATTTACATAAAAGACCCCCTTGAATTTTCAATTTAGATCCCTTAGTTATAAAAAATCATTCTCATGTTTAAAACAAGAAGACATGTGACAATTATTTTAAACTTTCGAATGTATAATTAATAGATAATCCAAAAAAAAATTCGGGGGCACCGGACTCCCACTTAACCTTGCCTACCCCAATATAAAATTCTTTGTCCGTCAATGAGACCCTCCTCATACAAAGTCCTAGCTTCGCCCCTGTTGGAAAATGATCTATTGTCTTGATATGGAGTGTGTTGCCTTCTTTGTAAGGCAGAGGAAGAATCGGTTTCCCACCTCCTGTTGCATCGCTCTTGGGTGTCCAATGTATTAGAAATACCAGATAAACAAGAATTACTGGTGAAATGTAAAAAAATAAAATAATGAAAGTTAAAACATTAGTTTTTTTTTTCTTCTTTTTATAGAATTTATGGTTTTACAATTAATCAAGCAATAACTTTCTTTTACAAAATCCCAACCAAAAAACAGAGTCCCCCCCACCCCACCCCAAAAAAGGAAAAAAAAAACCACCATCTTTTGTTCCCAGAAAGTAATTGAGAGAAAAAACAAAGAATCAATTGAAAAAGCAAAGCAAGCATATCAATCCTCCTACCCTAAAAAGACATCCACAGCCACAAACACAGACAGACAAACTGACTGATATCATATCACCACCATCCTATCAGAGAAGTCCACGTGCCCTTGTTGTCCTACCATTGAAGGTCTTGTATCTATCACAAGCTTTTTTCACAGAGGACCCATAAGATATGGACAGTGGCACCACAGCACGTGAAACCCAATTAAGGTTTTTAGCAGAAGATGAAGAGGAAGATGCACCACACATGAATGCTCACTTTCTTTCTTGAATTAATTATCTGAGTTGAGAAGTGATGAGCACTTGATGATCCTTGTCCGTACAGCCCATGTTGTTGGAATTTGGTGATGAGGATGCATTGTTGTTGTTGTTAATCTTCTTATTATTGAGGTTTTGTTGGTGATAGACTTGCCTTAGTCTCTCAATTTCCCTCTTCAATGCCTCTTGATGAGCTGCCCATTCATTCCCAACAAGTCTTAAGTTGATTCCTTCATCAATAATATTTAAACTAAATGTGGATACAATTTTTGTATCCAAAGTATTGTCCGCTCTACGATTCCTTTATACGCATTCCTACCCTTTCCTCATATTTTTATTTCGTAAAATATTTCGCCTCTTCCACTCGAAACCATAACCTCTTTAAGGTGGAGAAAATGAGTACCCAAGTAACCATAAACTCTTTATGAGTTCGAGTGGGAGAGGTGAAATATTTTTCTAAAATAAAACCGTGAGGGGATGGTTGGAAAACCCATAGAAGTACTCTAAAACGGACGATCTCTTGAATGGAAAAATGCCTCCACACTAAAGAAAATTAAATAAAAAATGAGGAAAACATATATATATTTTTTTATAATAATATGTTTTAACTGTTATTACTTCTGAAAAGGGTTAAAACCCAAAAATGTTACTTGCAATAATAGTTAAGGAAAAATCAAGAAATAATTCTTCAAAAATCAACCAAAGAATGGCATGCAATTTAATCCAATAGTATATTTTAGTGTAATTAGTAGTATTTGGGTAGATGAGAGGGTATTTAATTTCTTGTCATGAATATTAAATATTCACTCACTGTGAAATGAATTAGTTAGTATTCACAAAATTACAAGCAAATCATGCAAATAAAAATTGACAAAAAATTAATTAAGCAGAAAATATTTTGACATACCATCCTTGAAAAGCTTGTCTTGAGCCAGAGCAGCAATCCTTTGCTTCAAAGCACTATTATCAACATTAAGTATTAACCTTTGATGATCAAAGAATGCAACTCTTGGGGACAATGCAGATACTTCACTCTGTATTAATATTCCATCCATTTTCAATTAATTATCAATCCAACCCAAAAATAAATAAATAAAATGATAATTAACACTTAATTTTGTGTTGAATTAATGGAATTAAATGATGTACCTGTAATGTTGTTACGCTACGTTCAAGCTCTGAAATGTATTGTAACTTCCTCACTCTTGATCTCTGTGCAGACTGCCGGTTCGCTAAAATTCTGAAACAAAAATTATCTAAATTAATACTAATAATATGATTATCTAATATTGATTTAAAAAAATAATTTTATTTTACACGTTAATTATTTCATTCAATTCTTTGATATTACTTGGGATTAAACAAAGTTTAATTGATTTTAGAAAAAAAAAAAAAACATTCTTCAATCGAATTTATGATCTCAATTTTTTGTAAGAAAATGTTGTTATATGCGTACCTTCTAACCCTCTTAGGATCAGCAATGTGGACTGCAGGTGCCTGCTGTGATTCAATATTGCAGGAGCTCTCCTCCTCTCCTGGTTCAGTCTTAGGCCGCTGTTCATGCTGCTGTTGTTGTTGTTGATGATCTAACGACATTGCTTTGTCGTCGTTGTTGCTATTTTGATCGGACGGTGTGGACGAAACAGGCGACGAGGAGGACAATGTGGCTGGTGGCACGGTCGCCGCCACATCATCGGAGAACATAGACAGCAATTGCTGGTCGTCGAGGCGGTCGAAGGCAGCTCCAAGATTCATGGAGTTGGAACTGTTAATGTTGTGGTGGTGGTAAGTTTCCCCTTCTTCATCCACTTCAAAGAAGGCGATGGAGTCGCTGGCTGAGCGGCGGTGGGCCCCACGCCTCGCGGAGGAGAAGTCGAGGAATTGGTCCACCCATGAGGTTGGAAGGGCATCCCGGCGGCGGTGGTGGCGGAGGAATTGAAGGTTCTTTGGTGAGGCAAATTTTGGGTAATGGGAGGTATTTTGGGTGGCAATTGTGCCATTTTTTTTAATTTTAGTTCCAAGAGAGCTAGTGTATCAAAGAAGAGGCACAAAATATGAAGAGAGAAAATTGTGGGCGATGGATGGTTATAACTTGTATGGGATTGGATGTTTGGATGGTAAAGGCTTAACCAACCAACAAAACTACCCAACAAACCACCCAAAACACATCAAAACTAACACTACCTATATATCAATCTAGGAATCCTAAAAACACACATTTGTGTTATTAGGATGAGAGATCGAAAGAGAGAGATAGCCCCTCTCTATTACAAAACATCATTATTGTTTTTTTTTAAAAAATAAATGATTAAATGTCCATCTTTCGGTATTGGGTTTTCGGTAGAGATTTAAAGGCTCGACAATTTGTTTAAAATGATAGAGTTTATAATTGAAATCTAATGATTTGGTAAGTGTGTCACATCACATCATATTTTTATTTTTTTCATTTTCAAAACTTGTTCGATTTTTTCTCCACCATTAGATATAAATAGTAAACTTTAAGGAATTACAAAGGTTTTATTTTTTTAATTAATTAAATGAATGGGTCCATAGGTTTTGGAGAGTGGGAGGAGGTGGTGGGTCACATGGGTGGAGGGATTAGAGACAGCTAGCAACAGCTGGTAGGGTTGTGAGACTGGGAAAGTCAAGCAGTGTGAGTTTATTAACTGGAGGAATCAGCCACCACGTGCTGATGTGACCCCTATCTTTCGCATATATATATATATATTATTTTTATTTATTTACATATGTAGTCTTTGTGACCACTCACACACATTCGACATGTCTCATTTGTTGTCTCTCTACATGCACACGTATATATACATATACATATGTACATATATATATATATATACACACACTATAATCTATATATCATCTTTTACTTGCTCAATGCACATTCAAGTTTCTATAGGACTCGATCCTTCACCATTGGATGTATCTCACAAATGTGATCAATCCATGGAGCTATAACGTCCAACCAAAATTTTCAGATTCAATTGAATTCTCATCATCAAAGTTTTAATATTATGTATATATACATAAATTTTCCTATACGCATTTAAAATACGCCCCCAAATTATAGCCCGAGAATTTGATTGTATGTATAGGTATGGATTCGAGTTTATATATAAGATGTGTGTTAAAATTAAACTAATTCCATAAACACAGTTTTTAAGTGTAGATAATGTGGGTGTTTGGCAGTGCATTTACACTGTGTTAAGTTGCACCGCACCTTACAGCACCACAGTTTTTTGTGGCATGCCAAACAGCTTTTGCATTCCAACTCACCTCACAACACCACAACTTTTTATCTCACCGCACCTCACCACACCTCACAGCACCCCCAAACGCTTGCAATATATGTTGAAGTGTCCTACGTAATCAAATTAGGTCAATTATTTATTTTAGATTAATGTACAATGCAAACAGTAAGTGATTTTATATTAATATTATTAGTCATCTAACATAACCGTAGTTTAAATACGCCAAACGCACCTCACAGTATCGCATCACACTTTTAAAAGTGATGCGTCAAACAACTTTTTACATTCCAACTCACCTCACAACACCACAATTTTATAACTCACATCACCTCAAAGCAGTTGACAGCACTCCCAAACAGACTCAATTATTGATATATGCATTGGGTGTTTATACAACCGGACCAAATTATAGGGAATTTGATTGTACATTTCCTTCAATTTAATTAGCACTGACATCCTACTTTATTTGGATTTGGACTATATAAATCTATGTATATGTATATATACACAGACACACATATAGAAATAGTATATTTGGGGATATTGATGAGCTGTGAAAGAAAGATAGAGAACTTATAGGAATCATGTCCTCCTTGCCCCCATGTGAGTACTGTTTGTAAGGAGCTAGCCCATCTTTATCTTCCAAATCACACTCACATGGAGGGCATATATCCCTTGTGTGTGTGTGTGTATATATATATATATCCTTCCTCTTCATTTCTTGGCAACTTTACATCTTCTGATGTTGCCAATTAATTATCCTCCTTAATTGTTTCTTTAATCTAAAAGTACTTAGAGTACACTAATAATGATTAGTGGAAAGTTGAGAAAGCATATTTTTAGTTTACTTTGTGCTCTATTTCTTAAAGCTTTTGTCCAAATTAACATGTAATATTCTATTTTTGATACCTATGCATGTACAAAGACAACTTGTGAAATTAATCTTGATTACTTTAAACATAGATTCTCATAGCTGGCGTAATTTAGTGGCTTAATTTATCATAAACATCCATATATATATATTGATCTATAAATATATGTGTTAGTGCATATTGTACAATAATACTGAAATTACACTAAATTATATTCGATGGAACACAACCGTAGTAGACTGAGGCAAGGGTATCACGATCTCTTCAAGGAGATTCGAGTCATCTGCAGCTCTTCTTGTCTTCAAAACCAGTACAATAAAATTCTCAACTCCACTCCTCTGGGGTACAACAACCCAACTCGGTCGTATAACTAACTCGAACATGCACATGAATAGTTAGCCCAAAATCCCATAAAGTCACAATCTCTGTCCAAATTAGAGAGAATGTTTGAGAGAAAGAACATAGTTTCGAGCTCTCTGTAGTTCTTCTTGTCTTTAGAACTAGTACAACATAATTCTATTGTCTCGACTCCTCTGAGATATAACAATTTTGTTTTTTTAGAGCAAAAGCCATGTTATTTACTTAGAGGCCCCATTTTCAATTGGGAACTAAGCACCATGAGGATTAACCAGGGTAGAGGGAGTTGTTCACTAAAATAGAGAAGATAAGAGACTTGCATTGTTTGTGGAGCTACAGAGAGACACTGGGTGATAGAGTTTTGAGAAAATTGACATTCTCTCATGCTATTCATAACATTAGGTGCATGAATAAGAAGCGTAGAACAAAAAGTTGTGAATATGGCATCCATGTTATTATGTTAATATATACTAAGAGAATTGGACAGGTGTCGATAAGCCAGGTTTGCCTTACCCATTTTAATATACAGTATATACGTATAGACAGATTACAATAGTATTGGCATATCAAGAAATTTGAAGACATGCACTACATTCATGCTATAGTATAATTAAAATCTACAATTACGTGGCCTAGGGCGGGCATCCCCTATTATATATATATATATATATATATATATGAGAATTCTCTTATGAGATCCTAAAATGAGGTCATACCTTTTAGGAATTAAACATTTTTTTTAAAAGTTGAGAAAAATATATTTGTATTTTGATTGGTCTTACGAACCCAATGATATATTTTTTGTTCGAAACAAAATTAAATTCAACATGAAAAGTAAATGATAATTATGGATCGTTGGATATAAAACAAAAAATATTTCATACACTTTTCAAGTTGCATTTGATTTTTGTTTCGAATAAAAAATATATCGTTGAGTTCGTAAGACTTATTAAAACACAAATATATTTTTTTCAAATTTTTGAAAAATGTTTTGAACCTCAAAAGTGAATCTTAAAAGTTAATACCATAGAATTCTTTTAGATATATGAAAAATTCTTAGGTGAGGGATCCCTCACTTTATTTAAAATGAGGGATTCATCTGACATTATTCATTTGGTGTAAATGCGGCCACCACACGTGATGGGACCCGCACGTAAATGATGGTAGATGGATCCCGCGCATGAGAAGCCCTATATATATATATAGTTAGATAGCTCATAGCTAGCTAGATGTATTCATACCTCTTCATCTCCTTTCACTATATAAAGAGATGATTTTCTCATTCACGTTGGTTCATTTGTGTTAGCAACACCAGAGGGTGCATCAAGTTGCCTAATTAGAATAATTAGGCTGGGGATGATCTTCTTCTGCTTTGTACTTATACCAAGAGGCCCAGAAGAGATAGTTTATGAAGTTGAGGCAGCTTAGAATTGCTAAGAACCAATAGAACAGATTCAGATTGTTGTCATTTAAATTAGTCCCTTCTATCCACCCTTTTCTGCTTGGAGCTGCCACTCTCTTAGTTATGGCGTTTATAAGATCCACAAACACACTGCTCAGGAAGTAGCCAAAAGACAGTGATAGATAAGTGAAGGATGTAGAGAGAGACCTCATGCATGCTGGTGCTTCCTTGTAGAAGAATTCCAGCATTCCGACAAGAGTGAACATGTCTGCGATCCCAGATATCCCATATTGAAAAGAAAGCCAGAATACGCTAATGGGATTTCCTATATCTTTTTTGGTCTGATCCCTTCTCTTCACTTCAACTATTCCAGCAACAGCCATTGAGATTGCAGAGAGGACTAGTCCAACTCCCACGCGTTGAAGCTGCGTGATTCCCGAAGGATGGTGAGTGATCTTGCGAGCGAAAGGAACGAACAAGAACTCATATGCCGGAAGGAGAATGCACGTGAAAACCAGTGGAATCACAGGAACCGATGCAGCAGGAACCTCCAGGGACCCAAGATGGAGATCCATTATGTTCCCTTGTTGGACTGAGAATGTTTGAAGTTGTGCTGAACATGTATTCATTATAATGGTGCTGCCTAATATGGGCAGCATTCTTATCAAAATCTTCACTTCTTCCACTTGACTCACTCTGCAAATTGCTGCCTCCGACCCCTCAGGAACAACAATGGCTGCTTTGTCTAGGAACCTGCAGGGCTCATTGTTTTTCACTTGTTATATACCAAAATGTCTCTTGCAAAATAAACTGATCAGTTAGTAACAATCTATTATATATGGTCACTTCACCTGAATTGGTTTGTGTAACCTATTTTTTCCTCGGTTGATTCTTTATCGTCGTTTTCGTAAAGAACTTCAGGTTTATCAGGTAGGGGTAACTTTCTGTTCTTAATTGCCCATCCAATGACCTAGAAGAAGAAGAAGAAGAAGAAGAAGAAGAAGAATATATATAGCACATATATAGCTAGGATAAAATAATGGAAAGGTAGAAACTGTAATTGCCTTGGCAATCCTTAAGATAGGGCTCTCTCCGGGGGCTTGGAGGCGGAAGAAAGGCTTTCCAGCGGCAAGAACAACATACCCAGCAGAGGCTACAACAGTTGATATGAAAAAACCCCAGTACCATTTCTTTGTAGTGCTAACCCAAACAATGGCAGTGACTCCTACAGCACCTCCCATGACTGTGCTGAGCCTAAGCCAATTGAAGAAGGTTGCAAGACCCTTGGCTTCTTCAGGATCTTTTTGATCAAATTGGTCAGCACCAAGTACTACAAGAGCTCCCCTGACTCCACCTGAACCCAATGCCAACAAGATCAGGGAGGCATACAACATTAGTACTGCTATTCCACCTTCCACACTACGTGACTTGCCACCACAATATTCTGGATGCAAACTTTCGTATCGAGCTTGAATTGTCAACAAAGCCAGTCCCTACTCCACACAACAAAAAAGAAAAGAAAAGAAAAGAAAAGAGAATCGATTATATGGACTCTGTCGAGCTAGGCAGCTATTAACCTGCGACTGGATTCATTACCAGGATTTCGAGTATTCCAAAGAGCAAAACGGTATGAAGTCTGTTGAGGTAAGTGTCAGAAACGAAGCCACCAACGAGGGAGAGTAGGAAAGTCGAGCCTGCTAAGTTTGTGAGTGTGTTTGAAGCAGAAGGTACGTCAAAGTTCATGACATCAATGAAGTAGAGGACCATACTATCCGTGTTTGCAATAAAACCCATGTTCTCTAATGCAGAGAAGGCTATATATATATATATATACACACAAGTACATTTACAATATTATTACTTACCAGTTACATATATATCAATTCTTGTTATATATATATAATCTCAGGCAAGCAGCAAATTAATGTAGTAGGTAGGTAATTCTTCACTTACCAAATATGAACATGGAAGCTCTGAATCCACCTTTCTGATTGTTGGAGAGGCTGGCCTTGTCTTCCTCCTGCGTCTGCACAATTCAAATTAATTTGAGAAATGTTATATATATATATATAAACAGGCCAGGGATACTTTCGCGACTTACCATGGTGAAGACTTGCTGAAGAGGGTTCAACAATAGTCAGCTTAATTTGCAGAGAAATAACTACTGATGAAGAGCAAAACGTACAGGCTACACTTGTTTTTTTTTTTTTTAATTGGTATATATTAATGGGACAAGGTTGGAATCCTTGACATGTAATGTAACATATATATTTAGGCAAACTTTATGACAAATAGCATCGATCGTTAGTGATCAATGGCCGTCCCAGGGATGCAGATCACTTTGGTATTATCACAGCAGACAGATTAATTCTTGTTCTTGGCTTGCTTATTACTATGCATAGGCCAGGGCCAGCTATGCATATATATATATATATATATATATATATGTAACAAAGTTTGTCTTGCATGGCAGTCTCGAAAGAGCTGTTATTACCAAACGTGTTGCATGACTGTGTAACTTTAGTCTGTCGAGATTGAATGTTTGGACGTTTTAGTGAAGGGAATAATCAAGACTACTTGTATTTTGATTATTGCGTGTACAGACAACACGGCTGACAAATCATATACAAACACATCTGCGTCATTTGTTTCAACGTCACTTTTGACTTTTCTTTTCATGACATGCATATATGGCAGACACATTTCGACGGATCGCCGGATGTACTGCCTCAAATCTATTTCTATGCAGTTTCAATTAGACGGGCCGTTTGCTCATCTGAATCCTTGTATTAATATAAAGGAAGAAGAATCGAAAAACCCCTTAACTTAGATCATTAGCCCTGGGTCATATTTGCCGTCCAAAATCACTGATGGTGCATATTTTTATTAACATGACACAATAATTTTAAAAAGTAAATGACATGAAAAATGTGAAATGTGACTCAGGGCTAATGGAGGGTATTCATCAAAAGTTAAGCTTATTTGATAAGATCTCACATTGGAAAAAGTAAGGGAGGGGCGACAATGGATAATTTAACCAATCTTTTTGTAGGTTTTTTCTACAAAACTCTTTTGAATCATTTGACATGAAACCCCCTACTTTCTTGATTCATCATTGTTTTCTACCACCTTTTGGTGAGGGTATTCATCAAAAGTTCATGTGCTTATTTGATAAGATCATACATTAAAAAAAGTAAGGGAGGAGCGACAATAAATAATGAGAGGTCATAACCTAATACATTAAGATTGATTTTTTGGGCCTATACGAGGATGTTGGGCTTGGAGGAATAAATCCATAAGGTTTCGATCTAAAGAAAATAATATCTTAATGTGTTTGAGTTTATAGGCGTTGCGAATCTATTCAGAGTTTAATCCAACTTCCAGATTCTGAGCTTGAAAATCACAACTGTCCGTGGATAATGGTGGAATGAGTTTGGGCTTACGAATGAAGTGAGGCCCACTAAAATATCTAAGATTCAATCTTGAAGGCAGCGTAACCCGAGAGTGACAGTCCGGTGGTATCCATTAATGTCTTCGGCTCCTGCTCACGCTTCTTCACTGATCACTTCTTTACACTCATTCTCTTTCTTTTTAAGTCTCCGCGTATAGAAATTTCAAATCTGATGCGTCAAAGCTGCTTCTTTTCCTGATCCGTTTAGCTGCTGCAAGAACCCCGCCCGTCCCGAACAGGAATAGACTGGGAAATTGGAAATGGCGGCTTACAGGGCTGACGATGATTACGACTACCTGTTCAAGGTTGTGCTTATAGGGGACTCTGGGGTGGGCAAATCGAACTTGCTGTCGCGATTCACGAAAAACGAGTTCTCGTTGGAGTCTAAGTCCACCATCGGAGTTGAATTCGCTACTCGGAGTATTCGAGTCGATGACAATGTCGTCAAGGCCCAGATTTGGGATACTGCTGGCCAAGAAAGGTTCGACCCTTTCTCTTTTGCTCTCTCTATCTCTCTATATCTCTGTTGTTGCTGTTCTTATATCTCGCTTTGCACTTTTTGGGTTATTTTTTTCTGCTGTTTGTTTGGTGAAAAATTGTAGGTAAACGTTTGATGCTAGAAGTGTATTGCTTCCCATCCCCTTGACTTTTGATAGTCTTGAGTTTTTTCCTGTTTGGTTGCTGGAAAAGTAAGGGGAATGGGTATTTGCATTCGAGATTTGGGGTGATGGTGGAGTCATTTTGTTGGATTGCGTGTTTTGTGGGTAAGGTAAAGTAATTGAAAAAAAAAAGAACGGATCTCCATAAACCGAGGTTTTTGTGTTCTTTTAAAACTTGAATTTTCATTTGAGGGAGATTTAAACATTCATGAGGTCCAAATGTCTGAGGATGGAGCACAATCTTGAATTTTTATTCAGTAAATGCTCGAAATGAGAGGGAAATATTACTGAAGTTAGATTTTAGAATTTCTGCTAGTTTATGTGCGTGGGGAATTTAAAGATACTAGTTCTTCTAATGAAATGCCAAATTGTTTGTCCTTGTTGAGGTAAGGCTTTTCCCTTTTCTGAAAACTGAAACAATCTGCACGAGAAGTTATCTTTCATTTAGATCTTTTGAGTGTCTGAAATATATCTTCTGTACGATTACTGATGTTAGTACTTAGTAGTACCTTGCTACTACCTTGTAGTGTGATTGTTATTGTGGCGAACTCATGCATCCTGAAAAATGATGTTGCAAAATGAACTTCTTTATAGATTTTTTCAGATATTTAGTGCAGCATTTTTGAGGCTGTTGAGTCATATTATTGGGTTGCACTGTCTTAGTGCCACTTAATAAAATTTCTTTTGCATTCAAAAGAGAGAGGCCGTGGAGCCACAGAGTACCCTGGCCTCCGCTAATGAGAGTTGGGGGTGGTGTGTTGGGGGGATGGGTGGGAGATGGGAGGAGGTGATTGGGACAGCATGTTTGGCTATTTGGCTTGCACAGGAAAATTGAAATGTGATAAGTCAAAACCTGACAAAAGGGTTTTCTTAAGATACGAATTAGATTTACCAAAGAATTGTGAATAGTAGAAGGTTGCAAGTTTTTTGTTTTCCTTGAGACATTATGAAGAGATGATTTGTGGAGTGCTACGTAGGAATATCCTGTGGGTTTTATGGATCCTTGTTGTGCTACGATCATCATCCATTTGGAGAGGAAAGATAAACTCATTGGGCATGTGGAAGAAGAGAACACTAATAGTGCTCTGCCACTTGGCCACTTAATCTCATGGTAGTTCATTTATGTCTTTTTCGTGCAATTTGGGAAGTTGATGGCATATACACTATATTTGAGGTCTTAGTTTCATCAGATTCAATAAGGAAGTAGTAATTGCACTGGAAGTCTAGAAATGGAGTTTGGGGCTATTTATGAGTTAAGGTTGTAGATGGCTAGTAGAATTTTGTTGATTTATAACCTTATATGAACTAAGTGATAAAGGACCTAAACTGAGGCTGATCAAGGTTCTAACAGTGTTGTGTGTATTGCTTGGGGCAGATTTTATGTTTATTTTCTTTTTTCTTGAAAACTTTTGTGAATGAATTCTGATGAAGCTCCCAGAGTAGTAGTTGCAAAACTAGTTAGGTCTTGCAATCACTAGCAAAGAAATTTTTTTTTGATAGAAACACGAGGGAAAAAGGATGATGAAGTAGAATAATCAGTAGGGTGTTTTTGGAATCTCTCCTAACATCGCGATGAGGTCAAATTTATAAATTTGGCTATATACTTTGTCCAAACTTTCTATTTTATTTTGCATTATTTAAGGAAGATATATTAAATAGGGAAAAAAAAATACTAATCCTATATGGAAAAAACGACTTCCTTATTCAAACAGAAAACAGTTTTCCTCATAGACAAGGGGTTACCCGGCAAAACAAAACTAATAATAGGATCAAGTTGCCTAACTACCACATTGAGTATGTAATAGACTTGTGTTAATTAAAAGACATCAATCTGGAGAGTTGCAAAGTTTATTCATGCATCAATTTTAAGGTTAGATTTTGTTCTAGCAAGAAAGAAGACTTGGAGTTAGTCTACTTATAGCTAGCATGCCTTGGCTTCTGACTTTTGAACATGTAAGGCCATGGTTTGGTTTGTGATATTATAGGTGAATTATTATTATTATTATTAGTTCCTGATAATATAGATATAGGTGATATTTCTTAATCTTCTTTGCTTGCATTGTGGGGAGAAGGGATGCTTACTCAAATCTGTTGTCATGCAAAACACTTAGTTGCTGTTAGTTGTGCTTGTACGTTTTGCTTTGAGTTTAATACTGTGATTCTGTTTTTTGGCAAAGATATCGAGCAATCACAAGTGCATACTATCGGGGAGCTATTGGTGCATTGCTTGTGTATGATGTCACTCGACATGTCACATTTGAGAATGTTGAGAGATGGTTAAAGGAGCTACGGGATCATACTGACTCCAACATTGTGATTATGCTGGTGGGAAATAAGGCAGATCTGCGCCATTTACGAGCTGTTTCCACAGAGGATGCCAAGGCCTTTGCTGAGAGAGAGAACACTTTCTTTATGGAAACATCTGCCCTCGAGTCTCTGAATGTTGAGAATGCCTTTACTGAAGTTCTAACACAAATATATCACGTAGCCAGCAGGAAAGCACTTGATCTTGGGGATGACCCTGCAGCTTTGCCCAAAGGACAAACCATCAATGTTGGAACAAAGGATGATGTTTCTGCTGTTAAGAAAGTTGGCTGCTGCTCCGTTTAACTGTAAGAGGAAGATGAAGGATACCCAATATATATTTATCCGCTGCAATTATAAATGCTAGACTTACCGTATTACAGGAAATGGTCCGTCTCCTAACTTTTCAACCTTATAAATCATGCATAGATGCCTGGGTTTTTGCATGAGAGCTTTTTATGGTATGGAGTCGAGTAAATCCAGATCTTGAAGATTTTTCCTTTTTCCCTTGGATGTCACTTCCTTCATAGTCGCTTCGGGTTTGCTCCTCGTGTATGTTTTATTTATTGATTGCTGTAAGTTCTTTGTGTAATTCTATCCGAGTAGGAGATTTGTTTATCAATGAAGGTTTTAAAAATTAGTTATTTCTCAAAGATGCCAAATCTTATCTATGTAAACAGGAGTCCTCCAGCAGCATGTATGATGCCAATGCAGAGGAATTTTAGCAACTAAGACAATCATGTACGAATCTAATGCTCATCCGGAACACTCCTCTCCTTTGGCTTGAGCGAATCCATTGGTTTGATAATATATCAATGAAGATTAGCAAAATCCTCTAGTCCTTCAAAGAAGATTTGTAGGAGTCGTCCGTGGCTCCATGAATCTTTTTTTTTTCAAAAGGATAGGATTTCAACCCACTCACTCTAATCTTTTGATCGAATCCATGAAGCACCTTGATCAAGTTTATGCTTCAACACAGTCGGAATCCAGCTTGGCTATAATATACCTTGGAATCCACCCAAGGATTTGTGTCGAGACGATCTCACTCGGAATCCACTAAAGTCAACACAGCTTGGAATCCTCCAAATGTCTTCAGGTATACGTCTTGAACTTCTGGAATCCATCGAAAAATCTCACAAGTGTATTTGGTGTTTTCACTTGCAATGAAACTCTCTCTTGATCACTTATTCACTTGTACATTGATCTATCACTCAAATACAAGAGAGCATGAAACAATTACAAGAATATGAAACTGTATAAATTCCAGAATGATCTTCAATTGCTTCCATCATTCTTCTTTGAAGTGTACTGCTGTGGATTTAAAAAAAAAAACTGTGACTAAGATCATACAACTGTCATAATAATTAGGATTTAAAAATCGTACAAGTATCAACACCATTGCCATCTTCTCCTTTTTAGATTTTGTGGTCGCCACATATTCGTATTCAGTTGTCATTTTTTTTTTTGAAACGGGGAAGGGAGATTTGAGCCCTAATTATCAGGGTGATACACATCATCTTTACCACTCCAACTAATGATTCGGGTGCACTTAACTGTCATTGGAGAAGCATTCATTTGTTTCATACATCAAAAAAGACAAGCATTGGTTTCGTGCATAAGACTAAGTATTCATTTACAATACGCCGTACACTATACTTCAATAACCTGCATTGTATTCCTCATTCTCGAAATTGATGTCACAACATAAACATAGAATTAACAAAACAATTCATTCATTCATAAAATTTTCTATCCAATTATTTAAATAACCTATCATGTTATATTTATTTCAATTCTCATTTTATTCACTAAAATAAACTGAAGAGATCGAAGAAATTGACAAAGTAAAACGTCTGAAAATATAAAGAAGAACGACACCGTTCAAGTAAAGGGCAAATGACATCGCAAGAAAAGATAAACTGTGGGAGGTAAAACGACATCGTTCCACTGAGAAGAGAGTCGATCTTCATTGAAATCTAACGCCCCTTCAAGGTGAACTTGGTCTTCAATCAAGTTGAGCTTAAACAAGAAACCTTGAAGTTGAAAAATCGTATGAACATATATCATTTCTGTATCTTTCCACAACCATTAGAACTTGCTATTTTTAACTTGATGAATTCTTTTAATCTAAAAAAAAAATTATGTATAATAAATAATAAAATTATTTTCATCGAACAACAAGTCATTTCATTTTATCTTTAAAATATCAACAAAATATGAAAATAGAGGTACAATTTTGTTTATGGTACGTATCTCGGAAAGTTTGGCCATGCCAATGTAAGCCAATATTGAAGAACCATAAATACTTTCTTATTATTAGACTTCTAATGGTGGTATGAAAAGAGCTGCAAGACATTAGATTCACACTGTAGAGCAATTTACTGAGGCAAAAGAGACTTCTCTTTTCTGGAGGTTAAACTCCACTTGAAAGTTCACTTGTGCTACATTTCCAAAAATCGATAATTCATCATTTGAAACTATCGCCATACAGTATAAATCTTGATATATCATAAATGTGTTTGTCGATGGTAAATGAAGCTTCGCACCATTAAAATGGAATATCATTTCTGGAATATTGATATTTACGCTGGAGTTAGTTCGATAGCATAAGCGAAACTTTAATGGTGGATTCGGTATTGGGCTGATTCCAATGGCTTTTTGAACCATAGCTTCCACACCATTGTACATATTCGAATTCAGCATCGTCAGGGTTGTTCCAGAATCTATTATGATATTACCACGATTTTGACTCTCATATATTGTCTCATTCCCAATAGTAATACCTAGAAGATTAAGGAAATAGAAGGTCCGAGGACGTTCATCTACTAGTGGGGTTGAAACAACTATTGTCCCCTTCATCGTTGCTCCTGATCCGAATCTAAGTTTACTAGTAGTTGTGGCACCTCTAGGAACTAAGCAGTATGAGAATTTGTGTTCAATTTTTGTTTTGATCAACTGAGAAATAAGTGATAATAATCCTCCACCAAGGCCAACGACACCCTGAACACGACTATTGAAATTAGCATGATTTTGGTGGCCGCATCCAAACGCTAGTTTAGGAAATGAAGCCACTCCACCATTGATGGAGTCTAAATAGACAGTGTCACTACTTAGGACTCCCAATGTATACATCCCACTTAAATAAGAAAAATTGTATTTGCAGCAATCTAAGTACCCACGCCTTTTAACAGTGCCCAAAGCATAACAATAATATGTTTCATACAAAAGTTTTTTGTAGGTCGTCGATTTTGTCGGCTCAAATAATGGCTCATCTTGAAGGTAGCAACCCACACAAGGATGGCATTGTATCCATATAAGGTCACTTCCTGTGTCTGCAATAGCAAGAATTTTGCGTTTTGGGGAACCAATATGAAACTCCATGAGATAATCAGCTTCATGTGGAGTGAGCACCGACATAACATCTCATTGATGTGTATGGATGAATGGAAGGATTTGACTCGACTAAAGGATCGTAGGATACTCTTTCTAATCAGCTCTGAAGGTGTAACATTGTCATAAAACGGAGATAATGACGAATCACGATGAATAAGTTCGATACTAAAACTGTCTTCTTTTCCTCTAACAAGTGATTGAACTGAAACTATAACCAAAATATAAATGAAAATGAAAAAACTCAATTGATGCATCGTTTTTAAGTAATTAGAGCAAAAAGGAAAAGGAATCAATGTTCAATTTTTGTTCATTACAACTCATATATATAGCAAAGGTGGTGAGTTTTTATTTACAAAGAAACCTTGAAGTGATTGATGAACCTTTTGGAATAAGCTTTTGGATGTGTATGGTGTGACAATTTTATTGCAAAACTCCATCAATCACTATAATAAATGATTAAAATTTGGATATCAATAATATTAAATAGTCAAGAAAAAAACATTGATTATAAGGTATAGCTAACAATTAACAAGAAGGACCAAATGAAATAAAAGGGACAAGGAGTAAAGACATTGAACGACTTAGTTACCAAAGTCACTTATGAAGAGTCCAAAACAAAAGTTGATAAATAAACTATGTAAAAAGTTGTGTATAAGCTTGAATCATGTTTTCATTGTAAAAATCGATATAACAACATAAGCATCCAAAACTTTCACGGATTGAGCAATGAATGGTAAACTTACATAAGCTTTTTTTTTTGTCTTTTTCACTTGTAAGAGGTTGTTAGAAACAAATAACTTCTTTGTAAAATCAAACATCGTCAACAATATCGATCAAGGTCATTTACAACATGTCATACACTAGAATCCAATAAATAGGGTTGTTCAAAAAGTTGTGTACACACATGCATTGTGTTCTCCATTCTCGATATTGATGTCACAACATAAGGGTTTCTTTCAAAAACTCTCAAATTTTATTTGATGTAAAACATGCAATATAAATAATAATAAAAACTTTTGGGATAAAGGCTCGGATGATGATGATGATTCATTTATCAATTTGCTCGTTGAAGCGATGATATTCGCATGTATTAGGGTATTATTGAAAGGGCAACCCAAAACAACTCGTTGTTTATATATATCAAAAATTGAAATAGCCTCCGACGGTTCACCTCCGAGCTACGATTGTGATCTACGACCTCCAAGGCTATGACATTATTTATCATCTTTGCAATTGCGACTGCGTGAAGGGCCTTAAATGCAGTGACTTCGTTCCTGGTGTTCCTATTCTCCATCGTTTGATTTTGTAATTTCTCTAGGATCTTCTTTTCTTTAAGTGGGCTTAGGGGATTATTTGCTTGGAGCCTTTTTGTGTTAGCTGAAGGAAAATGTCTTGCCTTGGGCTTGCTTTCTTGCATGTTAATCAATTGAGCGTCTGTTATCTATTCATCAAATTTTCTATCTATTCATTTATGGGATAAGTGTTATAGAAGCCCCTATATTTACCAACAAGGACTAATTGAACCCCTGTGCCTTTTTTCGAGCCAAATCAGCCCATCAACTTCAGGAAATGGTCCAAAATATGTGACAGTCCACCCCTCAAGTCTAGTAACACTTTGTCCGCTTTGAGCCCAATTGACCCTCACGGCTTTGTCTTCCCAAGAGATCACTCATCCCATAAAAACTCCATAGTTAAACATGCTTGGATGAGAATAATATTGGGACGATTTAAATCAGAATAGCATTCACAGAAATGTTCTTACAAAGAGTAGAATCGAACACTGAAGAGATTAGTTAACAACAGTCAAAAGATGAGCGCCTAATTCCAATACAATAGGGGTCTATCCGTGCAACTCAGCTGAACACCGTGATTGATGAGTGGGTAGGTAGGTCCCAGAGCAAGGGCAGTGGTTTCTTTTATAAAGAGCAAACTGGGAAAAGTAAGGGCTATCGCGGCCATTGCGCCCAAGACTTTCGAAGACAGCATTGAGACTATCCTCTGAATAATCCTTGCCCTTACATCATCATCTTCTTATGAATTATCTTCTGCCAGTACATCTTCATGGTCATCACTATCTGAAATAGAGCTATCCTATAATACCAATAATCAATGAACACAATTTAGTTCATTTACGCCAAAACCAGGAACACAACAAATCGGCAAAGAAACACATACCTCAAAAGTCTGAGAGCGGAGTGTGAATTGCTTTCATTTTCACCATTGTAATGAAACCCCTATACGAAAATTGGAAACCATGAATGAATAGAAATCAAAGCACCCAAGCAGATTCCCATAATACTCAAGAACCCTAATGAAAAACCCAAACCAATTCCCAAAAGAAAAGACCCAAATGAAACTCAAATCACACATCCAAGACCAACCCTAATTGCAACCACACAACAAAGGAGGAGACCTCACCTGGAGTTTGCGACGGTCTTTGGAGTTCGCGATGGAGCGTCTGTACAATCGAAGAAACCCCTTTGAGCGGCGCTACATATGAAATCCCTAAGGATGAAATGCCTTCATGGAGACTTTGTTCTTCTTCTAAGCCACATCAGAATTTGTTTATTTAGCAATTAAACGCCATGTCAAATAATAAACGCCACATCAGCATTTGTGGACGGAAAGTGAGCTGAGGGGCTAATGTTGCCCATTATTCCAAGTAGGAGGGCTTGAAAGAGCCAAAACAAAGTATAGGCGCTCAAATGACCCGTTTCGCAAAGTACAGGGACTTCAAGCATACTTCGCCTAATTTCATTTCAAGGCCAAGCAGTAATTGAAGACTGTTAGATTGGTGTCTTCTTACACTTCCATGCTCACAGTTGTCTACAAGAAATCCATGTCATCCCATTCTCCAGTGTCAAATGACCAGCAGCTCATATACAAATTCGACATAAACCCATTACTGGTGTTCTTGTTCTTGTAGCACCAATTTGATCCTTTTATTACCCTACAAGAACAAGAACAGTAAACAACCCCATGTAATTATCAAATTTTGTTCATCATACTGACAGACTGCATTAGTATATGTACCCAATTGCAACACCAAATGTTCCTGAATCATTCCTCATGCAGCAACCAATGAATTAGAATCATTGAACACCACAATCAATGATAACAAAGAACATTTATCTAGCTAGTACCCAAAAACATACATGTTCTCTTCAAGTGATCATCACCAAAATACATAATATTGGTGCAACACCATCCAAGAGAACAAAATTGGATTTGTTCAATTAACTTCAAAAAAATGAAACAACCACAAATTTTTTCTCATCATCTGGAGTAAAGTTATATCAGTATTTAATCAAGAATCGAGCTACAGCAAAAAAAAAAATCATTAAATTTAAAAAAAGCAACCAATAAAAGGACTCACCAGAGAAAGTTTGTAGAATCAGACCTGGCTTCAGGTCACTCCAGGCAATTTGGGAACTCCATGTGCTGCAACGGCAGACTTCTTCTTCCAGGCGAGGCTCACCAATGCTGCCCACAAGGCAACCAACAACGTTTGAGGACTCAACATGCAACGTCGCGAGCCAAGACCGCACTCTCCTAGATCGTCCCAGTCGCCAACTCAGGGGGCGGAAGATATGGACTATACACTGCAGGTATAACTCCAGGCGTCACCCTCGCTGGACTGATTTGGGGCCTAGGGCTGGTTCGTTTTGATCGCGTCGCCTCTCTGTGCTGAAGAAGATTGCAAGGCAAGACAACACTCTTGAGGAAGAAAATGGAAGCATGAAGTGGATGAAAGAAGGAATCCACTGTTATTTTGCTTTGCCGAAGAAGATGTATGCCCTAGACAATTTGACCCGAATTCTCTTATGCTGGCTATTTGGACAGTTTTCATCTCAGCCCGTTGGACCTGTATTTCACACCCGCATAAGAGAAAAGTCCTTTAGATGTATTGGTTGTGATAGAAAGAACTCTGAGGAATAGCCTTTCCTCATGAGAGATGAAGACTCTGGTGTACCGCCGTTAATCGATAATAAGATATAATGTACAGAAACATGCTAGTAAGTATAAACTTCAAGTCAATCAAGTTAACTCCAATACCTCCAGATGGTTGTGATGTTGAGCATTCAGAAAGTCCAAAGTTAATCAGATTATCAGCTGTGTATACAAAGGTTGAGTTCAAGCATCAGCCTGAATCAAAGCATTAATTCAGGTTGATTAATGATAAGCTCATATATTCTCTCAATTTGGTACTCTCTAAACTTGGTTTTTGTTGGAGGATTGGCTTTAAAAATGACTTACTACTTTGTTTTCCTCATTTTCAGTTTTCTCAAACACTTAGATGGTTTTTTATGGAAAAGGGTCCATTTTGAGTAGGACAATGCTAGAGACCCCCAAAATTTGATCCCCAAAAGTCCCCCAAATCTATGTGGCATTAAAATAGCCATTGATTAAAAACACACATATAAGGCCCACTTCACATCCAACCCTCCACATTAAATGAGGGTCTTTTGGGGGTCTCAAGCATTATTCTTTTGAGTATTTTGAAGAACTGTCAATTGGAGAATAAAGCTAAGACCTTGAAGAATGTTGGAGAATAATTTGAGAATTTTCTGTGAAGCCAATTAACCCAAAATTTGAAGACAAGTTGAGCTAAAATATGATCTCAGCAGAACTGCGCTACCTATGAAGAAGTGGGTCTAGAAGATTCCACAGAATTTTACTAGAAGCGTATGAGATAGCTTTGGAAAGCTAGGACATCAAGCTTCAATTTACATACTTTTTCAGGATTTTTCTGAAGGTTGTAAAACGTGGTCAGAATCCGTAAAAGATACAGCAGCCCAACTTCCAAGTTAACTTAGGAGTCAAACTTTCCTTCTATTGTATTTTTTGGTTAGGAAACCTTTGTAACCATGGGTTTCTTTGAGGGTTTAGTATTTGTTTTAGAGGAAGTTTTGGGTTTAAAGGAGGCCATTTAAGGAGGACTTCAGAAATTCTCGCAGACGTTCAAACACTCAAATATTCAGCCGACTTTCTAGGGTGTTCTCCAACCTTTCTTGTGTTTTTCATTTATGACTATGTGTAACTAAACACTTTTACTAGGGCGTAATGAAGTCTTAATATGATTCTCTAATTTGTTTATTACTCTTATCTTTTATTGCTCTTTTGATGTTGGATTTTTTATCACCATGATACACTATTTGAATGCTTAGATGATTGGTCACCAACTAGGTTTTCAAATAAGTGATTGATGCAAGTTCACGTAGATACCATACGAGATTTGGGACCAACTTCTAGTGATTAGAGATTGAAAACGCCTAGGGTAGATACCATGCTCCTAGGGTTTACATGGCATGTTAACGAATTCTTGAACTTAAGAATATCTTGCATGTTCATATTTGAGTTAGATATCATAACCAAATTGTATGTTAAGATAAACGAATTAGCCAAGATACCATAGGTAATTCATGCTTCAGTGGATTCGCCAACAACATCGGTTAAGTGGATTAAGGGTGAGGTAATCAACAACTAGAGAGGATTATTAAGATGAATTCATTGTCCTAGTGCTTTCATAAATTTGCTTTCTCAACTAAAATCAACAAATTTGTGTTTACTTTACTTCGTTGCTTTAATTTCGTTACTTGCTATCTAAAATCAATCATCTCTCAATAATTATTTCTTTTGCTAGGTTTATATAGTAGTTAATTGTATTGTTTATCCAATCCTTGTGATTCGACCTCGTTCTTACATAACCTATTCTACTACGGTCTTATGCACTTGCGAGTATTTTAATTTGGGATTTTTGTTTGCTTATTTTAAGCAACCAAAAATTGCTATCAATTAACATTGACATGACGAAAATTGCATTAAGAAAACCAAAAGAAAGAAGTGCCCATAAACTAAAAAATGTAGAAGCAGAACCTTAGAGAACTTCTCTGAACACTCAAAATGGTTGGGAAATATATCATGAGCATTCAGAAGGTATAATGAGACTGCACTGCACATTGTTCAAATTAATTATCAATCAACTATTCTCTTATTAAACATCTTCCTTTGCAATATAAACAATTTAAAATGCTTAATAGTTCTCAAGATCCAGTGTTGAAAGCAAAACAGAATCTCATGGGCATCAGAAAAGGAGCACTAGATAGAGTTGATACACAGAAGATTCAGCAGGCAATTCTTAACACTTGCATCAGCTGGATAATTTGGACATAGAGCAAAGTATTGTTTCTCATAGAAAAACTTGGTAAACCATCCTCAAAAGAGCGTACACTCACCTTTCATTCGCCCCGATTTAATAACGGCTCTATTTCACACTTGCTCTGCGGGGCTTCTCTTCTTCTGAGTTGCTTAGGCTTCGTACCTTCTGAATTAATTATCAATAAACTATTCTCAAATTGATAAACAAAATCAAATCAACCACAAAAAAAAAAAGGCAAAATCTTGGCGGTACTCAAGTAACAAAACCAATGAGCACAGGTGTTGTGCACAGATGCTAATTAAACAAAGTAATGGCGACCACATGTATACCAGCTTCATGACGTGAGATAATTTGCAGAAGGATCAATACTGAAGAAACATGTACAATCATCTTCACCAGCTTAAGAAATAATGCTTGAAACTCAAAGAAGTGAGCCAGTGAGGATACCCTAAATCTGAGCAGAGTAAACCATTATAAAAGAAGTGTGCTGCTAACAAGAAGGTACAGATTACCTCATCTCTCCCAGTAACTCTCTATCTCATATTTTTTAGATTTTCAAATCAATTCTATATTCAAAAATAATCAGAAACAAAGTATAATTCAATTGAGAAACATTATTGTCAAAATATTCACACTCTTTTAAGAATGCCATTTTACAGATTGGAAACATAATCAACGTAGAAAATTTTTAAGACATTGATTTAGCATAACATCAGATAGGATATCTAACAACGCAGCTCCAATACAAATGTCAGCTAAGAATCATTTACCTACAATTTTGCCAAGTAGTTACATGGTATTGATTATCATTGTTTTGAAGACAACCATAAATCATTATGTTATGACAGCAATTATCTTGCAAGCAGCCATCTTCGTAAAAAAGTTATAAATATTAGCTTAGAAATAGACCTCTTCAAAATCCATCTAGAGAAGGGAAAAAGTTTCACATTTAATATTTAAAAGAAAAGGGGAAAAAATAAAAAATCAGCAACACTTGATAGAATGATACATTTGACTTACAGAATAAAAGTAATAAAAGAGGAGCTGAGTCCACAGATGCAAAAAAATATTTGAAATGTAGGAGGGTATTAAGTATTACATATATAATCAACATTGTAGAGAAATTGCAAATAAACTTACAATGTTTTTGCTACTATGCTTTTAATATATCACTGGATAGGATATCTACAAACATGGTTGCTGTGCACGCGTCAGCTGAGAATCCTTTGCCAACCATTTCCGCAAGAAGTTTCTTTGCCATTGATGTATCATTGTTATGGAGATAACCTTGAATTATTGCATTATACGAGGAACTATCAAGTAAGCAACCACCCTCTTCTATTTTTCTGAACAATTCATATGCTTCGCTGCAAAACCCTTCCTTGCAAAGTCCTTTAATCATGACATTGTATGTACATGCATCTGGCCGTAAACCCTTAATTAAGAGACCAGAAAATACCTTCCTTGCAACATGAAGCCTTCCCATTCGGCACATACCATCGATAAGGATAGTATATGTTGTGATATCAGGCTCAATACTAATCTCATGCATTTTCTTGATTAGTACAATTGCCTCATCAAAACATCCATGTTTACACAAGCCATCAAGCAGCGTTGAGTAAGTAACTACATTAGGAGTCTGACCACGAGCAATCATCTCTCTAACAAGATTTTGAGCAAGCCCAAGCTGCCCTACTTCGCATAATCCATTTATAAGGGTAGTATATGATACGACGTCAGCGTACAATCCCCTTTGAGACATTTCATTCAAGAGTCTTAAGGCCTCATCTACCCTTTTACACTTACAATATCCATTCATTAAAATGCTATAAGTAAACACATTGGGTTTACAACCCTTATCAACCATCAAGTTGAACACTTTCATTGCCTCGTCAATTTTTCCTTGCAAAATATATCCATCCATTAAGGCACTATACGTCACAGCATCTGGCTCCAAGTCATAATCAATCATCTTTTCGAAAACAACGTGAGCCTCCAAAGCCCTGCCTTCTTTACAAAGCTTATCAATCACTATACTAAAAGTAACCAGGTCTGGGCTGATGTCCCTACCCAACATTTCATTCCACATTCTCACTACCTCATTCCAGTGGCCCAAATTGCAAGCACCTTGAATTAAGGAATTGTATGTGACAATTGTAGGTGAAATGCCTTTATGGACCATTTTAGAATACAAATTTAAAGCTCCAATAAACAATTTATCCTTGCATAGGCTGTCAATGATTGTAGTATATGTTACCACATCAGGCATATAACCCCTATCTTCCATCTTCTCAAGCAAACAAATAGCATCATTGGTCCTGCCTGCTCTACACAAGCCATTTATTAGCGACGTGCAGGTAATTACATTAGGCTGAAAACCATTATCCATAATGTCAACAAACAATCTTGTGGCACGGGCAACATTACCCTCTCTAGACAATCCATTGATAAGGGTAGTGAGTGTTATGATATTGGGTGATAGGCCGAGTTTAAAGGTTTTACCAAGAACAGAGAAACCATAATCCACGCGATGTAGGCGGCAGAAACAATTGATCAATATACTCAAGCTATGAAGGTTATGTCGAATTCCCAGAAGTTCCATATCTCTGGAAAGGAAAACCACAGTGCAATAATGTTTCATTCTGACAATCGCACTCAACACACGACAAAATTCAAAACTGGAAGGTTGGGGATGCACAAAAACCATTTGATTATACAAAGCAACAGCGTCATCTAGAGTATTCAATTCATTGCATCGATTCTTTATGGCGAATTTGGGGGTTAAAGCTTGAGAAGAGAAAGAGACAAATTCCGTAGGATTACCCGTTTCTCCAAGAGGAAGAGCGCAACAAATGTTTCTCCTCCTCCTCATCATCGTCCTTGCGGTCTTCAATTTCTCCATTTCTTCTTTCTCACTTGTTTCAGTGGTTTTGATGCGTGAGAGAAACAATGGATTTTCTGTAAATCCGATTGTTGAATCGGGTAACCGTGTTTGTGGCCTTTGGGCTTTTCATATCTTAGTTTATCATAACAGCCATGTACTTTGTGATACCCCAAATTGATTACGCTTAGACCAAGCATTATTTACCGAGCATTATTCAATCTCTTAAAGAATATTTATATTTATCAACTTGCTTAATCACATCTATTCGCAATTTTGTCTTTCTTGATATTGTGTGTTTGGTAGAGCGATTGTGTTGATTTTCAAAGTCAATGGTTAAACTGTAAAAAAAAACTAACTTAAAAGCTGTGAAATAGGGTGTGAGATGTTTGTAAAGCTGTTAATTGTTGTTCACTCTTAAATTGTGTAAAATATATTTTGTTTGTATTAATAAATAATTTAATGAAAAAATAATTTAATTTATTTATTTGTAATTAATTTAATAAAATAATTTATATTGTAAATATAAATATAGTGAAATATATCATATAAATATTACATTTTTTTAATTACTTTAAATATTACATTAACATTAAAATACCGTATTAAGTAATATTTTCTAAAAATTTTAAATTACTTTAAATGGGTGATCCCAGCACAAAAAGATTAAAAAAAATAAAAAAAAAAAGTACAATTGTTTAGGGGTGGGATAGCTTTTTGGTCGTGGATCCCACACCTAAAAAGCTTTAACACCTTGAAACGTTATGAAACAAGTTCCTATTTGGAGCTCTTTTGTTTAGCGGTACCATCAACTTATGCGGGCAATATTACCGAGCTTATTCCGCTGTTTGGTGGGGCGGGTTGGGAAAGTGAGCCCACTAGCAGGTTCTCCCCAATAAACGTCCCACCAAACAGATCTATTATTTTTTGAAGTTTTCAGTTCTGGTTTGTGGTTGGTCTAGAAAAAGCCTGTTGCTATTTCAAACTGGTCAATGGTTCAATCCTTCCTCTTTTATCTTGCATGCAATTAGAAGTTTATCTTAGCATTTTGAAGTTAGCTACTCGTGCTTATACATTGTTTTAGCCACTTAATACATTGGTGGTTTTGTTGAGTGAATGAGGTTACTGTGTTTATTGCTGTGGTTACTGGTCTTGAGTGGTTGCTTTATTGCTCTAATTGCTGAGTTTTTGGTTTTGTTTGGCGGCAAGGTTGGTGGAGCTATTTAATAAGGTCTTGGGTGTTGATGATTATGTTAAGTGATCTTTGAACTGTTGCTGCTTTACCGCTATGGTTTACATGACAAGGCATTTGGCTACCTTAAGAAAGTCATAGTTACTCCCGTCGTTTATTCGCGCTTGATTGAATTGCTTCACATTCAAGACATTGGATAGAAATCACATTGCGTTAGCATCCGTTGGAACCATGGCAACGCTTTGTTAAAATGGCAACAAGCATGACATGACGCATGAAACATGAGAAATTTGAAAATTGATGAAAATGACGTCAAGCCATGCTATAGCCCACAAAACGTCTAAAAAGGCACCAAGACATGGGGCCCGTTTGGATCAGTCTTTTTTGGAGCATTTATACTACTTGTTAGTATAAATGTTCCATGTCAATCAAACAACAATTTACGACACATATTCCGAGACAATTTTTTACAGCATTTATACTACTTTGTGAAATGCTCCATCAAAGAACAATTTTACAATTTTTACCCAGCTTTTTCCAATCTTGCCCCCAGTATATTGTTAATTTACCAAATATACCCCTGGATGACCTAATAAAATTTAAATAACTTACCAAATAATGTATACCCTTTCCAAATAATGTATTAATTAAATTTAATTAACTTGGTAATTTATTAATTATTTTATAATTTATTATTTTCTTCAATTAATTTAAATACATTTATTGATTTTATAAAATTTGTATGTTTGTATACAGGTATACAATTAAAATGTCTAATACCCCTGCAAGTAATTTATCCAATATGCTACACAACACAAATGTTAATAGTAAAAGTTCAACCAAACACCTACCCAGCATTCAAGCAGCATATCTGCTACTAAAATTGTCCAACATTTCTGCTACCACCATTTCTGCTAGAATATCTGTTACTTTGCAAATGCTCTACCAAACTAGCCCATGGTCTGGTTACTATTTTTGAGTTGTTTCTTTAACTACTCTGATTTCATTAGTGTCTTTGGGGGCAAGGTTTGTGGATCTCGGAAGTCAGGTCTTGGGTGCTGACGATTCTGTGCGGTGGATCTTTAGATGGTTTTTGCTTTATTGCTCTAGTAGCTGGTTTCTCGTGGCTGCTTTACTGTTCCAATTAATGGGCTCTTTAGTTTGATATGTAACAAGGTTTGTGAAGGAAATGGTACATAAACAAGCATTAGAACCTACTTAAAAAGGAAATAATGCAGTGCCCAAATAAAATGTATACACATCATAGTCCGTGCAAGTTTTGATAAATCACAGCCAACAAGATTGAACGATCGGACCGTCAGCCATTGGAGGCAAGTTTGCAAAATTACATTTACAAAGATATATTATATCACCTACTTTGATAAACAATTAGAAAGAACAATGACTGGATTCATCATCTGCCCTTCTGTTCTCTCAATGCTTCTGATTTGCAAATGGGGCAGACATTCTTCACTAGCAGCCACTTCTTCAAGCAATCTGCATGGTATTCATGTCCACAACCAAGAGTTCCGATCTTCTCTTGCCTCTTGTAATCCTCCTGCGATTGAAAACCCACCATCAATATGTTAGAAGTCGAGCGCAAAGGATAATGTATTCAACTAATGTGTAATCCAAGAATCGAGAATAACTCTTAAACTAATAGGAGTACCACCCATCTATAGAAGTGCACAAATCATACAGTACCTGGCATATAATGCAAGAATCAGGTTCTGTCTCCTCCAGATTGACAGATGTAGACGATAAATAAGTTCTTGTCTTCAACTGACGTATAATGAGTTCTTCTGACAACCCAGTTCTTACATTGCCAATCCGATCCCCCAGTGCAAGAAGCTCCTGCAATTGCATTCATATCTCCTGTTATTATATACTGGTTTTCAAAAAAACATATCGCACAAATCTAGTTGTAGTGTTGAACGTAGAGTAAAATTCATGCTCAATTCCTCAGGGGACTTACTAAAGTTGCCTACCTGTTCAAGATCAGATACCACTGACTTCCATTTATTAAATATCAAATGCTGTTGACAGGCACTTCTACTTAGCTAATGCATAATAATACCAATATTCAATCCTTTGCCTTTATGGTAAAGATATAAAGTATTAATGAGACGATCTCAACTTTACCTCATAAGACATGTACTCTATATCCAAGCGCATGTCTCTGTGATGGTCGGTGTAACTGCCTATTTCATAGATGTCAGAAATCTCTAGCATTGCAACCCCCTACGCAAAGCAATTGAAAAAATATAAGCCAATATGCAAACGGGAGAAAAGAGAAATAGTCAACTATAAAAAAAATAAAATAATAAAAAGAAAACCACGGAAATAATAAAAGAAAAAAAAATTAGAAGAACTACTTCAGTTGGCAGAAATCTCAAGTAAGGAAGGTTGTGGTGCCTTGAAGAAGTCTCAGGTCCACTTCCCTCTCGGTGAGGCCGGTAAATCCGAATACCCGTTGGCGGAACAGGTCCCGGATGCCTGAGCGAATTCTCCATACTATCCTGAGGAAGATTCATACCGCTGTAAGAGGCATAATTTAGCGGAACTCTAGGTGCAGCAACTTGAGGGTGAAGACTGACATTCTGACCCCTCAACAGTTGAACTGGTGATGGAGACAGATGGTGAAAATTGTTTTGCCTGAGATCAGCCGGAGAAGATTGCAAGAAAGCTGTGGAACCAGAACTTCTGTTGATAGCAGTCTCATGATAGTGAGGTAGACCCATGCTCCCAGTCTCCAAAGAACCTCCATTTACATTACTCCCTGCAAAACCATTGGCAAATTATCAGCCCTCCATGCCAAGCCAATCAGTATTAAACATAAATGTCTCCCACAACGCTGCAGTTTCAACAACCAATGTTTCCCCAATGGGATAAAACTCTTTGATTCAAATATAACATAATTTAAACCTAAAAAGAGAACTTCAAAGCTGTAAGTAAAAAAGAAAATTCCAATTGAAAGAACAGATGATGAACAGAAAGAAAAAAAATCTTTGATCAAATATCAACACAAAGATCAAAACAAGATGTAATTGGCAATGAGAACATACCTGGCATGTAAGTCATAAAAGGAGGCCGGTTCCATCGTGATACACCTACATCGCTATATGGCCGGAAGGGCTGGCCCACATAGTTGCCCTGCATATAATGTTTATGGTTGTGCGCTAGAACAGGATCCAACCCAGTAGCACCTAATCTGTTTCTCACACTCCTATGAGATCCCACTTCCCTGATGGGCTGCTGGATGCCATTTCCCCTGAATTGAGGATGGGGAAAAGATGCAGCATCCATAGCAGCAACCCCCTCAGGATGTCTTGTATTCAGAGGGGCTATGGATGAACTAGAACTTGCTGAGGCATTAAAAAGATGGAAATTCCCAGGAATTCTTTCAGCAGTCTTTCTCTTGTATGAGGCGCTAATATTATCCACAAAGTGGTTATTTCTTCCGTACTCATCCCCAGAGACTCCCACGACTCCATAATTGCTGGAAGATGGCAACTGATCAGAGGACCCAGGATGTAAAAGAATACCAGGTGAAGGATTCATGGAAGGAATATAGAAGTTAGATGCCATCGCGGCACCTTGATCAAAATCTGCAGCAGGATGATGGTGCCCAACACCATACTGGGGCATATGATAAAACGTAGGACTGGCATAACAACCAGTTAAATGATGGGAATCAGGATTAGACATGTTCTGTGAAGCTGGTACCATCCTAGGAATATCAGGCTGTGGGAAACTCGTGATGGTACCCAAGACAATGCCAGGCTCAGGAAGCAGATAACCGTGGTTTTGCTGGTCCATTTCTAGATCAATCATCTGATTAGTGCATAGCATATTTCTTTGACCCATGCTGAAAGTACTTTTTGTCTCAAAAGATGCCTGCTATTTAAACAAATATGCACAAAAAATCAGCAAATAAACCATGAATGAAGAACCATAATATAATAAAGTCCAAAACTTAAAGAGAAACTTTTCTTGCATTAATCAAGAAAGTTGAACACAAAGCACCTCTTCTTTAAATGTGGAAACAAATAAAACAAACAGGTGATTTATTTGGCACAGACTCAACGTACAAAAACAGAAAGCATTAAAAATTTTGAAACTCAATACATGTGGCCATACATGACAACACCAAAATCGTTCCTGAACTATGAATATTAGCATCACTCAACTTTTCAGAGAATCGCCAATAATCATAGTTCTCAAAAGAGTATTGGAACACCTATCGGCCATACATTACAAATCGTATAAACCTACATGTATGCTTCTTTTCTTTCTTGTGATCTCGTTTGTTTTAGACAACTATGACTAACAACCTTAAAATAAATGCTCGACGCATTAGCCTCAGGCAAATGGTCTGCTTGATGAAATAGGAGAGAGAGAAAGAGAATAAGAAAGCATTTTAAAAGTTCTCAGCGAAGTCAACTTAAGGTTCTAACTGGATACGACAATAATGCAGTATCTGAAAGAAAAGCTCCATTTAATTATTTTACTTTTTTTATTGTAATATATAAGGACATTTTACTCCTTTTTTTTTTATAAAACATTTTACATAGGAAAGACCAGCCAGCTGAGTATAAAAAGGAGAAATACGCCGGATGTAGAAACAACTTCAAACTCCAAACAAGCAAACAAAATAACAGGAGTCAGAAAGCGCAAGTCATCGTTTTACTCCTCCTTAAGTCGAGAAACATAACTCAAATCGAGTATATCCACTAATGTGTAAAAGTAAGGAAACAGAAGATTTGACAAGTAAAACATAAATATATATTTCCAAAATAACCTAATAATAATGGCTCCAACAGTTTCTAAACATTTCAAAAAAAGAAAAAACTTGACCAATACGAATACACAACCAAAAAAAGAAAGAAAAAAGAAGAGGAAAACAACAAATAAATCTCACAGTAAATCTCCTACTTTTGTCTAACCAAGCAGTAAACGATGCCCATTCTCCTAAACAAGACCACTAACAAACCAGATACAAAATCAAAAGGCATCAAATACTTTTTACCAACCTAAAAACCATTGCTTCAATCAATGTAGCAGCATCCTTAGGCAACTAATAATTCATGCATAATTCAAAAGGGACATTGCCAAAAGAATTTTAAGGTACATAATGTCATTAAATTTCCCAATTCAGGATTACAAAATCCATAAAATAAAAGTAATAGTTTACAACAGATAATTAAAATAATTATTAAAAAAAACTGATCGGACATAATTTAGACAACAATCTCCTACCTTATAATGATGAAAATTCTGAAAGCTTCCAAAGCCACAGAAGAAATCAGAATATCAGCCAGGGGAAAGAAAACTAAACAGCAAACTCAACTCTATCTCTAGAATCGAAAATCACTGCAAAAAAACGAACGGATAAATTGTTAACAAACCCTAAAAATAGAATTCCAAGCATACCCAAAAGAAAACTGAATCGAATTGAGATAAACAAATAATGCAATCGATGAAAGTCCAGGAATTCAAGTTTCTAACCGTTATCGCATAAAAATCGAAACTTTTTTCTGCAAACTTTCTATGATTCCTAAGTTGAAAATAGGATTCATCGTGAATTAAGAAACAAAAATACTTCTAAAAAAACAGACCAACCTGATTGAAAATCGTTTGCTGCAGGAAAACGAGAGATCCGTTGGGGTTGGGTGTGTCTAGGACTCGGCCTTTTATAGAGCAAAAGGAGACAGAGAGAGAGTCCCTTTAACGGTTAAAAAAAGTCCAAGAAACTCTGCTACTATGTTGACCAAATTGAAAATCATTTATCATGATTTACGCCATTTAATCTTTTTTTTAAAAATAATTCAATCTAGTGTGTTAGAGCTTCTCCAAGTGAAATGAAATGATAAAAATGTGTATGATGTCGGTGAGTAAGGTTCGAATCCCCTCCATAATTTACAAAAACAAAATAAAACTTCTCCAAGTGATACCCAAAATGGAAAAACATATTTGGAGTACCTTTTTAAATTATTTGTTCAAACGGGTATTTGGAATTGCACATCCCAATTTTGGGTAGTGCAAGCACATACCCAGATTTATATAAAAAACAAATAATTATTTTCACTTTTTTTTTTATTCTCCCTCATACTTTTTTATTTTAATATGTTAAAAATAATAAAATATGAGATATGACGTTAAGATATGTTAAAAAACACATAAATTTTGTCTGATTTACTTGTTTGGACTCTAACCCAGATTAGATTATTATTCTATTTACTTGTTCGAATTTAAATCAATCCGAGTTTGGTCAATTAAATACGTCTGAAATCCAATATGGATTAGGGTACGAACATGTAAATATTTCGTAAACATGTGTCCTACCCGGAATTGACCTAGGACCAATTTTTTCCCAGCCTTAACTGGAGTGATGTTAAAATAGGTACCCCTAAAATAGGTTTTTTTGATTAAGATTGGAGAAACTATTTTAGGAATTACATATGTAAGATATTTTCTGGGATAAATTACATAGGTAACTCATTTTTTCTACTGTTCTAGGTTAGAATTGTAATATTGTGGCTTTTGTTAAAAAAAAATTAATGAAGGCAAGGCCAAGGTGGTTTAACAAAGCTTATTCGTTTGTCGATCATTGATTAGCACTTAGCAACACTAATCAATTACAAAGTTCTCTCTTTTAACTCTCAAAAACTCTCTGTTTTCCATGGCAATACGGGCAGGAGTCGAGATCCAACGATTCTCCTCCTCCCTAGAAGTAGATCTACTAGTATTTCTCGATTCTATATTGTTTAATAATGCGTTGTTGATTTTCCTCTCAGTGGTTTTCTCCTCAGATTTGATGTTTTCCCTCACAGATTTGGTGGTTTTGCCCTCAATTCGTGTGGTGCTATCCCTTTCTCGTTCATATCCAACTTTTAAGGCAGTTTACTATAGTTCAAAACTTGCTTCAAGGCCGCTACTTGTTTCTAAGAAAGAATTATATCTCTTTACTTTACAGTTGTTGCAAACGCTATTGTATCAGGTTTTTTATTTGTTCTAGATGCAGGAATTTTATTTTCTTATAATGTTTCTAGAGGAGTATCCTCGTATCTGTATCGTGTAACTTGTCATGGTTTTAATACAAATTCTCTTATTCTTAAAAAAAAAAGAAGCATATTCGTTTTGATGGAACATACTACTATACTCATTTATGCAATTGAGTATAGCATGGTTTAGGTTGTTCTTGAATGTCTTGCTACTACTCTATCTACGATAGCCAAGTAAAAGTTTTGAACAATCCAAAGGAAAAAATAATTTGTGCATTAGAACATATTACTTATCGGGCACCTAGACGTAAATGATCATTATCGTTCTCCCCATCGCCTCCACTCGAGGTATCCTTATCTTAGGATGACCCACATGTAATCACTCCCATGACCATAATTGTAGTAGTAGCACGCATCCTCCGATATTTCTCGTCCCTTGCAAACAACATCTGTAAAGATTCCCATATAGACAAGCAAACACTACACCACCCCAACTGAACCCCCGAGTGACCTCAAAATCTTGAAGCAGATGTAGGTATATAAGAGATACACTATCCCGAGTGGTGCTAGTAAACAAAACACTCCCAGTCATTGCAAGAATGTATGCTCTCGCATGCCATCGCAGTATTTCAACCGGTGCTTCTGATAATATACAAGTTCTTACCTTTTGATAATGTTGCATAATAACTTCACTAGGAATTAATTTGATCAAACACTTATTTCTCAATATATGTAACTAGACAATCATTTAGTCTCCCATCCAATTTTGCAAACGCTGCTTCACAATTTTTATAGCTGACAATGATATCCTTACAGTTGCAGTTGGCAACTAAAAGTTAAAAATTGTGTTATAAATGTGTACACAAACGGACTATAGTGGAGAAGAATAAAGTGATCAAAGAGACAATGAAGAATTGTCGAGATTTCATTTTATATTATTTTTTAAACAGAAGATTGTAACAAAAAATCCTTCCTAACACCAGTATTATTTTTGGCCGACATACTTCCTGTCATATTTACTAAAAGGCCCAAATCATCCACAGACTCATTAGACTAAGGGTGGATGAGTTTAGGGAGGAAGATCTCGTCTCCTCCTCCCCTACGGTTGGAATTTTCTCAAGTTCTAAAGAGAGGCAAATAAAATTATGGAGGAGAGAAATTTTGGATTTTCCCTAAAATTTACTAGTTGTTTGATGCTGAAATTAATTGGTGAATTGGTGAATTTGTTTGATTTCTTACTTTGACATTCCAAAATATTTTGACTAAGGCTATATAAAAAGTATTGATATAATCAAATCGATCAATAATCCAATCCATAGATAGATTATTTTTTTTAAAAAATTTACATACATTTTTAAAGAACCGATCAATCGATTAAATTTATGTAAAAAATCAATCGTTTTCACCTCTAATTTTAGAGGTTGACACCCAATGTTACTTTTAAAAAAATAAAATAATCATCAACACATCACATGCCAAACGTTACCGTTTCAGCTAATTAATACTCATTCAATACCAGTCTAAACTCCATACTCCTAACGAGCGAGGGCCGCGGGTTTCGGAGAAAACATAACCCCGCTTCAGCTATTCAGCAGAAGAAGAAGGAGGAGGTGGAGGAGGAGATGGGAAGTGAGAAGAAGAAAAGCCCTAATAAGAAGAAGCTACCGCTCAACCCCAACTGGGCTCAGCTTCAGCAAGTAATCCTTACTTTGTCAAACTCCAACAATTTTCTTTCATGTCGTCTACTTTTATTGCACCTATAAATACAATACAATCAATCGTCTTTGGTTCTGCAGAAGCTGAAAATCCATGGCTCTAAGTTTCCCAGGCCCTCAACCGATTCAGGAACGGAACCCTTCAACCCAATTTTAGGTATTTGGATCCATTTTTTTCTGTTTCTGATACCTTTTTCATTACGACATTGTATTAGCTGTGATGATTTCCTTTGATGCTGCTGCTTATTGATTGGAAGATTTTGTATGAATTTTTGAACCTTTTTGCGTTTGAAGTTTAAACAGATATTGGTGTTTGTGGTCGTGTAATAAATAATAAAAGGAATTTACGGGGTATTTGGTTCATAATTGAATGAGTGTGAATATGAGGTGAGTGTGAGGGAGTGTGACAATGAGTATTTAATGAACATGACCATGTTCGGTGGGAAGTAAAGAGCGAGTATGTGTGGAAATTGTACTTTGTAATAAGAATATAATAGCCTTTTGCATATTTAAACTCATTCTTCACCATGGAGAATAGATATTGGAATGAGATTTCACCTTTCCAAAATCCAACCAAATAAGGGAATGGGTGATTCTATCCTCATCCCACCCTCATTCCACCTTCTAAATGCTAACCAAATGTCCCGTTATAATCTGAAGGTGATGATTTCCATTGAGGGTTTCTTGTGTCTTGTTGTTGGTCCTGGAAAAGTCTTGATACTCTTGACCTATTAACGACGTATGTTGTCAAGGCTCACTAGTCACTTCCTTATGTTCTGTATTTTTGCCGTGTGCTTTGTTTACAGGGAAGCGTAAGGAGAGGAGGGAAATAGAGTCTGATGATTCCAAGCTTAATATTCTCGCACCAATGAATGATGATTTCAGGTGCTAATCTCAACTTCATTATTTGTGACTCTTTTTTATTTTCAAGACTTTTTTAGAGAAATAAAAATAATTTGAAATCTTGAATTTCCAAAAAAATCCTCCTACTTGAGATAGCAATGGGGAACTTCTCTTTTCTTTTTTCCTTTTCTGGTTGAATGAATCAAGGCATATGAATGTGGGACAAGGAAAAACAGTAGTTCTTGAACTTTCTAAATGCGCGAACAGGAAAGTGTTACTGGATTTTTATACTGTTCACTTGAACCCGGATTTATTGTGACTGTAATAATTTAAAATTCCATTTTTCCTTGTTTTCTCTGTCAACAATGTAATGCTATATTTTTGCAATTTTCATGATAAGATTGTTCACTCAAGAGACAAAGACAAACATGTGATTTGTTCATAATTACTCAATTGCTTTATCTTTGAATTTTAAGTTATTGTGCATTCACATAGGACGGGATGAGCTCAAAGGTTGGGGGAAAGATGAATATATCAAATCTTAGCTTGAAAGTTTGTTATTCTAATTTTCTGTCTAGCTCTCTTTTTTGAGGAAATGGAATTGTGATGTATGTATTAACGACTTTCAATTTTTGATGCTCAAATTACACTAAAAATTGTTACACAGCTTAAGGTTCTGTATCCATGATATTGTTTGTTTATTTTATTTACCCTCTTCTTTTTTGTCCTTTTCTTTTGGTTATGGCTTTAAAAGGTACCTATTGTGATGGTTGCTTGTTGAACCTTTCCTATGATAGTTTTCAACATGTCAAGACATATTGAGTTTGTTTGAGACCATTTGAGATTCATGACCATATATATAATAACTTTTTTGGTCCATACTTGATCATCATTTCCTGGAGAACTATGCTTGAGTTGATTTTATTCCATGTTGTTGACCAGTCTTTTTCATAATAAACAAGCATACGTCTCTCAATTTTTCTCAGTAAACTTTACAATTTGAGGTTGCAGTCAGTTGCACAGTGAAGGTAGATAGTTTTCCATGCTTCATGAACAATACTAGGAGGCTCTATTTATTTAAAATTTTCAAGTTTAATGATTGTTGTCAATGTCTCTCGTGACCTGTTTTGCACCAGGATATAACTAATCAATTATTCAATAGTCTGACAGATGTGGTGGCAATGGATTGTGAAATGGTTGGAGTTGGTCAAGGAAACAAAAGCGCCCTTGGAAGAGTAACTCTGGTACTCAATAATTCCTCTTGTATTTCCCTCAAAGCAGTATATCGAATGTTTACTATTACATAATTGTTTGTAACCATGATCTGTGAAAGTGGATATACTATTAGTATCAAATAGTTTCTTCAAGTTATCTGTCTTTTGATTGGCTTTTAAATTCATGTCGGATTAAGTCCGTGTCCTTGAAACTCTGCACACATTTTCAGGGGTCATAAAGATATTTTCTAGCTTCTGGCACTTACTTGACAGCTCTATGTCTGGTTTAGATCGCTCTTTCCTTTCGGCAAGATATGATAGCATTGGGACTTGGCAGAAACAAAGCATACAGATAGGATAGGATTGATGTAGTGAACTCTATGTTCAGTTAAGGCTAACACTTTGGCACCGTATTGTAATGAATTTGATTTACATTGACGAAGATTGACCGTGTATGTTAGCAGTGAAGTGATATTAGTTCTTTAATGCCAAGGAGATCCAGCTTGCACAAGTTGGGCTGGTAACATGCCTTTGATTTTGCGTTGCGTAAGGATAAAACTATTATAGCCCTTACATTTATATGGCCATGTTGCCTTTGTTCCTGTTGATGGAAGGTCATGAAACTTGTGTTAGCTCTTTTATCTCCCTTAGTTGACGGATCATGGTGGTGCACTGCATACTTTGCATCCATTGTGTCATTTAGGATAGAGAGAACCCAGTTTGGTATTAATAATGAAATTGGCTTGTAAATTGTAATGCCTCTAATCTTGTATTACTTGGGGTTAAGATGGTGATGGACTTCATTGATGTGGCTACCTGACTTGGTGGTCAACTTCAAGAGATGCTTTGGAGGGGTGGGCTTGGGACACGTGGATGGCAATGTAACTGAGGGCCTTCTGCTTGCCTGTATTTCCACAATATCTTCTGTATATATTCAAGAGCATGAGAACAATAGATAGGGAGATAACTTGGAAAAGAGAGGGTAGAAGAAATTAGGAATGGGAAAGGCCAGGATTAGAGGGAACCAGAACTTTCAATTTTCCATGTATAAAAGAATAGTCGGGCATGAAGTTAGCGAACATTTCATGTATAAAAAATATTTTGACTAGGATCCCCTTTGCTAAAGAGGAGTTTGTGCATTCATTTTTCAAGTCATTTTTTGTCACTGTGTTAGCGTCATGATATATATGATAATATCTTATCTTTGCAAGAATCAAATTCATCTACTATTCCGTTCAAGATTGTGTTTCATTTATGACAAGATTCAGTTTATTTGGTGAAGTCATTGATATCTAAGGTTGCTCCAGTTGCTTCCAGGTAAATAAATGGGGAAATGTTCTATATGATGAGTTTGTCCGCCCAGTGGAACGTGTTGCTGACTTCCGTACACAAATTAGTGGCATTCGGCCTCAAGACTTGAAAAAAGGTTTACTTGCCTTTTTCTTTGGCTAATGCATATTATCATTTTGATATTTGAAGTATCATATGTTAAAAGGCATGGTTTGATGTTATCTTTTTTAGCTGAAAATTTTATATTTTACAATGTACTGTTCTTGCAATGCTTCTGTACCATTTGTTGATTCTACTCTTTATACAGTAGAATGTTTTTCGTAACCCGTGTTCTTTTAGGCCTTCATGACAATGGGACCCTAACAGGCTATTTGATAAAAGAAAGGAGCTTGTGGCCTAGTGGTAGCCAACTTTTTATATTTGCACAAGATGCAAGGTTCATTCCCCTCTCCCTCAAAAGAAATTAAGAATTTAACCGCACAAAATTTATCAAAAGAAAAGAGAAGGAAAGAAAAAAAGGACAGTCAATTTAATAGATGAATAAAGAACATTGTGGCTTTTGGTTCTGGTGAGCATATTGGAACAGCTATTTCTTTGACGTATGTCTGACAATTAGGAAGTTTCTTTAATATCTGCTTATAATGTAGTGCATTGTTAATATATATACATACAAATATATAAAATTTATGACTTTAATGCATATGTGAGAATTTGTGCTAGTGGAAACTTAGTAGACAATGTAGCACAAAATAAAGTTGGGTTATATTGTATTATTGGGGTAGTTATTGTGATCAGCTACAAGAGAAATATCCTCAGCAGACTAATTACAGTTAGAAATGTTTGTGCATTCTTTACAACTTTTGCAGCAAAGGATTTTCAAGTTGCTCAGAAGAAAGTGGCAGAGTTGATTCATGGAAGGATCCTTGTGGGCCATGCATTACGAAATGATCTTAAGGTTTGACATATCTGGTTTTTTTAATATTGTGATTTGCCCATGTCTGAACCTAAGGATTTGGAGATAACTTTTTTTTTTGACAGGCGTTGCTATTAAGTCATCCTAAGAACGACATGCGGGATACTTCGGAGTATCAGCCCTTTCTTAAGTACTTACAACTCCTTCGTTATTTGAGGATAAAATTTTGTATCTAGTGCCATTGATATAACTTCTAACATATTATTTTGATGGCCAACGCAGGGAAAGGCACAGAAAGGCTCTTCGGCATCTTGCGGCTGAATTTCTTGGTGTGAATATACAATCTGGGGAGCACTGCCCAGTAAGCTTTTCAGACTTGTTCTTATACATATGCACTTATATAATCATGTGCACACATACACACCTACATATATATCTATCAGCTTTTCCATATATGTTTAATGCGTGTTGCCAGACAACTTGTTCCCTACCTTTGAAAGCAAATTGTACATGGAGCACAACTATATTTTCTTAACCAAAAAAAATGCTATCGGTGATGTTGAGCTATTGGAAAAATGCTGACCCGACAGCTTTTCTTTTTCTTATCTTATTTTGCGAAATAGCATAGGACCTTTTGTGACACTCGGTTGATGCTCGAATCAGAAGTTTGGTTCAATAATTATTTCATCCTGTGGGTTCGATCCCATTTTGTTGCGTGGATATAAATACTAGAGAAGCTGATATAGAAAGAAAAAAAAAAGCATGTTGCCAATGATTGCAGAAGAAAATATATTAGAATTTAGAAAAGAAAGAAATCGCAGTGTCTCTTTCTCGGTTTCTGTATATTATGTTCTAGTTTAGACCTTTAATTTTCATATTTGCACTTAATGTTGTGTATTTATTTTCATTTCTTGGTTTACAGTTTGATCCGAATCTTTGTTAATCATGGAAGCACCTCTGAACATAAATCTAGATTCTTGATGCAGCTGCCCAATTTAACATCTCTGCTGAAAGGGGCATTGAAACGTCCAAACCATTTTATCTAGTGCGTCTAACTCAGTGTTTTATTTTAGATTGAAGATGCTCGGACTGCAATGCTGCTTTATCAAAATAACAGAAAAGAATGGGAGAAGAGTGCCAAAGATCAAATGCGACTCAAACAGAAGCAGAAGAAACGGAAGCCGAAGAAGAAAATAAAGGACAGAGATGCTCTGGAAAACAATCATGGTTCAACACCACCTTAGAATCCACTGCTTCTATAGAAGGTTCTTCCAGCATTTTGTAAGCCGACACGTCTACATTTGTTGCAACACAAGGTAACAGGATGCAGCAGGTTGACTTTATTATGCGAGAACTCTCAACTGTTGCACTGATCAATCAAACAACGATGAATGTAATTGACCGACACCTAAGTGTGTGTGTGTACTTACCCCAAGTGTAGGGTATCGTCAAGTAATAAACCGGTGAGTCCGGTATCGATCCACGAGGAAGCAATGCAAATTTGAAGTGAATGATATGCAAATGACTAGCTAACACTAATAAACACAATGAATATCAAATAAAAGCAAGTAAAAGAAATGGGCCGAATGACTCGGTAGCATAAGCGATTTTGTAATCAAAGTGAGCACAAAGTGGATTTAAAACAATTAATTAAAAAAACCTAGTCTCTAGTCCGTCCCGGTGGCTACTCGGTTCTCATACTCAAGGTATCATTGCAAACACACACAACCATACACAATGCATTGTGTGATACTATCAATCATGCATATGCAAAGAGAATTGGGATATAAGACTTCAATTCATGCATGTAGGCCATCGGGTCTCTTAATCTACGATGAACGCAAAGGGATAAGCACCTAATATTATGGATTAATGTTCCCCCTTGGGGCTCGGCTTGGCTAACACCCTAGTTTCACACTCAAAGATCAATTAACCATAACTCTCCCATGCACATTCCTAAATTAACCCAAAACCCCATCATCAATACACATAATTAATAGCTATGCAATGAAAAACTCAATTAATTAAGGAAATCATGCAATGGGTTTAACAATTCTCAATCGAACACATTAGATGCAATCCCTAGACTATACAATCCAAGAATACAATCAAATATGTCATTCCCATAGATCCAATCACACAACTATCACGAAATTAAAAGAGAGAAATCGAAGCTACGATTCTTTGAGCATACCTTGAGTAATCGAAACCTTGCACCCACCGTTCGGGACTAGAAACTAGAAAGAGAACTTAGCCACTCATTATAATGAGAATAAACATCAATTTTATAGATGAAAACCAATGTTTACAAACAAGATCACAAGAACTAAGTAAAATCCTAGAGAGAGAAAGAGAGAGAAAAACAATGGAGGCAAGAAGTTGGAGGAGATGAATTGTGTGAAGGAAGACCCAATTTTAGGGTTTTCTTCTCTTTTTACAATAGAAAATACCTAACTACCCTTATAAAATCGTTTCCCATTGGTTACATACATGATTTACCCTAAGTGCCCTTGAAATTTCGGTGCAGAAAATTGCAGATTCGCCGTAGGTGTCCGGACGGGTGTCCGGACACTTCATGCGTCCATCAACTTTGAAGCCTCTGCCTCAATTTGTGAAGAAAGCGTCCGGACGGGTGTCCGGACAGGTGTCCGGACAGGTGTCCGGACACCTTGGGAAGTGTCCCGACACCTCACAGCAAAAAGTGCCCAAAAAGTGCTCCAACTTGCCCGAACAAGGTCCGATTCCTACAAAACCAAGGGGAAACATTTGTAAGTGTAAAATTAAGCTAAAATGCAATCAAATACATTAACTAAGTGCTAGAACATCCTAATTAAAGGACATTAGAACCTCAAAATAGAGGTCCAATCACACCCCCCAACTTAGACGTTGCTAGTCCCTAGCAATGAAACCACTACCTAAAACTAAAATCTACTAAATAAAATCCTAACTCACTGACGTAGGCATCACGGTTGCATTTAGCGCATGCAACAAGCCTTTAAACCCCTAGGTCACCCCAGTGGACGAGTTGTAGTCTCGTGAGGGCTTATCAGAGCGATACCCACAAACACTTGCCAAGGGATCCACTATTACTTTGAAAGTACCATAAATGATTCTTAAATTCTCACATGCAAGAAATAGAGCTAATCCCCTAATTCCCCCGCTAGTCGAAAACATGCAAAATCTTTGGACAACCAATCTCAATCTCCTCAAAGATGACTAAGAACATTTTATATTATGTAAAATATATGTGCAATCACGCAAGGCAACTCAACACATTTGCACAAGTAAAACCTTGTTATGGAACCTTTTGGTGTTCATAAATCCCCAATCCCGAATGTACACAAAAACATAAAAGCATTGTGCTAAGTGAATGACTTACACAATTGAATTAAATGTATGTGCTTATAAAAGATAATTTGGATGGGCATAGCTTTGAGAAAGAAATCACCTACAAGAGCAATTAATGCATTCACCAACTCACTTGCTTACCTTGGATCAAATTCATCAAAAGGTTAAATGGGTTGTAATGTGGTCATGGGACAAGGTATGAAGAATTTGGATCTAGGTAACAAGTTGTAAGGTTAAGTACAAACATGTGAGCTAAATTCTCATTTTTGTCACCCCTTCCATTGTACCACAATTTCAAACACTTCTCATCCTTTACACACAAAGGATTAACTTTATTGCATACACCTTCTTTTTCTTTTCTTTTTTTTTTTTTTTTTTTTTTTTTTTTTACAACAACCCTCATAATTTTTTTTCGTAATAAGGAGGGATAATATCACTACTGATTTATTTTTCAAGCTCCTACTCAACCTTGCAACCAAAGGTGGGAAATATTTAAGGAAGTGGTTCACACAAGGCTTGTAAGTGAACTAAAAAGGCTTAAAGAAATTTAGGCTTATAATCACTCACAAATGAATAGGCTAGGCTCAAATCTCTCAACCTAATGAATCATTCAATCCTAAGTTCACAGGCAAGCGGCAAAATACAAAAATCACACTTCTCAGTAATCAAATGTAATGTTTACAAAGCTATTGAAGAACACGCGCTAAGATGTCAAATGAATATCAATGAAAAACATCACCCGAAACCCAATGTGTATCAATGAAGAATGGCTCAAAAGAATGAGAAGGGATAAAAGGTAGTTTTTCAGGCAAAAGAATCCAAAAACGCAGTCATACAAATGCTTCAATGCCAAGATGTCTGCTTAACTACACGATTTTATATCAAACTAGGTCCCAATCATCCAAAGAAAGATTGATTACAATTATCCCACTCAATTGCATGTATCAACTTCACAAAAGAAATCAAGAAACCTACTCTACACTTGCACGTTTGAACAAGAATAATAAATTAACGTTCAAATTGGTAGTGAATCTCAAAAGCGTCTACCCATCCCCTCCTAAAGTCCATCTAGCATGTATGAACAACAAAGCACAACACAATAGGATAGAGGGTAGGAAATCATACCATTCTCTTCAAAAGTGGTCGGAATCATGAGAAACGAAGCATATCCTGAAAAAGTTAATACCAACCACACTATCCAAGCATGACACAACAAGACTTTTTTTTTTTTTTTTTTTTTTTCAAAATTTTCAAATTTTTGATATTCACAAAAGCACACCAAAATAAAGCAAGTTTCACAATGAATTCACAATTCACTCACCCCCCAACTTAAATGAGACATTGTCCCCAATGTCAAGAATGAAAAACAAGGCAAGAACAAATTGTGAGATGCATTGTGAACATACAAAAACACACCAAAATTGAAATCAAATCAAAACTAATCACAACCATACTATGGTACAAGGGTGGAGTCTAACCATGACACATGGGAGAATTGGGATCCTTGAGATTCCAAGAACATCCTCATAATCACTACTCCCATGTTGAGGAACATGACGGACCACGCATGATTCGGTCCCTTTTTCCCGAAACTCACATGGAAAAAATTGTAATTGGGATTTGGGACGCCATACTTTTTTAATTTCTGTAAAAAATTTCTGTGCAAAGTAGCATTTAGAGGACTTTTTAAATCCACTTGGTAAAGGTATTTTTTTTGGTTTTTGAGGCGGCACTTGGTATGATTCAACTTTGAGTGGGGAAGGCTCTAAAGCTCCTAAAAGAGAGGACAAAAATCCCACACCGTAAATAGTTAAGGATTTCAAAACTCCTTTCATAGCATCTCCCTCAATCAAAAGTTTACTACCTTTCTCAACCAATGCTAGTACAACCTCAATTGAATCATGTGCAAGTGTCAACTTTAATTTGTCCTCAACATGAGAGTGAATATAAAGTTTAGGGACGTACTCAATTTCCCTCCCAAGGTCTAACTTGTTCCCCTTTTTTCTCACTTTATTTTCCTCTTTCTCTTCATTTCTCTTATCTTCGCTCTTTTCCTCAACCTTTTCAACTTGAGCATTGTCCTTGTCTCGACATGATCTATCTCCAACTATAACATTTTTCACCTCACCACCCACTTCTTCCACTAATTTCTCATCCTCACTTACCTTAGGAGTCATGGTATTGTCAATTACTATCCCACTCCTTGAGGTAATGATGGGTTGTTCTTGTTCTTGCACATTCAACCCCTCACTTGAAGTTTCGAATTGAAATTCTAATGTTTGAGTGATCTTTGTCAATTGGCTTCTTAAATCTTCCAAGGCTCTATTGGTTTGCTCACGAAATTCAAATCTCTTTTGATTAACCTCCAATTGAGCTTCCATGAATATTTGAAGCGTATCCTCAAGTGATCTCTCTTGGGGTGGGGTGCATGGTTGGTAAGATGGCGGAGCTATACATTGGTGTGAAGATTGTGCTTGCCTAAAGGGTTGGTACTCATGTGCATGAATGTAGTCAAAAGGAGGAGGTGCATGTAAATTTTGTCCGAAGGGAGCATATTGTGGCACTTGTGGCATTTGATAATACATAGGTGGGTAGACATTTTGTGGGGCAAATTGCGCCGCATTGTCTTGTTGAAGTGGTTGAGGTGCATTTTGCAAAGCATGCTCAACTTGAACATTTTGCAAATTTTGGGCATTGCCAATTTGGACATCTTGCCCTTGCACCGGATTCATCAACTCATCAATATTCACATTTTGCAAAAGACGACGCAATGCATCAAGATTCATATCACCCCCACGTACACTCCCCGCATCACTCACATTTATATCACCACCTATCCCATCTCTATTAGACCCATGCCCACTAACATTATCTCTAGGTTGAGACATGATGGCAAGAAACAATAGCAAGTAACACACAAAAGTAGCAATCAACCACGTCAAGTAACACAAGATTTTTTTTTTATTTTTTTTTTATTTTTTTTCAATTAATGAACAACCAAGAACAATATTAAGCAAGAACAAGAGCAAGGATAGGAATAGAGCAACAATCAACCTTAGGAACAATAACACACCAAGATGTAGCAAGTAGTGATAAAAATAAAAATGCACACAGCTCTCTCAAACAACGTATCACTACCAAGCAGCAAACAAGGTGGCATCCATCGCCCACAGGAATCTAAGTTAGCCCCATCCGCCAAGTTCTCCTCACAAATTTTTTTTTTTTTTTTTAGCAACTATACTAAATCAACTACTCTAGAAAGCAAGGAAAATGAAGGAACGAAGTTACCCTTGAAGCGTGACCGTGCTCCTTCCTTATTTGATGGCGTTTAATAGCATAAAGCTAGCATCTACAAGCGACCGACACCATCTTTGACACTCGCTTCCCCGGCAACGGCGCCAAAAACTTGACCGACACCTAAGTGTGTGTGTGTACTTACCCCAAGTGTAGGGTATCGTCAAGTAATAAACCGGTGAGTCCGGTATCGATCCACGAGGAAGCAATGCAAATTTGAAGTGAATGATATGCAAATGACTAGCTAACACTAATAAACACAATGAATATCAAATAAAAGCAAGTAAAAGAAATGGGCCGAATGACTCGGTAGCATAAGCGATTTTGTAATCAAAGTGAGCACAAAGTGGATTTAAAACAATTAATTAAAAAAACCTAGTCTCTAGTCCGTCCCGGTGGCTACTCGGTTCTCATACTCAAGGTATCATTGCAAACACACACAACCATACACAATGCATTGTGTGATACTATCAATCATGCATATGCAAAGAGAATTGGGATATAAGACTTCAATTCATGCATGTAGGCCATCGGGTCTCTTAATCTACGATGAACGCAAAGGGATAAGCACCTAATATTATGGATTAATGTTCCCCCTTGGGGCTCGGCTTGGCTAACACCCTAGTTTCACACTCAAAGATCAATTAACCATAACTCTCCCATGCACATTCCTAAATTAACCCAAAACCCCATCATCAATACACATAATTAATAGCTATGCAATGAAAAACTCAATTAATTAAGGAAATCATGCAATGGGTTTAACAATTCTCAATCGAACACATTAGATGCAATCCCTAGACTATACAATCCAAGAATACAATCAAATATGTCATTCCCATAGATCCAATCACACAACTATCACGAAATTAAAAGAGAGAAATCGAAGCTACGATTCTTTGAGCATACCTTGAGTAATCGAAACCTTGCACCCACCGTTCGGGACTAGAAACTAGAAAGAGAACTTAGCCACTCATTATAATGAGAATAAACATCAATTTTATAGATGAAAACCAATGTTTACAAACAAGATCACAAGAACTAAGTAAAATCCTAGAGAGAGAAAGAGAGAGAAAAACAATGGAGGCAAGAAGTTGGAGGAGATGAATTGTGTGAAGGAAGACCCAATTTTAGGGTTTTCTTCTCTTTTTACAATAGAAAATACCTAACTACCCTTATAAAATCGTTTCCCATTGGTTACATACATGATTTACCCTAAGTGCCCTTGAAATTTCGGTGCAGAAAATTGCAGATTCGCCGTAGGTGTCCGGACGGGTGTCCGGACACTTCATGCGTCCATCAACTTTGAAGCCTCTGCCTCAATTTGTGAAGAAAGCGTCCGGACGGGTGTCCGGACACCTTGGGAAGTGTCCCGACACCTCACAGCAAAAAGTGCCCAAAAAGTGCTCCAACTTGCCCGAACAAGGTCCGATTCCTACAAAACCAAGGGGAAACATTTGTAAGTGTAAAATTAAGCTAAAATGCAATCAAATACATTAACTAAGTGCTAGAACATCCTAATTAAAGGACATTAGAACCTCAAAATAGAGGTCCAATCAGTAATCTCAATTGTTGGCTGGTGTCCTCTATATGGGGATGAAAATGGAAAAAAGAAGAAAGAAAAAAAAACAGCATCCTGTGTTGATTAGACCTGTAATTTACTTGTTTGAGTGGAATTATTATTTACCTTATCCGTTCCTTTGGAGGAAACTTCGCAGGGACTTCTTTGAGTGATAGCGAGTTTTCTTCTTAGAGTTTGTTTAAAGCTTCTGTGTATTTATTGTTGTTAGATTTTATTATGTTTGTCTTAAACCTTTCTAGTGTTTATTTTTATGATAAATGCACGATTCAGGACTTTGGTATAATTATGGTAGTCGAGGCTAGTTTAGTTTTTTCGCACATACCAGTAGGGACAGATCGTTAAATATACTATGTTGGATGTAACCATTTTGAGCTACACAGGTGCTCCTAGATATGCAAATCTCGATTGGAATTAACTAGTCGTCAACTCGTATGATTGTATGTGATGGTATTAAATACTTTGGATATCAAATATTCTTGAACTAAGATAATAGTTACATATTTAAATCTAACTAAAAAGGTAATTTATTATTATTTTTAATTCTATTAAAGTCAGTGTACTTTTTTTTTTTTTTTTTTTTTGAAAAGGTCAAAAGACCCAATATATATTTCAGAACTCACCACGTGAGTAAAAGAAATGGAGACCATCAAAGGTACTCGGGCCACCATAATGATGGAATACAACCAAAATAAGAAAGTTGGACAAGACATATAATAATAAGACATAAATCAGCTTATAAGACACCTTATACTAATTCTCCTCCTAGGCCTTGCATATCTCTTTCCCAAGCTAGCTTCTCTGCATAAACAATATTCACAACCGAGCTAGGAACTTCCTCAATCCAGACCTGCATGTCTTGGACAAGGAGCGCATGTTTGGCCATGGAATGAGCAGCCGAATTTGCTGTACGTCGCACAAAGACAACCTTCCAACTCCTGAAATAGCCTAGCAATCTCTTGATTTCCTCTATCACTTTACTCCATACCGCACGGTTTGGAACACTCCCATTAATTGCATTAACAATGACAGCAGAATCACCTTCAAATATCAACTCAGTAAAGCCCAACTCCGAAGACAATTTCACTGCTTGTAAACAAGCCAAAGCTTCAGCCAAGGTCGAGTCTAGTATAGTAGATCTCACCAATGCACAACTGGCCAAAACGTCTCCATATTCATCTCTAAATACAATACCCAGACCTGTACGATTAGTTTGAGTATGTATAGCAGCATCCCAATTAGATTTAACGACATTCCTAGGAGGACCTCGCCAGAACTCTAGTATCCGTTGATTATTCTCCGAAATTCCGCCAGGTTGAGGGACTTCCAAGCTTTGTTTAGCTTTAATAAAATCATCAGCTGTATGAATGCCTCTCAAGGCTATCTGTGTAGGATGCATAAAATTCCCTTCATGTACAAACTTATTTCTCCTTAACCAGATCATCCGCATTGTGATTGCCAAAGTAGCTACTTCTTGAGTAGAAAGAACACACCTTATATCATTCCAAAACTGCCCAAATGACCCATTGAAGTACGAATTCAGCTTTTGTAATTTTCGGAGACTAACACAAAATACATCTCGTGCCGAAGGGCATTCCCAAAGTGCATGGAGTGTTGTTTCATTATTCTGCTTACACAATGGACAAACCGGGTTATCAAGAATATGCCTATGATGTAACAAAGAATTAGTAGGCAATATTTCATGGACTGCACTCCAAAGAAAAACCCTCGTGGAAGGAGGGACATTCAAGGACCATATATGAGTCCAAACCGTAGTACAAGGATTAGCTATTGGCTCCGAACAAGAAGCAGATGGTCTTTCTCTTATTTCAATCGCACGGTAATATCCACTTCTCACTGTGTATGAACCATTGGATGTCCCATTCCAATATACTGAATCACTAACATAAGGAGACCCAATTGGTTGTTTCAATATCATGCTTGCTGTTTCCACCTCAAACAATTCCTCTAATAGTCTAACATTCCACCACCCAATTGACCAATCTATAAGAGTATCCACCATAGCTGTCCTGGGAATGCCTAGCTCTTCTATATTAACAGTATATATAATTGGTTCCGGCAACCAATTATTCTCCCAAATATGTACTGTTGCTCCATTCCCTATCCTCCACCTCAATCCATCTTCTATCAGATATCGTACATTCAAGAAGCTTTTCCACAAGTAAGAAGCATTTCTCTTCTTCTCCACCTTGAGGAAATCAGTGTTCGGAAAATATTTGGCTTTCAATACACGACTGGATAACGAGGTTGGGTTTATAATGATTCTCCAACACTGTTTCGCAAGTAATGCATCATTGAACGCCGCAATATTTCTAAAACCCATCCCTCCATTTTTCTTCGATTCACAGAGTTTAGGCCAAGAAAGCCAAGCTTTATAAGTACTTTTAGAATTATCACCCCACCACACTCTACGTAGGATTTGATCCACCTCAGTACAAAGACTCTTAGGAAATTGAAATAATTGCATTGCATACGTGGGTATAGCTTGTAACACAGATTTAATAAAAACTTCTTTACCTGCCTTGGATAAGTTTCTATGTGACCAACTCATGACCTTCTTCCTCATTTTATCTAAGATATAAAGAAATGCCGACTTCCGTGATCTTCCAACGATTGCCGGCAACCCCAAATATCTATCATAATTTTTTGCCTCCACAGCCCCAATCATAGAAATCATCCGTGCTTTCTGTAAAGGAGAAGCAAATCGGCTGAAAAAAATACTGGTCTTGCTGTAGTTGATCATTTGACCCGAGACTCTTCCATACTCAGTTAGAATACTGAAAATACACTCCCAATCCTCGTCTTTGACACGACAAAAAATAAGGCTATCATCGGCAAAAAGCAGGTGAGAAACACGTAGCCTGCCTCTACCAAATGGGAATCCACGAAAAGTATGAGCAGCATGCGCAGCATTTAAATTACTACTCAAGGCTTCCGTGCATAAGACAAAAAGAAGGGGAGAGAGTGGGTCACCCTGCCTAATACCTCTTGTTGGGATAATCAAGTCCGTAGTAGAACCATTGACAAGGACTCTGTATGTCACCGAACTGATACATTGCATAATCCACTTCTGCCATTCATCAGAAAAGCCTAAACGAACCATAATCTCTTGTACAAACTGCCATTCCACCCTGTCATAAGCTTTACTCATATCGAGTTTCACCGCCATGTAACTTGTTCTACTCCGGGCTAATAAACTCATGGAATGCAACGCCTCATAGGCCACAATGACGTTATCTGTAATTAGCCTGTCTCTGATAAAAGCAGACTGATTACCTCGTACACATTTATGTAATATAAGTCCCAATCTGTTAGCCAAGATTTTTGAGATAATTTTGTATGATACATTACATAAACTGATGGGGCGAAATTCAGTTACCTTGAGTGCTTCTTTTGTTTTGGGAATCAAAGCAATATGAGTAAGGTTGACATCAGACTCCATAACTCCAGAAGCAAAAAATTCAAGCACAGCTTCTATCACACATTCACCCACTGTATCCCAATGGCTATGATAAAATCCAGCAGAAAAACCATCCGGGCCTGGAGCTTTTTGATTACTTATACTACGTATAGCATTCCACACATCCTCTCTAGTAACCATTCTACATAAATCTTCATTCATCTCCGTATCAACCACCTTTGTTACTGGATCCAGAAAAGAGTAATCCTGCACTTCATTACCTGCCGAGAACAAATTGGAAAAATATTCATGAAATGCTTCAGCGACACCCACCTCTGTACTCCTCAAACCCCCATCCTCATCAACTATCTGATCAATTCGCTTCAAATTCTGTCTTATTTTCATACTAGTATGGAAAAAACTGGTATTTTGATCGCCAGCTTGCAACCAATGTTGCTTACTCTGATTTTTGAGCACCTCTTCTTCTTGCTCACGCAATTCATTTAACTGCTGTCTTACTACCGATATCTCCTCTTGTTTACCAGCATCCTCATTAGCAACTAGTGAATCCAATCTTCTCTTCAAGACTTTTTCTGTGTTGCTATTTTTTTGTCTCTCCTTAACCATCCATTGCTGAATTTTTGGGCCACATTGTTGAAGGTTATTCTGCAGACTTTTCAAAGCCATATGACCACCCTCCCTACCAGGACTACGTACCCATTGTTGTCTCACCAATTGCTTGCATATTTCCTTGGCTCCTAAGTTCGGCTCGTAACGGAATCGCTTAGTATGGGCACCTCTTCGTAATACTCGATCATCCCAACATACATAATGACAGCTGTGATCAGATGATATAGTATTAATGTACTCAACTTGGTAGCTACCCCACTTCACTAACCAATCCACAGTAGCCAAAGATCGATCCAATCGTTCCTTAATAAAAGACTCAGGGCACCCTCGCCTATTACTCCATGTATATTTATTCCCCCTGAACCCCAAGTCTAACAAGTTACAATCTGCTATTGCATTATTAAAATCATCCATCAATGAACCACATCTGACACTACCCCCAACTTTCTCTCCACCATTTGAAATGGCATTAAAATCTCCTACACATAACCAAGGAGATTGTATCGAACCAGAAAGAAAACGTAACAAATCCCATGAAAATTTCCTCTGTGACGCCTCAGGATGACCATAAAAGCAGGTTAAATTCCACGAAAAAACATCAGACCCTTCCTTAATTTCAACATGAATGTGCCGAGTAGAATAAGAAAGCACTGAAATATCCACCTCTTCCTTCCATAGTAACATCAAACCACCCCTAGAACCTATTGAATCCACTGCCAAACCATGTTTGAAGTGGAGTTTATTGCGAACAAAATCAATTTTAGAAGAATGTAGTTTTGTCTCTATTAAGAAACAAATGCGTGGGGACTTTATTCTGACCAAATGGCCAAGTTCATGGATTGTAGATCGGTTCCCAAGCCCTCTACAATTCCAGGCTAGAAGACTCATTGATCTTGGCGGGGCTGTTGAACAGCCTCCGCCAAAATAATACACTGCTTCTTATTCTCCCCTATCTCGACTTCCGCCAATCTTTTCCCATTGTCTTTACTTCTTCCCACATTATCTTCGACAATCTCCATAGTTTGAGCAGTATTTTCTCCAATGGCCCGTGCTCTCCTCTTCCAACTAGTTTTCTGGCATTTTTTTTCTGTAGTATGGACATCTCGAGAAATCATAGCTTGCACCACTACCTCATTCGCCTTTGTGGACTTGTCCATAACATCCATGGACTTATTACCATGGGCCCCCAATGGGCCCTCTTCATAATCTACAATTAAAAAGGGATCAACATTAGGGGTAATTAACCCTTGATTTGTTGTAACCGATTTATTTGCACATTCCTCAAAAATAGCCACTTTTTCAACTCCGTGATTTGCTGATGATAACTCCTCAAAAGCAGTTCCCACCTTAGCTGGCTCCCGTGATTGACTCCCATCAGCACTTTGACTCTTTTGATTGCCTTCCTCCGGTTTCCACCGATGTGTACTAGTTCAAATATGATATCATTGTTTTTGACATTAGAGATTATGTAAATTTTTAGGTCATATTTTCTATCCGTCTCAATTTTTTTTTCCTTATTTTGACATTAGACATCATGTAAATTTGCAGTTCAGATTCCAAACCTTGCACCACATTAGTAGCATCAACTTCGAGCACAAACTCCCAAAAATCACCCTCCAAAATTCTACGTAACAAACAAGACACTGCTAAAACTTCAGCAAAAGTGGGATCCACACAACCACTAATCTTCTCAGACAAACAAAGCATAGACTCTCTCGATTGTTCCTCAAGATAGCACCCACCACAATAGCATTCAAATCCTCAAAGAAAGCTCCATCTACATTGAGCTTAAAACAACCAACACTTGGTGCCAACCATAGACCTCTCGGAACTGTAGAAGAATCATTTTGTGTTTCAAAACTGTGGAATTGCACGCATGACAGCAAAGGATAAAAATTGAGTTGTGAAGTTACATACTTGAGAAGCTTATCAGGCCAATGTCCCTTATGTACAATAGAATTTCAGGACCTCCAGAGCACTCAGATAGCTACAACAAATTGAACTTGTATCATAATGATCCATATCTCAAAATTGAAGCCAACCAATCCAAAAAGCACATACCTCGCCCCGATCAAAAGCCTCACAAGGTGCCAAAGCACACCATAGTCTTCTAGCAATTTGACAATTTTTGAAAACATGATCCACATCTTCCATCTCACCCCCATAACCAAGACATATAGCATGACAACTAATATGTCTTCGAAGAAGATTTGAATGCGTGAGTATAGTATTAGTAGCCGCCAACCACAATAAATGTTTACTTTTCATTGGCACATCTACACATGTATTTTCCATAACTTAGCCCAAGGGAATATCCCTCCGTTGCGAGTAGGAGACTTAGTAGAATTATTCTTATTCTGATTCAATCAGTTCATCGCTAAATGATAAGCACTCTTGATCGAATATCGACCATTAGATTCCCAATGCCAAATTTGAACATCCAACGTTCTCTCACCGGGAAGAGACAAAGAAAGAATGATATCAACTTCAAATGGCAAGAAAATATTTCTCACGTGTGAACTATCCCACTGTCGAGTACTGCCATCTATAAGGGAGCTCACACACTCAAACTTAGGGTCCGTTTGATGCACAATTTTAACAATAACATATATTGTAGCATATATGATAGATAATAAATGATTGTAATAAATAGTAGCATATATGGTTCCTGAAATGTTGGTAGGTGTTTGGTTGCAGTAGCATATATGGCGTTAAAATTGTTATGTAAATTACGTACATAGTATTATGCATTTAAGTTGTAACATATTAAAATAAATAGGAAATTTTTTATGATAATATGATAAAAACATTTAAGTTAATTTAATAAGATAAAAAAAAAGTTACATGAATTTATAACATGAAATTATTTATATAGTATATAATAATCAATTAATCTGGACCATTTATCTTCGTGCATTTGTGGTGGTTTACCACGACATCTTTTGGAGCTTGAATCGGAGAACCAATCCGAAGAAATGATGAAATCAGAGGATATCACACAACACGAGTACGTTGTCCCCAAATCAATCCCAATCTCAGCTTAAGAATCACATAATGAAAACAAATCACAAATTTGTGGAGGCAGGGCGGTGGGTTCACTGATTGAACGACGCACCAGATGGTGGGTGCATTGTTGGAGAGGATGAGAGAGATATGAGAGAAAGAGAGAAAGTACAGGGGGATAATTGTTGGGTCTAAATTAACCTTACTAGCAAGTGTACTAGTCGGCGACTACAGCACAATGATAAGCAAGGGTCGAATCCACAGGGATGGAGTTATGTCTAATCCAAATGTATACTTGTATGTATGTATGTACAATGCAAACAAAGTAAAGATCAACTCAAGATTGTTTGGGTTGGTAATTAAACTAAGACAAGCTAATAGTAAAGTATTTTTGGTATTTTCTTAGAATAGGGATGCAACTAATGCAAATGAGTTGAACACCAAGGCTTTGGAATCCCCCTTGGGAAATGACTTGCAATGACACAAATTCACACACATATTTGCTAATTCGGGCATAACGAATCCGTACCTAAGTCGGTTTTAGCGCACCTAAGCCAAATCTCCCTAAAATCGATTACTAGCCATCTTATTGGTCTAGGTCGGATATTCCTAAGTACATTCTAGCCATCTTATTGGTCTAAACATGCATAGGAATTCATGGAGTTCTATGGAGATTAGGATTCATACAAATTGTCACCTAATTAAAGGGAGACACATTCATAATCAAGTGTTTCAAGAAGCATAATCTACTTGACATATTATTGTCTAAGCAAATTCTCCAAACAATTTCATCCAAAAACCTAAAGTGTTGGCCAAACACCACAAGCATGAAGAAATTGCAATCAAATATGGAAACACAAGATTTATACCCAAATCAACTCATATGTATGTAAATCAAGTCATAAACAAAGTCATCAAACCCAAGGCTTCATCCTAGCCTTGGCACAAGAGGTTTAGTTACACATAATGAGAGAAAAACACAAGAGAATAGATGAGAAAGTCATGAATAAACTCAATTAGTTGAGTAAATCCAAGTTGAGCTGAAGAATCTCTCCTCCTAGCTCCAAGAATCGCCTTCCCCCTCTGGTTTCGCTCCCCAGAAAATCAGTTCTAGGTCTAAAAACTCCCGTAGCTCGGACAAATCGCGACTTAAAACACCTCAGAAAATTGCTTTTCACGCCTAGGCGCGTTGTTTTCACGCCTAGGCGTGCACAACTTAAAATTCAAGTCCAACTCTCTGGACTGGGCGTGCAGGAGTGATCCTGGGCGTGCACAATTTGTGCGCCTAGGCGCGCCACGCCTAGGCGCGCGCCTAGGCGCGTTACCCCTAGGCACATGATTCAAATGACCATAACTTCTCCATATGACCTCCGATTTGCATGATTTTAGATTCTACGGAAAGCTTGAGATGTCTAGTTTCCAATGCCTTTTGTTGCGCTCAATTCCAATAACGTGACAGAAAGTTATGACTATTTGAACACACGAAGGTCGGTGGACATTTTCTTCAATTCAGCCCTTTTTCCGTCGCTTTTCATCCAAACCGCAATCAACCTATCAAAATACAAATCAACACATAAATACACTCATTATTTATCAAAAGAAAGCTTAAGAGGGGGATATTTCTACCAAAAACAATAGGTATTATCATAACTATCAATAATGATGAGGAGAGAGAAGATATGAAAGAATAGGAGAGGAAGGAAAAGTAGATGGGCAATATGGTCAGTTCAATAAAAAACGAGGGTAGAATGGAAAAATGTTACAAAAGTGTCTCAAATGGGACAATTTTAAAAATGGTTATATATTATTTTGGAAATGTCTCGGTTTTTGTGTCAAAGAATTGTTATTTGGTTGGTCACAATAATATATAATGAAAAGACAATATATGGTACAGAACACACCCGTAATCCTCATTAGGTAGGTGAGATATAGATTTAAAGGAATGACGAGTTGGCAACCAAGGATCCACACCAATCTATAAACCGATGCCACTACCAACCCTCCATCTCACACCCCTGCAAATCAAACCAATAGACTACCAATTGTAGGAATTTCTATTATTTTTAATATAATATTTGCTTAAAAATATAAATGAGTGTCTGAAGAATATCAATATAATTAGAATCCATAGGTGTAGAAGTATTAATATATCAAATAATTATTGGTCCTTTTTTATTCCTTAAAAGATCACCGAATTAACTGGCACTATATTTTTCATGCAAACAAAAAACAAAAAATAAAAAAGATGTTTTGGATATGAATTAATATGGTAGACTCAAACACAGGTAGGATCATACATTGCACGTGTTAAATCGACATTGACATGATATAAACAACGTCGTTGTGATCTCCTAATCCCATAATGAAATTGAAATAAAACGTTCAAGTTCCAACACCTATATAAACACCATGCCCTCTCCCTCCTATCTGCACCCTACACTGATTCACAGAACACATACAAGTTTCGTATTATTGTTCAGATTAGCAATTCATTGAAGGCAGCGTCTTCTTCTTCTCCTTCAAGTTTCGTAGGTTTTTTTCCCCAATCGTGATCAACGCATTCTTGCTTGCTCCATCTTCTGAAGTACAATCAAGTAATCGTCTTGTTTTCAATAATATTACAATTGTATTCTCTGATTTTGATGAGCTAGGGATTTCTTTTGCTTTCCTTTCTCTTCTTCTTCTTCTCTTGTGTTGCTCTGTTTGGCTACCTTGAGTAATTGTGGAAATTAAGAAGTAAGTATTACAGTATTGGTTAAAATTTGCATATATTTGTACTTCGATTTCTACATAGCTCTGAGGTTTGGGGGGTTTTTGTTTTTATTTTACATATACAAAAGGCGGATTTGATTATTTGTGGCTTTCTTGAACTAACATTTTAACTAGACAATATTGATTCTTATTGTTTTTTCTTGTCATCTTTGCAATGTATTTTTGTAAAGAATTGTTCAAACCGAGAAGCACGTAGGCATTAGGGTTTTGTGACTATGCTTTCTTTGCATGATGGTCTGCTTGGTGAAACCTTTTTTCTGTACAATGTTGATGTTCTTATTGTGATTTTGGTGATCTCTACATTAATGTATGTATGATGACGAAATTTCCAGTGTTGTTCGAACCAGGGAATGAGAAATTTCTGGTGTTTTGTGGCTATGATTTATATGCATGATGGCTTGGTTGGTGATCGTTTTTAATTGGGTGTTTGGTTGGTAAACATAGCGACTTAACATAATGATATGGTGCACAGATGACAGATTTGGGTAGCAAGATATGGCAAGGAAGAGAAAGTCAACAGCAAAGCCACCCCCTATGAAGCGTATGCCCAAGCTTGATACTGTTTTCAATTGTCCCTTCTGCAATCATGCGGAAAGCGTGAAATGTCAAATGTAAGTGTGAATTTCTCTATTTGATTGTTTTCAATTTAGATATTCTGAAGTTAATTTCATGGATTTCTTTTCATTGAGATTTTGTGAGCCATATTTGTGTTGTTAATCTGCTTTACACTCTTGCACACAAGTATCTATCAACACAGAATGTATTTGTCTATTGCTATATAGATCAGAGTGAGAATAACTTGTATTGTGCTTAGGAAGCAATTGTCAAGTAAAGGAAAGGGTGAATCTGTGTCGAGCTAAAATGTTTGTTCTTAGGATGCGGGTTTCTATAAGGTTTCCTTTATAGTTATAGTAGGTATAGCGCCTCCAACAACTCATCATCCTTGTCCCATTGCTTATAAACAAGGAATCCATTTATTTACCATTCTGTGATTAAATAGTGTGCTTATTTATAGAAATTTTAGACTCTGAATTAAGGATAATGAGTTGTTATTGTTCTAGTTGCGTTCATTTGCTTGTGTGTTTCTACTGTTGAATATTAAAAATGACAAATGGAGTAATCTGTTTGTATATATGCTTACAGTAATAAGAAGTACATGACTGGAGTGGCTGAATGTATCATCTGCCAAGAGATATATCGCACAAAAATCAATGGTATGCGTATTCCATCAATGTTTTTCTTGTTTCTTTTTCCCTTTTTTTTCATGGCAATAGAGGTGGACTGACTCTCTCTCTCTCTCTCTCTGGTTCCTTGCAGCTCTAACTGAACCTATTGACATGTAAGTTGAGAGATTCTCATTGTTATTTGCACATCTTTTTTTAGAAATTTACAGATCTTAATTAGTATATGCTAAAATTTGCTTGTAGATACAGCGAATGGATCGATGAATGCGAACGCGTCAACAACCTTGAAGATGAAGGCACTCCACAAGCTGGTCGGTCGGCATCTCGGGAATTCTAATAACAAACATGAGGAACGTTGAAGACGAAGTGAAGTCCAAAATACATACATACATACATATATATATATATATATATATATATATATATGTATATATGTATGTATAGAGGTTTCTTTTGTTGAGCAATTTGATAGTGTTAGGACTTAGGAAGGACTAAATTGATAAGGATTGTGCATAGGTCTTTTTTTTTTTTTCATATACTGCATCTAGTGTTGATTAGACTTGCAATTTATTTGTGAGTGGACTTATTATTTACCTTACTCGTTCCCTTGGAGGAAACTTCTCAGGGACTTCTTTGAGTGATGACAAGTTTTTCTTCTTAAAGTTTTTTTAAAGCTTCCGCGTATTTACTTTTGTTAGATTTTATTATGTTTGTCTTAAACCTTTCTAGTGTTTTATGATGATAAATGCACGATTCAGGATTTTGGTATAATTATGGTAGTCAAGGTTAGTTTAGTTTTTTCACAAATCCCGGTAGGGACAGGTCGTTAAATATACCATGTTGGATGTAACCATTTTGAGCTACATAGGCACTCCTATATATGCAAATCTAGATTGGAATTAACTAGTCGTCAACTCGTACGATTGTATGTGATGGTATTGAATACTTTGGATATCAAATACTCTTGAGCTAAGATAATAGTTGCATATTTAGATCTAACCAAAAAAGTAATCTACTATTATTTTTAATTTTATTAAAGTTACATACAAGTTCAAATATGGTTGTTTTTGACATTAGAGATTATGTAAATTATTAGGTCATATTTTCTATCCGTCTCATTTTTTTTTCCTTCCTTATTTTGACATTAGACATCATGTAAATTTACAGTTTAGATTCCAAAGCTTGCACCACATTAGTAGCATCAACTTCAAGCACAAACTCCCGAAAGTCACCCTCCAAAATTCTACGTAATGAGCAAGGCACCGCTAAAACTTCAGTAAAAGTGGGATCCACATGACCACTAATCCTCTCAGACAAGCAAAACATAGACTTTCCCCGATCATTCCTCAAGATGGCACCCACCCCAACCGCATTCAAATCCTCAAACAAAGCTCCATCTACATTGAGCTTAAAACAACCAACACTCGGTGCCAACCATAGACCTCTCGAAACTGTAGAAGAATCATTTTGTATTCCAAACTGTGGAATTGCACGCTTGACAGCAAGGGTTGAAAGCTTAGTTGATGCTAATGTTGCATTGCTGCCTTATCATGCCAATGCCCCTCATGCACAATAGAATTTCAAGACCTCTAGAGCACCCAGATAGCAACAACAAATTGAACCTGCACACTCAATGATCCAGAACTCAAAATTGAAGCCAACCAATCCAAAAAGCACAGACCTCGACCTCGATCAAAAGCCTCACGAGGTGCCAAAGCACACCATAGTTGTGTAGCAATCTGGCAATTTTTGAAATTAAACATGATCCACATCTTCCATGTCACCCCCACAACCAAGACACATAGCATGACTACTAATATGTCTTCGAAGAAGATTTGAATGTGTGGGTATAGTATTAATAGCCACCAACCACAATAAATGTTTACTTTTTATTGGTACATCCACACATGTATTTTTCATAACTTAGCCCAAGGGAATATCCCTCCGTTGCAAGTAACACTACAAGAAATTAGCGATTTTCCAATTCCAACCGATATTTATTGGTTGGTAAATCCCTCGTTGGAAACTTTTTTCCAACCGTTGCTTAAATTGGTCGGTAATTTGCAACTGAGATATTTTCATTGCAAACGTTTTACATTTCGTTGGAATTTTTTTGGTGGGTAAGGAAAATATTTCGTTGGAAATATTTATTCCAACCGTTTCACAATCAATTGGTAATTTGAAACCGAAAAATCGATTTCAACAATTTTATTTTCGGTTGAAATTATTTTCTTACAGTAATTAATACCAACCGATATATCGGTTGGTAAGTATTTATATTCTAAAAATATTCATTACCAACCGAAAAAACGGTTGGAAAATTGGATTATTGGAAAAATGAGCTACAACTTATTCGGTAGGTAGAGATATTTACCAACCGAAATAGAGGTTGGTAATGTTATAATAAAATTAAAATTTTTATTTAATTTTACTTTATGCCACCTTTTAAAAATTCTTCCAAAATAGAGATTGCACAAATCTAAAACCAAATCAGATAGAATTTCATCAAATTATCCAGTACATCAAATAGTATTTCATCAATCATATATATATATATATATATATGTATGTATGTGTGTATGTAGAATTTTCAATTAAATAACTTAACTTAAAGCAATTCAATCCTAGCTATTCATCCCCACTCTCACCTCCCTCATCTTCCTCAACTTCATCTTCAAATTCATCAAGTGGTGGTTGAAATGAAGTAGAAGCCCCCTGAACAGCTTTGTTGGCATTCATTTGCTTGAAAAGAATACTAACCATCTTGTCTATTCTATTAAGCTTCTTCATCGTCGTGGAGTGCAAACATTGGTATCGGCTATTTTCCTCCTGCAATGACTCTAGACTAGCAGCCAACTCAGCTATTCCATTTCGGTCCTTCTCTAACTGAGTATTAAACTCATAACTAAGTGAAGAAACATGAGTCCTAAGTTTTTCTTGAATGTATTCATCTTCATCCCAATGACCTGAGAAAGTTGAATGCTCGAGAAGAAGCATCTGACATCACTATGGACTGTAAACCAAGTCCATAGAACCTCCCTTTCTTCTTCCCACCAACTGTTTCACTCCATACATCTAATTTAGATGGTAGAGGCTGATCAGCATGTTGATCACCAATTGAAGTCCCTTCCTCTGTGCTCTGACTTGCCTCTAGCTTTCAGATCGCAGATATGAATTCAACTACATATGAAGTATGCAAGAAAGCTTACCAGACAGTCTATGCAAACCGACGCCAAAAGTGGGTGTGGTGCAAACACAGAGAGATGACAAATTAATTATTCTTTTTCAATGTATGAGAATAAGGAGAGAGGAATTTTCATAGTGATTGTGAAGTGGGTGTGGGGCAAAAGCGAAGGAAGAGGAAGGCTTTTGGTGTCTGAGAAGAAGCTGATGACGATGAAAGAGATGCACTACTGCACATGAAATAGCACTATCGGTTTGTACTAAACTCGAAAGGCCAGTGAGATGCACAGAGGCGCATATGTGTTTTAGACTTTTAGGGCTTTTTGTTTTATTTTTAAGTGTTTAATCTAACGGTTGAAATGGATTTCATAAGCCAAATCAGGGGTTGATATTAATTTATTTTCAACCAAATAACAAATCAATTTCCAATTGAGAACATCAGTTGGAAAATAAAATATAGAAACATATAAAATTTAGTTTCCAACCGAACAAATCAGTTGGAATATAATCTGAATGTTAAAAAAATAAAAAAGTAATTTCCAACTGAATATTCGGTAGGAAAGATAAAATAAAATAAAATATAAACAATTTTCAACTGATAACATCGGTTGGAAAATAATTCAAAAACTATAAAAAGCAAAAATTATTTTCCAACCGAAATAATCGGTTGGAAGATAATCCGCTAGTTAAAAAAATAAAAAAATTATTTTCCAACCGAATAATCAGTAGGAAATGTTTTTAAGAAAATAAACAAAACATTATTTTTTTTCCAACCACATGATCGGTTGCAACAGCGATTGGAAATTTTATTTTTCTTACCGATTTTCCAATTCAATCCATTAGAAAATCCTCATACAATCAAAATCGGTTGGAATTTTCAACCGATTATGTTGGTTGGAAAGTATCGGTTGATAATCCGTGAAATTCTTGTAGTGTAGAAGACATAGTAGAATTATTCTAGTTTTATCAGTTCATCGCTAAATGATATGCACTTTTGATCGAATATCTACCATTAGATTCCCAATCCCAAATTTGAACATCCAACGTTCTCTCACGGGGAAGAGGCGAAAAAAGAATGATATCAACTTCAAATGGCAAGAAAATATTTCTCATTCGTAAACTATACCACTACCGAGTACTGTCATCTATAAGAGAGCTCACACTCTCAAACTTAATCCCCATTGGGCAGGTGAGAGATAGGCTTAAAGGAACGAGGAGATGGCAACCAATGATCGACTTCAATCTATAAATCAATGCCACTACCAACCCTCCATCTCACACCCCTACGAATCAAACCAATAGACTGCCACATACTACGCCAAGTGAAGGAATTTCTATTATTTTTAATATAATATTTGTTTAAAAATATATTATTTTTAATATAGCTGGCACTATATTTTTCATGTAAAAAAAAAGATGTTTTGTATATGAATTAATCTGATGAACTCAAACACAGGCAGATCATATACTGCACGTGTTAAACTGACATTGACATGATATAAACGACATCGTTGCGATCTCCTAATCCCATAATGAAATTGAAATAAAACGTTCAAGTTCCAACACCTATATAAACACCATGCCCTCTCCCTCCTATCCGCACTGTTGGGTTTGAGAGGTGGAGAGAAGTAGAGAACACATAAAACATTCACTTCATTTCATATATTACACAGTAGTGCAGCAATACATATATATAGACATACACATCATTCTTTACTTTTCCACATAATTCTAGAATATCATAATACATCATCATAATACATCATCACAATACATGTGGTTGTAACTCATGCCACATATACACAACATATACCACACACTAACACACAAACGTAGCACGTGATATTCCAACACATCCCCTTGCTTCATGTGTGTGTAAACATTGTGAGGATACAATCCTCCATCGAAGCCCTGACGCCGTTCGTTTTGGCTTTCTCTGGCAAACCAAATCTCCACTCACACATCTCCATTTACATACAATTTCAATAAAATAGCTAGTTCCACAAATCACATGGACTACAAACACCAAAAAAATTACTTCTCAATTTTTTTTAAAAGACTTTCCATATATCCTTCCATGCCTTCTACCAAGCCGACCCATCCATTGTCATAGCCATGCCTACACATTCACATCCGAAAAATGTACCTCCAAACAACCCCAACCTTTAATGTTGGGTCAATAATAATCTCTTTCACAGAAGCCCCTCAAGATCGGGTCTTTCCATTGACCCATCACCATACGGACCATGTTGGGCCTTCACCATACCAGCCACTCTTGGGCTGCCACCATACGAGCTTCTTGGAAATGAGACTCGTGAAGCATATCCTTCACCTGAGGTACCACCATAAATTCACCACAAAGATTGTGGTTCATCAATTCCATCAGCATCTATGAGACTCGACATCGACAAAGAGAAGAGAAGGGATCATTGGAACCAGCTGAACAAACCCATAAATACATACATACATGTGCTGGGGTGTTGGAACTGCCCTTACTACCATAAAACCATAAAAACTTGCTGCCGCCACCGTAGTTAGAATATCACTCAAATATATACACACATATTGCTGCAGCTATGGATGCTGCAGTCGTGGGTTGTTGCCAGCACCATTACCCCTAAGGGTAGCGGTTGCAGCGGAAAACACTCACAAGCCTCTAAGATCAAGAAGCTCTGATACCATTGTTGGGTTTTGTTATGATATGAGTTTTAATGATGAAGTGTGCATTCTATATGTTGATCAAAATATGTGTTCTATGTTTGCTATGCATTCTTAATTATATTCTGAACTTGTTTCTATCCTTTAATGCTTTAATTTGCAAGGCTAACAAAGATCAAGACATGAAGCTTTTAATCAAGCTTACAAGTCACTAAGTTTCAGGTTCCAGATTTCACTATGAATTGTCTTGTTGTTTTGGCTTTTGCTACTCTTACACAAGTTAGCATATCACAAGTTGTCATCCTATAAAGTCAAAGCTTGTTGAAATTCAATGAATGAGTGCAGAAAATAAAGATTAGCAGCTGATTTGAAATGACAGCTAGCAAAGCATGCTGAAAATTAAATTATGAAGACTTTCCTAGCACCTACAAACATCACATGTTCAAGTTACTGCAAAAAGTTAAAGATGGCTGCAATTGTTGAAAAGAGAAGCAATGAAGTAGGTGAAAGAGATAAGAAGTCAAAGGTGGATGTAAAAGAAATAAAAGAGATGACATAAGTTGTTGGAATTATTGAAGAGATAAGAAGAAGAAATAAATGGAGAAGACAAGAAGTAAAAGACAGCTGCAAAAGAAATAAAAGGGAGCTGAAATATTTCATATTACAAAGCTTTAGAGGTCAAAAAGGTATAGCTCAATGCAACAGACACATTTAGGAATTCTAGTGCATATAAATGCTCATACATACTTCATAGAAAGACATAGAACTTGATTCCAATTCTCTGAGAGTTTTACAAGCATTCAAGCCTTCATTCTTACTCAGAAAATACTTAAGCTTCATTGTACACTCATTGATCATTATAAGGTCACTTTGTACACACAATTAAAAGTCTAAGTGTTTGTGGTCAGCTTACAAAATCACAAGAAAGTGAGGCTGGCACTTGGTAAGCCAAAACAGTCATTGTAAAAGTGAAGTTGGCACTTTAAACAACAGCTGGTGTAAAGAGAGAGGCTTGGCTCTTCAACAAGCAAATCATAGTGGATTCAAAATCTCAAGGAGGAGCCTTGAGGAGTGGATGTAGGACTTTACAAAGCCGAACCACTATAAATCTGTTTGCACTCTCTTACCCTACTCTTTACTAATTTATTTGTGTGTGTGCTTGTTGTATTTAATTCTAGTACTTGATTCCTACTTGAAGTAACCTAGACCTCATGCTTATATTCACTAATATCAAGTTTCTATAAGATTTAAAGTAATCTGAAATCAGCAGGTTTAAACTCAAATTTGACATATTTTTAAAGGGTAAAACAATTCACCCCCCCTCTTGTGTTACCTAGAGTCTTTCAGGTTTGAGAGGTGGAGAGAAGTAGAGAACACATAAAACATTCACCTCATTTCATATATTATACGGTAGTGCAGCAATACATATATATAGACATACACATCATTCTTTACTTTTCCACACAATTCTAGAATATCACAATACATCATCACCATACATGTGGTTGTAACTCATGCCACACATACCACACATTAACACACACACGTAGCACGTGAGTATTCCAACACGCACCACACACTGATACACAGAACATATACAAGTTTCGTATTACTGTTTCGATTAGTGATTCATTGAAGGCGGCGTCTTCTTCTTCTCCTTCAAGTTTCATAGTTTTTTTTCTCCCAATTGTGATCAACACGTTCTTGCTTGCTCCATCTTCTGAAGTACAATTAGGTAACGTCTTGTTTTCAATAATATTACAATTGTATTCTCTGATTTTGACTGGCTAGGGATTTCTTTTGCTTTCCTTTTTCTTCTTCTTCTCTTGTGTTGCTCTGTTTAGCTGCCTTAAGCAACTGTGAAAATTAAGAAGTACGTATTACAGTATTGGTTAGAATTTGCATATATTTGTACTTCGATTTCTACAGAGCTCTGAGGTTTGGGGGGTTTTTGTTTTGATTTTACATAAACAAGAGGCGAATTTGATTATTTGTGGCTTTCTTGAACTAACATTTTAACTGGACAATATTGATGTTCTTATTGTTTTTTCATATCATCTTTGCAATGTATTTTTGTAAAGAATTGTTCAAATCGAGAAGCACGTAGGCATTAGGGTTTTGTTACTATGCTTTCTTTGCATGATGGTCTGCTTGGTGAAACCTTTTTTCTGTGCATGATGGTCTTTTGGCTTTTCATTCTGTCACATATTCTTTCAAGATTCCAACTTGCTAGAGCTTGAACAATGATTCAGTACTATCGACAAACTCAGATGGTCCAAACTCTCTGCAATAGATTTTTGTGAAATCTTCCCAAACATGAGTTGTATGCATACAATTGACCCAACAAAACCACTATAGAATTTCTCCATCCAGATTGAAAGATACAACAACTACTTTTTGATTATCTGGAGTGCCAAAATAAGCAAAATATTGCTCTGGTTTGTACACCGAAACTAAAGGATCATCACCTTCATTAAATCGAGAAAACTCCATCTTCTGCCAACCACTTCTTCCAGGAACAACCCGTGAATCATGTCTTTGATCTGAAAAATCCATCCTTCGTTGATTGCGAATAAACCCTAGCTCTGGTTGTTCAATTTCATTCAGATCTTGATCTTGAAATGGCAGATCCACTTTACCTTTGCCTTTTCCGTTGTTCAACTTCGCTTCCATTTGTGTTTCAATCAACACCGGCAATTTCGCAAACTCATTGTGTCCAAAAGTTTGGAAATTCTGGAAACTTTCCAAAGCTTCTGCAAATTTTCCAATGCTAGCTTCCACAGTAGCTAGACAAGAATCCATGGCGTTTCGGGTAGTTCTGCGTGGCATGCACCGGAAGGGAATGATGGAATCATCGGCTTCGATACCAAATGATACAATAGTTCAACCTTAACCAAATGCACAAAGATGAAATGGAAATGGAATTCGTAGAACTCCAAAGAAGAAGAAGAAACTAGTATTAACTTTTAAGACTGATTACAAGATACAATCGAAAGGCTTTATATACTCCAGCCCAATTCGTAACAAACTAACATAAAGCCCAATACACGTGACCCAAACTATACTAATTCAGTTACAACCCAACTAATGATAGGTTCTTATCAAAGATGAAGACACTCCACAAGCTGGTCAATCGACATCTTGGGAATTCTAATAACAAACATGAGGAACCTTGAAGACGAAGTGAAGTCCAAAATACATACATACATATACATATATATATATATATATATATCTATGTATGTATAGAGGTTTCTTTTGTTGAGGAATCTGATAGTGTTAGGACTTAGGAAGGACTAAATTGATAAGGATTGTGCATAGGTTTTTTTTTTTTATATATTGCATCTATTTTAACATATTGGTGAACAGTTGTGCTGTAAATGTTAGCCTAATAGAAAGTTAGAAACTTATAGTTAAAAGAAAAGTTTTAATTCTAAATCCTGGATCTCCATGATTAGCAATTCTGCGTTACTAATCTATATAATGAAAATTCGATTTATTTGTTATTATGTTTTCATTATTTCTCACCAAAGAAATTGTTTTCATTATTGGTGTGGTGGAAAATATTAAAGGTACGCACAGTTGAGGACGTTATTTTTCCGTACGAGGTGATAGAGATAAGACAGTTCAATTGCTCCAATATCGAAGGAGGTAGCGGTTCAGACAATAGTTATTGTACGAGGTTATCAAGAGAGGCAACCGGTGTAACTGCTCACAACTTACATAACCGCATATAGCCTTCGTACTATAAATGCATCATGAATCACTCAAACGAGGGAGACACTCACTCACTACTTGAATAAAAGATCATATCTCCGTGGACTAGGCAAGTTGCCAAACCATATATTCTTGTGTCTTTTTATTTTATACGTTCTTTCTACATCACTTTTTTTTCTCGGTGCAAAAATTGCATCGACAATTGGTGCCGTCTATGGAAGAATTCATTTGCAACAAGCACCATGTCACAAGTACCAGAAGGATCTAGATGAGAAGACTTACCTCATCATCCTGATTATGTAGAGGTCCAGCAGAGTCATCATGACGAAGTAGGGAGACAAATTTTCTACGAAGTTGAATTGGAGGAAGTCGTCCTTCGTGCTGAAGAAGACATCCAGTGAAGACATGAGCACGCTAAGTCTCTGAGGGAGAAGCTTCAATCCGTCAGAAGGAAGGGAAAACGCTTGGCTAGTGAGATCCAAAGTTTTGCCCAGGAAGGTGAGAATTTCAATTCCAAACACAGTTGGGAGAACGAAAATGAGAGCATAGGAAGGTCTCACAAAAGGAGGGGTCTGGTCACGGAAAGAAGAAGGCGCACTTCATCTCCACAGAGTGCAAGATATAGGTCTCCGGTGCCAAGAAGGATAAGGACTAGACGTCAAAGCCCTTCCCAAGACCGACCGAGAGCTATTTTGAAGAAAGATGTCTGGGAAGTCCTATGGAGTGCTCAGAATAAGGCTGAGCAAACTCTTAACAAGATGACCTCTACACCTTTCGTACGGACTTTGCGTCATGAGGATCTCCCAAGTAAATTCTCTCCTCCGTATAAGGTGATAGGGACAAGACAGTTCGAACTGATGACCTAGGCAGTTCCAACCGCTCCAATATCGAAGGAGGTAGCGGTTCGAACAATAGTTATTGCTAGAGGTTATCAAGAGAGGCAACCAATATAACTACACACAACTTACATAACCGCATATAGCCTGCGTACTTTAAATGCATCATGTATCATTCAGACGAGGGAGACACTCACTCACTACTTGAATAAAAGATTGAATCTTCGTGGACTAGACAAATTGCCAAACCGTATATTCTTGTGTCTTTCTTATTTTATGCGTTCTTTCTATACAATTGGCATTAATTGTCTCAATCCTAATTTGATATATATATATATATATAGATATACATATACATATACAGATAAATTCTCTGGCAGGATCTGTACTTGAGAATTTGCATACCAGTGTGTTTTTTTGGTTGTTTTGAACTTGTGGGGCCCATAAAACAATGGGGACCACACTTCTCTTTACTATGCATTCACACAAAAAAAAAGTTGAGAGCATCCACAGTGGTGCTTGCAATATCAAACACTCCAAAACTATTCTTTCTCTTCTCCTTTATCCTGCGTAGTATAATTTAATTGGATGAGTGAATCCCATAATATACACTATTTATAACACTTCATACATTCCAACACTCCATACTCACTTTCTCTATTTTCTCTTTATTCATTTTTATCATCTCTCTATTCATTTTCATCATCTCTCTTCACTATTCATCAAGTACATATATACTCCAACTCTCAAGTATCATTTTTCCACAACTAAATTTTCAAGTGTCATTTTTCACCCATTGTGTGCATATAGAACTATACTTATCAAAAAAGTAGCATTTCACGTTCTTGAAATACACTTCATTATACTCATTGTGAACATCTAGCACTTAACTTATCAAGAAAGTATCATCTCAAGTACTTTAAAATCATCCCATTGTGATGCTCTGATGGCGCAATTTGCTCAGGCAGGATCCCGCACCTGAACAATGCTCTATATAATAAGCACAAAAAATATAATCCACAAAATAAATATGTCCATCTTGTATTCTATATTAAACCTTTTATATCTCAAATTCTAATCTATAAATCTTTATTTAAAGAAAGAAATAAAGTTAATAGGAAAAAAAAGGGAAATAAAGTAACTCAAAAATAAAATTAAAAAAAAAACCTCAGACTACAGACACGGAGAAAAAATAAATACAAATAAAAAATCCATAAAAATTAAATACTTTATTCTCTATTTATAATTGTAGAAAAATATGCAATTAACTAAGAAAAATCATTTTTTTTTGTCCTGAACCCACTTCACATCTAAGCTTCCAACCTTCGAACGCCATTCCCTTTCTCTGTATAAAAATCTAATTCCAGATTTCAAATAATCTTGTCTCGTCTGTCTTATTCGTAGCATTTCAGAGGCCAAACCTTTTGAGCCACATCACACACCCCTACTCAAATTCAGTATATAAATCCGTAATCGAAGGTGGGTTTTGCAAGCTCTTGTTTTCTCTCTTGATAGCTTCACAAGAGAAGTCATGGGTCGTCCTCCAAGTAATGGCGGGCCTGCGTTTCGCTTCATACCCACCGAGGTATCATCTTCTATTTCAAGTTTCTAGCTTTTTAAGTTTTTTTTCTTCCCCTTTACGTATGTACAATTACTACCATATTGTATATATGTATTTTGTTATTTACGTGCGAGGTTCCATTTTGTTGATTTTCTGTTTTTATGTGTATATTTGTGTCTTTGTGACGAATGCGGGATATTTAAATTTGGGTTTCTGTGTTGAATGATATGAATTGGGTTGGTTTGATACTAGGTTTATATGCTTTGATGTTATGGGGTTTTGAGTTTCTTTTACTGTTTGCTTTATTCAGTATCAATTTTTGGAAGATTTCCATGTCTGGCATTGTACTAATTTGTTGCTAGTTTGCGTAAACGGGGTCTAGTTTATTTCTTGAAATCCATGATCAAATCGAAATTAAACAGAATCTGATAACACTCGATCAGGAGTCGACAATAATTACAAATCCAGGTCCTGGCAATAAAAGAACACAAACGTAATTGATTTAAGTATGATCGAAAAGCCATATAGCAAAAAACCCTAAAAATGGAGTTCTCAATAAACTGTAAATAAGAGCTATGGTACCACCATACTTGTTTGTGTTGGATATTCAAAGCCACTTTATTTAACTTGCCTCATCATCTTGAGCTTTCAATATGATTTGTGATTTAGCATGATTTCGAGCCAAGGTTTTGAGTTTAAAATTTAAATCCGTGCTTCGTGAATGAATTGGTTGATTTTTTTCCTAACAAAAATTCAGGCTAAGCATAATGTCTCCTTTAACCTTTTCCTTATCCATCCATACCCATATAAGCTTATAAACAATTGTGGCAAACTATTTCGGTTAGCAACTCAGGCAATCAATTTGAGTGAGCAACCCGAGTGACCGATTCTGGCTAATCACCTCCCTCTCTTCATCTCTGCAAGGTCATTAAAATCATGTTTGAGTTACTTTCTTATATGGATTAATGCATAAAGTTGCTTCTTTTAAATAGAAAGTGGATATTCTTTCTTTTGCACCTCATCAGTGGGAATGAAATAGTTCATGTCATTTTGAACTCATTAACCCTAAACCAAGGTAAAAGGAGTTTTCTTCTTCAACACAAATCATTGGAGGCCCCTACAGGTATTATCGCAATCAATTTCAGTGTTTCTTGGACGCAGTGTTTATATTATAGCGTTGCTGAAATTCATTTGTCAATGAGATGGATGGTTAAAAACATTATGCAATATGGAAAATAAAGATTAGAAAGTTGAAGCAAAATAACCACTTTCTATGTTCAAAAAAAGAAAGCAGTTTTAACTAGCTTTTGATTTTCTAAAAGCAAAAAAAGAAAATCCTGTACTATCAAACTGGCTTTAGAGAGAGACGAGAAGAAATAGACGAGCCTAGTTTGTTGGGGCACAGACTTGTAAGAAAACAGAAACACAACATTCAAATTTTATGGACTTATTTTTAGCTACATGCTCCTATGATTAACCGTGATTGGTGAGATTAGTTCCCACCCTAATAAGGATGCCTAATTGACTTTTTGCAGAATGGAAAAAAAAATCTATTAGAGAATTTCATGCATATGAGTCATGAGAAAGGTTACGTCTATATATTTTGCCAGTAATGCCCCTTTTATGAGCATCAAATGATGCCTTGGTCATCAATGTGTTATCTTATTACTGCCATGTTTTAACTGTGGAAAATTGTTCAACAATGAAGAAAGGTGAAGGCATGTAAATGAACTGGTCCTTGTTCACTATACACGAATTGTTGTAATTTGTCACTTGTGTTTTCATTAGTAGCAACTTTTTTTTTATACAGTTGGTTCCTGTGTTATATCATTAGACTCCTCTGGTTTTTGTATATTATTAAAAGATACATTCATTTCTTGGTCTTCAGCAACATTCTCCTATGATTTACCTATGTCCATCTTTAGTTTCTTCTAGTTGATATCTTGGAACCATTATTGGTGAGATGAGTGGTTATGTCTCCATTTAAAGGTATAATGCCTCTTTTATGCCAATCAATGATGCCATGGTCATCGAACAAATATCTTATTAATGTCATGCTTTTAGGCTGTTGCATACACGTATCAACATATGAAATTTGTTCGCCAATCAAGAATTGTAAAGCATGCCAATAAATTTTTTCATGTTTAGTATGCAGGAATTTATTTTGATTTGTTTAATGGCCAGTAGTTCTATGGTTTTTAGTGTATGATATTATTGAACCAGCTCTTGTACCAATGAAGTAACTTCTCTTTTATTGGGAGGTTTTAGCTGTTTCTTTTATGGAGTAAAATTTTCTGTCTGCCAAGGTTGCGGAGATGGAAAATATTTTGCAAGAGCACCATAATGGTATACCTGCCCGGGAGGTTCTTGTGTCACTTGCAGAGAAGTTCAGGTTTGCTTGCTTGCATTCAAGAACTTGAGATATTGAATATGGTTGTTCTCCTTCTTAAGAATGTAATATCAGGGGGTATTTGTCTTTGACTGCAGTGCATCAGCAGAAAGAAAAGGCAAGATTGTAGTACAAATGAAGCAAGTAGGCCGATCTTTACTTCTTTCCTTCTCTCCCCCTATTCACTCCTTTCCTTTTTATGGTAGTATTCGTTGTCAATTAGAGCTTTTTTTATTTTGGAATTTCATTATAGGTTTGGAATTGGTTCCAAAATCGGCGTTATGCAGTTAGGGCGAAATCAAGCACAGCTCCTCTGAAATTAAATGTAACACCTATGTCTCGAGATGATTCCATTCCCGTGAGAACTGTTCCTCAATCTGTAGCAGCACTTATACCTGCACCTACACCTACGCCTGCCCCTGTTCCTGCAGGTAAAACAGAGTGCTATTAGTTGTTCGAAATCTTGAACATTTCTGTGGTTTTCCCCCTTAATTAATGAATAATGATGCACTTTTCGACTGAGCCTGGTAGCTTAAATTGAAGTTGCAAGATAGTCAGATATCCTTAGTATGATTTGGCATTGCATATTAGTACACATGCATACTAGCCAATTTATTTGACATTAGTTTTCAGATTCACATTGAGCGTCTGAGGCTATATTTCAATGCGTGAAATCTATACATGCATGTTAAATATAACAGAGTAGTATTTCTTAAGCATATATTGATAATTTGATATACATTTATGTGGTGTTCACAAATAAATTCCTATTGTTGTTTTTCTGATGTTGTATGCTGATAAGTGAATGAAATTGTACTTATGAAAAACTTTGGTAGATTACTAACATCATGGTATGTCGCAACTTCTTAAGATTAGGTTTCTGTCTTTCTTTTGTCATGGATAATGTCCCCTTTATTCTTCACTTTTTTGTTTGGTAAAAGGAGGTTCACATGATTTGTGTTATACTTATATGTTTGTATTTGCAAAGGAAGTCTATTGATCTAGGAAAATTCAGATAACAAAAAGGGGAGTTGTATGTGTGTATCAAATGCACATGATGCTAGGAAAGTTACTAGATGGAACTGCAAAGTTCAAATCTTAATCTTACAACTGAATTTGCAATAGAATGGATTTCTGTACTATTTAGGTAGGGTTTAGGGACACACCATGATTGGAACTTTAGCCCATCAATACTTTGTTACTCCATAATTGACTATAGTCTTGTCATATAACTGACTACTTATTGCAATTACTAAATCCCTATGAAGTTATAAGACATGCTTCGAGTTACTTCTACATATTAGTATATTACTGCAATAAAAAAAAATGCCTTAAGCTACTGTTTTCCTAATCTGTACAAAAACATTGTTCATCACGTGTGACAACTTATTGCTTTGCCCCTTGTTGTTTGCTGCACGAGTGTGCATTATGTTATGTTTCCCTCCTTCATTTCTTATGCAAGACCACCTTGCTTAGAAACAATTGCAATTCTGTCTGTGAGTGAAATGATTGCTGTCAAAGTGAGTACTCTGCCTTTTCTGATCGGTTCTTCGTGATGATTTGTCTTAGTAATGGTTGAGTCAGGAATACTGGACTTTCTGGGAAGCAATGCTGAAGGTCTAACTCTTAAAGTTAATTGCTTAGAAAAATAGTCAGCTTTTAAGGATTCCAATTGGTTCTGACTCAAAGTTTAGACAAACTCTTTGAGGGTCGATTGAAATAGGGGGTGAATGCATGAGAGGGGTTCTTAGGGTTGGGCGGGGGGTGAATAAGGGTGTTGGCGTAGGAGAAAACCTTTTGAGATATGGTTAGATAATAAAATGATGACATTTTATTTACATGTGACAGTATTCCATCAGTCTGTGTTCTTCAGAATGAATGCAGAAGATTTCAGTTTGGTGAGTAGGATAAGATTCACTCCGAGAAGGCACCACTGATTAGTAAGAATTTAGCAGAGCCTTTTGGTAGGTGGAAAAGTCATGGATCTTAAGCAATGTGACATAACAATTTATTCATGTCATAAAACATTAAACATACTGATAGAGTCGCGTCCATACACGCTCAGCACCCAAGGCCCAACTGACACCCACCCATATGGGCCAGCTGTACCCAAGGCCTCCCAGCCCATACTAGAAAACCTTGGGTACTAAGGGAGACCCATACCTCCCCCTATAAACAACACCTTAGCTCCCACATCTTCCGATGTGGGACAATCCTATCAATACCCTCCCCTTCAAGACCAACGCCCACGTTGGTCGAGCTCTATGGCCGGCCCCTCCGCAGGGCCCATTGCCCCCGTGGGTCGAGCACCATGGCCGGCCACTCCGCAGGTGCGGCTCCAAGTTGAAGGCACAACAAGATGGTACGCTCCGATACCATTGATAGAGTCGCGCCCATACACGCTCAGCACCCAAGGCCCAACTGACACCCACCCATATGGGTCAGCTGTACCCAAGGCCTCCCAGCCCATACTAGAAAACATTGGGTACTAAGGGAGGCCCATACCTCCCCCTATAAACAACATCTTAGCTCCCACATCTTCCGATGTGGGACAATCCTATCACATACACAATCATGTGAGGTTCTTACTTAATAATTCAAAAAAGGACAAAAAAAATACTAAAAGGTGGAATGATTAATGCGACGTAGAAGTGCTTTTCTCACATCATAGATTGGTATCTACGTACCTGGATTTTTTTTCTCTTTATTGAAGGAAACCAAGGGGGTGCCACTCAAGACAGTATGAGGAGAAGAAAATACGATAAATTAAGTTACAGAAAGATAGTCTTGAAAATTACAGATGCTACTACATATTGACACAAAAACATATAATCTTAGAGTATTAAGCCAGTCATCCAAACCACAGCTGGATTTTATTATTTTTCTGCTGTAATTTTTAAATTTATAACAAAAGAACACATCATTGTAAGCATTAGTTGAGGCCTTAGAGGCCATAGCCTTCTATTGATCACTAACCTTATTAAAGCATAGTCTTTTTTGGCCAAATGGGCCAACTTTGGAAGTAGCCTGATAACCAAAAGCAAAGCAACAGACAAGGCTCTGCAATCTTTTAATTAGGAGCATGCCACAGGAGTCTTGCATGTACACGCATGTGACTGTCATGGATGAAGCCTATAAAGTTGGGTGGTATGTGAATTTTTTTCTTGGATAAACCAGATATTATACCCATGTCCCTTGGCTCTGATAGAGCATAAAGCAGTTTAAATGATTTACCATGATGCATGTTACCCATATCAGATTTTGGATGCTTCTGTTGCTTGTCTGACCTAACAGCTTTTTTTATGACCAACTTCAAACGTCAACCTGCGAATGGCTTATTGTTATTACAAGATTTGTTGAGGCTTGAAATATGTTACCCTGAACATCATCCTAGATAAAAATAACGTTGCTTCTTTATATTATACTTCAAGATGGATTAAGCCCGTGTTTTTTATTCAGTTCCACCTGCTGTAAGGGGGGTTTCAGAAAATTCCTATACTATGGAGTTTGAGGCTAAATCTGGAAGAGATGGTGCATGGTGAGTAGCTTTTGCTGAATAGGTTAGGGGTTTTCGTTTTGAATAATACTTGAGACCCCCAAAAGACCCCCATTTAATGTGGAGTGTTGGATGTGAAGTGGACTCTACAAATGTGTTTTTAATCAATGGCTATTTTAATGCCACATAGATTTGGGGGACTTTTAAGGGTCATATTTTGGGGGTCTCTAGCATTGTCCTTTCGTTTTACGCTTAACAGGAATGTATATACATACACTCATTATGGGTGAGAAAGTGATCAGTAACCATCATCTTGCATTCTGTTCTCAGGTACGATGTCGCTGCATTTCTAGCTCATAGATACTTGGAGATGGGTGATCATGTAATACTTCTACATTTTTTCATTTTGTATATTGATAATGTTAGGAAATTTGGACTGGGGGTAAGCCCATGTTACATGGGCCTAAAACAGGCTTTTTAGACACGAATGGATGGTGGCCCATCTTAACTTGAAAGCTATAACTCAAGAGTTTGGGTCCAACCACATGCCCGATGTGGGATTTGTATTGGGCTCCAAGTCTCCAATAGATACTATTCGTTGAAAGGAGATTTTGATTTCATACACCCAGTGTCATAAACAGACGTATTTGTTTTTTTTTTCTTTCTTCATGCTTTCCTTCCATCCTTTTGCTTTTCTATATTGTATTTTTGAGCAGATAATAATCGTTGAAATATACTTTGAAACTGATTTTTAATCATCTTGGGATTAACTAAGGCATTCTAAGCTGGTTTAACCTGCTTAATATCAAAAGATAGTATGAATCTCGGGGAATATGATTTGTTAATGGTATTTACCTTTATTGTTGAAAAAGGAAATAAAGTTGTTCAGTTGTAGTTATGCTGCTTTGACTTTCTACTTGTTTGTTTTTTATATCTTATTTTTCAAATCTTTTGACCAATTTCAGGAAGTAGAAGTTCGGTTTGCTGGCTTTGGGCCTGAGGAAGATGAGTGGGTAAATATTCACAAGCATGTCAGGCAACGTTCTCTTCCATGTGAAGCATCAGAATGTGTGGCAGTTCTTCCTGGGGATCTCCTACTCTGTTTTCAGGTAAACATTTAGAATATCACATTTATTGAAAAGTTTTCTCTTTGCTGGAACTCTTTTATTCAGTGTTCCTTAAAATTTTAGGAAGGCAAAGATCAGGCTCTTTACTTTGATGCTCATGTACTTGATGCCCAAAGACGGAGGCATGATGTCAGAGGTTGTCGCTGTAGGTTTCTTGTGAAATACGTTCATGATCAGGCTGAGGTACAAACTTGCTTCTCTTACATGATAATTTAGAATAATGTACTCTAATTATGACATTTATTGCTTTAAGTTAGCAGTTTATGGAAACGAGTTTTTTCGTGATCGTTTGCATTTGTCTATCAATGGTAGAAGTGCTTTGCGTATTTGTGATTTTTATTTTCCCGTCAGCAGTGATTTTGAATGCTAGATCATGCATAATCTTTTAGTTACCTCATCCTGTGATGGCCCCCGACCTTAAGGAAGAAAGCAATTTTTAAAATCTCTTAAAAGGTCGTGGTAATAACTGGTCGTGGTAATAATTGTTGTGATGGCTCAAGCTCCATTTCTACTGCATTTGCTTGAGCGTTCTTTTGTATAGCAATAAAGGAATATCTCTTGGAGAATGAACCTACAGATATCTTGGACCTTAATAATGGCAGGCTTGGAGATATTGGTTCTCCCTCTCAAGTGGTGGAGTTTGCATAAGATGGCTTGGAATTCCTGTTTAAGCATTGAGATATACATTTTGAACCACGGGACATATTACATAATCGATTACACTTTCATATATTAATGCTGGAGATGTGTAAACTCATAAAGGATTTCCTTTACAACATTATTGGTTTAATGAAAATTGAGGGTTTGTTTGTTTTCCATGCGTTTTCTCTTGTCACTTTCCGGAAAACATGTTTGATTGCAATTTTAGAAAACACGAAAAAGGGGAATCACCTGGCGACCGAAAATTAAAAAAAAAAAATTCTTGAAATAGAAAATGATACACTTTCAGTATAAGGTCACATGTTCAATTTCTGAAAACAACCTGTGTTTACATCTTACTTGTTCTTGACCCCGCCATCTGCGGAAGCTGTGCACGGGAGTTATTTACCTTTTATATTCTTGTAGTGTGCGTTTAGTTGGTGCTGTTGTTGTGACAATTTTGGGTGTTCTGTGTTGTTAGACTTGATGTTCTCCGACATTTTCCTTTTGTTTTCAATTCATCATTCAGGAAATTGTACCACTAAGAAAGATTTGCCGCCGGCCTGAAACTGATTATAGGCTACAACAACTTCATGCTATGAATAACTCAGCAACCGCTGACCTGCTTAAAGGTGGCATGGATCCCTCTATAGCCAGTGCCCCTAGGTTCATCGGTTCATCTACTGAAATGTTTCCAAAGCCATACATAGCAGATCAATCCATGACGACACCATCTCAACAGACCCCAGTTGTCTCTGCAAGTGCCGAAACTGTTATGACTGTCAATCTGGGAAACAACTATACTCCTGGTGATTCTATCGTGAAGATCGTCGGAACTGCACCTATTTTCGTATCTGGTGAAAACATGCAGGCAGTATAACAGAAGGTGATTGATTGAACCCTTTTTGTTATAATTTGTTTTTCTTATTGTGTAGGGAAGGATGAACAAACTTAGCTGGTAAGGGTATATCGCAGCCAGCATTTTGAGTAGGGGATTTTTCCATATTTTTTGGTGCAAGAAAGGCATAGATATGAAACTCAAATGCTTTGAAAGTAATCCCTCTGTTGGCCATCGTCATTATAGTACTCACGGTGCCTTTCTAATGAACCACATTGTTACTTAATTTCTGTTTAATCTCTCATTAACATTTTAAGGAGTCATATATGTTTGGAAAATTAGACTCATGATCTTCTTTTACAGAAATATCACACGACAATAGAGAAAATCGAAATAGAAAAGTGCAACAATCTCAACACAAGAATATACGTGGAAACTTTCAGGAAAAAAAATCACGGGTGTTGTCAAGACAACAAAAAGAAACTTTACTATATGAAAATTTTATATAATCATATTCTTAGTGACTTTTATACACAAGAATACTCAAAAGGCCAAAAGATTATCATGAGTCTTAATCCAGCCTAGAATCTCTCACCAAGAAACTTAGGCAAAACCAGAGAGATATACCACAAAGTTTTCCCCATTTGCTCTCTCTCAATGCACACAGCTCTTTGATTTCTCTCTACCAAAAACACTAATAAACCACTAGTATTTATAGTAGTATAAAATCTTCAAGTTTAATTCTACCTAGGAGTTTCGTCAAAACTAGGACTCTTAGTAGCATTAAAACTGTTCTAGAATTGCTCCAGCCCATCAACTGTCCCGACGGCTCCTCGAGCTATATCCGAACAGTTATGCTTTTCTCCCTCCACTGTAGCTGTTTTTAGGGTTGTTATGATACCGGTAAATATCGATTTACCATACCATTATCGACACATTGGTTACCGATTTTTCGCATAGAGTGGTATACCGTTACCAATTATACGGTATGGTAAATTTACCGACATAATTGGTACCGATAACCGGTGTGAGCTTTCAACCCATCGGTATTTACCGTTACCGACATATATATGCAATACTTATTTTTTATTTTTATATATTTCATATTTTCCCAACGATGTTGAATGCGTCTTGATTTTGAATCAATGATATATGGGTATCAGCATGAAAATCAATCCATGTGATTATAGTTTTGATTAGTTTTGCCTTTTGCTGGTTCTAATTTGTCTAGAATGGATTTGAACTCCATTGAAGCATTAACAGATATAGGAGAATGAATTGATTGCCAAAGTACATGTCTGCAGATGCTAACTCTTCAGGGAAACCAGGCGATGTAGATCTATCAATAGAGAATTGAAAGGAGGTGGATACCGGAGCTGATGTACACATATCGACACAAGTAGGAGATGTAGATCTCTTATGCATATGGTTGAAGAAAGTAGGAGATCGGTAAACTTACTGATTATCGACTATCAATACCGATTAAACGGTATACCGATCGACGATTTACCGATGTTAATGGTAACGGTAACGGATATGAATTTTGCGGTACCGATATAATCGGGAACGGTAACGGTAATCCATGTTTGGTAACGGTTACCGTTACCGTTATCGTAACAGCCCTAGCTGTTTTTGCACCAGCCGTCCGGACGGTTAAACACCTACCTAGATTTTTCAGTCTTGAACACCAACTTTTTGATCAAAATTCAACAATGTATTGATATGTTTGAGCATATACTATTCTGAAACCACAAACAAACTTCTTGAGGAAACTTATCGAGTCAACCCTGTTTGATGAAACAAGCTAGCTCGCAAGTAGTAGGAAACATTGTTCATTTGCTGCCTATTAAGGAAAAGTCTTACATCGCAAAAAATAAAATTTTAATGGACATGTTATAAATCCAAAAATTCATTTGACTTATTAAGACGCGTTTTAAAGCTGTAAACTATGAGATGGGTTGAGCTTAAAAAACAGACAATATCTTACAATAATAATCAAATTCATGCTAAAGAGTCCATCGGTATTTCCTAACACTACTTGAACTTGACCTCTCTGTCCATCTAACTTACCCTATCATATATTGGACCACCTAACATCCATTACATACATGTCTTTGATTAAAAGCTTCAAATCAATCCCCACTTTTTTGGTAGGTATTAAAATTGGCTTTACCTGATTTTGGGCCTCATTTTAAAAAAAACCATAACTTTTATTTTGTCTGCTTCTAGTTCTGATGTGGGGAAATCACGACAATAGAGAAAATCGAAATAGAAAAGTACAACAATCTCAACACAAGAATATACATTGAAAATTCCAGGAAAAAAAAATCATGACTATTGTCAAAAGACAATCAAGAGAAACTTCATTATATGAAAATTTTGTATAACCATATTCTTAGTGACTTCTATACACAATAATACCCAAGAGCCCAAAAGATATCATGAGCCTCAATCCAGTCTATATCTCTAACACCAAGAAACCTAGAATCTCTCACCAAGAAACCTAGGCAAAACCCGAAAGATATACCACAAAGTTTTCCCCATTTGCTCTCTCTCAATGCAAACAACCCTTTGATTTCTATCTACCAAAAATACTAATAAACCACTAGTATTTATAGTAGTACAAAATCTTCAAGTTTATTTCTACCTAGGAGTTTCGTCAAAGTTAGACTCTTAGTAGCATTAAAACTGTTCCAGAATTGCTCTGCCCATCAACTGTCCCGACGGCTCCTTGAGCTGTCCGAACAGTTATGCTTTTCTGGTTCCATTGTAGCTGTTTTTGCATCAGTCGTCCAGACGGTTTAACACCTGCCTAGATTTTTCAATCTTTAACACCAACTTTTTGATCAAAATTCAACAATATATTGATATGTTTGAGCATATACCATTCTCGAACCACAAACAAGCTTGTTGATGAAACTTATTGAGTCAACCCTGTTTGATGAAACAAGCTAGCTCGCAAGTAGTAGGAAACATTGTTCATTTGTTGCCTATTAAGGAAAAGTCTTACATCGCAAAAATAAAATTTTAATGAACATGTTATAAATCCAAAAATTCGTTTTGACTTATTAAGACGCGTTTTAAAGCCGTGAACTATGAGATGAGTTGAGCTTAAAAAACAGACAATATCTTACAATAATAATCAAGTTCATGCTAAAGAGTCCATCGGTATTTCCTTACACTACTCGAACTTGACCCCCCTCTCCATCTAACTTACCCTAGCATATATTGGGCCACCTAACATGCATTACATACATGTCTTTGATTAAAAGCTTCAAATCAATCCCCACTTTTTTGGTAGGTATTAAAGTTGGCTTTACCTGATTTTGGGCCTCATTTTAAAAAAACCGTGACTTTTATTTTGTCTGCTTCTGGTTATGTCTTATGATGTGGGGAAATCTTTGGTCAAAGCCCTTACTTTCACGTTTCAAGCAAAAACCCTTGACTGCCCTCATTATTTTGGTCAATAAATTACACTTGTCTTGTGGGCAGGTACTTGCTGGGCAGTGGCCACAATATAATAAACCCATTGACCCAATTAAAGCAAGCCACGTGACAAAGATTAGTGCAACAGAACTTTATTGGTAATTTCATCAAATCATGTTAAAAGACCTTTTGACGTGGCAGTAAGGGATAGGCCGAATGTATTGTATTTGTTTTGTTGTTTGTAGGAGATATGGAAGTAGTGGTCTCGTGGCTCACGCGCCTTTTGAGTTGGGTTTCTCTTATCTATGTTGGGGCATGGTACTTTGCTGTACTGCTGGTCTTATTATTGTCTCTGCTAACGAGGCTTTTGTTTCATGCCTACTCTCCCTTCCATGCGCGTGCAAATAGGATATTATTATGCCTAGTTAATATTCTAAGAAACTCTTTCTAAATACTAAATAAATAGTATCAATTTTGTAAGTCCAATTCAATTTTAGTTATTTTCAAGAAAAAAAAAATCAATTTGAGTCTCTTAGCAAGAAATATTCAGAAAAACCTAATTTGGCTATTTTTTAAATAATCGAGAATGACACTATATAAATCTATTTTTTGGACATCCGATAAGAGTTTAAGGACCATTATGATAAGTTGAACCAAAATCTAACATGTGGCTATAAGATTATTGCTTCTAGTGGTAATTGGCTTAGGACCTTCCGAAATCATACTTTTGATCTCTGGATTTACCACTAAATTAACACTCGAGTGATTTAATTTGATCATCCCAATGTGAAGAAAATAAGATTTCAACAATAATTGAAAATTTTTTATTGAAAAAATACTTGTTTGGCTATAAAATAAAAGTATTAGTGAATACTCGCTCACTTGTAATTATTAATCGATCGTAGGCCTCTTCAGTATCCGATATAACTGATCTGACCACCCAACACGATATTTAAAACATTGATTTTTGCATAAATTTTTTCTTATATTTAGATCAGTTTGTTCTCTCTAATAAGGGTGTGTTTGGAAATGATTTTGGTTTTTTGCTTTCAAAAACTGATTTTAAGATTAGATTTTGAAAACAATTTTAAGAAATAACGATGAAAACAAAATTCATTTGGTAGAGGATTCTACACGGAGAAATAGGAAATATGAAAGAGAAAACAGAAAAGAATTTTACAAAACTTCAAATAACAGTTTTGGTTTTTTGGTTTTTAAAAACCAAAAATAGTTTTCAATTTTACAAAACAGTTTCTAAAAACACTCACCCAAACGAATTTTCAAAAACAGAAAACAGTTTTGAAAACTATAACCAAACAGACCCTAAATATCAATTTAGGTTTTGGTTTTTTGGTTTTTAAAAACCAAAAATAGTTTTCAATTTTACAAAACAGTTTCTAAAAACACTCACCCAAACGAATTTTCAAAAACAGAAAACAGTTTTGAAAATTGTAACCAAACAGACCCTAAATATCAATTTAAGTTTACGGATAATTATTAAAGTTACCCTTCTTTCTAAATATCGGTATAAGTTTACGGATAATTATTAAAATTTATTTTTTTTTGTATGGGGATAATTATTAAAGTTACCGAGTCTACGTTATCTCTTAATAAAAATTTAAATAAAATAAAATTTTAATTCAAATTAAAAGAATTTTCTTATGGAAAGTGAAAGGAAAAAACAAGTAAAAGGAAGAATCTTTGGAGTTGGAAAATGAGCACACGAAGTTCGAGGCGCGTAAGGACCCAAGTGAAACTTTAGATGCCAAATCATCATTTGGTTCATAAATAACAACGGGCACTGCGGTCACGTGCACCCTTGGATTCTTCTTACCACTCCTCGTCCTTATCGAGCCATGGGGTCCCACCATGTGAACTTGAACTTTTCCATACTAATTTCGACTCTGCCATTTTGTCTTTTAGCTAAACCGAAACGGCCCCGTTGTGTGCTTAATTATAAGAAAGAAAAATAAAAAAAAATGGAGTAAGAAAGTCTGTTTGGACACACGGATGGTGATTGATATTCCCCATGACAGAGTCATCCTCGTCCTGTTACTTTCACATGATCTGGCCACGTGGATTGCTGCTGTCTGACTGACTGGCTGGAATGTAATGAAACCGCTGCAAATGAATCATAGAAATCAATATCCGATTAGCTGTTTGGGCCGTCGGATTATCTCAGCGGATGCCATAACGTGTGGTTAGATATGCGGTATCATCATCAATCTACATCCTATGGGTAACAGTAAGGATAAACATATTCGTATAATAATATATTCATATGGTTAGATATGGCTGGCTTGGTTGCGTGAAGAAGATAGGTCGTCGTGGAAGGGGTAGAAAGGAGGAGAAGGGTTCTGGTGGGATTGACTGAGGAGGTGGACGTAACTTCGAGAGAGAGAGAGAGGACTGGGTAAGGTGGAGAGGCGTAATACGCGCGAAGAGTTGAATTTTTTTGGACTCAAATCTCAACCATTAATGAGATCGGACGGCTGAGATTAGAGTTCGTAAAATAGAGTTAGCATAAGAGAGAAACCGTCGGTAATGTGATTAGTAAAAATAAAATATTAAAAATAAATAAAACGTCATTAATATGACTACAATTATTAATTCAATACAAGGATTACCAATCGAAGAAAATGAGAAATCCATCAAGCACTTAAGAAATTCACTTATGAATAGTAAACCATGGGTGCATTATTTAGTTCCACATTCTATCAACCATATAAAATATCAATTTAATAAACCAAACTTGTCTTGCCTTCAAAACAATATTGTGGGATTAGTGATTGTTTGTTTAGAGCAATCATTCACTCTTAACCGATTTTCTACTTTACCTATTCAAATATTTTTTTTTGAAAATTTACATCATCGTGACTCAACAAAATTTTTATCAGAGTTTCCATTATCATCTTTACATTATTAAATATTAATTTTTTATTTTGTTATTAATTCTTTATATTATATAATTTCAAATAAAAATGAAATACATACTCAGTTACAAGCTGATTCCGTAGAGCATTTGCGGAACATCATAATAATGCTTAGAACATGTTGTTGTTTGAAGTTTGAATTATTTATTTTCTCGTTTTATTTAATTAGTGCGTGTAATTTCTTAAATTTTAATTTATTTTTTGTTTATCTCATGATTACAAATTGAATAATTTAGTTTCACGAATAAGTCCAATCTGGTAAAATATAAATGTATCAAAAAAATTTATAAAGTTAAAAGTTTGGGGGTAAAGAAAAAAGAAAAAGTTTGTAGGGAAAAAAAAGAAAGATAAAGTTTGGTGAAAAAATGTTGCGTGTTGCGGGAGATAGTTGTATTCTCTTTTAGTTTTTCCTTTTCTTTCTCAAAAGGAAATCCACCTTTTTTCTTTCACTTTTCAACACCACTTATGTCACTGCTACATTTTCCAAGAAAATATCAAGGGTAAAATCGTCACAACATCAACAATAATAATCTCATATTCTCAATGCTAGGGGTGGCAAAAATTCAATTTCAGGTAGCACAACATCACATGTTTATAAAATATTTTTCATATATCTGTACCCTAATTCAGATTGGATTTCAAACGTACTTTTTGAACAACTAAATCGGATAATAATTTAATCTGGGTTAAGGTTCGAACAAATAAACTGTTGTGTTTGGACCCGAACTTAATTTTAAATCGGATAAAAAATTTATATTTAAATCCAGATTTTGAACATATAACTTATGTTCAAAATTTTGACATCCGGAACCGGACACAATTTTGACACCCTACTTAGAGCATCCACAATGGGATGATTTTAAAGTACATGAGATGATACTTTCTTGATAAATTAAGTGCTAGATGTTCATAATGAGTGCTTGAGATGATACTTTCTTTATAAGTTAAGCACTATATGGATACTTGTGATACAAAATGACACTTGAAAAATTAGTGTATACTTGATCTTTGAAGTTTATGGTAATTGATGAATAACGAAGAGGGATGATGAAAAAGGAAGAGAATTGTGACGAAAGGTAAGAGAGAGATGATGGAAAGAAAGAGAGAAAATGAAAAGAAAAAGAGAGAAAATAAAGAAAATGAGTACAGAGTATTGAAATATATGAAGTGTTATGAATAGTATAGATTGTGAAACCTATCCATCCAATTAAATTGTACCATCTAAGAGAGAGAAAAGAAAATATAATTAAGAAAAATTTAGAGTGTATGCATAAATTTTATCATTGTGGATGCTCTCAATGCCCTATTAGGCAATTAGACCGGACACGGTCATCCTCCATTAGTTCCTGCCTCCCTCCCTTCATTACCCCACAACCACAAACTCTGCATATACAAAACCAAATCAAACCCACCGTTATCTCTTTCACCTTCGCTAGCCACGCAGACACCCAGATATTAAAACTCCCAAAGCTTCCATCTTTATTGTCAAGAATGGCAGAAACCCAGTGAAAGAACCCAAAAAAATGGACATTGACAGACATCCCCATCGGAGCACAAGTAGCGGCGGCACCACTAGTACTACAAGTGAGCTCTTCATTTGCTTCACTTCTCGTCTCTCCTCCTCTTCAATGAAGTGCATTCTCAGTCCTGGCCGTGCCAGAGAACCCTCTCAAATCTCTCTCTCCGCTTCACTTAGTAGAAGACTTAAAACCAATGGCAGCATCAAAGGCGGCCAATCCCCAATGTTCCCCAAAAAACGCGGCGCCGGATTCGACAACGTCGAACCCAGCTCCCCGAAAGTGACCTGCATCGGTCAGGTGAGAGTGAAGACGAAGAAACAGGGGAATAAAATGAGGACCAGATCGAAGCGAAGAGCAGGAGGAGGTGGAGGGGATGTTAGTTTCAGAAGGGTTGATCAGAACAAGAATCCAAATCAAGATTACACAAGTAGTACAAATAATCATGTGAATCCGGAGTGTTTGCCCCACAGAAATCAAAGATGGGTTCACTTGCCGGTGACAATTTGTGAAGCATTGAGAACATTTGGGGCTGAATTGAATTGCTTCATACCTTGCCGGTCTAATTGTATGAAGGAGAAGGAGGAGGCGAAGGCTGAGGGATCTGGAGGGAGTTCTTGTGGGGCGGTGTTTGCGCGGTGGTTGGTGGCGGTGCAGGAAGGGGAAGCGGAAGGGAGGGAAATAGAGTTGGTGGTTGGAGACGAAGGGAGAGTTGAGAATAATAGTAGTACTACGGAGATGATGATGATGAGGAGTCAGAGGAGGCATGTGTTTGAAGAGATAGAGTTCAAAGAAGAAATGTTTGAGACAAAGAATGTTAAATCAGAGGAAGAGGAGGAAGGAAGAGTGAGTATTTGTATACCACCCAAGAATGCTCTTTTACTGATGAGATGCAGATCTGATCCTGTCAAAATGGCTGCACTTGCTAATAAGTTCTGGGAGGCACCAGAAGTAGAGGAAGAGAACGAAGCACATGTGGAGCAAGAACAGGATGGTGAGAAAGAGAAATTGAATCTTGGGCTTGAAAGGGAGTTCAAAGAAAGCAGAGAGAGTGAGGAATGTGAAAAGTTGGGTTCTTGTGTAAGTGTTGAAGATGAAGAAATGCCAGAAGTTGCAGACACGGCATTAGTTCTTGATGGAGTTGAAGGAGATGTACAAGAAGAAAACCCAGAAGGGAACAAAGAAGTCAGTGAAGCTGAGAACTTTGAGAAGCAAGACGAGGAAGCAGCGACTGAGCAGCAGATCCAGACAGAACCAGTTGAGGAAAGTCAAGAAACTGAAACTTCTGCAGATCTAGAGGAGTTACAACATGAAGAAAATGTCCCCGTTTTGGTTCAAGAGAGTGAAGAAGACAATCTTGTAGAAACGGAACCAGAAATCCATGGAGCAGACAACAATGTAGTGGATCACAGTGATGAAATCGTTGAAATTATTGTAGCGACAATTCCAAGTTCTGGTGAAGAACAAGTTGCAGAAGAGTTGCAAGACCATGAATCGAAACCAGAACCGAATCAAAGTCCAGCAGCAGAGGAGGAAACAGAGGACACAGAGAAGACTTGCCAAGAAGAACAACAGTTAGTAACCCATCAGAGATCCGAACCCGAATACTCGGAAACCCAGGAGGACGAAGTGGGTTTTGAGTCCAAGGAGGAGACGGCGAAGACAGAATCAACAGCTTCGGTGTTACCAGATTGTTTACTGTTAATGATGTGCGAGCCAAAGCTATCAATGGAGGTCTCCAAGGAGACATGGGTTTGCAGTACGGACTTCATCAGATGCTTGCCTGTGCATTCAAGACAGGTCAATAAAACGGGCGGCGGAGCCAAACCAAAAAGTAAGAGTAAGGTCTGCAAAACGGACGGTGGAGATGAATTGAAAAAGAGCATCAGCATCGTCTCCAATCCTGTGCCGGTGCAGCAATTGCCGCAGCCGTCAAGGTCTTCCTGCTCGTATCCGTCTGGGGCGGCGGCATACGGAGCCGACGCTACTTCATCATCGATGGCTAACATGATTGAGCAGAAGCTGGAGGGAGGCAAGGTTTACGAGCCGTTCGCGCTCTCCCGCTGCAAGTCTGAGCCGAGGAGGTCAGCGGCTAAGCTAGCTGCTCCAGAGGCTTGTTTCTGGAAGAATAGGAAACTGGAGCCGCATCGGCCTTCGGCTACACTTGGAGTCGGCGCGGCTGGAGTTGGATTTTAAATCCTAGTTGATAGGAAATAAAAATAATAGAGTAATTTGGTAGAAAAGTTTGGTAAGTTTGCATGTGTAGAAGGTTAGTAGTTGTTGTCTTTTTTAATTTTGCTTGTAAAGTTTCAATTTTTATTGGGTTTGTTGTATTGGGTTAGTAGTGAATAGTGTTGTGTTCTTTTCTTTGACAACTTGTTTTCATGGAGAATTATTGGTGATAATTATTTGAATGTAGTGCCATGTTACTAGTGAGGTGTTTAGGATCCAATTGGGGCTTTTTGGTTTGACTTTTGAATGTGTGAATGTCTCACACTTTCACATGGTTTAGCATTCCTTGTCAATCAATGCCTACACTATTTTGCTTGTGGACCAAGTAGATAAGGCAATGAATTGAACTACTCTTTAGTTGTATGTGGTTTGTTATTTTCTTTTCTACTCAAAATCTTATCTTTCAAGTAAAGATCATTATAGACTAGTGCTTCTTGTTATTATGTCCTTCTCAAGTATGGGGGAACATGTTTTGTTTAATTGCAAGTATAATCTATGGCATTGTCACTAGTTTGTGACAACTTCGAAAAACTTGAAGAGCCGAGAATGACATCTTCACAATGTGACCATGTGTTGGGGTGTAAAGTGACCGAGCCGAGTTGGGTTCCTTCAAACCCTAGTTTGGCTTATTAAGCAAATGATGCTAAAATATAGCTTTAACAAACGAGCCGAGTGACTTGTTATCCAAGAATTTGTTTAGAAATACTGTAATGAAAGGAATTTAGGAATTTTCCGGGAGGGACCATCAATAATGCTAAATATGCAATCTATGAGACCCATTAATTTGATGTCATTGAAGACAAAACAAGTATATACTAATATTTTGAGAACTTAATTGGTTGTTGATGATAAGTGAGAAGAGAACATGTGATGCCTGCCTGCCTGATTGCTCAAACAGTGATAGTAGTGAGTACATGAAAATATATAGTGGCACAGATTGAGACAGCTTTTGTCTCTCAAATATGAAATATATATTTATCTATATGCATTCATAGCCTTCTTTTTGTTGTTGTATGCTTTGCTTTTTTTAATTTTTTTTAATTTTTTTTAATTTTTTTATTGCATGTCCTTATGGGGGTAGTTTCTCACTCTCTCTCTCTCCAATTGTGTCCTCTCTACTTATTTTTTTGAGCAATCAAGGTCCAGACAAATACGTATAAAGAACTAGGGTAGTAAGAACTTCAACTTTATAGAAAAAGATTATAATCATAGTTGAGAATCCAAAATTACAAGGATTGATATTATTACTTTTATAAAGTTCAACACTTTTTTCTTTATTTTTTATGGGAATCTAAAATCACAATCTTTCGAATGTGTCATAACCACAACCCATCATGTTAAAGACCCCCCTGCAGTAGCTGTAGTATTAATCACATACGGTTAATCCATTTAGCAGCGTAAAGTCCACACAGTTTTTTGAATTTGGTAAACAAACTAGACATTTGTGATGGTCACTGTAGTGACTTCTACTGTAGGGATCCCAGTCCACACTCATCAAGCTTGCACAATAACTCATAAATAACATTGCGACTAACAAAAAGTTTATTTATGAATATTGTAATGACAATAATTGTATTTGGAGAGCTCAAGAAGATGAAATCTACTAGTGCAACTCCAATAAGAGCGAACTCAATCTCAAGTATAGATGGTATAGATGAAAAATTTGTTGTTGTATGCTTTGTTTTATTTTTTATTTTTTATTTTTTTATTGCAAGCCTTTATGGGGTAGTCTCTATTTTTTTTGTGTCCTCTCTACCTTTTTTTTTTTTTTTTTGAGCAATCAAGGTCCAGACAAAGATGTATAAAGAACTAGGGCTGTTATTGGTATGGTAAATTATCCATTGGTATACCATTACCGATCAATTGGTTACCGAAAATAACAGAAGATTGGTATACCGTTACCAATTGTTCGGTACGGTAAATTTACCGATGATTTCGGTAACGGTAACGGTAAGCAAAGTTCAAAACCGGTAAATTTCCCGATTACCGACATATATATTAAATATATATTAATATTATTTTTAGTTTTAGTTTTATTTAATTATGACCATTAGATTGATCTAATTTAATCTAGACCATTTATTATTTTTAGGGTTATCATTTATATATCACTCGTAGCAATTTCATTAACTTTAAAGCAGCGTTTGCTACATAACAAAATGCTTTGTTGGTATTGATTACATGCTTTTCTTCTCCATTTCCATTATGGTCTTTTATCTTTATTTATCTTGTTTCTTCTAGCTTTCATGCTATGGAGTTTAAAACACTTCGGATACTAAAAATATTAGAAATTAATGAAATGAAAGATTTTCCGTTATAGATTGTTGGAATAATGTTATGTGAATTCTCCTTTCTTTTTTTCTCCGATTGATAGGTATTTTCTCTTATTCACATGTAGCACAATGATCCTTCTCATTAATCTATTACTTTTATTATTGGTATTGTAGGCAAGATGAAAGTGTTGTACTTTCATACAATGACTATTAAACACAATGCTACTTGATGTATTTTTTTTTCTTTCTCTTTTTTAAATAAGTTTAAGAATTGGTAAATTTACCAATTACCGACTTACCATTACCGATCGATCGGTATACCGACCATCGGTATACCGACTCTTCCGGTAACGGTAACGGTAACATTTTTTGAGTTACCGAAAGAATTGGTATGGTAACGATATTCCGTGTTTGGTAACGGTAACCGTACCAATAACAGCCCTATAAAGAACTAGCGTAGTAAGACCTTCAACTTTATAGAAAAAGATTATAATCATACTTGAGTAGAGAATCCAAATTTACTAGGATTGATAGTACTTTTATAAAGTTAAAAACTTTTTTCTTTTTCTTTTTTTAAAATGGGAATCTAGAATAGATATCTTTCGGATGTGTACTGAACGTAACTAATAACTCTAAAAATACACACGTTCTATGCCTCCCTTTCTATAGTTGTTGCCTTGCTATTGAGATTAATTTGTGCATTTTATGTCACTTTTTGCTTACTTTGCAGTTGAATGAGTCTTAGAGATGATTATGGAGTAAATTAATGGCATTTGATTATGTTTTGCTACGAAAAAGTATCACTCGTGTGACGGAGGAAGTCGGACCAGATTGAGACCGCTTGAGCTCAAAATCTCAATGTGTTCAACAAATTCTAGAGAAATTGCGCTCGAGTGACCGACATTCCCGCTCGAGCAAAAACAATAACAAAGGGCTCCCAAAGAGCAGCTACTCAAGCGGAAGCGAAGTGAGCTCGAGTGAAAACACACTTGGGATAATTTTAAAGCCTAATTGCCGCACGCCATATAAGAGTGGGGAAAAGAGGTTAGAACAAAAGTGGAGAGAGATTGATCACGATGTACTTCAATGGTTTCGTTGATTAAGTCATCTCATCTATCGTCGCCTGCTCGAAAGAAAATATTATCGGCAATTCAAAGCATTTAGTTTACATTTCTTTAACGCCTTCATCTGAGGTGCCGATAGTGAAAGGGGTAGCTAGAGACGATGCAAGAGGAGTAGCGAGTGATACAGAGTGGAAAAATCAGATGGCCTATAAAAAAAAAAAAAAAACCCTCTTATAATAAGAGCATTGAATTTTTTAGCGGAAATGGCAAATGTATCCCTACTGTTTGGTTGAGTATGGTTGCCTAGCACTTCCCGCTAGCGGTAATGCTAGGCAAAGAAAAATTAGTGTAAGATTTAATAAATAACAGTTCCAAACCGTGCAATATCCTCTTCGTTGCTAGCTAATAATGGAAATTGAATGACCAAATCTGTTAAACTTTCTACAAGTAACTTGATAGCTCCTCAGCTTTACTTTTTGTTTCTTCTTCACTGAACAAAACTCCCTGAATGGAGTTGATAGCGAGCTGGCCAGAGTAAAGGAACAAACCAACAGAATTGATAGGCTCCGTTTGGTAGAGCGATTGGGTTAATTTTCAATGCTAACGGAAAAACTGTGAAAAAAAAAAAGGTTACATAATATGGGCCTAGGATAATACATTAATAAAATGAAGACTCAATTGAATAAGTAAGCCTAAAAGATGATCCAACTAATGATGATGATATATGTCTACATTAGCCCAATAAAAGATTAATCATAAAGAGAGTCATTTGATTAGGTAGAAAAAATTTAAAAAATTAGCGATGCATTTATAGGGTTCCATGAGATTGTGGTCTTGTAGAGAAAATGGTAATTGCAACAAGGTATAACTTGATATATCCGGTGTATAGACTAATAACACTAGTATTGACTTTTATTTTAACGTTGACAAGTGATATATATAGAACCAAAAAAAAAATTCGAGGATGCTGCCCCTGAACCCTACACAAAGTTTCGCCCCCCTAATATCCGATGCTGGTTCCACCCTGGTGGTACGTAGGCCTTGAGGAGAAGTTGTAGTAGCAAACACAGGAAATATGTCGTGGTTCAAAGAGATAGTCGTGGTTCAAAGAGATAGACAATGTCACTGCATCACCCTTTTGTCATGATCTTTCCAGATACTCGATTCTTAATGTCACAAGAGAGAAAAAAAAATTCAATAGATACATCGTTATGCTTTGTTAGTTCATGAATAGATAAGACTAAGAGGTTCTTTTTGTTGGAAAATGATGGTCAACTATAGTTTAACTATCATTAATTGAAAGCTCAATAATACTTATTGAACGAAATTTATGGACAATTGATCCTTGTTATAAGGATAATAAATTGAAGCAATTAGTGTCACCAAATCATTTTTTGGTTGAATGTAAAAAGACTCCAAAGTGACCATGATGAGCATGGTGAACATAGTGCAATAAGTGTGTGTATGGAAATCCCACATTGGAAAAATATCATGTGGATGTGTAGTTTATAAGCTCAAGTGTTGTAGTAAGACTTTGTGCCCAATAGCACCTAAGCTTTTGTAGGAGTGAGAGGCTCCACATTATGAGCTTGGACTAAAACACACGCACCCGCCGGTCAGGCGTGGAGAGGTGAGGCGAGCATGTGTGTGGGCTAGACCCATACTCGAACTTGGGCTTACTTGGCCCAAAAACTTCTTATATTTTAATTTGCACTTTGTTACAAGCCCATAAAAGAGAGGCCCATTAACCCAGATACATTGAATATGGACATGAGACTTTTACCCGGTTTTGCAGCCAGCCCACTCTCATAACTTGGTCAAGTCTGTTGCAAGATATGGGTTGGTGGTTGTACTTTACAAGCCAAAAAATAAGTGACTGTAAAATCAGTGATAGGTCCACTAATTTTTTCGCCATTTGGTTGCATGTTCTCCTATATAAGGAGATCATTGCACCAAGCTCAATACATGAAATTCTCCTTTCTCTGTTGTTGCCACAAAATTCTTCTGCTTCTCCCTGTTGAAACTCTGCCAAGATCCTAGTCTGAGAGTGTTGTTCTTACTTGGTTCGATTGTACTATCTGTTTTGGAGTGTCACTAACAATTTGGTGAAAGGAGCGTTGTATCTTGGAAGGTGATTGCTCGGAGTTGTTAGACACCGCTAGGCAGGAGCAAATTCAATTTAAGGAGATTCAGTGCTCACCGTACCTCACTCTTCCTTGTTGTTCTTCTCCAGTTGCTGCAAACTTCGGTTTTGGTATACTTAGTTCATGCAATTTTAATTCTGTTACTATTTTCTGCCAGTGTTACTGTTTCTGCTAATGTTACTGTTTCATATCGTGTAATTAGGCTGCAATATATTCAATATATTAATTACTACATTTATTCATGTGTTGCAACCGAGGTCACGACACGGACCGTCGATGAAAGGATGAAAAATGTTTAGAGTCGCCACCAATTGATTTAAGTGCAATTGGACACTAAAAAATGTTGTCTACAAACCAGAAAATGGGTAAGGGGGTCTATTGAGTGTGGGGAAGGTGTTAGGCACCCCACAACTCCCTAAAAGGTTACCTAGATTGATCTATGTGCTTTTTTTTGAAAAGTTGTTTGTCCAATATAAATGATATTTTGATTTGAAAAGATAACATAATTAAAGCATAGGCAGAAGCTGAATGTCATCAAGTCCTCCTCCTAATAAACTTTAATCTAGGTATCTAGTAAATTAATTTATCATTGTGTTTAGAAATACAAATGACACTTTAATTTGAAAAGATAACATAATTAAAGCCTAGGCAGGAGCTGAATGTCATCAAGTCCTCCTCCTAATGAGCTTTAATTTAGGTATCTAGTAAATTAAATTACCATTTACATTTGTTTAAATAAGGATAACACAATTAAAGTCTAGACAGAAGCTGAATGTCATCAAGTCCTCCTCCTAATTGACTTTAATGTAGTATCCATTAATTTGTTTTTGTGAAAAGTTGGTAAAGACGTGGTTGTTGAATTGACGGATTTGCGGAAAATGATTTATGCACACAATTCTAATATACATTCTAAACATGCATCCTAAACTAATAACCCCTAACATGCATACTAATCAATTTAAATATGCATAAATATAAATTACACTACTCTACACTATTTTCATTATTTTTCCACTATCCTATTACATGGCTTACATTTACAAGAATATACATGCCAAATAAAAATAAGACAAAAAATATATACAAATAATAAAATATAAAGGTAAAAATACAAATATAAATATGGCCTATGGAGCCCATTAACTGCTCAAACCCGGTCCAATCTCCAAATGAACTCTCCGACCCCAAACAAAGTCAAGTCCGGCCCAAGTAGAGTCAAGCCCGATCCAAACCCACAAACCAAACACAAAATAATAGGTCAAAATAAACGTTCAAATGTAATAGGAATCCAAAATCATATCAAATCCGCATTAAGAAATTCGCACATAGAAAATCATCATTTCATTCCATTTCACATGACATCCACCATCTTCAACTTAACTGTAAGCAAACTTAACACACCATATCACACGATATTGCACGCATATGCCATATGAACACATGGAACCCAATACGAATTTCAGTATAAATACCAAATCAAACAAGCATAAACTAATCAGCCACCAGCAAATAACCCATGAAATCCTGATACCAATTGTAGCCTAAAATCCATTCAAACACAAGTATAAACCAACACCAACGACCAGCAAGCAAACATATACAACCAGCGGACCATGAACCAGCTCAAATACCAACCAACATAAATCATGAACCAAAACAGACAAAACACATCTTCAATTCAAAATTTCCCATCCCAGTTAAGATTTTCCAATGACCAAGAACCACAAAGAACACATAGACTCATTCAACCCAAACTTCAAACCAAATCAAATGTAGGCAAAGTTTCCGTGACTCGTCATCCATTAGCATTACAGCATCCAAACCAGGAAACGATAATCAGACCTCAACGATTAAGCATCACAATAATGAACCCAAATCAAATATCACAAACGGGCCAACACAGTATATCATAATCACGCATCAATCATCCGAATACAATATATTAACAACACATTAGCCCGATGACATATGTTATTGTCTTTCTTAGAAATAGAAATAGAAACAGAAATCACAGAAATCACAGAAATAGAACCCATAATTAGAACCAGAGAAAAGAGAAACAAGTGAGAATAGAATCAGGTATAGACTACTACTTTCCCAAAAGTGCAACCCAAACATGTAGAAGTAGAAATAGAGAAACAAAGCAGAAATAAAAATCAACTTCAAGATGGATTTATTAGAAGCGTTACCCTTGAAGAACCAAGACTCTTTTCTCCTATTGCTTCTCTGCTTTCCCTCCTCCTTCTTTCTTCTTTTCTTTTCTTATTTTCTCCGGCGGCTATCTTCTCCCTTTTCTTCTTCTTTTCTCTCTTTTTCCCTTTTTCCCTCTTGTGCCCCCGATCCCTCCTATTGTTGGCCCCCTTTTGTTTTTTGTGTTTTTTTTTTCAATTGTGCGGCTGCCCTCCCTTTTAACTTATCTCTATTTCAAAAAAATCCCACAATGCCCCCAAAAACCCTATTTTCCTCTCCTTCTCTAAAACCCTCAAGACTTACATTTTTGTCTTTTTCTTATTTTTGTGAAACCCTAATAAAGGAACCACCTTTCCCTCTTAAGGATTTTCTTTATTATTTATTTAATTTTCCTATTTTTAGATATTTTCTAGGGTTTAGTTATATTGGGTTTGGGTTGAAATTTTTATGGGCTTATGGTCCAAGAAATAGGCTTTAGGATTTTTTGCATACTTGTGAGTCCAAGAAACAGGCTTTGAATTTTTTGTGAGATTACGGGTTCCAGAACTGGCTTTTGAATTATTATTATTATTATTGTATTTTTTTAATTTTTTAATTTTTCCTATTTGTTTTGGGCCGGATGAAAACCGGGTACTACATCATGCATGCTATATATCCGACAATTTTGCATAAAGGAACATTATTAACTCTAAGAGGACGTGTGTTTGTGTGTAATGTGGTGGTGTCATTGTGTGTAATATGCAAACCTAAACCATCACCCAGCTTGTCTTCATTAGTGCCATCATAATTTGTGTGATAGAAGAGATGATTACTGAGTCCCAAAGCCAGGGTTGGGGAGCCTGGTTACTGGGAGGAAAAGAGGCATAGTTGGCTGAGGTAGGTGCATATCAGGCAGAGTTATTGAAGAAAATTTTGAATTTTCTGCAGGTATTTGCAGAATGGCCGGGTCACTCACAAAGTTAGCGCAACGGACGATGATTCTTGAGTAGTGGTGAGGTGATTTGGAAATCTCTCCTGTGTAATTAACACATCGTTGAGTTCTTCATAACCAAATGATGTCTCACGAGTTTTAATTGAACCAACCATACAGGCGTATTCTTTACCAAGACCATCAAGAATGTATAGAGTGAGATCATCAGCAGGTATGAGTTGATTAGTCAGCGCCAGTTCGTTGGCAAGACTCTTAACATCTTGCAGGTAATCATACATTGTTTTCCCCCCTTTTGACATCGAAAATGTTGAGATTTGAGTTGTATAACTCTTGATCTAGAGCTGTTGGAAAATGGCTTATGAACTTTTTAGTGGTGTACTTGCGTTTTCGGGGACCTGGGAGAATTTTGAAATATCATATATCACTTAAAAATATGAATCTTGTAACATTTTGAAATGCAAAATCACTAATTATGTTGGTGTAAACAATTTTTTTCCCCACCAAATCACTTTTGATAGAAAATATAGCTAACTAAGCATTTCTTATGACCACTATAATATTAATAATATGGAAAAATTTTCAAAATTATGGGGTCGTGGAGAGTTGGAGCATTAAGAGACGACCCTTCTCGCCCTTCCTAGCGACTCCTCTGAAACTTTCTCCCATATTGACTCGACATATACAATACTGATTGAAGAGAGCCCCGTTAGAGACATAAGATAAAATCAATGAAAAGTGACATATTAATACCACTTTCAAAACTGTTAGACATCTAGGTTTACTCCAAAAAACTTTATCCCTCATAAGTCCATTTTTATTTTTTATAATTATTTAAATCATCTAAATTTTATCCCGTTCCTTTTTTACCCTTTTTTAAAAGATGTTTAGATCCCGATCTACGGACAATTGGCAGTAAGAGCACTTTAGACAACTTAATTGTAAAAAGGTCATGGACATTTTTAAAATTGTAAAAAAGTGCAATTTAAGGGTAATTTGGTCATCTGATTTAAGATATTTTTTAGTTTATACCTATAATACCCTCCTCTTTCTTCTTCTTCTTCTTCTTCTCCCTCCAACTATCCAACTCTAATGTGTCATCTCTTTCTCTCATTCTTCTCTACTAAAAGTTATCTCCTTCTTTCTCTCCTTCTTCTTCTTCTTCTTCTTCTTCTTCTTCTTCTGGTTCTCGATCTGGTTCTTCGTTGTCTTCTTCTTCGTTTTTGGCCGAGTTTCTCCTCTCTTCATCTCCTTCTTCGTCGTTGCTCAATCTGGACTGCGTCGAGTTGCTCTGCTTCGTTTTTGACAGATCTGGACTATGCTTCGTTGTTCAATCTGGGTTGTGCTTTGTTTTTTTGCAGATCTGGACTCTGGTTCGTTTTTTGCAGAGATGTATCGCTATAGTATCACTATAGTATCACCAACACCAAAAAACCACTAAAATGATGAAACTAGTATGCATACTTCCTCTTCCTAATTATTTCTCCTTTCTTGATTTTCTTTTCTTGGTTACCTCTCTTGCTATTTCTGGAAAACATTTACAGGTGCAGAGATGTATCACTATAGTATCACCAACACAAAAAATCCACTAAAATGATACCATTGAACCATGAAGACATGTAATGCAATCAAATTTACATTCCAACATTTGTATTATCATTTTATGAGGAAAATATATAAATTGAACACTAAATTGGATCCTCTGTTTAAAGTATTACTATTGTATCAGTTCAACGGAATACCAAAGAAAAATGTCATATCTGCACTAAAATTCACCAGTAAACAAATCAAAAATCCCTCAACCACTTACATTCCCACAAATTGATTGTTGATATCAATTTAATGAAATACACATTTAGTATCACTATAGTATCAATCATTTGCTGCAATTACAAAAGTTTCACTATAGTATCAGTTTACCAAAATTTCAAAAAAAAAGTAGCTTCTGCACCAGAAACAACATTAGTCAAACCAAAATTCAAAAATGTTGAAGGAAAATACATGAAAATTAACCACATGAAAACTTCAAATGAACAAAAATACCAGTATTGTATCAAAAGCCCTAACAGATTTCAACTAACCCTAACTAGCAAATGCACCAGAAATTAACCAAAATTTTCAAAAATCAAGACATATAAACATGATTTGAAAACGAACAAAGGCTTTCGGTGCACAAATTTCAGATAATATCACCAAAGTATCCATTAATCGAAAAAGCTTTGGGTATATAATATGCTAACCATTTTCCAGAAAATCAGTATAGTATCACTCAAGATTGAGAAAGAAGCGTCATTTTAGATGTGAAATCTCTGAAAATGGAGGTTTTAAGGTCTGAAAATCAATTTTTTTTACAGTTCGTGGAGAGAGAAAATCGTTGTGTGATGGAGAGAGAAAATCACAGTGTGAGGGGGAGGTTTCGTGGGAGAGATAATAAAATATGAGGTTATTTTGGTAAAAACAAGTCTCCATTAGACTTTTTTAAAATGATGTTTTAATGGTTGTCTTTTTTTACAAATAAGTATAATCTATTGTACCGGCCCCCAATTTTCCCATAGATCTAATATGGTTTCTCTCTCTTGTTACTTTCTCTCTATGTTACATCTCTCTCATCTCACTACTTCTTCTCTCTCTCATCACTACATCTCTCTCGTCACTACATCTTTCTCTATGATATTGCACATCTCTCTCTCTCTCTCTCATTACTACATCTCTCTCTCCTCTTTTTTTTTTGGTGGTTGTTTTGGTCCAAATATGACTAGGCATTGTGCGTCTCTGTGAGTGGAGTCCAACGGTGGCGGTGGTGTGACGAACTGTTTTCGGAATTAGCCTGATTTGAATTTTTTTCAAAACAGTAGCATAACCCGATCAATGTTACCATTTTAAAATAGTTACATTAGCCGACCAATGTTACTGTTTTAAAAACGGACATATCCGATGGCCATTTTGTATCGTATTGAACGATCCAAGGTGGATCGATCATGAGAATTCTCTAAAAGAGAAAAAAGTTACAAAGTTTGGTTGATTGATATCCAACTACTGGAAAAAGGGTAGGGCTAAATACACTTGCCCCAAAGACACAAAGGACCCTAGACTAAAATGATATTTACCAAACTAACACACTCAACACACCACAAATGAAACCCACGAACAATAACCCAACTCTTAAGTACATAATTTCTCAAGGTGGCTCCCATTGCTTGCGACGTGGTAGTTTAGACAACCTGATGCCTAACATGTATATGGCTGGGCATTTCGTGCTTCAATGAAGGGAGTCTAACGATAATGGTGGTATGACGAATCGTCGTCGAAATCGGTCGGATCTGGAATTTTTTCCAAATAGTAACATTGGCCGATCAATGTTACTGTTTTAAACAGCTATATCTGGTGGCCATTTTGGGTCATATCTAGTTGGGCATTGTGCGTCTCAGTGAGGGGAGTCCAACGGTAATGGTGGTGTAGCGAATCGTAGTCGAAATCGACTAGAGCTGAGGCTTTTGTCTTGCGATGGTCGCGACTTTTTGATGGTTTTTGGCCAAATGGACGGCCGTTGGTGGTGGTGGAAGGTCGGAGTATGTTCGTGGTGATGTGAGCTTCAATTTAAGTTGGATACCAATAGACAACAGTAGGGAGAGAATAGAGAAAGAGGAGAAATGTAGTTATTATGGGAGGAAGAAGACAAGAGTAAAAACATAATTAGCATACTAGTGGTACCTTAGAGGGATAAAGTTTTTTGGACTGCACTTAAGTGTCCAAAAGTTTCACAAATGGTACCGACCTGAAATTTTCCCTAAAATCAAACTTTGTTGGGCTTGTCTTTGATGGACAAGGTATTGGGCTTTGAGTTGTTTCTTCGTTGGGCTTCATTTGACTTGGGCTAATAGGTGCAAACCACTGCTGCACTGCACCCCACCAACCTTACATGCCATATCAACCAAATTCTATATCTACTGTGTTTCACTGCCACGTGTTGTTGCGTTAACCTCCGGCTGTCTTTTGATTTTGCCACAGGCTGTCATTGAAACGTCCTTTCCATATCAATTTTGTTTCATTTCTGGTAAAATTGATGCGCGACACTCTCTTTCAGAGAAGAGACTGCGAGACTATGTGGATTCGCTCGCTGACGATCTCAAGATCCTCTAGGGCTGCAATAGACGGAGAAGAGGTGCAGAGACGGCGACGACTCGCAGATGAATCGGGCGAGTTCCGCTCGGCCGAGTTAGGAAGCGTCGAAGATCGGACTGATTCATGGGGTGGAATGGTTCCAGAGTTGCTTGGCGAGATCATACGGAGAGTGGAAGCAAGTGAGGATCGGTGGCCCCAACGCCAAAACGTCGTCGCTTGTGCCTGCGTTTGCAAGAAGTGGAGAGAGGTAACCAAGGAGATCGCTACTTCGCCTCTGAATAGCCATAAAATCACTTTCCCTTCCAGCCTTAAACAGGTTACTTCACATTCTCCCATATCTTTTAGATCATCTATCTTAATCGCATTGAAATTTTGATTGCATGAATATGCTTCCTCTGAGCTTTGATTGAATTTAGGGTTGAGTATTTTAATGTGAGATTTGTAGGGCAGGGAATTGGGTAAGGATGCATGGGAGTTGGCTAATTATTTCGAGCATCGTGTTATAGAGATCAAGTCGTGGAATTTTTTACCGTTGGATGTCTTGGATTGTTTTACTGATTGTGGTATTGGGTATCTGATATTCATATTCCTTTTGGGTTGGTTTTATTTAATTGTGCTTAATGTTCCTAATTTCCAGAGTCGGTATTACGAACATAAAGTTAATTATAGTTTCAATTTGGTTGCTAAGAAAGCCGTGATTTGACTGGGACTCGAAAGTTTGAACCCGGAAATTATGTTACTTCATGCTTAAAATGAACTTTTGTCTTTTGGGGTGAAATTCTGGGCTCTTTTAAGTACTTGACTATGTAATTGCTTGGTATCGAATGAACAAAAGAAAAAGGGACAACATTCCACCTCTGCACTTCCATTGGAGACCTAACCTGATGAGAAACTAATAATTTCAGCACTTTCTGTCCTAACTTTTTTTTTTATTTTTTTATTTCTTATGTTTTCCTAGCGTGGAAATGTTAGAAATTAAGACAGAAGTAATGCATAACTGTATTAGATTTCATTGTTATCTAAATTTCGACCCTCATAAGTTTCCTTCTTGTTATAAGATAATGAGAGAGGTAGACAGTGGTTGTGCGTGTGGAAACCCTAGCTGGGCGTATTGCTGATACCCTCCATCATGCGACATATATATATATATATATATATATATATATTTGTATTTTTTTATAACTCATGGATATCTGATTTATTTTAATTTTTAATGATGTTATTTTCATTTAAAGTTCTCTAACCATGATGATACTTTGGAAAACTAATTAATTTTTTTCCTAGTTATTTTTTGAACGTGTTATGAATATATATTTTCAGTCTAAGATATATAGGATTTATAAACTTTTGTACCAATGCAGCCGGGTCCACGGGATTTTCCCCTTCAGTGTCTCATAAGTCGGAACAAGAAGACATCAACATTTTACCTGCATCTTGCCCATACTCCGTGTAAGTAATTATTTTTGGAGTTGCTTTTGAAATAAATAGAAAAATGTGGCGATAATCTGTGGATTAGACTTTCGCCGTATTCTTCTTTTGGGCTACAACCATATTCTTATTTTGTGACTGCGCTATTTTGACTAAATAACTTTTGGTAGCTCTCCCATTACTTATGTGGGGACAATATTGAAGATGTTGGTTTATTTAATGCTCATTTGGTCAGTTTGACTTTTTGGTTAGCCTCAGACTTTTGGTTATGTAAGGACAGCATTGAAGATGTTTGCCTGGATAATTTATTGCTCATTTTGGTCAACTTGACTTTTTTGCTAGCCTTAGATTTTTTTATTTGCTCACAGTAGAAGTTATTCCATGTTGGGTGCACATCTAGTCGATCTAGATGTTGGCTAATGCATAGTCTTAGAAGGACTATGACATTAGATCAATAGAATCTGGAGTCTCAAGGATCCACCTGCTGGCATGCAATTTACTGTTCTTTTCATGTTTCTGATGCAGAAGTATGATTTGAATAGTCAAATTTATCTTTTCTTATGTTACTTCAATTGGGCCCTTGTAATTTTAGTCCTGTAGAGGAGTTGATAACAAGGTTTAGAAAGCTACAGAAAATTAACAGATAGAGATGATAGACTTGTTATAACATGTATATCATATTCGTGATATATAAAAAGTCGGAGAAAGACTGAACAATGATATTTTGAACTAGAGCAAACAAAGGAAATGAAAAACTATGAATCTAATCATGCTAACATTATCAAAGATGTAGATGATAACTTCTTGTAGTGACTTAGAAATGAGAGGGATTTTGATGGGTTGCTCAATTGATACCACAGAGTGAGCCTTGGAGAATGCCTCATTTCTTTTGAGAATAGGAACAACTGCTATTAAAGACATAAAAGGAGGGCAGGATTAAGGAAGCTCTAAAGAGATTAAGCGCAAATAAAGTGGTGGTACTCGATGGAAGTCCTATTATAGTGTGGAAATGCACATGGAAGGGCATTGGTTGACAGTCCTTTAACCAAAATTTTAAGATCCATGAAGAGAAACATTTAGTACCTTTTTAATAAGAAACAAAGATTATATTTAGTATTGCAAAAATGATCAGGGATCATACTTTTGAGCCATGAAATTTTAAGAAAGAGTTATTTAACATTGTTTGACATTGGTATGTGGTGGTTTCAATGAACAAAGTTGGCCATATGTTGGGGGGCGGTTATATCGATCAAGCTGGTTGTTCCTGTAATCCAATAGTGCTTCTAGGCGAAGAGCTGACGATAGAGAGAAAGGAGTAGCATATTAGTTATCCTTCTTGCTTTTCCCTTGCTTTCTCCCTCATGTAGTAAGGAATTGAGAGGCAGGAAGCCAACCCCCAAGTGGATAGATATAGATCTTAGGGCATCTCAAGCTCTTGCTTTCAGAGCTGATGTGCTGTCCTCTGTGGAAGCTATATCCATTCTAAGGGTACGTTTGGACAAAAAAATAGAGAGGGATAGATCTTTACTTAGTTTATGTTGATTTGGAGAAGACATCTGATAGAGTTTCTAGTGGATGTAACATGGCGTGGTACTTCAACAAGTAAAGTACTCGGCTAAATTAACATGACTAAGTGTATGGAAAAAGGATGGAAAAAGGAATTGTTAATGTATGGGCAAGTGGATCATCTACAGAACAATTCTCAACAGAATAGTTCAATGCGAAGGCCTGCATTAAGCCTTTTCTTTTTTGCCGAGCTTTCAAGATTCATGACATCCGTTGCAGATGAAGTCCCTTGACATATGTTGTTCATTAAAAGAAATTGTCTCAGTGGATGAGACAAGATTGTTAGTTAGTTTGAAGTCGGAAACCTGGTGACAGGCTTTATAGTTAGTAGGACTAACACATAATATGACTATTTGTTTTAATGAAATCAAAGTCTTGGTTGCGATAGTGTTTTTTCTTTTATATTTCTGCGCTGGAGAGTCTCTTAATAGGGAATTGCCTAAAGATTTAAGAGAGAATTGAAGACAGTTGACTAGTTGAGTTCTATATTTGCCTTGAAGTTTTGGGACTTTCTTCTTCTGACATGGAAATTTTGAGGGTGGGTCTCCTTTAGATTGTTATAATCTACATGGCATGATTAGATTGTTGATATTTGCTAGTCATGTGAGAACTTATTTGAAAATGGAAAATAATTTTTTTATCAGAGTCTAGCTGATAAAAGAACCTAGTTTGCTCTGAAATGTTCATTTAAAGTTTTGGAAAACTTTTCAATGTGATAGTTTCCTAACACAATTGTCAGCTTTTGAATATATTGGTAGTTTTCTGTCTGACACATCCTTTGACAGGAAAAAAAATCAGTTTTGCGTTGTTAGAATAAACATGTGGTACAGTGGTAGAGTTGCAGGGGCGCAACCAAAGATCATAGGTTAAATTCTTGAAAACAGCATTTCCACATATTATTTGGGGGTTAAGGTGTACATACATCCTGTCTATCTTCGATCTCGTCCACTGCGAGAGCCTTGTGCACATGAGTTATTTACCTTTACCTGCATTGGATAAACAGAGTGAATTACCTAATTCAAAGGCTCATCTTTAAAGGATTGTTGACTTATTATGAAATCTAAGTTACTTTTGGAGATCTATTTTAAAGAAGAAAGTTCAAAGTAGCATATGGCATTACATTGTTGATTACTTGATTGAATTTGAACTTCAAATTGTACTCTGCTAGTTGAAACAAAATTTGATAATAAGTTGACCACTTCATAGCAACTGAAGTGGTTAGAGATTGGAGGCTAATATGCTTTTGTTTTTTCCTTCGAAAGTAGTTTGTTAGTGAGTATGCTGCAGTTAGTTACATTTACTCATGTACAACTTGCATGATGTAAGTCAGTAACTGTAATACTCTGGATCAATTGAGGATTTTTGTTAACATAATTTGTTTCGTTCTCAGTGTTGACAGGCGAGGGAAAGTTCCTTCTTGCTGCACGAAGGTATAGGCGTCCGGGTAGCATTGAGTATGTGATATCACTTGATGCGGATGACATTTCCCAAGGAAGCAATGCTTATGTAGGAAAATTGTGGTATGTATCTCTAAACTTAGAAACTTATGTGGATTTTGGAAAAGAAAATAATCCTTTCCTTTGTTGCAACACAGTCTGGACTTTTCATGCTGAGTTCAAGCCTGTTTGATGTATCTGATCAGAAATTAGCGTGAAATTGCGGATTGTTTTTATTACTCTATACAGATTCATTCTCATAAAAATTATTACATACGAGCCTTTTCTTGCTTGTTGCGTTTTAACATATTTATTCCACTGCACAAAATTTATTGACATCATATTTCTATGGTCGGTTTTAAGTACCAAAATATAGAACTTCTGTGTATTTCTTCTTTTTCTGGTGGAAGCTTCCTTTTTTATGATAGTGAGTTTAGAACTGTCAAAGAGGATGATAGTATCCATCAAATGAATGTTTCCTATTTTCTTCCAATATATCTGGCAATGAAGAAGGTACCTCTTGGAAGAGTTCTTCGGTTAATGCTGGTGTAGAGATGAGCTGGTGGATAGGTTTAACTAATCTTGTGAGCTTTTTTATTTTCAGTTACCAGTAGTTATGTCTTAAATATAGTCTTAGAGTTAGAGATTTGAGATCGTATCATCATCAGTAGAAATTATTAGCTGAGTACCAGATAGCAGGATAAGGGTTTATGATATAACAAGAATTTAATTTCAAATTTCCTTGAACTTTGAATCTTATCTCTGAACCCTTGTGCAATGCAGTTCAGACTTTTATCGTACCAAGTTTAGAATCTATGACAGCCAGCCTCCACATAACGGTGCCAAGCCATCAAGCAGTAGAGCTAGCCGCCGATTTCCTAGCAAACAAATAAGCCCCCAAGTTTCAGCAGGCAATTTTGAGGTTGGACAAGTTTCTTATAAGTGCAACCTTTTAAAATCAAGAGGTCCAAGGAGGATGCTGTGTTCACTGAATTGCCATCAATCAGCTGAAATAGCCAGTGATAAACTTGCGGATGATTCAAAGATGAAGGAAGCAGAGCTTATTTCTTCGCATACGAACTTGATGAACAAAGCTCCGCGGTGGCATGAACATTTGCAGTGCTGGTGCTTGAATTTCCATGGTCGAGTGACTGTAGCTTCTGTTAAAAACTTTCAGCTGGTTGCAACAATGGACCAGAGCCAGCCAGGAGGGAAAGGAGATGGAGAAACTGTTCTCCTTCAGTTTGGAAAGGTAGAGGATGATTTGTTCACCATGGACTTTAGACAGCCCCTGTCAGCTTTTCTGGCATTTGCCATATGCCTCACCAGCTTTGGTACTAAACTGGCGTGCGAGTAACTTATTTGCTGTTTTATATAAGTTCAGGTGGATATTTCATTTCCAAGTGTTCTATTCTGCATGAGTTTATAAATTGGCTTATTGTATTTAATGACAGAATTTACAAATCATTTTAGTACCAAAATGTTTCATTGCCTACCAATTGGTTTTTTTTTATTAATCTTTCAAGTAGACATGTACTGCTACCATGAACATTCTCATGACAATAGGGCAAATGCAAGCTCAATGGGAAATGTCAAAATATATTATCGGCAAAAGTATTATCTTTGTCCTTATACTATCATGTTTTTCTCGATTCTATCCTTGAAGCATAAAATTACTCCTTTCTATCCTTAAACTATCAATTTGTACATCATTTCTGTCCCGAGTCAGATTTTTGGTGGTGACTCCGTCAAACCTACTGACATGGCATCCAAACTCCTGAGAGATTGACACGTGAATCAATTTTTTAAATTGATTTAGCCTTGAGTTATCACTGGAAATGTCAAAATAAGACTACTTGTCATTAAAACTCTTAAGAACTTTGGTAGAAGTTATCATACCATATCAATGGGATCAATGAAGCAACTATGAATCCTAATGATCATCCCCATTGTTACTCTTAGCATGACGAGTCTACAAGAAAATATAGTTAACAAAAACAAAAATTACAATATTTGATGAATAGCTTACAGATCAAAGCGTGAACATCCAACTAAATACCTTTGATTTCAAAGGGAAAGAAAAATAATCCATAAATGAAAGATGGAAAGGTTGCACCATGTAGTACTAAATTATAGCAAGCATTGACGTAACGTAGACATTCTGCGCATCAACATAGGGAGATTTGCAGAATTGATTCAACATAACATTAGACAGGATACCTAACAACACAGCTCCAATGCAAATGTCAGCTAAGAATCATTTACCAACCATTTCGCCAATTTGTTGCATGGCATTGATTTTTCATTGTTTCAAAGACGACCATAAATCATTATGTTATAACAGCAACCATCTTGGAAGCAACCATTTCTTAAAAAAAGTTACAAATATTGCTTAGAAATAAATTTCTCCAAAATCTATCTCAAGAGAGAAGAAAAAGTTTCACATTTAATCTTAAAGAACAGGAACAAGAATAACTAAAACTCACCAACACTCGATAGAATGAAACATTTGATTTCCAGAACAAAAAGAATAAAAGAGGAGCAAGAGTCCATAGATGGAAAAGATGTGAAATGTAGGAGGATATTAAGTATTACATATATCAACAACATTGTAGAGAAATTGCAAATCAACTTACAATGTCTTCACAAATATGATTTTAATATATCACTGGATAGGATATCTATAAACATGGTTGCAGTTGACGCGTCAGCTGAGAACCCTTTGCCAACCATTTCCGCAAGAAGTTTCTTTGCCATTGATGTATCTTTATTATGGAGATGACCTTGAATTATTGCATTATAAGAGGAACTCTCGGGTAAGCAACCACCCTCTTCAATTTTTCTAAACAATTCATATGCTTCGCTGCAATACCCTTCCTTGCAAAGTCCTTTAATCATTACATTGTATGTACAAGCATTAGGTCGGAAACCTTTAATAAAGAGGCCAGAAAATACCTTCCTGGCAACATGAAGCCTCCCCATTCGACACATACCATCGATAAGGACAGTATAAGTTGTGATATCAGGCTCTATACTACCTTCATGCATTTTCTTGATTAGTGCAATTGCCTCATCAAAACATCCATGTTTACACAAGCCATCAAGCAGAGCTGAGTAAGTAACTACATCAGGGGTCTGGCCACGAGCAACCATCTCCCTAACAAGATTTTGAGCAAGCCCAAGCTGCCCTACTTTGCATAATCCATTTATAAGGGTAGTGTACGATATGACGTTAGCGCACAATCCCCTTCGAGACATTTCATTTAAGAGTCTTAATGCCTCATCTACCTTTTTAGTCTTACAATATCCATTCATTAAAATGCTATAAGTAAACACATCGGGCTTACAACCCTTATCAACCATCAAATTGAACACTTTTGTTGCCTCATCAATTTTTCCTTGCAAAATATATCCATCCATCAAGGTACTATATGTGATAACATTCGGCTCCAAGCCATAATCAATCATCTTTTCCAAAGCAACCTGAGCCTCCAAAGCCCTGCCTTCTTTACAAAGATTATTAATCAATATATTAAAAGTAACTAGGTCTGGGCTGATGTCCCTACCCAACATTTCATTCCACATTCTCACTACCTCATTCCAGTGGCCTGAATTGCAAGCACCTTGAATTAAGGAATGGTAAGTGACAATTGTAGGTGAAATGCCTTTTTGCACCATTTTAGAATACAAATTTAAAGCTCCAATAAACAATTTAACCCTGCATAGGCTATCAATGATTGTAGTATATGTTACCACATCAGGCATATAACCCCTATCTTCCATCTTCTCAAGCAAGCAAATAGCATCATTGGTCCTGCCTGCTCTACACAAGCCATTTATTAGCGAGTTGCAGGTAATTACATTAGGCTGAAAACCATTATCCACAATGTCAACAAACAATCTTGCGGCACGGGCAACATTACCCTCTCTAGACAATCCATTGATAAGGGTGGTGAGTGTTACGATATTGGGTGATAGGCCGAGTTTAAAGGTTTTGCCAAGAACAGAGAAACCATAATCCACGCGATGTAGGCGGCAGAAACAATTGATCAATATACTCAAGCTATGAAGATTATGTCGAATTCCCATTAGTTCCATATCTCTGGAAAGCAAAACCACAGTGCAAAAATGTTTCATTCTCACAATCGCACTGAATAGCTGACCAAATTCAACAATGGAAGGTTGGGGATGCAGAAAAACCATTTGATTATACAAAGCAACAGCATCATCTATTGTATTCAATTCAGTGCATAGATTCTTTACGGCGAATTTGGGGGTTGAAGCTTGAGAAGAGAAAGAGACAAATTTCGTAAGATTACCAGTTTCTCCGAGACGAAGAGCACAACAAATGTTTCTCCTTCTCCGCAGCATTGTCGTTGTGGTCTTCAATTTCTCCACCTCTGCCTTCTCGGTAGTTTTGATGCGAGAGGGTAAACAACGTTGGTTCTATTGATTATTAATAAATCCTATTGTTGAGTCGGGTAACGGGTAACCGGGTTTGGGTTTTCTGAAATTTCAAATTCAGATAATTTTAGGGTTAAAATTGTAAATAAGATTGTAATATTGATGGCGACAAAACGTGGTTCTGTTAACACAACTCCCTCCCAAACATAGAGTATGAGATATCGTTTAAACATATATGGACATGAAAGTGTAGTTGTTTATGCTTTGTCTAGGGTGACTGGTACGTCAACATTACAGAACAGCCAGTTATTCCATCTGTGGTGGAATGAAAAACCATCTCCAATCCTTATCTTAGGTGGATGGATGACTTGAGAAGGCATCTTGAACAAGATGTTTGGATTTTAGAGAAAATGCAGGAAGTAAGAGCTTTGAAGAATTCTGATGTGCAGTCTACTTATTATGTGGATAATGGTTTTCTCAAATATAAGTCTAGGATTGTTCTAAACCCTACATCTGGGACGGAAAGAGGTTTTTACTGATAGGGTATGAAGAGAGATATCAAGGATATGGTGGCTGTTTGTTCCATTTGTCAACAGCACAAGTATGAGACAATGTCTCCTCCCGGACTTTACGTTTGCCAATTCCCAAGCTAATATGGCAGGATATCAGCATGAATTTTATAAATGTACTACCCAATTACAAAGGTAGGACAATAGTTATGGTGGTAGTTGACAGACTTACAAAGTATAGCCATTTTGTTGTGTTCTCATCCCTATATAGCTGCTGGAGTTGTTCATTTGTTCATTGAACATATTTTCAAGGTACATGGGATGCCTGCCACTACAATTAGTGACAGAGATCCAATCCTTTTTAGTGCTTTTTTAAAGGAGTTTTCTCATTTGCAGGGGTCTAAGTTGTGCATGATTTCAGGCTACCATCCACAAACTGATGGTCAAACAAAAGTAGTGAATAGGTGTTTGAAAACTGACCTAAGGTGTTTTCCTAGCCTACAGCCAAGACAATGGGTTTGGGGGCTACCATGGGTAAATGGAGCTACAACACTGCTTATCACACAATCGCAAAGGCAACTCCATTTGAGTTGGTGTATAATTGTCAGCCTTCTCATGCCATTACATATGAATTGGAAACAACCAAATTAGATGTGCTGGAGAAATGCTTGCTAGAAAGGGATAATATAATATGCTGGACATGCTCAGGCATAATCTCCAATTAGCCCAAGTAAGAATACAAAACCAGGCCAACAAGCATTGGTCTGAAAGGGAGTTTGCGGCGGGTGATCTTGTTTTTGATCATCCGACATGGGATTGTTATTGTCTTTTGTGTAGAGATGAGCTGGTGGATAGGTTTAACTAATCTTGTGAGCTTTTTTATTTTCAGTTACCAGTAGTTATATGTCTTAATATAGTTTTAGAGATTTGAGATGGAAATCATTAGCTGAGTAGCAGATAGCAGGATAAGGGCTTATGATATAGCTAGAATTTAATTGGAACGATGCATATGTTTCAGTGATGAAATGTTGAAAACTTTTTTAAGAGAACTCCATATAGACTCATAATCTTTGTTTTTCTTATATTGGTTCTGTGAACATTAAAATAAACTAATGAACAAAACAAAAAGTGATATTTTAGGTATTCCACCATGGAGTGAAAGTAATATGTGATCAATATGATGAAAGATGACACATATCACAATTACAAGTAATAATGGGTCTTAGATACATAACCTGCCACATTCTCATAACCATCTCAATTTTAGAGATAGTAAATGCCGCATTCTTAAAACTATGACATTTTCGAAAGGCTCACAAACCATATTCATTAGCTAGTGCTGAGTATGATCTCTCATGTCATTTCATTCTTTTACCACCAATGGTGCGTTTGGTACGGGGGGTAATGGGGTGTAATGGTTACAAGGGTAATTAAATTTTAAATTTACTTGTGTTTGTTATGTCAGTATAACTTTTATTCCTGTAATAAATTTTAGTAATTGAGCTTATTTTTTACACATAAAGTTTACTAGTGGGGGGACCTGGGTAATAAAAAGTAATGAGAAGTTTTACTCCAACCTATTACCACTTTAAATAAAAAATTCTAAAAGCCCGTAAGTTATATATACACATATATATTATATATTATATATATGTATATATATAATATAATTGTATATAATACTTAAACTTAAATGAACAATACTCTAATATGACCTAAATCTCCCATCAATCACTATTTCTCTCAGCTTCAGGTTTATATAATTGTATAAGGTAAAATGAGGATGGTGTACTTAATTATTTGATGTCCAATTGTGTGTTTGCAAGTTGTGCAATTTGAAAATAAATATAAAAAACTCAGAAGAAAATGAGGTGTGTGTTTTTTTAATCATATATGCCATTCTCCCAAAATATCTTGTCATCTGGGTTAATCTTGGCCTCAAAGAATTATAATTTATTAGAAAGTTTAAGTATGAAATAGTGATTGATGGGAGATTTAGGTCATATTAGAGTATTTATATAATATATAATATATAATATACAATTATATATAATTATATAATTGTATATAATTATATAATATACAATTATATAATACTTAAACTTAATTGTATATACACTTAAATGAACAATACTTTCTCTCAGCTTCAGGTTTATATAATTGTATAGATATAGATTACATTACAAATTTGTAATTTTTATTCTTTGTTAGCTAATGCGATGATATTAGTTGTTGTATAGTGTATACTGATGCAGGCATCGTGAAGAAAGGAACAGTCTACGTATATCTAATGATTCGTGAAAATTAAATTTATGACTTCAACACTTTATTGTTTCTAAAATAATACCAATGTCGATCATTGGAAACAAAAGCTGGCCTCAACTTTGCAATTTTATTCAACTCCAAGAAAATAGCATTCATATTTGTTGAGGGTTATAACCTTAAATAGTAAACAGGATAAAACTCAAGTCAATTGGAAAAAAAAGTCAAAAGGAAATAACAATACTCATAAAACCAAAATAGCCATTTGAAAGCAACAATGCAATTTTCAACTCAATCTGACACGGTTGATGATGACTTTATTTGCCATTATACCCCTCAATCACCATGTCAATCAAAATTCTCCATAAATACAACATCAATACGATTCACGGTCGTTGGCATTGGTACTTTACTAGAAATGACTAGGGGATTTAGTAATTTCTCCCACCATCTGTAAAGCAATACGCGGCTGATACTGTGCTATCTGTCACAAATTCAATAGTAATTTAATTTTTAGGTTCGGAAGAGAGAGTTTTCAATAAATGTAAGCTCAAACTATAATAGCAATATTGTGTTGAAGATGGAGTATTTACATTATGACCAGACATTAAAATCCAATAGAAAGTAAAGTTTTCATATTTTCTTCGAAATCCTTTAGTTATTGTCATGTCATTTTTGTCATATATTGGATCACGATCCAAGTTTAAATAAGATTCCAAGCCATTCCACCTGATTCATATGCAATATTCATTAAATAATAATAAAAGAACGTAATTTTTACTCGATGAAGATATAAATTTAATTTTTACCTAAGTTTCTCGACCCATGCTTCTGCTCCTTTGGTTGAGCATATGAGATCAAGCTATCACAATAGTAACTTTAATTATGAGTTACCAATAATAAATCTATAACCAATGAATAAAAAAATGAAAATAATTTGTACTTGTCCATTGTATACGGTGACACTCACGCCTTTCGCTAACAACTCGTCAACCTGCAAAAAAAAATTAACGAATTTAATGTAAGAATTAAAAGTAACATAAGAGAGTTATTATATTGGATTACTTAATTACTCCTACAATATTATGGATATTTACCTCGTCAATTCTAGGTTTCATGAACTCTTCACGAAAGGCATTACGAAATTTTTCGATTTGTTCTTTCCAACTATTCATGAACAAAGCATATATCAGCCCAGCCATTTGTCTGATGATATAAGTCATGATTAATTAACATAAAATATACACATTAATATTTTAACTTACATTATATCCTCAGGAATAATGTTTAGTTTCTTTCTAATAAAGCCATTCATTAAGCCAGGAATGTCAAAACTGATGCCCTTAGTACCACGATCCGCCAATAAATCATAGAAACTCTGTATTATTTATGTGATTAATTGTAGTTAACAAATATATATAAACGTATGTATATATGTGTGTATGTGAACTACGAAACGTACCACATCATTACTGTGCTCAAGAATTATATTTTGTAGATCATCTGATGTTAAAGCTGCATTTTTATATTCATGTTTCTCAAGATGGTCCTTTATTTTTTTAGCCAAACTGCCATCATAAATGGAACCGTATGTTAAACTAAACCACTATGATAAATTTATATGCACAAGATGTTTAGTAGATTGTTTAGAAATTCAAAATTACTAAACTCGTTTGATTTCTTTAAACCCTTGTTGTCGAGACGAGACATATCTTTTAGAAGAGGTCCCCATGAAAACTGCATTTTAGTTCATAGATTAATCCATTAGTGTCCGAAAGATTATTGAGCAATAATATTGTGTAAATAGTTTCTACTTTTTACCTACCACAAAATCTTCAGGAGAAATCTAGCTGTCTCCTAAAACAACTCCTGTAATTAATATGAAACAATAATATTTATACTAGACTTAGGCTTGATAGTAGTTAAGTGAATTCGTATATATGTTACCGCCAAGTGTAAGCGTTAACTCTTTGTCATGAATAGCTTTAACAATTGCTAAACCAAGAGTAACTGTAATTTTTCCTCCATATGACTCTCCGAATATAAAAAGAGTACTTTTCTGGAGGAATTCAAATCTGTTGAAGAGATTCTTCAACAAGAAAAGTAACTCAGTTGCTGCCTCTTCATCACTTGTAGCCAACAAGGTGTCATCATCGACGTAACTGAAGCCTGTTTCGACTGGACTATCCTAAATTTCATATTCACTATAAGTAGTTACTTTTTCTATATATTTGGAATGCATTTTTTGGAGAGGGGTGAAAAAAGAATCAAAGTATTAAAATTATACCACAAATAAGAGATCTGCTTTTCGAAGCCACGTATATTGACGAGCCTTTAAATGTTGATCTAATGGTCCTATATCTAAGAAATTTCCAATTGCAACTCCTGAACCTCCCTGATAATATATCAAATTCAATACAAAGTTATTCACACTATGAACTTGAATTGCAACTTAATTTTTGGCTTATGTTTTCCCAAGAGGATACTTACCGGGCCTCCTTGAAGCCATAAAATTATTGGCCATATTGCGGATGGATCTTCACCTTTGTAAGAACTCTTATAATGCCATCAGAATAAATGGACCTCTATATATCGTAGTAGAGTAAAAAATATATAATAATTTATAAATAAAAGAGATTGAATAGCGTACCAAAATTAAAATATTAACATACTGTTTAGAACTTCAACATAACCCCATGTTTCTAATCGTTGATCACAACTTGTTGTAGTTGTTGTTGCAACAGTCCTATATGAATGTTGTAAAGTGAATGAAAATACAAGGAACAGGCATACAAGGGAAGGTTTCTCCATCTCAATTATGTTCAAGAGGAATTTGTTAATTTTATACATATACTCGAAATTAAAACTTAGTACACCCAATCACTTGGTAAAATAGTACCTTTGTGACTAGTTTGGTAGGGGTGTCCACGGACAATTTTGGTTGGTTTAAATTTTTCAGTTTTTTCTGGACAAAAAATTAACTGATCATTTGGTAGGTTATTATCGGTTTGATCAGTTTTTTTGATCGGTCTTCACTAACATATATTTGATAATAATTGACCAGTTGATTGGTTCGACGGTCGGTTCAGCTTGATACAATTTTTTAAGGCAGCCCTACTACTTGGACAACCTAGAGTACGATCAAATTTGCACTATGATGATGAAGTGAAGAATAGATCAAAAACAATAAGAGAAAGGGAGAAGTGTGGACAAATTGAGGTGTTTACATTTTTTTTGTGACGGGAAACAACTCAATCCATCATATTCTTCGGACAGTTGAATGAGTGTAAATCTCATGCCACCAAATCAGCTTGGACTACACCAACAACAAGTAAGACTGGGCCAAAACTCATACAGGAGAAATAAGACTCTTGATTCCTCCACGGAAGTGAGCAGGTCGAATAAACTCATTCACTTATTTTTCATGATAAAATAACGCCGAAGTCTAAGAAGAATCTAGTAGAAGAAAATCAAAATCTGTCTCTGCAGTCACTCACTCATTTTCTTTTCATGTCCACTACTTCAAACATGAATTCCATTTTAAAATATTAAACCCTTTAAATCCCTCAAAACCCAGGAGTAAATGTTGAAAGATCTGATGAGTGAATCCCTCAAACACAAATTTCTTGAAAATATTCTATATCTAATGATCTCTAGAGGGTAAAAAGTGAACAACCAAAGTAGAAGAGAAAAAGAGGTGCTTACTTTGCGAAAGGATCTTGTTGCTCAAAGGAGCAGTGAGAATGATAAGGAAAAAATTATTGATCCGAATCACTCATGAGCTATATCAGCAACTTACGTCAAGATTTGTGAAGATCTGAAGCTCCAGGCCTGGAGGACTTCCGTCAAGATTTGTGAAGATCTCGAGCTCCAAATCGGAGGATTTTTAGGTCGCAGATTTCCAGAGTCGTGTGGAGCAACTTATAGGACGAGAAGGGGAATGGAAAATGACATCCAATCTTTTAAAAAATGGATTTTCCCACACTGGAAAATACAAAATATTTTCCCAAATACTATGTCACTAATCACTAGGGTCACCTAGCATGAATGGAAGGACACATTACTATGTCAAAAGGAATTTCCCAACACAAGTTTAAAATCAATTTTCTATAACAAGAAATGCAGGCTAATCACCTGTTGTTGTATGCAGAAACATGCTTCCGAAAGGAAATGGCCTTTTCACCTCTAGATAATTGGTACACATGCCTGATACTGTGTTTAAAAAAAAAGAAAGAAACGACCTGACTGAATATGTAATGTGTCATCTTCATGACAACATAAATATACATTCTGCAAAATTTTACGGCCATCCATCTACAAGTATGTTGACGAGCAAGGTCGTTCCGTTGGGTTGATTGTGAAGGCTTTAACCATAGTAATGAGGCTTATATGACTTTCAGCCAAAATGAAAACCAGATGACTCGAAAGAATGGCTTGAAAGATTGGGCAGCTTGAGGGTTGCAATAACACCAGCTGCAAACGCACTGAAGGAAGCCAAAACGAAGGCAGGTATATTTCCTCCTCCAAATAAAGCATCCCATGGACCCGCCCCAAGGGACACAATCATCTAAAAAGTAAAAATACACAAGGCATCAGCTTAATGTGACTTAATGACGATAAACATAAACAATCACTTCAACAGTGCTGTTAAAGACTGCCTTCAACCAAAGCAGCAGGAAGTTAAAAACATTGGAAATCTATAACGCAAGGAACAATGACCAAACAAGAAAAATACTTTGCATACCTGTGGAATAACAATCGCAAGATTCAGAACACCAATAGCCAATCCTGCATAGCAATGCAACAAATTTTTTCAAAATTATGTTTTTTTATTTAGAAACCGTGCATAGTAAAAAATACATGTTGGATATATAAATGACACAGACCTTGGCCACCACCTGAGTCAGCAGTCAATTCTGCTGTGACAGAAAAGGGGACACTATAAGTAATCTGCAAGACAAACAAACAATTCATGATTGTGTAACCATAAGGTGGAAGCAAATGTATTCAGATGATCAGAGCCAAAATGTATGATACATACAGCAAGAGGAAAGCCAAGAAGAGCGAAAACAACCAAGGAAGCAATCTTGATTGCTTGATTCCCTTCAATTACATGTTCAATCTTCTCAGAATAATCATTGATAGAAATCAAACTAATGATTGCGGTTCCTGCCATACAAGCAAAAACTACAAAATTGCTAATCGCCCATACGAGCCTTGAACCAATCCGTCGACACATGGGCTCAATGAAAAAAGAGCTTATGCCAAGAACAACCTACAAAATAGAGAGACTAAATTAATGAAGTAATATCAACAATTTGAATCAAGAATGTCAAAATTTTAGAGGGGAAAAAAAACACACACACACAACTGATTCTAAATTTTTAACGAGTTCTTACTGAATTCAACAGCAAACCAAATGCACCTTCTCTAACTCCCTGATTGTACAAATCTTCTTCATAGCTATTCCCCTTTGGATCCCCATGATAAACTTCTCTACCCATCCAATCAGTATCGAAGAGAAAGAAGGGGAACCAGGACAACTGCCAGCGAGAACATTGTTAAAATTGAAGATTTAGTTAGACTAATAAAGAAAAAAAAAGGATCACTGCTGCATTCAAAAAAGAGAAAATCAGCTACACAAGAATATGTCAATAAATGCTGTATCCTGTCAATCAACAAATGAACAAAGGCATATTGAGGGTATCAGTTGAAGGAGAAATTGTGATGGATGATCCCAGAAGCGCTTACCCAAGTAAGAGCCATAACTATGAGCACCGAGTGCATTGCAGGTGGTAAGTGTCTTAAACTTGTCAACAAATTGACCAATACAGCTCCAGGACCATCGTTGAAACCTTCATTTTTGCTGGGCTCAGTTTTTGGATTTATCTGCTTTGAATTAACATCCTGTTCATCGCCATCATCAATATTGTTTCCATTCATGTTGGCAACAACTTGACCGTCCTGCTTTAATGTTGAGAGCTCAAGTCCATTTTGTTTTGGACCGTCCAATAAAGGAGCAGAATCCAATAGACGGTTAGGCTGTTTTAGAGTTAGTGGAACCTCCTCAGCGAAATATATAGTCACAAGTGTGCAGAGTGTTAGGAATGCCTGGACACATAAACAAAAGAATTTTCAGACTCAGTGAATCACACGAATTGTTGAGACCAAAAGGAAACTGGGTAACTACAGAAACCACAAGAATTTAAGCTTTGAACAATCAAAATCAAGACGAAAAAAATCATGTGGTAAAAAGATGTTGAAGATTAGTTACAAAAGCTTCTAGAGTACATTTATGAACCACATCAACCAGAGGACACATAACAATTAGCAAACATTATGGATAAATAATAAAAATACAGAAAGTAACAATGATGCAGGGTTACAAGGCAACTTTATCCAAATCCTAAGCATATGTGATCACACAGGAAAATTGGATTTCCATGTCTGAGCAATAAGTAGCCATAAATTTTATATATTGAGCACCCTAACAGTCCCATAAAATTATAAGTGCATCAAGTGACCAGTATCAAGGCTCAAGCCGTGCAATTAATAGTTTCAATAAAATAAAACAGAGCTATGTCAGAGACTCGTAGAAGAAAAGCTAACCACTGCAAGAAGAAAGGCTGCTTTAAGATTTCCACAAGCTTCACAGCATGCTCTGCTCTTCAGGAAAGGAAACCACCTGCTCAGATATTAATGACTAGCTAAGAAACCACCCAAAACTTGCATATGTATAATGAAATTTCAATAAAATAAACTACATCAAAGCAACTGCTATGGAAGATGCTAACTTTCTTTATGTTTAGATGGCTTGATATCAATTGAATAGGCATGACTAAGCAGAGTTGAAACACATAAACACCATGATGCCTCCCAAGTATAGACTACAGAGAGACCATGTCACAGAAAGCCACAAGGGAAAAAACTCACCTGTGCCAATTTCCACTGGCACCAGCAGAAAATCCAAGGATGTTTCCAACAGCCATCCATGAGCAAAAAACAGCATTTGCAGAATTCCGTTGATCTGGGCCTGAGAAATCATCAAGTTTTGCATTGACATGAATGCAGTATTAAAATGCAGCCAACAGAAAGCATAAATATTTAGATTTCACAACCAGGTGACCTTGATGAGAACATCAATGTACAAACTCGAATATATGAAAGAGAGTTGCAATAAAAAAATTCACCTGATAGATCAGCCAGAAGAGCACGAGCTGGTCCCTACAGACAAAATGTGGTGCATTGTTTACTTAAAACTTTTTTATGGAGGTTATATCAATCAATTCCACGTATCAACAAATAAATAGACCATGCTGAGATTATTAAACAAGTTCACCTGCACTGTATTGTTTGCAAGATCCAGCATCCAAAACCCTATAACAAAGACAAATGCAGCCCTTGTTCGGGTACCTTTGAATTTGCTGCAGTTACAAAGACAAATTGGTTAGCCTTGTACCTGTACAATGAAATCAAGACAACTTTAGATAGGGCAACATGAAACCTGCAATGCTCTTTTGTATCCCCTATTATATATCCAATGTCTGCAGAAAATCCGATAATTATCACCTAAATTACAGCAATTAGTTCAGCTGTCATATGCAAGCAATACAGCTACAATTCAACAGATAAGTACAATAATAAGTAATGCTTACAGCCATTGAGATCATTAGAGATCCTGCAAGAATAAATGGCCGCCTCCTTCCATATTTAGAAGTGCATTTGTCACTCCAGATACCAACACAAGGTTGGACCTAAATACAGTGAGTAGCATTTTGTGGTCAGAATAATAAAGAAAAAGCACATGATGTTTGAAGACTACCAAGCAAACAATAAAGATTTAGAATTTTAAAGCAAAAATGTTCAACAAACGAAGAAGTTAGATCTTAGTCTACTTAACGGGAAAAAAAAAAGATTTTTTAAAAGCACCAAGGAGGAGCACAAAGAAGACTTAGAAAGAAGTTGGATCTTACAAACCAATGAGAAAATAACCAGAAAAATAGTGGACCAAAAACAAGCTGTCCAAAACTCACCTCCTCAGGCATGCAAGGTGCGAGTCCCAAGAACCATGAACATAAGAGGAAATGCACTTGTGTGCAGGTGTTCATAGCTATAAGTGTCAACACTAATGAACTCAGAAATAAAGTAAAAGTCTTAAGACAATGACCCTAAGTTGTTCAACAGCAAACAATGTAAAATCCCAAATATTTTTTCTGCATTCAAATCATTCCATATTACTTGTACCACTCTTTTTCAACCTACCTCTTCATTTACCTACATTATACTATTTCTATGTTACCACTGTCACATTTCCTCACCAAGGCAGCTGTGTCCCTGCATTGTATGCAAGCAAACTTCAAATTATTTTTCTAATTTCATCCTCACTTGGAACTATTTCAAACTTTAATTAAGCATATTCATTTAGTATCTCATGGTTTCTGGTGTCGCACAAATCTAGCTCGATATTCTCATTTTCACTATATTCTTCTTTTAAACGTTTAACCTCTCATGAAAGTACAAAATATCAACCATAACGCACGAATATGTGTATGATCCTTTAGCTTTGAGGGTGGGATATTCCTGGTTGCATAAAAATTTAAAAGTGATTCATAACCAACTGTGATTCTGAGAGGCGCATCCTCTTCAATCTCATTGTAAATTTGAATCATTGAACCTCTTAGGTACCTTTGTGTCTTTATCTAACAAAATCATCACATCTCTCTTAATTTTGCTAAATTCATGGATCCCGCCTAGTTAACAGGTAAATAACTCCAGTGCACAAGACAAGTATGATGTACGCAGACCTTACTCCCATATAATATGTGGAGACATTGTTTTCAGAAATTAAAACCTTTGGCCTCTAGGTTGCACCCCTGCAACTCTAGCACTCAGCCCACCCACTTTAAAAAAAAAAAAAAAAAAAAAAACTAACTTCATATAGCACATATTATGTGAAAGGCAATAATTTACGGATTAGATATTTTATGAAATATTTCAAACCGGAAGAAATTATCTCATTAGTAAGGCATTTTTTGGTCAAGCCCAATTCATTATGAAGACTCAATATTATTATTTACAGCACCAATTCAACTTCAGTCATAAAATATAACAGATGCATATGTAACATGACAACAGAGTCATATACATCTTCCCTTTACCAATGCACTCACAAAGGCACATGTTTCAAACTGAAACACCAAAGAAATATTTGGAATTGCAGGAAAAGAGTTAACATGGCTCACCCCAACTACTTTGGCATGCAGGCAATGAGTCAAGGGTCGAAAAATTGTCACAAAGCATATACCTACGGAAAAAAAGATGAATATGGAAAATTGCAACTTGCCTTTCAAGAAAACACTTCTATGCATATTTCTGTGGCAGAGCTACAACTTCTACTGGTCGGTTTTTTATAAAATTTTTCAGCTGATTATAAGTAGTAATATTATGTCAGGTTGCAAGTAACCAAGTTGCAAACTAAAATTGATTGAAAGATTTTAGCTGTCTTCATCAGGAAAGCTGTGCTTAACCACTGCAATCTTGTCTGTGAATCAGCCAGAAAGAAATAAAATCTCAGGGGCAATAACCTACCACAAGGCCTGTAATAGGACCACAAAGCCAAATAAATGAAGAAAACGCATGCCCTATCCCAAGTGTCTGCACAAATAAATCAAAGAAGAGTTTAGTTAGCAAAGCTCAACAACAATCAAAATATTAGAACTGATCAAGGTTGGAAGATATGTGGGAGCACAAATGAGAAAAGGCAAAACATTTCCAATATTGCATGTTATTTGCAAAAGAGTGAAAGACATAGTACTAGTGGATGAGACTGTATCAGTTGGTTTGAAAAAGGAACCAAGGAGACAAGCTTCTGAATCCAAAGGTCTTAAAATAAGTAGGTCTAAGAAAAAAAAAATGAAGCATAAATTCAGTAAATCTAGGAGAGGAGATGGAAAAGCAATTAAAATAATCAGGTAAGAGTTACTTAAAGTGAGAATTTTAATTATCCTCAATAAGTCAATATGTAGTTCAGAATGATGGAGGGATCTAGGAGGATGTAGCAAATAGGACTAAAACTGCTTTGATGAAGTGGTTTTATGCAACCAATGAATACTTACGAAGTTAAAATTGCAAAATCTGTACAGGTTGAGTGTTGGGCTAAAAAAATAAAATGCGCTCGAAGAATGAGAGTAGCAAAGCGAGTTGTGCTAGCTTCGCTTTGTGCACTGACACGAGAAAGGATAACATAAAAAAACCGAGACTATTCAATCAAAGACAAAATTCGTGAAATTCTGCTATGATAGTTTGGATAAGTACAATTATAAATGATGGAAAAATGATTAAAGACACCTACAACTACTCCCTCAAATACATAAATACTACGTATCCAACTTCCTTCCCAGTGGTAGTCATTGTACATTACATCATATATGTCACCACACCAAACAACAAAAGGCAGAAAAGAGACAAACCAGATCATCCCAATACGTATCCAAGAATATACAATCGCACTCTGTTGTAAGAATCAAACAATACCTGAATGTAAGGAGTTAGAAGAGATAACTGCAAGGCCCAACCGAATTGAACCCCGGCGGCTACCATACAACTTAGAATGAGAGTCATCATACTACATGGCTTAGATCGGATGGGAATCGGGGAAGAGGAGTCAGACGCGCCACCACCAACCCTGTAAGACGACGAAGACGGTGAAGAAGAAGGAGAATTAAGCTCAACCCGATGGGCAGGCTCGTCGACACCAACCATTTCCACCTCCACATCTTTCTTCAAGTTCCTGTACGGGACCCTGATCGAGACGGAATCACTCTTACCCGCCATGACTCGGTTTGTCAAGATCAAATCTTTGACGCATTAACCCCTCGTAACAGTCCCTGGTGGAAGTAGGGATCGACGCGGATCTGAATTTAGGGTTAGAGAAACAGAAATGACAGAGATTACGATTTTTGACGACAAACTTCGGTCGATCATACAGAGATTATGAATTGGAATTTTGTGTTGTTTTCATGCTTGAACAAAATGTAAACGTCACTCAATGGCGAAAATGGACTTAGCCATTAGGAGGATCAGGACCGTCGGCGCTGCCATTTGCCAGTCAGAGTGAACGGATGAATTATCGTTTAGATGTTTTTCGCATCACATTGAGTTACATCTCTTTGAATTTCAAAGTCAAATATAAATCAGTTGGACTTTTTTTTTTGTAAGATAGGGGAATTAGATAAAAAGACAAAATACAATATTTGTATTTAAAAAACGAAAGCACTACATATTCATAATTTACATGTTCATAATTTACATATTCATAATTATCCATAATCCAAGTGGCATGAGAAAAAGTGTGAGAAACCATTTAATACAAAATGATGTCTCACATTTTCCTCATACCACCTAGATTATGAATAATTACGGACACCAAAATTATGGACACATCATTTTGGTTTCAAAAATGATAAATTGAAAAAAAAAATGACAAAACACACTTATCCTCTTTCTTGTGATTGTGATCTGGGCCTTTTCTTCTTCCTTCGCTTGTGATAGAGACAGATCTCCAAACACAGAGTTTTGATATAGAGAGAAATAGAGAGCGAAAATGAAAAGTCGTTGATCTATTTTTAATATTTGATATTATATATGTTTTATATTTGAAAAGGTGCATCACATTTCCTCCATTTTTGTATTTTATTTTTCTCTTTGTTCTGGTTATGACGGCTCTGTTTGTATGTTATCTATTTTGGATCTATAGAAATTTTATTTGTTTCCTTCACCCCAACCCGCTCAGATTTTTCCTGATCCTAGGCTTGTGCGGGATGGAGATGGGGCAAAAAGTCTCAACCCGCATGCGGGGCGGGGTGAGGATGGGTCTGCCTCCCAACACGACCCGCAACCCGCCCCGCACCCCGCCCCACTATACATATATATATATATAGAAAATAATTATATGTGTATATATATACACACGCCACATGCGTAAGATAAGTTTTTATTTTTAGATCTCATTATAAATAGTAATGGTTATTGTAATATAATATATTTAGTTATTGTGTTTCTTCAAACAAAAAGGATTAAGTAGCTTAGTTGGTATGAGTACTAGTCATATTTGTGAGAGTTCTCAAGATTCATAGGTAGAGATTTCTGTGTGGAGGGGTCCGTGGCGACCCATGGGTTATAACTGGGCAGGGACGGCGATTAAATATTGTCCCGATTTGAGGGGTGGGACGGCCATGATCTGCCCCCGCCCAGCATGTCGGGGCAATATTTAAAAATCAATCTCATTTGCCTAAAAATTTATAAAGAACATAAATTATAAACAATCTACAATTTAAAAAAAAATAGTGTTAACCTTTCATAATGAAATATTATCTATTCACGAATATAACAAAAAATCGTAAAAAAAAAAAGATGGCAGCATTACATGTCTTCCTATTATGGTTTCCTAACATCTCACAAGTACATCAAACAATTTCCCTTCTCCATTGTAAAAATAAGATATCAACAAGAAAACAGATAATGTATATTAGAAATAGATAACAAATAACAAACACATAACATTTCATCTGGTCAACATAGATAACATCTTAGCAGATCTTATGGCATAGTGCATTGCTGTTGGCGGCCATCGATCAAGGCCGCCGACCCACCAAAATGAAGTGCTAGAGCACCACGACCAACCCCCAGTCATCATTCATCACTGTCAACTGCTGATTCTATCAAAATTTGACCTTGAAGCTTCAATCAACTATGAATTTTTTTTTTCTAATCCTTTCGCTTGAGACGCTTCGCCACGACGCACCACCACATGAGTGTATCACATATCTAGCCACCATTGACTGGCCCAAATAGTCGTCGAAGGAGAAAGTTTCAATTTGGATTTCAAATGGTGGAGATAAGAAAATTAAGGTATTTCTATGAATAAAATAAAATAAATGTTTATAATTTTTTATCATTTATAAAATATTGTTTTTAAATTTTATCGACTTTTATGGAATAAATTTATTTGAATTTTCTTATTAGAACAAAACTTTTCATTAAGTTATAAATATTTTTAAAAAATAGGTTGCCTGGCTCGTTTGGGCCGCACCAGGCATAACAAATATACCAGAGAGCTTTAGTCACACCCCAAATTTTATTAAAGACAACTCTTATTAAAGGTCGTCCCTGAAAATTTCAAATTTTTATAAAGACACCAAAATACACAAAATCTCATACATTTTATAAATACACTCCCTAGTGAAAAAAAATCAGGGGATAGAGCTCCTTTCCTCCTCCACTACCTTCTCCATTTCATTTCTCCATACCCATTTTCAAATTTTCCATCCCCTTCTCTGTTAAACATGGAAATGCCTCTCTTTTCTCCCCGGCCTCAAAGCTCCAAAAGGATCAACCACAAACATGAAAAGGCAATATAATGCCCGAAAAGGGAATGTAAAAAAATTGATCAATAAACAAATTCATTTGGAAAGCTATTGCCTTGATTACGCAACCCAGCAAGGCAGCAACAATCACAAGAAAACTTGACGAGGACGACTAACGGGGTTGCACCACCGAACCTACAGAGTCACCAAATTATTCTCATTTTCCTTCAGTTGACCATGCAATTTATACCTTCTCGCTTTCGAGTCAAGGACTTGAGTAACACCGGAGTAGACAAAAGAGGAATCCGCAAAATTCGAGTCCCCAAATTCTTCTCCAGAAAATTCGATGCGTCGATGGAGATCTACCAAGCTTTACGGCCGAGAGCTATGCCTGCTCCTCTGGTCTTCCCGACGTCTGTATTGGCACCTCCGGACCCGACGCAACCAATCTCGTAGAGTCATATCATACCTGCCCTTGCGATGCTCTGTCGGATCACGTAGATCTGAGAGGTTTGACCGCCTCCGTTGACACGGATCCGCATGTCTACTCCTGCAAATCGATGTCGTCCCAGTAGCAAAATCGACTCATAGGCCTTGAAGCAGAGGATCTTCGACTCCACCAGCTCGATCGGCCATCCATTGATCTCGAAGACGTGAACAATGATTGAAAGAAGTGCAGATCTCACTCACTCTGCTTGGTTCGTGGAAGACGTTGAGTGGATGGGGTGTTAAGAGGTGAGCTCTAAAAAAAGACATAGTCAATTTGAAGTCAACGGAAGTCGGGGTACGAACGGTAAAAACTGGGGTGTGACTAAATTTTTTCAAATATACCTTCGCACGCGGCTCATCTGGGCCCGAAAACCAGGCCCAGCCCGTGAAGAGCTGTTTGGCCGGGCCTAGTGCGGCAGGTTCACCTCGGTCGAAAAATCCGATCCGGTTAGACCTGACCCGGTAATATGTTCTGCAAAATTAGGAATTTTACACGGCAATTGCGGCTGAAATGGAGAGTGCAAGCTCAAAGCTTAAGATTGCGATCATTCACCCCGATCTTGGAATAGGTATTGTTGCATTATTTTGGATTCAATAACACAAAGATGAGTGATTTGTTTTGTGTAGGAAGTATTGGTTTGTCTTTTTAAATTTCTGCATCTGATGCTGAGTCAAGAACCCTACTTCATTGTTGATGAATTACCCTTTTGTTTCAACAATTGTGGGAGAGGTTTTAGTAAAAAGAGTGAGAGCAACTCAAGAAATTGAATTATGAATCCATAGGCTTTGCAATTATCTTTTTTGTGAAGTTATGAAGTTAATGGTTATGTATCTTGTGTTTTGTATACATCAAGCACGATCAGAAGCTTTTTCTGTGTATATATATTATGTTAATGATATATCACCACAACATTGTTTTGAGCTGTAGGTGGGGCAGAGAGATTAGTCGTTGATGCAGCTGTTGAACTTGCATCTCATGGGCACAGTGTTCATATTTTTACAGCTCATTACGATAAAACCCGATGTTTTGAAGAAACGCTTTCTGGTAAATGGTCATGTTTCTTTTTGATTTTGTAGTTCTCCTACATTTAGTTTTATCATTTTATTATTAGTTGCAAATATTTTTATATCTCGTGACTAAATAAAAAAGGTAAACAACACCCATGAACAAGACTTCCGTGGTGGGCAGGGTCGGGGAGAGGTAAGATGTACTCATACCTTACCCTCACTTAATCTTGTAATCAAAATTAAAATGGTCCAAGGGTATTGGACCTCATAGATAATTTGTTAGTGAAACCGGAGAATACAATCTGTAATCATTTAGCTAAAAGTTGATTATTCTCCTTGCCAGCCAAATAGGCAATCACTCACTATGCATCGGTCTAGTTTCACGGATTCAATATAGGAGCTCACAGCTCACCATCTAAGCTTTTTAAGGACCCATGAGTATACTTTATTGAAATGAAAGACGACATATATTTTTCCCATCCACTTGGTTGTTTACCAAACCAACTGGTTTTCTTGGAAATATACTTGAATGCAAATATCATGCATTCATCTAGTAGTTTGATTGTATACATTATAGCATAATTCATTTGTTATGCCTTCTTCTTATTAAGTTCTCTTAACAACCTTCAAATTTCCGCCACTGCTTTCACCTTTCTTATACAGATTAAATCGGGTTCTTAGAAGTGAAATTTTTTCTCATCTATGGTTAGTTGCAATTTACTGTGCAGGTATCTTTCCAGTGACAGTTTATGGTGCTTTCCTTCCTCGGCATATATTCTATCGTCTTCATGCTCTATGTGCATATCTAAGATGCATCTTTGTTGCTCTCTGTTTGTTGTTTATGTGGCCATCATTCGATGCTATACTAGCAGATCAGGTCTCTGTTGTAATCCCACTTTTGAAACTTAAAAAGTCATCAAAGGTATTAATAGCATGATAAATAGACTGTTTATTGGAGGTTGTAGCTACATGGCTATTTTATGGTTTAACATACTCATATCCAGGTAGTGTTTTACTGCCATTTTCCGGATCTGCTGCTTGCAAAACATACAACACTTCTCAGGAGGTTTTACAGGAAGCCCATTGACTTCATTGAAGAATTAACGACTGGTCTGCTTCTCATATTGTGGTTATACTATGCATTTAAATTATCTTTTAAGGCCAAATATTTTTCATTCGCAGTGTAAACTTAATGGTCTTTTCTCAAATTGTTCCTGGGGGCTGCAGGAATGGCAGATATGATACTTGTTAATAGCAAATTTACTGCATCGACATTTGCAAATACGTTCAAACATCTTCATGCACGGGGGGTTCGACCAGCTGTTCTCTATCCTGCTGTCAATGTGGATCAGTTTGGTGAATCACATTCTTACAAGTAAGAAACAAGTTTGTATATCTCTGACATCTTCTAGTTCTAGGCATGCTCTTAAAAGGCCACACAAAACATTTGTTAACTGTCTTTTTTTGGGTTGGAGCTCAGAGTTTGACTTTTAACCGCTTCGTGCAGGTTGAATTTTCTCTCTATCAACCGCTTTGAAAGGAAAAAGAACATAGATTTGGCAGTTTCAGCATTTGCTGCTCTTCAGAATCTAGGGACAGATGTCCCTCAAAGGCAGAACTTGGCTGACACTACCTTGACAATTGCAGGCAATCCCAGCAAATCTCTGCATAAGTACTACATTTGACAAATGCTTAGTTGCTTACACTAACTTTGAGGTTTTTTTATAGAAGAAATTAATTTTCATGTGATGAGAGGAAATTCACCTCGTTTGCTGGGTAACTGGACCCATTTTATATGCATTCTATATCATGCTTTCACTATATGCTACATGACTCTGGATTTACTAGTTTGAGTGGCAAAGTATCTTGGCTTCCATTCAAAAAGAGAGTGATTTTATGGTGCTATTGTTTCAGGTGGTTATGACAAGCGTTTAAAAGAAAATGTTGAGTACTTAGAGGAGCTCAAGAGCTTAGCAGAAAGGGAAGGTGTATCTCATCGAATTAAATTCATTACATCCTGCTCAACTGCTGAAAGAAATGCTCTCCTCTCCCAGTGTTTATGCGTACTTTATACACCAAAGGTCTTGTACCATCTAAAATTCTGATAGAAGTAATCAGATTTGGAAATGTGAAAGTGAAGTTTTTCCACAAATTTGTTGATTTATGTAGGATGAGCACTTTGGTATTGTTCCTCTGGAGGCTATGGCAGCTTATAAACCTGTTATTGCATGCAACAGTGGAGGCCCTGTTGAAACAGTTAAGGATGGAGTCACAGGATTTTTGTGTGAACCTACACCCCTTGAGTTCTCTTTAGCTATGGCTAAACTCCTTCAGGATCCTGAAACGGCAAGAAAAATGGGTGGATTTGCCCGGCAGCATGTCATAGAGTCATTCTCCACAAAGACATTCGGGGTGCATTTGAATCAGTTTCTCACTAATATTGCGAGGAGTAAGCAGGACTGAGATGGGTGAAGACAGTGAAGCAAGTGGCAGAACAAGGCTGGATGGTCTTACCAGAGATAATATGAAGAGACAATTGCCGGTTAGGGTGGGTTAACTTGATCAGTTGAGGTTAGTTCAGAGGCTGTAGTTCTAATGTATGATTAATGAGTGGGCTTAATCTACTAGGTACTAGTTCGGGCACTATTGAGAGAGGTGTGATAGCAGTAGCAGGCTATGTTTGTTATTATATTTGACCTTCCAGTAGTTGAAATAATTATACTTGAACTCCAAAATGAAAAATAAAAAGTTATTTGCTACATTATGTTTATATTTTGATCCTTGATGCTGAGCAGTTTGGATTTGTTAAATGCTTAGGCAGCCTTTTAGGTAAAACTACTCTGATTTTACGGATTTATTTTGTACATTTTGGGTTCCATTGTTTAGGCGGCCTTTTATGTAAATTTACTTATTCGATATGTCTTGTTCTTCATGCCCCATGTGGTTGTTTGAAAACTTCTTATCTTTCTTTCATGATTCTCTAATGTCCATAGTTTTGATATATGGAATTGATCTACTGGTGGAGAAATTATCATGCTAAAGTTCCTCTTTTCAGAAGTTGAAAATCTGGATGAGTTTGGTAGTGCCATGTGTATTGAGGTCATTTATATACGTATATGGCTGATCTGAGGTCATGAGTCTGTTGTTTTAGGATACTTACATTGGTGGTAACTTGGCATTCAATGACTAGGATGGGGACAATCTGATAGATTTCATCCCACTCACAGCTCATTTTCTATTTTTAGTGTAGTCATACGGACACATTTTTCTATAAGTAGATAGCTTGCCTTCATTGCTTCACTATCAGGAAATATGGCTACTCAGGAGAAGGTGGAAACTTTAGCTAAGGCAGTAGAAGACATGAAAGTTGTTGGAGATAAGTACCGTACATCCTGGATGAAGAAGCAAAGAACACTCAATAGAGTCATGGCGGCCCTCCTATTTTTGATGCTGTAAACAAGCTCTTTGAAGGTCGTACTAAGGTTGTGAAGTCGCTCTCTCTCCTTCTGTGTTTGTGTGCTTTATTCTTTTTATAACATATATTGTAACCTGCAGGAATGGCCAAAAGGGTCACTAGAAGAAACCGTTCAAAATGCTGTGAAATCATGGGAGATGGAACTCTCTCACAAGACCTGCTTACAATACTTCAAAACCATAAACCCAGAAAAATTCAAGCTCATGGTTTAACAGGTACGACTTCAAATGAACAAACTCCATTTTTCTTTTTTGTATTTCTGAAAACATTAATGTTTCATGTTTTCGCAACACAAAGGCCGAGAGGGCTTATCAGGGGATGAAACTCGTTGACTAGGGAGCTACAATGCCTTGTTGAAGAATTCATCGCCAGACAAGTTCAAATTCTACAAACCAGATGAAGAGACTTTTGAATCATCACACGATGCTTTTCAATCCGCTTTTCCTCGTGGTTTTGCATGGGAAGTGATTAGTGTGTATTCCGGACTGTCTGTCGTTGTTGCATATAAGTTTAGGCACTGGGGCTACTTTGAAGGTTCTTTCAAAGGACATGCCCTTACTGGAGACATGGTTGAGTTCTATGGAGTTGGAATCATGAAGGTTAGTTTATTTGGTGCTAAAAAGGACTCCAAGTGAAGTACCAAAATAAGGTCTTAAAACTTTTCTGTTACCATTCATTGTTCCTTTTGACAGGTTGATGAATCTATGAGGGCTGAGGATGTAGAAATTTACTACGATCCAGGTTAGTTATTTGGAGGCCTGCTGAAGGGACCAACTGTGTCTGATTCTCCTGTGATAGAACAAAATTCTCTGGATACCTGAACATCTTGTCATTAAGCAGAAGTAGATGTATGTCTGGCTTTCTTATTAATCCTTGAAGTAGCTTTTGCTATACCATATGAATTTTGAGAGATTGGATTCTATGTTACATGCCCAGCTGGGACCTAATATAAGGTATAAAACCGAGCATGGGACAACTGAATACGTTTGAGGAGCTAGTCTGGCGTTTGCTAACACAGGTTTAGGGCTTTTTGATGAAGTGGTTGGGATAGATACCTAACATTTTTATCAATAATAAACTTGTTTTACTTGGACTTCCTTTGTTTATTTTACCTCCTTTATGTTTAAAAACATTTATGCTATGCTTGGCGGGGAACTTCGTTGGGTATTGAGAGGAAGAGAAGCAGGGCCGACTCTGGCCATTTTGGTGCCCAAAACTGCACAGTATAGTGGTTAAATATAAATTATATAAATATACTAATGAATAAATATAATTTAATGAATATGTTATATAAATATATTAATGAATAAATATAATTTAATATATATAGTTATAAATGGATAAATATAAATTATTATAAGAATTAATAATTCATTAGTGCTATTAATTTAATACAATATTTATTAAAAATTAAATATAATGATAGTACATTTTGTAGTTTATTAAGGATTTGATTTAATTTATATAAATATTATTTAAATCTTTAAAGCGGGTGGGTTTTTAAATAAAAAAATAAATAATTTTAATTTTAAGCAATGCTATATACCCTCAATTTATGACCCTCCATACTATGTGACGTGTGATTGTCATTGATTGAAAGTTACACATGTAAATCTTATTTACCATTCAACACTCTACATATATTGAGGGTAAATTAAGGGTCTCGAGCATTTTTTCATATATTGTTTGAGTGCTATGCAACCACCCAAAGATGGACATGGTGATTTATCAGATATTTGGAGAGAGTAGGACGATCCAAGCAATCAGGGTTTACACGAATTACCGAAAGACAACATTAGAGATAGGTGTTTATATCAACAGTCTAGTCGATGGACATTTTTCCAAAATGATGCAATCAACCGATAGCCGATTTCATACGGTACATTGACCAAGAATTTCTTGTACACCTACTTTATCATGATTTAATTTAATTTCTCCTCCTTATGCTTTGCAAATTATAATATGTCATCAATTCACTTTTCTTACCATTAAAAAAAAAAATCTTAAATACAGAATCTATGCTTATGGATCAAACGGATGATGTACTGATGATCTCAGTGAAAATGAAAGGAAAAAAAAATGATTTTGACCGTTGGATCCTATATTCAATTATTGAATCTCTTAAAAAAAGATAACACGTTACACATTTTGTATTTAACTATTTAGAACCACCGTGGTTTTTTTTCATTATTAGTTTTCATGAATTTTCTTTAATGATTTTATTTTTTATCCAATAAAAATATATCATTACATTCAAAATCATTCACATTTATCATCTATTATTTTTTTAAATTTTTTTAGAAACTTATTAATATCACAAAAGTAAAAAAAGAGGAGGACTCTTATTATTTTACAATTGCGAAACAACTTAAATTATTCTATCTCGTAAAACCTTTGACATTGTCCTCCTCTGGGCCAACTCATCAATATCAATCAATTCATACTATAACATAGCATGAGAGCTTAGAAAGTGTACGTAATGTGAGTTTTATATGAGAGTACATAAACATGAACACTCTCTACATATTTGACATGTGTCATATGTTGTTTTAAATAATAGAAATTTGATTCTTAATTATATATTCATGTATCATAACTATAGAACCAAATCCATTGACCAAATTTATATATCATAAAATTAAGGGGAAATTAGGGGAAAGGATAATATGTTAGCTATATATTCAAGGAAGGATAAGGTGGGAAAAACATTAGAAAAAAGTACATTTGTATTGTGTTGACAAAAATAACCCTAAAGATATCTCTAAAATCCATCTATAGTCACACGCGTGATGTCATTCTTCTTCCTCCTTTCTTTTTTTTTCCTCTCCCTCTTCTTCTCTCTTCTTCTTCCTTCATGTCAACCACCGGAAATAGACCATCCGATCACCGTTTTAGACAAACAAACTACCCCGAAATAAAGCTGTAGGTAAGCTCGATCAAAGTCCAATCATCACTGGCCATTGATTATCACTTGATTCGCCAGAAAGGCTTTTTTAAATCACTGTCACCATTTGAAAAAGATCTAGATTCGGTCAATACGGCCAAGTCCGATGACCATCAACACCACCAATCAACTCCATGGACCAAAACGCATCACCTTTGAGGTTTATTGTTTTTTCGAACTCTTTTTTTTTTCTTTTGAAATTGGATCTGAATCTGCAGATAATATATCTGTTTTAGATATGTTCTTATATGTTATCTATTTTGAAACTTCAAACAAATTACATTTCTTTAAAGACATATAACATTTCATTAAAGACAGATAACATTTCAATAAGACAATAACATTATGACAGATATCAACTTAATCGAAATAGATAACATATCACCTGCAATTTGTAACAGGAATCAGAACAAAAAAAAAAGAAAAATCAATACAGAAAATTTTGAAAATAATGATTGATGACAGATCGAAGGAAAACTACAAGTTCCGTAGTGAGTATGATCATATCTAGAAATTCAAATACCGAGAATATCCAAAATCAACAGGATCGCAAGATAAATCATTATAGACATTCAAAATTGATGAAAGATTCATATTAGAAAATCATTATAGAAATTCAAAATTGATGAAAAATATTTCCTACAACTATAATCGTGAAAGAGGAGCTTTCGTAAATGAGAGAGGAATTTATGTAAACTTTATGATTAATTTTTAAAATTTAAAATGAGGTTATTTTAGTCATTTAAAAAAATAGGATAAAAGTTTGTCCTTTTTGGAATATTAATTTAAAGTATATGGACTTTATGAAATAATATTTTTAAGAATGTCTTTATCGGAACAAAACTCTCTCATGAAGGAATTATATTTAATTTTCCCTAAAATTTAATGTTTCACATTAATCAAGATGAATATTAAATACATTCACCTTAGAACAAGACAACTGTACACATTTACGACTTTTTGATGGATTGAGTCACTTAATAAACTATATATAGCTAGGGCTCTTGATCTCTCTTTCCATTCAAACAAATTTGAAAGCAACTCACAATAAATATTAAAGTGAGTAAGAGGAGAAAAGATCAAGTAATTTCTGCATATTTGAAACTTGATTAGGAGAATAAAGGCACAAAGAAGCATATCAAGATTAAGTCTTTCTTGTGAAAAATACTATAGAATATGTATAATGTGGTAATACTATACAATACAATTACATGTCACTCTAATTGTGCGTTTGGTACGAGGGTAATGGGGTGTAATAGTTACAAGGGTAATTAAATTTTAAGTTTATTTGTGTTTGTTGTGTCAGTATAATTTTTACTCCTGTAATAAATTTTAGTAATTGAGCTTATTTTTTACACATAAAGTTTACTAGTGGGGGGACCTGGGTAATAAAAAGTAATGAGAAGTTTTACTCCAACTTATTACCCCTTTAAATAAAAAATTCTAAAAGTCCATAAGTTTTATATACACATATATATTATATATTATATATATGTATATATATACATATATATATATATACACAGACACGCACACACATATACACACACACATATATATACACACACACACTCACATATGCACTGTCTGTGTGTATATACACACACACATATACACATACACACACATATGCACTGTCTGTATATATATATATATATATATATATATATATACACATATGCACACATACATATATATATACATATGCACTATCTGTGTATATATATACATATATATATGTATGTATATATATATATACACACATATATATATACACACACATATAAATATATACATATGCACTGTATGTGTATATATATACATATATATATATAATACACATACATATATACATATACACAGACAGTGCATTTGTGTGTGTATTATATGTAATGCCCTGCTCTGCGTCATATGAGGCGAGGTGTGGGGGTTACTATTCTGGATGAAATACCACATCGGCCAGGGACGAGTCTTGGGTGCAGAATATAACACGTTGCAGACCTTAAACTATTGTCCAATCTTTTCTGGTATGGGCCAGGAGAGGTTGGGAACTGCCAGGCTGGGCTTGGTATGGGCCAAGTTCAGTGGTTGGTGGGGAGATTGGGTTTTAGTGGGTCGGGCTGTTACAGTTGGTATCGGAGCCGACCTGGTGGGTATGTGGGTTTCGTCCCTCACGTCTAACCGGGGCGCGGTGCCCGTGTCTGGCGTGACCCACGGGGACGTGGGCTCCTAAGGGGGGTGGACTGTAATGCCCTGCTCTGCGTCATATGAGGCGAGGTGTGGGGGTTACTATTCTGGATGAAATACCACATCGGCCAGGGACGAGTCTTGGGTGCAGAATATAACACGCTGCAGACCTTAAACTATTGTCCAATCTTTTCTGGTATGGGCCGGAAGGGATTGGGAACTGCCAGGTTGGGCTTGGTATGGGCCAAGTTCGATGGTTGGTGGGGAGATTGGGCTATAGTGGGTCGGGCCGTTACAGTTGGCCAAATAGTACTGGTCAAAGTCAACGTATAAATAGTAACCGGGTCCAAATAGTATCGAACCGGGTCAAATAGTACCCGACCGGGTCAAATAGTACCCAGCCGAGTCAACTCGCCGGTCAACCGAGTCAACTCGCCGGTCAACTGAGTCAACTCGGCCTGACTCGGTCAACTCGCCGGAAACCCATTTAACCCCATCGCCGGTGATCCGACCACCCAAACCTGCCAAATCTTATATCAAATTAAAGAACTCGATGAGATGAACTCATAGGTACCTGAAACAAACCAAACCGTTGCCGGAATCGGCCGGATCGACCAAAAGAAATCCGAGGAAATCGAAACTTCAAACTCCGATATCTCCCTAACCACAACTCCGATCGACGTGATTCAAGTTGGGTTAGATTCGTCTCGTCAATACGCTTCTTTTGACACCAGTGGTGTCGCTCACCGTCGTCGAACTCAGAAAATGAATAGTAACAAAGATGTACGGAAGAGAGAAAAGGAAGAAGAGAAGAAAATGCGTAAGAATTTTTTTATTTTTTATTTTTTTGATTTTAAGTTTTCTTTTATAACAATTTTGAACGCACATACAGATATATATATATATATACACAATATATTGCACCCATATATACACACACTATGTATATATAAATCAAGACTCAAATAGCAAGCCAACAAAGCTCATGCTAAGGACCCCATCACCTGATATTAGAATAACAAACAATTCAACCAAGAACATAAATACCACATCGGCCAAGGAAGGTCCCTGGGTGCAGAATATAATACGCTGCAGACCTTAAACTATTGTCCAATCTTTTCTGGTATGGGCCGGAAGGGATTGGGAACTGCCAGGTTGGGCTTGGTATGGGCCAAGTTCGATGGTTGGTGGGGAGATTGGGCTATAGTGGGTCGGGCCGTTACAGTTGGTATCGGAGCTGTAGGTTTAGAAACTTACAGTGGTTAGGTTACCTAGGTTATTTTGTTGGCTACACATCATGCGCTTCCCGGCTGACTTGGTGAGTTTTTACATTTTGGTGTTTCCTGCTTTAGATTTATGTATACGTGTGTTATATTTTCCAGATATGGTTGACACATGTAGTACTCGGGTGTGAGGGTATGGACGGGGGTAGAGGAGAACATGAGGCGAATGAGCCTCAGGGAGTAGATGAGTGGGTATGCCTGAGGTGGCTCCATTAGAGTGTGGACGAGGACGGAGAGGTAGGGGTGCGAGACGCGGTAGGGGCGGAAGACGTGGGAGAGGTGGGGGCAGGCGGCGAGTGTCTATAGACCAGTAGATGATATTAGAGAGGATCAGGAGGGATATTTAGCACCACAGGGGGTAGAGGCTGTCGTTACTACTTTACGACAGGAGGTTCGGGATGTTACTGAGTTGGTACGAGCTCTTGGGCACACTGTTATAGGACTTGTGACACAGATGACTGCTCCAGTCCCAGTTGCATTACAGGCTCCTGTTGAGGTTCCAGCACAGGTTCTAGCTTTGGGTGAGTTACAGGAGGGTGTAGGACAGATTGTGGAGGCACAGGTAGCTCCTTTGGTGATTGATACGTCGATCAAGGAGCTAGCAGAGTTACGAAAGACAAATCCTCCGGTATATAGGGGAGTGATAGATCCAGTGGCAGCAGAGGAGTGGGTTCGCCAGTTGCGCAGGAAGATGACTTCCTTACGGATTCCTGAGGAGAGGAGGGCTTTATTAGCTGCTGAGTTTCTGGAGGGGGAGGCTTTTACATGGTGGGAGGTGATGACAGTTAGTCGGGGCAGAGAGGGCATGCCCTGGGCAGAGTTTGAGACTGCTTTTCTGGCACAGTATGTACCACAGACAGTGCGTGTTGCTAAAGCTAAAGAGTTTCTTGAGTTGATTCAGTCTCCGGACATGACAGTGACACAGTATCAGGCTCGTTTTGAGGAGTTAGGGCGATATGGGGAGGAGTATATTTGTACAGAGGAAAAGAAGATATTGAGATTTAGGAGAGGGTTGTCACCAAAGATTTCACCTCATTTGGCGGCTCAGACTATCACCACCTATCATAAGTGTATTGATAAGGCACTTGGAGTGGAGATGACTTTAGTGGAGATTAAGGATTACTGGGAGATTCATAAAAGGAAGCTTGAGAGTTCTACATCTGCTACTGGCGAGAGTAGTCAGCACAGACAGAGGACTGATACTCGGGGCAGCAGCAGAGTCAGGGACAGGGTTCTCAGAGTTGGAGGCAGGGTTACCAAGGAACCAGGCAAGAACAGCAGGGTTCTTGACAGGTTCAGCAGAGGCGAAGATTGGATCAGCATGGTCAGGCTCCGAGACGGGATCAGCAGCTCCAGCATTGTTATGCTTGTGGTCAGGTGGGCCATATGATTCGGGATTGTCCTAATCTGTTATGTTTCCAGTGTGGATTGCCAGGACATATGAGGAGAGATTGTCCACAGGGTAGAGGATTTGCACCGCTAGTACCTGGAGGTCAGAGAGCTCCAGCTCCAGCACCAATTCCGATACAGAGGGGTCCTGCAGGACGGGGTAGGCCACTAGTTCAGCAGCAGGTTCCGAGAGGTGGAGTGTATGCACTTAGGCCTGATGTGGTTCCAGCAGAGCGAAATCGCTTGGGAGGTAGGTTTCTCTTATTCAGTTCTTGGGCACGTGTTTTGTTTGACACTGATGCTACTCATTCATTTATTTCTGCATCATTTGCTGAGACATTGGGTTTGGAGATTATGGGAGTGGCGAGGAGATTTATAGTTGATTCACCACTAGGACCAGGTACCGTGATTAGTGCTGTCTGTAGGGACTGTGTATTTAGTTTCTCAGACCATGAGTTTAGAGCGGATCTGTTTGTGATGCCATTTACTGATTTTGATGTTATTCTTGGATTGGATTGGTTGACTGAGTATGAGGCGATTATAGAGTGTGCTGAGAGGAGGATTACACTGACCACACCTACGGGGAGGGTTAGATTTCGTGGAACGAGATTTCTTCCGTGTCCACATTTTCTAGATAATCTTCAGTACACCGATTGTGTTATAGCGGGTTTGATTACTTCAGCGTCTAGGGGAGATTCTTCGAACCCTATACTGGTTGTGGAGCATTATATGGATGTTTTTCCCGATGATTTACCGGGATTGCCACCGCAGAGGGAGATTGAGTTTGTGATTGAGTTGTACCCGGGTACAGATTCGATTTCTATACCACCGTATAGGATGGCACCAGCAGAGCTGAAGGAGTTGAACACTCAGTTGACAGATTTACAAAAGTTGGGATTTATCAGACCGAGCACTTCACCTTGGGGAGCACCTGTTTTGTTTGTGAAAAAGAAGGATGGTACGATGCATATGTGTGTGGACTACCGGCAGCTGAACAGGGTGACAGTAAAGAACAAATATCCATTGCCGAGGATTAATGATTTGTTTGATCAGTTGAGAGGTAGTCATTATTACTCCAAGATTGATCTCAGATCGGGGTACCATCAGTTGAAGATTAGAGAGGAGGATATTCCAAAGAAAGCATTTCGCACACGGTTTGGCCATTATGAGTACTTGGTTATGCCAATTGGGTTAACCAATGCACCTGCAGCGTTTATGGATTTGATGCACAGGGTGTTTAGACCATATCTGGATCAGTTTGTGATTGTGTTCATTGATGATATATTGGTTTATTCAGCCACTGAGGAGGACCACATTAGACACTTGAAGATTGTGTTGCAGACGCTCAGAGAGCATAGATTGTATGCCAAGCTGAGTAAATGTGAATTTTGGATGACTCAGGTGAGATTTTTAGGGCATGTGATTTCTCAGGAGGGTATAGCGGTGGATCCAGCGAAAGTAGAGGCAGTGGTGGCATGGAGGAGACCGAAACATGTAGGAGAGATTCGCAGTTTCCTGGGATTAGCAGGTTACTATCGACGTTTTATTGAGGGATTCTCGCGGATTGCAGCACCGATGACACAGTTGACTCGGAAGGATACTCCATTTGCGTGGACAGATGTGTGTGAGCAGGCATTCCAGGAGTTGAAGACTCGACTCACTTCACCTCCAGTGTTGGTGATACCCGACAGGGGTATTGGTTATCAGGTATATTGTGATGCTTCAGGAGTTGGTTTGGGTTGTGTGTTGATGCAGCAGGAGAGAGTGGTTGAGTATGCTTCACGTTTGTTGAAGCCGCACGAGAGGAATTATCCCGTGCATGATTTGGAGTTGGCTGCGGTAGTGTTCGCACTGAAGCAGTGGAGATATTATCTTTATGGAGAGAGGTTTGAGGTATTTTCGGATCATAGGAGTCTCCGGTACTTGTTTACACAGAGAGATTTAAACCAAAGACAGCGTAGATGGATGGAGTATCTTGAGGACTTTGATTTTACTTTACAGTATCATCCGGGCAAGGCCAATGTGGTGGCTGATGCCTTGAGTAGGAGATTGATTGCAGCTCGATTGGCTATTCAGGAGTTTGGGTTAGTGGATACACTTAGTCAGTATCGACTAGATGTGGATGAGCGTAGAGATGTACTGAGTTTACGGAGTTTGATTGCTCGTCCAACCCTAGTACAAAGGGTGTTGGATGCACAGTTGGGGGATGCATTATTTGATGACATTGAGGATATGGAGGGATGGGTTAGAGGCATTGATGGTGGAGTCAGATTCAGGGGCAGATTAGTGGTTCCAGAGGATACTGAGTTACGCGATGAGATACTTCAGGAGGCACATTACTCACGATTTGCGATGCATCCTGGTGCTACTAAGATGTATCGAGATTTACGGAGGCAGTATATGTGGAGTGGCATGAAGAGAGATGTGGCACAGACTGTGACTCGATGTCTTACCTGTCAGCAGGTAAAGGCAGAGCATCGACGACCTGTTGGATTATTGCAACCGCTTCCATTACCTGAATGGAAGTGGGAGCATATCACTATGGATTTTGTGATGGGTTTACCTATGACTCCGCGGAGACATGATGCGGTTTGGGTTGTTGTGGATCGGTTGACAAAGACAGCTCATTTTATGCCTATTTGTCAGACAGATTCGATTGAGTCGTTGACGAGATTATATGTACGAGAGATAGTCCGATTGCATGGGGTACCGTTGAGTATTGTATCTGATCGGGATCCCAGATTTACCTCACGGTTTTGGGGCAGTTTTCAGGATACTCTGGGGACGAAACTGAACTTCGGTACAGCTTTTCATCCGCAGATTGATGGACAGAGTGAGCGGACTATTCAGATTCTGGAGGATATGCTTCGGGCTTGTGCGATAGACTTTCGAGGAGATTGGGAGACTCATATTCCTTTAGTGGAGTTTGTGTACAACAATAGCTATCAGAGTAGTATTCAAATGGCACCATTTGAGGCATTATATGGGAGATCTTGTAGATCACCGTTGTGTTGGTCAGAGGTTGGAGATAGACCATTATTGGGTCCAGAGATGGTGCAGCAGACTACTGAGGTGGTGATAGTGATTCGACAGCGGCTTCTGACAGCTCAGTCACGTCAGAAGAGTTACGCGGATAGGAGACGTAGACCTCTAGAGTTTCAGGTGGGGGATCATGTTTTCCTGAGGGTTAGTCCTCGTAGAGGAGTACAGCGGTTTGGGAGAGCGGGGAAGTTAGCCCCTAGATTTATAGGGCCATTTGAGATTTTGGAGAGAGTGGGGACGGTAGCTTATCGATTAGCATTACCCCCACAATTGTCAGGAGTACATGGGGTATTTCATGTGTCTATGTTACGGAGGTACCATAGGGACCCTTCTCATATATTAGATTGGTCTACCTTGGAGATTGGTGAGGACGCTACTTTCGAGACACGTCCTATTAGGATTACGGATAGACAGGAGAGGCGACTATGGTCGAAGACCATACCCTTGGTTAAGGTGATATGGCAACATTATGGAGTGGAGGAGACAACTTGGGAGTTGGAGTCGGATATGTAGACGAGATTTCCGGATTTATTTACTACCTACGTATGATTTAATTTCGGGGACGAAATTTTCTTAAGGGGGGAAGGATGTCATATCCTGATCTAATTTTACACTATTCGTAGTATCTTATCGTGGTGGTTGAGGTGGAGTGAACCTCTGTGTTGGTGAATCGGTATTTGAAGAGAATAAAATTAAAGTGTGAATAAATATTTTAATAAATGGGGAATTTTAAAAGAAAACTTTTGGAGTAAAAAAAAAAATACTTAAATCAGATTTAAATTTGATTTGTTATGAATTTTGAAGTAAATTGTAACAATTTAGTTGGGGGTGTTTTTGACAGCTGGGTGTTTTTGATAAGTCAAAATTGTTATAAAAGAAAACTTAAAATCAAAAAAATAAAAAATAAAAAAATTCTTACGCATTTTCTTCTCTTCTTCCTTTTCTCTCTCCCGTACATCTTTGTTACTATTCATTTTCTGAGTTCGACGACGGTGAGCGACACCACCGGTGTCAAAAGAAGCGTATTGACGAGACGAATCTAACCCAACTTGAATCACGTCGATCGGAGTTGTGGTTAGGGAGATATCGGAGTTTGAAGTTTCGATTTCCTCGGATTTCTTTTGGTCGATCCGGCCGATTCCGGCAACGGTTTGGTTTGTTTCAGGTACCTATGAGTTCATCTCATCGAGTTCTTTAATTTGATATAAGATTTGGCAGGTTTGGGTGGTCGGATCACCGGCGATGGGGTTAAATGGGTTTCCGGCGAGTTGACCGAGTCAGGCCGAGTTGACTCGGTTGACCGGCGAGTTGACTCGGTTGACCGGCGAGTTGACTCGGCTGGGTACTATTTGACCCGGTCGGGTACTATTTGACCCGGTTCGATACTATTTGGACCCGGTTACTATTTATACGTTGACTTTGACCAGTACTATTTGGCCGTTGACCATAGTTGACCGACCGTATTTTTACAGTATTTACATATATTGTGTTTTTCGGTGTAGACGGTGGTCACGGTTGAGATTCGGAGCGGGTTAACTTTTGGAGTTAGGGGTTGTCTGGGACGCATGCTTGGTTTTAGCACTCTGATTTCCAGGTAGGGGTTTCCTTACTCTTGCATGTGACTTTAGAGTTCCGGTTTACGGGCTCTGGTGATATTATGGTTTTGTCGGTTTCCGGGGGTGGAAATACGACCTATTTTGCATGTTGATTTATATTCCCTGTTATATATATCACTGTTGGTATGTTTTCTGAGAGTGAGGTGATTGGAGGTGTTGGATGTGGATGTGGATGTGGATATGGATGTGGATGTGGATTGTGGGCCCATATAGGCGCCCAAATGATCAGATATGGATTTCTAATGGATGATATATATACATATACGGACCGGATATATACCGGTGGACCGTCTGAGATGGGGTGCATCACAGGGGACGCCCTCTGGTGTAGGCTATGCTATCGGGATACCCGATCCTCATCCAGTTTCGGTGTGGACCTGGATTGGGAGACACCCTACGGGGATTAGGGTGGGTCCAGGGGTGTGATGGATTGTTGGAGATTGATGTGGTGATTACAGTGTTGGATAGCCTTATCGGCTACCATTTCACTTGATTGGATTGGTGTATGGATTTCTGGAGACCAGTGTTGGTGGTTCCAGTGTTGCTTAGCCTTATCGGCTACTGTGCTATTTGGTTGACTTACTGATGGATGTATATTTCCTGTATTGCATACTATGCGTTTCGTTTCTGGATTTATCATTATTATTTATGGATATTGGCATTTCCTCTCTACGCCCTACTGAGCTTTGTGGCTCACCCCTCTTCTTTATCCCCCTTTCAGGTGAGTTGGATGTAGGTGATGGCGGTCAGCAGCGGGATGCGTGAGCTGGTGTGTAGCCTTGGGCTGACTCTTAGTGGGTGTGGGAACTTTTGTATTGTATTGGTATATATCCTATATGGTTTGGTATCGGGTAGATATGTTTTATTCTTCCGCTATTGTATATGTAGACAGGTGGATGTACCTTGTGGATAGTATGGTAGTTCTTCTTATTATTATTATTATGTCTGTTGGGTTTAGTCGCAGATTTGGGATCTGGTTCGGGGGATGGGGTGTCCCCTGCCGGTCACGTGCCTGTGGTATAGGTATACTTCGGTATATCTTAGGAGAGAGGGGCGTGACAGTTTGGTATCGGAGCCGACCTGGTGGGTATGTGGGTTTCGTCCCTCACGTCTAACCGGGGCGCGGTGCCCGTGTCTGGCGTGACCCACGGGGACGTGGGCTCCTAAGGGGGGTGGACTGTAATGCCCTGCTCTGCGTCATATGAGGCGAGGTGTGGGGGTTACTATTCTGGATGAAATACCACATCGGCCAGGGACGAGTCTTGGGTGCAGAATATAACACGCTGCAGACCTTAAACTATTGTCCAATCTTTTCTGGTATGGGCCAGGAGAGGTTGGGAACTGCCAGGCTGGGCTTGGTATGGGCCAAGTTCAGTGGTTGGTGGGGAGATTGGGTTTTAGTGGGTCGGGCTGTTACATTATATATATACATACATATTATATATATATAAATATAAATATATAAATATATACATATTATATATATATATAAAAATAAATAATGTCGGGCTTGGGTCGGGCTCGGGCTGAGCCAAAATTGGCCTAAGGTGTCTGGCTTCGGGTTGGGCTGACCCAAAAAATGGAGCCCATGACCGCCCAAGGGATTGGGCAGGGCCGAGCTCCGACCTAGGCCCGCGGACCAAATGATGACCCCTATTCTTGTGTTACGTCTTTGTCATGGATTTGAATGTTATCAGATTATTTTGTTGAAATTGTTAACAATTGTTATTATATATATATATATATATATATATATATATGTTTGGCCGTGTGTGTATATATACGCATATGTATCTATATTTTTAAAATTTTGGTATATGATAGTCGTAAATTTTACCATTCTTTACCAAACAAGGGTAACAATTATTCTCCATAATTATTATTACCCTTGTAATATTTACATGGGTAATAAATTATACCCCCAAATTCTTACCCTCTTACCAAACGCACCCTAAGTGTGAACTTATAACTAGTGATTATATTTGATTTCCAACCCTCTTAATTTTTTTTATGGCATGGTAACTAGCCGCAAATCATGCATACCATGCAAATATTTAATAATTTTATGTACGAATTCGATAGAAATCCAACGTATGGCCTCTACGAGGTTAAGATTCATTTTCATCAATTAGACTAGGAGTTGATACTTAGACGTTACTCTAACGGTTCAGGGTAACATGACCAATCACTAAGTTAAAAGCGTGGAGTATCCATTGTTAATCAAGCAATAGCCTAACTAATTATATAATTTTGTGTCGCAGGAACCTTTGATACCGTCCTGAACCAGCGCCCACCCATTTGGCCACGAAATATCAATTTCCCCAACCACAATTAATTAAATTGATGTTCCCTTTACCTAACCCTAACATTAACGTACCTAGAAATGGTCTTGATTCATCCACATCATCTTTTGCATAATGGTTTTCATTACCTAATAATTAATTATATGTGTGTATATATATATATATATATATATATATATATATATAATCTTATCCATGTTTTACCATTTTTGTTATCTCTAGTAATTCTCTACATTTTTTTTTTAACGTGGAATCCACCCAGCTTCCCACCTAACAATTGTTTGATAAAACCCAGACCACATATAAGAATCCGCAACCCCCATGAACCAGTTTAGATATGGGTCGAGAACCAGTGCTAGAGGAAAATGCAGTAACGCTAAGACTGAGCAAGGGCTCATTTTGTAAATTGTGATAATGGAAACATCCATGACACTTTAACTTATGACCTCCCGTTTGTGCTAAGAATTAGTGCGGTTAAGTTCACCAGTCAACGACCTTTGTTTAGTAACTCTCTTACGCTGCCCAATCTTGCCCTATAAAACCCCCATGAACAGCTTCTATACATTAGGATTAAACATGGCAATCGTGTCAAGAGATAAGTACAGGTCCTTTCTTCATGATGCAGGAGACAACATACAGTGGAGACATGGAGCTCCTCCTACCTATGATGATGTTAATCACCTCTTCGAGGAAGGCCGAACCAAGGTTTAAAGTTTACACACACAACTAATTCAATTTCAATAAGTTTGAGATGAAAAAACTAAACAGGGGCTTATTGTCTGCAGGAATGGCCAGAAGGATCACTAGAAGAAACAGTGCAGAATGCTGTCAAGTCATGGGAGATGGAGCTATCACACAAGACTCGCATACAAGATTTTAAAACCATAAATCCAGAGAAATTCAAGCTCATAGTGAATGGTATATATGTCTATCTCTTTTACTTCTATTATATACATATATGACTAGCAAAGTATATATATGTATGCTATTGTGACAGGAGGAGAAGGGTTGTCAGCAGAAGAGACTCTAAAGTTGGGAAGCTACAATGCTTTGTTGAAGAATTCTCTGCCAGATGAGTTCAAGTATTACAAAGCAGAAGAAGAGACATTTGAATCATCGCACGAAGCTTTTCGATCGGCTTTGCCTCGCGGGTTTGCCTGGGAAGTCCTCAGTGTTTACTCAGGACCTCCTGCTATTGTGTTCAAGTTTAGGCACTGGGGATACTTTGAAGGACCCTTCAAGGGTCATGCCCCTACTGGAGACATGGTTCAGTTCTTTGGCTTGGCAGTTCTAAAGGTATGTTGATATATAATATATATATATATATATATAGATGTGTATATGGTTTCTAGAAGTTAATTAAACCATGGCTTGGCAGGTTGACGAATCACTGAGAGCAGAGGAGGTGGAGGTTTACTATGACCCTGCAGAGCTATTTGGAGGCCTATTCAAAGGACCAAAAGATGAAGACAAAGCTCAAGTTGCTTCAGCGTCTCAAAGCTGTCCATTTATTAAACAAATAGACTGAAATGAGTACATATACATACACATATGCGTATAGATATGTGTGAGTGTTTGTGTATGATACATGCTATGATTAATGATTAATCTACTCTAAATAACAAGCCAGGCATGATTGAAAAGAACCATTCATTTGCTCTCTTTCGTGGATTATGCACAAACAAGCAGATAGTACGCCACATCAAGTGGATAATGCTCTGAGCACTAAAATAGCCTGGAATCACTGCTAGAGGACCAAAATCCTGCAAAATAGTACTCAAGCAGCTGGCATGTAAAATAGTGCATTTTTCAGCTTTGAAAATAAGAGAAAATCAATCCATCTATCGATCGATCCAACAGCATTAAGCAGCATCACATGTACATGTACTCATATTTTCTATCAATAATACAAGTCCACTAGTCACAGAAAAGTCTCGCAGGACATCATTTGACAATATAAACTTAATCTGTACTGGATGAGCCCATTTGAATTCATCCAAGGCATGCCAAATGTGATGGTGGTCATCGTCATCATTAACCGAGCCTTTATCTCAAGGAATCGGCTATATGAGTCTATGAGAACATCATCGGAAATCCATCACATGTATTTACTTTCTCCATTCGTTTCTATCATAGGTCATATATTCATCCACTCCTATTAAATTCCGCAATACACGAGAAATGGAATGAGATAAACAATCAAAAGTATGAAAGTAATTCTTGGTAAGCGAAGAACAAGTGATGGAATCTGTCGCAACCGGGGTCACGACGCGAACCGGCGATGAAAGGATAAAAAATGATTTAGAGTCACCACCAATTGATTTAAGTGCAATTGGACACTAAAAAATGGTCTACGAACCAGAAAATGAGTAAGGGGGTCTATTGAGTGTGGGGAAGGTGTTAGACACCCCACAACTCCCTAAAAGGTTACCTAGATTGATCTATGTGTTTTTTCTTGAAAAGTTGTTTGTCCAATATAAATGATATTTTGATTTGAAAAGATAACATAATTAAAGCCTAGGCAGGAGCTGAATGTCATCAAGTCCTCCTCCTAATTAACTTCAATTTAGTTACCATTATATTTTCGAGTACAAATGATACATTAATTTGAAGAGATAACATAATTAAAGCCTAGGAAGGAGCTGAATGTCATCAAGTCCTCCTCCTAATGAACTTTAATTTAGGTATCTAGTAAATTAATTTATCATTGTGTTTAGAAATACAAATGACACTTTAATTTAAAGAGATAACATAATTAAAGCCTAGGCAGGAGCTGAATGTCATCAAGTCCTCCTCCTAATGAACTTTAATTTAGGTATCTAGTAAATTAAATTACCATTTACATTTTGTTTAAATAAGGATAGCACAATTAAAGTCTAGGCATGAGCTGAATGTCTTCAAGTCCTCCTCCTAGTTGACTTTAATGTAGTATCCATTAATTTGTTTTTATGAAGAGTTGGTAAAAAGTGCTTATTGAATTGATGGATTGGTAAAACTAAACCCCTAAACATGTATACTAATTACGTTAAACATAAATAAAACTAAATTACATTAATCTACTTTTCATTATTTCCACTACACTACACTACTTTTCATTATTTCCACTACCTTATTACATGGCTTATATTTACAAGAATATACATGCCAAATAAGATACAAATATATACAAATAATGAAATATAAAGATAAAAATACAAATACAAATATGGCCCATGGAGCCCATTAATTGCTCAAACCCGGTCCAATCTCCAAATAAGCTCTCCAGCCCAAATGAAGATCCATTGCAGTCGAGTCCATAAATCAAGCAAGAGAATGATCAAAATTAGAGGCTTAAACATAATCAAGATTCATATTAATAACAAGCTTCCATTAACAGTTTCTCTCATACGAGCATACATATAAACACTACACCAAATCCGAATGATAGGAACAAGAGCCAAAACCAACTTGCATTATATCTCTATAGCACATCATGGATTCAAGCAAGTATAATACCAAACGATATAACAAAGCTCATAGATTATCAACCAAATACAATAGCCAACATCACTGAACGAGATCAAAGCAAGCATGATCAAAATACTAGCAGAGAACCAGACCCCATTCCTTATACCCAAAACACGTTCCATATACTTTACACCAAAAACAAAACAACAAATATGTGGCATCACAACATAGATCTAGGCTGAAAAACCGATTCATTTATCAACAGGATACAAACTAATAGAATTCCAGCCAGCATATTGTAACTCATTTCATCATTACTAATCTCACAAGGCAGAGCATCGAACCACATATAAACAACATCAAAAGTGACACATTATTTTTGGTGCTAACTGCAATGCATTCTCCAGCCAAATAAACAGTAACTCACAGCAAAAATTATCGGAGGATAACACAAATGACAAATAGGGAAGATCACGAAGAACTCAAACCATGCTAGCAGGAGAATCAAACAATACCCAGGAATTAACAATCAAGTATTAAGATGAGCAGCAGAAAAACATCAAGAATAGAACCAATCATAAACCAAAGAAATTTCAGAAATATAACCAGTAAAATCAATTATCATTCTCAACATCCAAACTCAAGTATCGAAACCAAAGAGTGAACCAGCACCACCTCAAAACAAACAGAAACTCATATATCAAAACCGAACATGTTTTCAGCACAAGAATCGAATCAAAGCAGGAAAATCAGAGAAAAGAACTGGAAACTTAAGTATAAACAGATTATTACTCTTGAAGGCTAGATTCGGATTGCGCGAAACCCTCTTCTCCCGATTTCGTCTCTAGTTTGCGTCTGCCTTTCACCCTTCCTCTGGTGCAGCCGCTCTTCTTCTTGGCCTCTTCCTCTTTTATGCAACTGGTTCCCTTTTACTCCCTTGGTTCCCCTATCAAGAATCCTTCCTTCTTTATCTCTCACGGTTTCTTTCTCTGTCTGCTCTCTTCTCCCTCTTTTCTTTCTCCCTTAATCCCTTTTCTTCTTCTTTTTTTTCTTGTGCCGCCCCCTCCTTTCTCACACGATTTTCTTACCCTTTTTCCTCTCTTTTTTTTTTGTTATGCCGCCCCCCTTTGTGCGGCGAATCTCACCTCATCTTTAACTTGGATTCTATTTTTAATGTCAACATTGCCCTTTAAACCCTATTTTCCTCTCCTTTGTTAAAAACCCTCAAGACTAACATTCTTGTCTTTTCCCTACTTTTGTGAAACCCTAATAAAGGAACCACCTTTTCCTCTTAAGGATTTTCTTTATTATTTATTTAATTTTCCTATTTTTTAGATATTTTCTAGGGTTTAGTTATATTGGGTTTGGGTTGGAATTTTTATGGGCTTATGGTCCAAGAAATAGGCTTTAGGATTTTTTGCATGCTTGTGGGTCCAAGAAACAGGCTTTGAATTTTTTGTGAGATTACGGGCTCCAGAACGGGCTTTTGAATTATTATTATTATTATTGTATTTTTTAATTTTTTCTATTATTTATTTTTTAATTTAATTTAATTTAATTTAATTTTTCTTTTGAGCCGGACGAAAACCGGGTACTACAGCTGCCCCCTTTGTATGTCTTTTATGAAATAAAAGACAAACAAAGGTGTAGTCAACTGAGTTTCGTACGGGAACTGAAATGCGCGGGATCACTGTTGCCATTCCCAGCTTGGCCAACTGTTTGTGCAAGAAAATAAAGGGCACGAGATCACAAGGACATTCCCGGCTTGGCCAAATCTTGGTGCAGAAAAATAAAGGGCACGGGATCACAAGGCCATTCCTGGCTTGGCCAAATGTTTGTGTAGAAAAATAAAGGGCACGGGATCACAATGCCATTCCCGGCTTGGCCGATTGTTTGTGCAAGAAAATAAAGGGCACAGGATCACAAGGCCATTCCCGGCTTGGCCAAATGTTGGTGCAAAAAAATAAAGGGCATGGGATCACAAGGCCATTCCCGGCTTGGCCAAATGTTTGTGCAGACAAAATAAAGGGCACGGGATCACAATGCCATTCCCGGCTTGGCCAAATGTTGGTGCACAAAAATAAAGGGCACGGGATCACAAGGCCATTCCGGGCTTGGCCAAATGTTTGTGCAGAAAAATAAAGGGCACAGGATCACAAGGCCATTCCCGGCTTGGCCAAATGTTGGTTTGAATTTATGCAAGAAAATATCCATGAGTGTATGAATGTATGAAGAAAATTGTATTTTCTTTTATTTTTCTCATTTTGAAAATTTGACTTTGGTTAATTGTCGTAAGCACCATCACCCCTATCATCCTACAATCATCCAACATGAGAAGATTGCATCTTTGGATTCCACCCTATTCTTCAATCTGCCATGTTACGCTTATTCTTGTATCTTTCATTCTCTTTTTGTCTGGTCTTTCCATCGATTTGCTGCTTCCATCTTATTTCCATCAAATCCGACATACCTTTAACGCCAAACCAAAGCTTTTCGGCTCCAGAATCTCTTGGGCCCCACTATGTCTTTTAACGTCATTTAATTTCTTTTAGCTCTCTTAGAATTAAGAACACCACAATCTCTCAGGCTCCAACATGCCTTTTAGCACCATTTAATTTCTTTTAGCTCCTTTACAGTCAAGAACACCAAAATCTCTTCGGCTCCACCATGCCTTTTAGCGTCATTTAATTTCTTTTAGCTCCTTTACAGTCAAGAACACCAAAATCTCTCAAGTTCCTGCTAAGAACAATGTCCTAATACACTTGTCATGATTTTTTTATTACTTCACTTAACTTCCAAATAAATTCAATAGTATGGCAATGCTTGTACTACACGAGACTTCTGAAGGCAAGATATATAAGCAATAAAATCGTGAAGAACACAAGCAATGAATAAGGAATTTGGAAATGAACTGAATAACCTCAGAGAGTTTTATTTAGAATAGATAGATAACAGGAGAGACTGATCAAGTATATATATGATTCAAGAGGGTTAGAAATAAAGGAAATAGCAGAAATTTTTACAGGATATGAGATAACTTTGATACCGCACAAAACTGCCCTAGTTTTGTGTGCCCCCATTTTGCAATTATTGAATCTAACTACTTCCATATGAAGCTTCTCCTTCATAGACTCATCATGCATACCCCTAAACATAACCAATTCAACTTTGTACAGCCTCGCTATCTGTCATTCGTTGTATTTCCTTATATTCATCTCAAATCATCGAAAGGCCTCTGCCTCCTTCTCCTTAGTTGTTTTCACCACACCTTTCTGATCTCAATATTATTTGAAGCTCCCAGGAAGGGTTTTCACTTTAGTAGAGACTTTTCTTTTTCCCCTAATTTTTGCCTGAAGCGCCCACGAGGGGTTTTCACTTCAGCAGGATTTTTATTGCTCTAATTTTTGCCTAGACCGCCCTTTCGGGTTTTCAATCTAGCGAGCTTTTAACTCTAATTTTTGCCTAGATCGTCCTTTCAGGTTTTCAATCTAGCGATTTTTTTTTTGTTTTTTTTAACTCTAATTTTTGCCTAGACTGCCCTTTCGGGTTTTCAATCTAGCGAGTTTTTTTTTTTTTTTTGCTATGGGTAATACTTTTTGATGGCGTCTGCATTCACCGGATTAGGCAATTCTTCTCCATCCATTCTTGTCAAAATTAATGCCCCTCCTTCAAAGGCTTTCTTCACTGCATATGGTCCCTCATAATTCGGTGTCCACTTCCCTCGGTGATCCTTTTGAGGTGGCAAGATCATCTTCAACACTAAATCTCCTTCCCTGAAACTGCGAGGTCGAACTTTCTTATTATGTGCTTTCATCAATCTTCTTTGATACAATTGCCCTTTACAAATTGCTCTTAGTCTTCGTTCTTCAATCAAATTCAACTGCTCATAACGCATTCGAGTCCATTCTGATTCTTCCAATCCTGCCTCCAGAACTATTCGAAGGGATGGAATCTCCACTTCGATAGGCAAAACCGCTTCCATACCATACACTAAGGAGAAAGGCGTCTCCCCGGTAGATGTCCGTATTGAGGTCCGATAACCATATGGAGCAAAAGGGATCTTCTCATGCCAATCTTTGTAATTCTCTGTCATCTTCCCAATGATCTTCTTGATATTCTTATTCGCTGCTTCGACAGCCCCATTCATCTTCGGACGGTAAGGAGTCGAATTATGGTGATAAATTTTAAATTGATCACAAAAATCTTTCACCATTTTACTGTTGAAATTCGTGCCATTATCAGTGATAATTCTTTCTAGGACTCCATATCGACAAACAATCTCTTTTCTCAAAAACCGAACAACCACGCTACTTGTCACATTAGAATACGAAGTAGCCTCCACCCATTTGGTAAAATAATCAATAGCAACCAAAATAAACCGATGCCCATTAGAAGCCTTCGGCTCAATTGGACCGATGACATCTAATCCCCACATTGAGAAAGGCCATGGTGATGTCAACACATGCAATGGATTAACTGGAACATGTGTTCTGTCTGCATAAATCTGACACTTGTGGCATCGGTTTGCATAACTTATGCAATCCCTCTCCATGGTTAACCAATAATACCCTGCACGTATAATCTTCCGTGCCATTGCATATCCACTGGAATGAGTCCCACATATTCCTTCATGAATTTCCTCCATAATTAGTTTAGCCTCTGCCATATCAACACAACGCAAGAAAACTACCCCATCATTCCTTTTATAAAGAACATTTCCATTCAAGAAGAAAGATCCCGCCAATCTCCTGATGGTGCGCTTTTCATTCTCTGATGCCTCTGATGGATATTTTTTCTTTTCAATGTATTGTTGGATATCATGATACCACGGTTTACCATCAGGCTCTCCCTCTAAATTTGAACAGTAACATCAAACTTCTCGTTTCTCAATTTTAATTAGCTGCACTTCCCCTTTTGGGTCTACATCAAACATTGCCGCCAAAGTTGCCAAAGCATCTGCTATTTGATTTTCTTCCCTGGGGATATGATCAAACTCAATCCAATCAAAAAACTTGACTAACCTTTTGATATGTTGGTAATATGGAATGAGCTTGTCATCTTTAGTTTCCCACTCATCATTCAATTGCCTAATCACCAACTGTGAGTCGCCATAGACCTGTAGCCTTCTAATCCCCATATCGATAGCAGCTTGAATTCCCATCGTACATGCTTCATACTCAGCCACATTGTTAGTACATTCGAAATACAACTTAGCTGTAAACGGGATAATATTCTCATCAGGTGATATTAACACTGCACCAATTCCACATCCCATGATATTAGAAGCCCCATCAACATAGTCCATTTTGCCAAATCTTTCTGATTCCCCTCTTCTATCGACACAGTCATGACATCAATATCTGGAAACTTCAAATCCATAGACTGAGTATCATCAATTGCTCCATCTGCCAAATAATCTGCTATTGCACTCCCTTTGATTGCCTTCTGTGTAACATACAAAATATCATATTCTGATAACAACATCTGCCATTTTGCTATTCTCCCTGAAAGAGAAGGTTTCTCAAAAATGTATTTGATAGGATCCATCCTGGAAATCAACCACGTCGTATGATAAAGCATGTATTGTCTAAGCTGATGTGCAGCCCAAACCAAAGAGCAACGAGTTTTCTCCAACATCGAATAATTTGCTTCACAACTAGTAAACTTCTTGCTTAAGTAATAAATGGCATGCTCTATCCTTCCCGATGAATCATGCTGTCCAAGCACACATCCCATCGAACTATCCGAGACAGTCAAATAGAGAATAAGCGGCCTGCCAGCCACAGGAGGCATTAACACTGGAGGACTTTTCAAGTATTGCTTGATCTTTTCGAATGCTATCTGACAATCTTCGTTCCACTCAGTAGAATTACTCTTACGCAACAATTTAAAGATAGTTTCACAAGTAGCTGTCAACTATGAAATGAATCTAGCAATGTAATTTAACCTTCCCAAGAAACCCCTAACTTCCTTTTCTGTCCGAGGGGGTGGCATCTCCAAGATCGCCTTCACTTTATCAGGATCTACCTCAATTCCTTTCCTGCTTACAATAAAACCTAACAACTTCCCCGAGGTCGCCCCAAATGTGCACTTAGCTGGATTCAACTTCAATTGATGCTTCCTTAATCAATCAAACAACTTCTGGAGATTCACAATATGATCTTCACCTTCTTTGGATTTTGCTATCATATCATCGACATATACTGATAGGTATGATAATACCTATTGTTTTTGGTAGAAATATCCCCCTCTTAAGCTTTCTTTTGATAAATAATGAGTGTATTTATGTGTTGATTTGTATTTTGATAGGTTGATTGCGGTTTGGATGAAAAGCGACGGAAAAAGGGCTGAATTGAATAAAATGACCACCGACCTTCGTGTGTTCAAATAGTCATAACTTTCTGTCACGTTATTGGAATTGAGCGCAACAAAAGGCATTAGAAACTAGACATCGCAAGCTTTCCGTAGAATCTAAAATCATGCAAATCGGAGGTCATATGGAGAAGTTATGGTCATTTGAATCATGTGCCTAGGGGTAACGCGCCTAGGCGCACAAATTGTGCACGCCCAGGATCACTCCTGCACGCCCAGTCCAGAGAGTTGGACTTGAATTTTAAGTTGTGCACGCCTAGGATCACGCCTAGGCGTGCGCCTAGGCGTGTGCCTAGGCGTGGTGCGCCTAGGCGTGAAAACAACGCGTCTAGGCGTGAAAAGCAATTTTCTGAGGTGTTTTAAGTCGTGATTTGTCCGAGCTGCGGGAGTTTTGAGACCTAGAACTGAATTTCTGGGGAGCGAAAGCAGAGGGAGAGGCGACTCTTGGAGCTAGGAGGAGAGATTCTTCAGCTCAACTTGGATCTACTCAACTAATTGGGTTTATTCATGATTTTCTCATCTCTCCTTTTATGTTTTTCTCTCATTATGTGTAACTAAATCACTTGTGCCAAGGCTAGGTTGAAGCCTTGGGTTTGATGACTTTGTTTATGACTTGATTTACATATATATGAGTTGATTTGGGTATAAATCTTGTGTTTCTATGTTTGATTGCAATTTCTTCATGCTTGTGGTGTTTGGCCAACACCTAGGTTTTTTTGGATGAAATTGTTTGGAGAATTTGCTTAGACAATAATATGTCAAGTAGATTATGCTTCTTGAAACACTTGATTATGAATGTGTCTCCCTTTAATTAGGTGACAATTTGTATGAATCCTAATCTTCATAGAACTTCATGAATTCCTATGCATGTTTAGACCAATAGGATGGCTAGAATGTATTTAGGAATATCCGACCTAGACCAATAAGATGGCTAGTAATCGATTGTAGGGAGATTTGGCTTAAGTGCGCTAAAACCGACTTAGGTACGGATTCGTTATGCCCGAATTAGCAAATATGTGTGTGAATTTGTGTCATTGCAAGTCATTTCCCAAGGGGGATTCCAAAGCCTTGGTGTTCATCTCATTTGCATTAGTTGCATCCCTATTCTAAGAAAATACCAAAAATACTTTGCTCTTTACTTGTCTTAGTTTAATTACCAACCCAAACAATCTTGAGTTGATCTTTACTTTGTTTGCATTGTACATACATACATACAAGTATACATTTGGATTAGACATAACTCCATCCCTGTGGATTCGACCCTTGCTTATCATTGTGCTGTAGTCGCCGACTAGTACACTTGCTAGTAAGGTTAATTTAGACCCAACATATACTTCCACTTCTCTATGCATCATGTCATGAAACAAAGTGACCATGGCTCGTTGATAAGTAGCACTAGCATTCTTTAGACCAAACGACATGACTTTATAGCAAAAGGTTCCCCAGAGGGTAATAAAAGTCATTTTCTCACGATCCTCTGGTGCCATCTTGATCTGATTGTAACCCGAAAATCCATCCATGAAAGAGAAAGTTGAATGTCTAGCTATATTATCCACCAAAACATCGATATGGGGAAGCGGAAAATTATCCTTCGGGCTTGCACGATTGAGATCTCTATAATCGACACACATCCGCACTTTTCCATCCTTCTTGGGAACAGGTACAATATTTGCCACCCATTCAGGGTATCTAGCCACTGCTAAAAAACCAGCATCGAACTGCTTCTTCACTTCATCTCTTATCTTTAAAAGCATATCTGCTTTCAATCTCCTTAGCTTTTGTTTCACTGGGGTACATTCTGGAATCAATGGTAACTTGTGAACAACAATACTTGTATCAAGACCGGGCATGTCCTGATAAGACCATGCAAAGACATCCTGGTAATTATGCAATAAATCTATCAATTTCTTCTTATTTTCTCCTTCGAAGGCAGCTCCTACCTTAACTTCCTTCTTCTCCGTTTCAGTTCCCAAGTTAACAACTTCTGTTACCTCTTGGTGCGGCTTTATTAGTTTCTCTTCCTGATTGACTTGTCTTAACATTTCAGGTAAAATCTCAATTTCTTCCTCTATTTCATAGTCAGATTCAACATTGCTAATGGGTGCATCAAAATCTGGTTCATTAAGTTCGCCATCTTCGTTATCATCATTTTTCAATCCTGAGAAAGAAATGAATAAAAATGGTTTTGAGAATGGAGAACAAAACTTAAATGGAAATGGAGAAACATGAATATGGATGACTGTCAAAAGACTTTCATTTCATGGAAAAGGGAATATGTACAAAGATTTGAACATGCAATCGCCATACTATAAGATTTATTGAAAGCAAAGTAAAGCATGCTCATTACAAAAGACCCAAATGAAGGCCGTGAGCTGGGCCCACGATGGTAGTGCACTCGTGATTACTCTTGCAGGTTCTTGAGAGGTACTGGGAGCTCCAGACTGGTCCAGTTGCCTAATTTGAAATTTGAAGGACGCGAGATGACAAAGCAAGGTCTAGCAGCCAAACTCTGTTCCTCTTCCACCACAGCAACTTGGAACTCCTCAAACTGATCACATATATTTGTCAAAATTGCCCCAGTTACATCAGTCGAGTTTCCAACTGGCAGTTTTCCAAAAACTACCCCAGTATCAGCCAAACTTATCTTGTTCTGCATCCCTCCATACACAAAACTGTTATAAAGCCAAGGAATCAATTTCTTTTCGACTTCCAGCTCCTTTCCTTCCAGACGAGCAAACCTCTTCGCCTGCTTTTCTGCTTGTGCACGGTTCCTGTCAGCCCTAGTTGGCTTATAACCCAAAGCCCAACGTTCTGGATGTTTCACCATTTCTACTGGCTTCTTAATTCCTTGTTGATTCTTACCAAGTCCTTCTCCCGGACGAAACCCCTTTTTCAACACAAATTTTGCTACATTCTTCGTAACCTTGGATACTTGTGGCTTTAAAGGAGAACGTCCTTCGTTCACATAGCTAGCACTAGCAATTTCAAAAGATTGGAATGAACTCTCAATCCCTTCTGTCGGAGCATCAATAGGAGAATTATTAGACAAACTAGCAACCATCCATTCTGACTGGCCTTTTACTATGTAAACCCTTCCATCATGAACAAACTTGAGCATCTGATGCAATGATGAGGGAACGGCTCCTGTAGTGTGAATCCAAGGTTGTCCCAATAAGCAACTGTAGGTTGGTGAGATATCCATTACCACGAATGGCACATTGAAAGTTACGCTTGCAACCTGTAAAGGTATTTCAATTTCTCCCATAATCTCTCTACGTGTTCCGTCGAATGCCCTTACTACCATCGACACTGGTCTTAAATAAGATCTGTCAATCGACAACTTTTCAAAAGTCTCCTTCGGTAAAATATTGAGCGATGACCCATTATCCACCAAAATGCTTGCTCATTCCTTTCCACGACACATGGCTGAAATATGCAAAGCTTTGTTATGCCCCATCCCTTCAGGCGGAATATCATCCTCAGTAAAGGACAACAAATGAGACGCCAACACATTTCCCACAATGCTATTAAAAGAATCTGTAGGATACGTCCGCCCGATTTAACATTCTCGTCAAGACTTGTCGATGCGGTTCAGAACTCATTATCAACTCCAAGATCGAAATTTTTGCAGGGGTTTTCTTCAATTGATCCACTATCATGTACTCACTCTGCCGAATAATTTTCAGGAAATCCTAGACTTCCACATCAGTTACAACTTTCTTTTTCTCCTCTGGGCGTACAAAAAGATCTTCTTCCGGAATAGAACCGAATTCTTCAACTTCAGGTATTGCTTTCCCTTTTCTTTTGCGTTCAGCTTCAAGATCCACTATCGGATTCCCTTCTGGCTCATTTCTCGTGTAACATCTCCCACTCCAGGTAACTCCACTAACACCAGAAATATTATCTACCATTTCTCCTTGCTTTCCTGTAACTTCAGCCTCATAATTCCATGGCACAGCCTTGTCATTCTTGTACAAAGGATCTATCTTTGATTTGAGTGGCCCAACTGGTGGCGCATCTTCCACATAATACTGTAAGACAAATTGCGGAGCACGGTTCGGCCTAGGCCCTTGATAATATCCTCCTATAACACTGACTTCATTTGATTGGCCTTTCACCTCAAACTTTATTATCTTCAAATCCATCAACTCTTGTACCTTCTCCTGAAAGCCACAACAATTCTCAATAGCATGTCCCCTTTGTCCTCTATGGAACTCACAAGTCTTCATGTCATCAAAAAGTCCACGTTGAACGGGCATATCCACTGCCACTTCCTCAACTAATCCTTCTTTCCTCAACACCATAAACAACTGGCCCAACGGCATTGCAATCTCTGATACCCATCTTTTTGTAGCACAAAATTCTTCAATGGCATTCACCCCTTCTTTCTCATGATTAGGCAATGGATTGTTGTTGACATTTGGTTTATTGATTGCACTAAGATCCAGCCATTTCGCTTCAATCATCCCCTGGACTATCCTTTTGAATTGTAGACAACCTTCAGTTGAGTGCCCGGGTGTACCTCCATGATATAAGCATGTAGCATTAGGATCATACTAATGGGGATATGGAGGTTGGTGGACCCGTCCCGGAATAGGAGCCACTGCTCCTTGCGCTTGAAGTTTCGTGAAGCATTCAGCATAGGTTATGGGCAAAGGATCGAAATGCTCAACGGGCCTTCTGGGTCTTTGGTTTTGGAAATTTGGACGAGGATTTTGGTAAGTGTTTGGGTTTTGAAAATTTTGGTAAGTGTTTGGGTTTTGGAAGTTTTGGTAAGTGTTTGGGTTTTGCGAGTATTGATTGGGTGATGGTGTATTGAATCGGGGTGGATAAGGATTTTGGGTGTGGGTATGATCATAGTAGGCTCCTGGGCTTGACATCCTTGGGGCATTGCTTCTAGGGCGATAATCTGAAGTAGGCACACCATAAACAGCTGGATTTGAATCAAAATTCACAGAATGCACTTCCGCCTTCTTACCTTTGCTTGCTTTAGCCGGGTCTAATTTATCAAGGGTGGGATAATACAGAGTACCTCTCTTCATGCACCGTTCAACTCGTTCGCCTGCTTGTATCATAACAGCCAAATTATTATGGCCACCTCCCGCCAAATTGGAAGTATAAGGCTCCTGGAAAGCATCAATGAAAGCGTTCAACAAATCCTTTTCTGAAAGGGGTGGGATTATCTGGGCTGCCAAATCCCTCCATCGATGGGCAAATTCCCTAAAGCTTTCCCCACTCTTCATTGTTGTGTTCTGCAGATCGTAAATGGTAGGGATCTTTTCTTCATTATGCTTATACTGCTTCATAAACATTTCAGCCAAATCCTCCCACGAAGCTACTGATGAAGGGTTAAGGGTATTGAACCACCTTTGAGCTGCCCCAGTCAGACTATCTTGGAAATAATGCATCAACACTTTCTCATCGCTTGCATATGGCTGCATGCGCCGACAATACATCGTTAAATGATCCAAAGGGACTCCAGTGCCATCAAACAAACTGAATTTTGGTAGTACAAAGTCATGTGGAACATTCAAATTCTTCACCAAGCACAAATTGGCTGGGTTCAGCATCCCTACAGCATTGAAACCCTCTATGGCTCTTAATCTCTTCTCTAACTTCTTAATAGCATCCATTGAGCTACTTTCTTCATTCTGGACTCCCTCAGTTACTACCCCGCCAATAAAAGTTCCCGCGGTATCAGCACCGACTGGGAAGGGATTCTCATGCCCATGAGGATCAACTTGATAAATGTAAGCTGGGTTCTGAGTCCTTGCCTGTTGAGAAACATATTGATGCTGGTGCAAACCAGGCAAAGATTGGTTACGGACAGGAGTGAACCCGGGTGGGTAAACTGGTACTTCTTGGTGCAAATGATTCTCAGGAACCTCTGGTGTTTCAAAATTTTCAACTACTCCCTTTCCTTTCATCAGCAACGCCATATTCTTCATTAGTAGGGCCATTTGCTCTTTCAGTTCAGCTATGTCCTGATTCTGACTATGCTCACCCATTTCCTGCTCCATATTCTGAATAATTCTTGATTGTAGGCGAGTCTGATAGGGGTGTCGATGGTGCTTCTCGGGCGCTATGATTATTTATGATTTTTCTGTGCATTATGAAAACAACAACATTAGTTCTCATTTATTTTAATTTAAAGATGTGCATGCATGTGATTATTATTTATGCAGGACCTAAGAAATCTTTACAATCCAAAAAAAAAAGATAATATTGGCAAAATATCATTCCATTCAAAATATTGTATCTCGAATTGTTTACATCTTTACTCATCATCAATCTCAATAACATCAGAATTAGCTGACTGTGTTTGAAATATCTTCTCCTTAAGTACATACAAGTCTTTGTGTAAATCTGTCAAAAACAAGGAAACCCCAGTCAACTCTGGCGCCTTAAATGCCCGATTTAATTTCAGATCTTGTACCCTTTTTTCATAGCTGTGAGCCCATTATGATAATTGCAATGCTCGACTCATAATTAACTTGATCTTGTCCTCTATGCCTTGTTGCTTCTGTTGAAATTCATTCAATTCATCATGTAAGAAATCATTCTGTTGATTCAATTCTTCTACCTCTGCCTCTTTTTGCTTAATGAAATCTTCGTCTGCAATACAACTTCTGGAATTTTTGACTTTCTGACAAGACATACTCCATTTGTTCTTTCAAAGAGTTGATCTCCACCTTATTCCTCTTTAACTTATCAACTTTGTCAACTATCTCCTTCTTAGCATTGTAGCTTAACTCCTCCAATGTCACAATTGTTCCCTTCATTTGAGTAATTTCCTTTCGTGCCTCTTGAAGTTCTCCTTTCATACTTCTCCCTTGCTCCTTCATCTTGATATACTCTTCCTGAAGATTGCTCCTTTCTTTTTCCATTTGCAAATCTTTTTGCAGCTTCATTTTCTTGCTCTTGACAAACTCAGCCTTCATCCTTCTAAACTTTCCTTTATACTTTTTATATTTCTCAGTCATAGTTTGCAGCATTTTCCACATTATCTTCGCCTCTTTGTCAGGATATCCAGATGGTCCTCTAACCATTTCATCATCACTTGATGTGTCCTCTATCTGTAAATCTCCATCCATTTCCTGAATTTCTTCTTCCACCATTACTCCTACATCTCTGTCTAGGACAAAATCTGGATAAGAAACCCTTCCATCTTCATCTTCTTCCTCAATGACCTCCTTAAGTATGGCTTCATTTTCCTGAGAATGCTTTTCTTCCCCATTATCTCTTTCACCTAACTTTCCTTTTCCTTTCCTTCTTCCCTCATCAGACATATCATAATCTGTATAAGATTTTCCTCTTTTTGCGTGCCATGCCTTGTACTGAACAGTTCCATAAATATTTCACGGACCTTTTCTTACTCCTTGAGGGGTACTCCAGGCCTCCACTATCTTTCGTACTAACGCCTTTGCTTTTTCCTCTTCAAGGGAGAATTCAAACTCCTTCAACTGAAAAGTGACTGGTCTACATGGATTCCCACCTATTTGTTGGAGAAACATGGCCGGTGCCTCACTTGTAATTCCCCAAAGGCCTATAAGTGGAACCCAATCGAAATCACCACACCTATAAATCAATCCGTCTGTTTTATGCCATGGGGCTCTCATGTATACCTTCTTTTCATCCAAACTAGACAAAAAACAACTCCACTTCTCCATTGAAGGCTTTAAAGGCTGCAATCTTGCCTTTTCGAAATCACTGATAGGATCTCTCAACTGACAATCATCCTTTTGGAACTGCACAAAAGGAGCCCCAACTGTCTTGTCATACTTTAGGTGACTAATAAGCCAGATCCCAAGCAACTGAGCACACCCAATAAACCTCCCTTCCGTAGAAACACGACAGTGATTAAAGGACCGGAAAGTCGCACATAATATGGCAGGCACTGGAGTCGCTTGATGCTTAACATGATTAACCATCTTAATCACACCTCTATCTATATTTCCACCAGCACATAGAAAAATCACGGTACCATATATGACAATTGCAAAAGCAAATCGTCCTTCTTCCTTGTGGAAATTCTCTTTAGCAAAATTCATCAATAATTCTTCTGGAAAAGTCCACCTTGCACCCTTTATACTTCCCATTTCTTTAATCTTCTTCACTGGTAAACCCAAAAGCTTAGAGATAACTGCTTCTGCGAAAGTTTTTTCTCCTGGGTTATAGATTTTATTAGCGTGCAAGGTGTACCCCAATAATTCGACATACTCTTCCATCAATGGTGATAAATCTATTGACCCAAAAGTGAAGCAACGGTATGCTGGATCCCAATACTGCATAGCCGCCTTCAGGAGAGTTACTGGCGTCTGAATAGTCAACAGATGATCAATTCTCCCAAACATACTCCTAAACGCTTTCTTTGTATTCATATCCTGCTTCTGCCAAAACTCAGACAAAGCTTCCGGTGCTCGAGTCTGGAATGAAACCTTCTTCACTGGTCTCAACGACTGATCTTCTTTCAAACTTTCTCCCAACTCTTCTTGTAGCTTATCTAACTTGTCTCTGATTTCTACTGGATCACCCAACTCCACCGTGCTTGTTCCTATGGGCTTGATCATTCTGCCAATATTATCTAGTTAGATTGCAAAGATGTGCTCTAACGTGTATGCATGATCAATGATAAAGAAAGAAAAAGAAAAACAATCATGGATATTAACCTGCACAGGTTAGGTTAGGATACAAGCAAAACAATATACATGAGGGAATAAGTTACATCAAAAATAATGAGCATGATTAAGGCATATAACAAGGAATATAACATGCGAAATAAATAGTTAGGGATAGAGACGCCCCCTTTGTTCCTAAGATGGGTAATACCACCTAAAAATTTCTGAAGGTCTAGAACCATGACTACGGTTTATCTATGGTGCATATGGGTGGTTTAACTAACTAATCACGAGGTCTTTGGATCAGGTGGCTTTTGCTCCATTGGATCACAAAAGCCCATCCCTTAATGTCATAAGAGGACGTCAATCCAGGAAGGTGTCTTCCCCCACCCATACAGGGAAGTGAATCCCATGAAAGTGGTATATCAACCTTCACTAATTACTAAGTAACCCGGGTATAGGGTTATGTGTGTGCAGTGTAAGTGAATGTGTGTGCGGGGGCATACAAACCAATATCCCTAACATTTAAATCTCACAAGGCCCATATCTGATGAAGAAATCTACAACATTGAACAAATTCTTCAAATTTAATATACAAATACAAATAGGAACTAACATAAAAACTATACAAGAAAAGCACAAAAATCAATCATACAGGTTCAACCCCTTTGGTATAAAAACCAATGTCCCCAGCAGAGTCGCCAGTTGTCGCAACCGGGGTCACGACGCGGACCGGCGATGAAAGGATAAAAAATGATTTAGAGTCGCCACCAATTGATTTAAGTGCAATTAGACACTAAAAAATGGTCTACGAACCAGAAAATGAGTAAGGGGGTCTATTGAGTGTGGGGAAGGTGTTAGGCACCCCACAACTCCCTAAAAGGTTACCTAAATTGATCTATGTGTTTTTTCTTGAAAAGTTGTTTGTCCAATATAAATGATATTTTGATTTGAAAAGATAACATAATTAAAGCCTAGGCAGGAGCTGAATGTCATCAAGTCCTCCTCCTAATTAACTTCAATTTAGTTACCATTATATTTTCGAGTACAAATGATACATTAATTTGAAGAGATATCATAATTAAAGCCTAGGCAGGAGCTGAATGTCATCAAGTCCTCCTCTAAATGAACTTTAATTTAGGTATCTAGTAAATTAATTTATCATTGTGTTTAGAAATACAAAGGACACTTTAATTTAAAGAGATAACATAATTAAAGCCTAGGCGGGAGCTGAATGTCATCAAGTCCTCCTCCTAATGAACTTTAATTTAGGTATCTAGTAAATTAAATTACCATTTACATTTTGTTTAAATAAGGATAGCACAATTAAAGTCTAGGCATGAGCTGAATGTCTTCAAGTCCTCCTCCTAGTTGACTTTAATGTAGTATCCATTAATTTGTTTTTATGAAGAGTTGGTAAAAAGTGCTTATTGAATTGATGGATTGGTAAAACTAAACCCCTAAACATGTATACTAATTACGTTAAACATAAATAAAACTAAATTACATTAATCTACTTTTCATTATTTCCACTACACTACACTACTTTTCATTATTTCCACTACCTTATTACATGGCTTATATTTACAAGAATATACATGCCAAATAAGATACAAATATATACAAATAATGAAATATAAAGATAAAAATACAAATACAAATATGGCCCATGGAGCCCATTAATTGCTCAAACCCGGTCCAATCTCCAAATAAGCTCTCCAGCCCAAATGAAGATCCATTGCAGTCGAGTCCATAAATCAAGCAAGAGAATGATCAAAATTAGAGGCTTAAACATAATCAAGATTCATATTAATAACAAGCTTCCATTAACAGTTTCTCTCATACGAACATACATATAAACACTACACCAAATCCGAATGATAGGAACAAGAGCCAAAACCAACTTGCATTATATCTCTATAGCACATCATGGATTCAAGCAAGTATAATACCAAACGATATAACAAAGCTCATAGATTATCAACCAAATACAATAGCCAACATCACTGAACGAGATCAAAGCAAGCATGATCAAAATACTAGCAGAGAACCAGACCCCATTCCTTATACCCAAAACACGTTCCATATACTTTACACCAAAAACAAAACAACAAATATGTGGCATCACAACATAGATCTAGGCTGAAAAACCGATTCATTTATCAACAGGATACAAACTAATAGAATTCCAGCCAGCATATTGTAACTCATTTCATCATTACTAATCTCACAAGGCAGAGCATCGAACCACATATAAACAACATCAAAAGTGACACATTATTTTTGGTGCTAACTGCAATGCATTCTCCAGCCAAATAAACAGTAACTCACAGCAAAAATTATCGGAGGATAACACAAATGACAAATAGGGAAGATCACGAAGAACTCAAACCATGCTAGCAGGAGAATCAAACAATACCCAGGAATTAACAATCAAGTATTAAGATGAGCAGCAGAAAAACATCAAGAATAGAACCAATCATAAACCAAAGAAATTTCAGAAATATAACCAGTAAAATCAATTATCATTCTCAACATCCAAACTCAAGTATCGAAACCAAAGAGTGAACCAGCACCACCTCAAAACAAACAGAAACTCATATATCAAAACCGAACATGTTTTCAGCACAAGAATCGAATCAAAGCAGGAAAATCAGAGAAAAGAACTGGAAACTTAAGTATAAACAGATTATTACTCTTGAAGGCTAGATTCGGATTGCGCGAAACCCTCTTCTCCCGATTTCGTCTCTAGTTTGCGTCTGCCTTTCACCCTTCCTCTGGTGCAGCCGCTCTTCTTCTTGGCCTCTTCCTCTTTTATGCAACTGGTTCCCTTTTACTCCCTTGGTTCCCCTATCAAGAATCCTTCCTTCTTTATCTCTCACGGTTTCTTTCTCTGTCTGCTCTCTTCTCCCTCTTTTCTTTCTCCCTTAATCCCTTTTCTTCTTCTTTTTTTTCTTGTGCCGCCCCCTCCTTTCTCACACGATTTTCTTACCCTTTTTCCTCTCTTTTTTTTTTGTTATGCCGCCCCCCTTTGTGCGGCGAATCTCACCTCATCTTTAACTTGGATTCTATTTTTAATGTCAACATTGCCCTTTAAACCCTATTTTCCTCTCCTTTGTTAAAAACCCTCAAGACTAACATTCTTGTCTTTTCCCTACTTTTGTGAAACCCTAATAAAGGAACCACCTTTTCCTCTTAAGGATTTTCTTTATTATTTATTTAATTTTCCTATTTTTTAGATATTTTCTAGGGTTTAGTTATATTGGGTTTGGGTTGGAATTTTTATGGGCTTATGGTCCAAGAAATAGGCTTTAGGATTTTTTGCATGCTTGTGGGTCCAAGAAACAGGCTTTGAATTTTTTGTGAGATTACGGGCTCCAGAACGGGCTTTTGAATTATTATTATTATTATTGTATTTTTTAATTTTTTCTATTATTTATTTTTTAATTTAATTTAATTTAATTTAATTTTTTTTTTGGGCCGGACGAAAACCGGGTACTACAGAATCCCTATAAATTGACATGATGGCTGACATTACAGAAGTAAATGATGTAGCCAGCATAAATAAATTGCGTTGATTTACTTCAAATACTCATCCAATTTGCTGTTCCAACCAAATTACAGGAAGGAGATTTTCTCAATCTTGCCATTTAAAATTAGCACATTCATTGACGTAGTAAATAAAATTTTCCACTAGACGGGGCCTGCACATTTCAAAGTAAAAACCTACAATTAATAAATTGGATCTGACTAAATTCCTTTAGCAAGGATTTCAAATACTCTAGGTATTATATGTGTTATAGCCTTGACCTTTTCATCATTAATCAAAGTCATAAGGCTAGAGGTATAAGAAAAACACTTCCCAGACGAACCAAAACAAAGTCCTAAGGTTTTCGGTTTCCATATCCAAGGGCGAAGTCAAGACATGAAATGTGAGGGGTCGTCGGGGTGGACACTAGATTTTTTATGTCAGGGTGGCAAAGTTGAGCAGGGGTCGAAATTTTTTTTGGATTATCTATTAATTATATTACTTTCGAAAGTAGAGAAAATAACACTAAAAATCAAAGGTTTATAAAACAAGATAAGTAGTAATTTTACATGTCTTCATATTTCAAACATTTGAGTATAATTTTTTACAATAGAACATATAAATTGAAAAATTCAAGGGGTCTTTTTATGTGTACTATAGATTTAGCTCTAATTAAAATTATTTTCTCACTTGTACGTAGCCTCGCCCCTGCCCATATCACCTGTGGCTAGGGTACTAGCAAAACACTTCCTAGATGAACCAAAGCACCAATTTTGAAGTATTTTGCAGCCAATGAATAGACTTAATATATAAAAAACGTCAACACTAGCAGAAATTATGATTCATATATTCCAAACTCATTGAGAATTAATGCCTCCTGACGGCAGAAACACTGACCATCAGACTGTATTGGTAAACTATGTCCAGAAATTTAAAAGAATAGGTCCATTAGAACCTCAAAAATTTATCCATCCAGATCATCCAAAGCAGGTTCTATCCGGAATTCCTTCTAGAGTCATTTCAATATCAAAATTGGTAAGCACAACAAGCTCTTGTTTTTAATTCTTTCCATCTCCACGCATTCTTTGAATTTTTGAATCTTAGCGGTAAAGCTCTGATAAACTTAACTGTTACATGAACTCGATCTATTGATTATTTCATGCCCTTCACTACAACTAGATTGATTATGTGTGCAACACATCTCACATGCACATAATCGATCACCTAGCACAAGACTAGCAAATCCCCTCTTCAAATAGTTGACAAGATGATCATTGACACTAGCATTATCCACTATAATATTGAATAATTTCTTGATCTCCCATTCTTTTAAGCAATTCTTGATAACTCTACCTATAGCCTTACCTTTGTGGCTAGTAATTGTGGTGAAGCTGATAATTTTTTTTAGCAAAGTCCACTCACTATCAATGACGTGAGCAGCGATGGCCATGTAACTTTGTCTTTGCTCCGACGTCCACGAACCTATGGTTAAAGACACTTTTGATCCATTATTTTGGAATACCTTCTTCATTTTGTTCTTCGCATCCTCATACATCTCAAGGACGTTCTTTCTAATAGTTGTCCTTGAGGGCAACGAAACTCTTAAATCGTGGCTGCTCAACAAATTTGAAAGGCAACTCGCATTCAATAATCATACAAGTTAACTCAACCTGTATGACCTTTGAATCATAGTTGATTGACAAAGCAATTAAGAGCTAAGCACAACAAAAATAATAACAAATGAAAGCAAATAATGATATCTATTGGATTTTTTTTTGTGAAATACCGCTGAAATATGTTTTACATTGGAATTAAATCTTGCGCACACATATACCTAACTCAGTCGATTATCAATCGAGTCACTTCTTGTTGGTATTGATGCCTATTGGATTAATAGTTGATTATAGCCCACAAATTTTCTATCGGAAACTTCTCTCACTTTTCTTAGTTCGAACTCATTCTTTTTCTCTAATACAAAAACGTCTTAGTCTCCGACGTCTGATAGCATTGGGTTTTGGTAATTTATCTTTTGATTTTTCTTGTTTGGTTGATGAGTGAATTTATAACTCAATAATTGAGAAATAATTATAATTTTAAAATAAATATTGACTTTTGGACCATTGGATTGCTTAATGAAAGCAGAGCCGTTGGATCAAGGTCACGTACTTATTTTTCGATAAAAATATACATTAATCTCTTCACTATACCATTGATTTCAATTTTGTCCTTAATTTTTTTTACTCTTAAAATCGTCCATCAACTATTCAAAGGTACCGCATTCGTCCCTCAAATGATTTCGACATCAGAAAAATCATACGTGCCATCCCAATTGACGTAATTTTTACACCTATCATCCAACTTGGCTTAACTTTTACACATGTCATCTCACAAAATCCCCAAAATATCTAACTCTTCAAAATCCCCAAACTATTTTGTTGTATAATTTAAGCACTAAAAGTGCTAGACATTAACAATTTAGGGATAATATCTTTTATATTTGTCAAAGTTTACCAACAATGATTACTCCGATATGTCAAATAAATGTCAAGTTGGATTTTTTCGACTACTCTCTCATTTGAAAGACGAAATAAATATATTTCAAAAGTTGAAGGATGAAATTGAGAGCAAAAAAAAGTTTAAGGACGAAAGTGAAACTAGGGATATAATTGAGGGACCAAATGTTATATTTTACCCTTATTTTTCCTGCTCTATATTTTTTAAAAAGGTAAAAAAAAACAATGTGAAATGAAAACCAACTTGTCACAGTTATTTCAGTTATGGTTTTTTACTGCTTGACGACATCGTTTGACTCATGATATTTATCATAACCAAGACGGCAGCCTTTTAGCTCTTCTTGTTGCACTATCTCATGCGACGACGACGTATTGTTTATTTTCTACCCGTTGCCTGACTTGACAGCTGTACATGTATTATTTTATTTTCAAATCTCTGATAGTTACCGTTGCATGTAAACAACCAGAGATAAGCTCTCTGATACTCTCTTTCCCTTCACTTTTTTTATGAATGAAATTTGTTATTGATTTCTGTTTCAAAATTCTATCTTTGCTCAAGCTATTTTATAACTGTTAGCAAAATTATATATGAAATCTCAAAGTATATTTGATTATTTCATTGATTAAATTAATTATTTGCTTGATTATACCTATTTTTTAACCGAGAAAGATATTATACAAGTTTGTCTTTTGGACATTCGATATGGGTGTAAACTTGGACCATCAGGCCCGTGCGCACAGAAGTTTCCTACCTAACGACAAGGTAAGTTGGGTTAAAGCCCAGCGCTTATATCAGAAAATGTAGCTATGATGGAGATTCCAGCAACTAGTATCCACGTTATCCTAACTTTATACGTACATGATTTCATGTACATTATATTCGACAAATGGAATACAAAAATTCACTTAAATCTTATGCGTCCAACTCAACAAATCGGATAACTGGGATACCAATTACTGGGATCTTTATCATTTTTGTAGAAAATTTAAACAAAAGAATGTATATAAATTAAGATATGTGACATTTTTCCCCAGTAAGCTGTGGAGTCATTCACAACTTTTTTGAGAGAAACTTAAAAACTTGTATTGTGTCTCTCTCTCTCTCTCTCGATACTACATGTTATTTCCTTTTCTTTCTCTCTATATAAATACACACATACAGAAACTTAGAAACTTCTATTGTGTCTCTCTCGATCTGTATATTGTCTATCTAAAATGGCTATGTCGGAGAGTTCATCGTCGTCGTCCCCGGAGAGTTCTTGTCCTTCGATTCCAAGTATTCAAATGGTGTCAAAGTCAGTATCAGAAAGGCTTCTAGGGAAGTTTTTTGATGCATCACAATATGACTTTGATTATGAACAGAGTGGCTTGTGGTCTCCTCCGATCGCCGCTCGTCGGGTGTTCTTGGACTCTCCGGCGGGGAATATATGCTCAGAAGATGAGATGTACTCTAAGCTCAAGAAAGCCAAGAAGAGGAGAAGAAGAAGAAGAAGAAGAAGAAGAATCACTACTTGTTTTTTCATCAATATTGTATGTCCTTAATTCTACATTTAGTCTATTTACTATCTATTAATGTCTTTCTTCATTTATTTTCTATTTTTTAGGATATAATATATATTAATATTACTTTACTTATTCTATTTGCAGGATTTTTGGTGTTCTTGAAGAAGACAAATTTGATGATTCCTATCTTGCTAGCAAAGGCACTTAATCTTGAGAGTTACGTATCATCTAGCTAGTCAAAAAGGTTAAAGTAAAAAACAAAAGAAAAAAAAAAAGAAGAAGAGGAAGAGCAAAGTATGTTGTTGTGGCAAACAATTCGAAATTTCTATTTAATAATTATTAGATTGTAATAATTTTACTATCATTCCATTTATATAATTGTAATGCATAATCTATCAATCTTATTTGTTTTCACATAATTAATCATATATACCCCAGTTTATTCTTATATATTTTATTTTGAGAGCTACCACTCCATTTATTATTTAATGTAATGGTTGTATATATATTAATTAATATTATTTTTTGTGAATCTATGTCACTTTTTTTAAACCAAGAACCAACACCATACAAATATGTCATTTGAACATCCGATATAAACCTAAAATTTGGCCGTTAGGCCCACACGCATAGAAGTTTCTCACTTGATGACAATAAATTTGGACAAAGCCCAACACATGATCACAAATGTATCACCTCCAATGGAATCAAACTCAAGACCTCTGGAAATATCATCCCACTTTATGTCATAATTAATTTTATTAGAAGTACTTATATTAATTAATCTTGTGTGTGTACACACATATTGAGATTCTAAATATAAAGTGATTCATGCATGGCGATAGATTGTGTTTTTCTTGTCATTGCAAATACAATGACTTATCAGCAGAGACATGCTCTGCATGATCATAGGCATAAGGCATGCAAAGCAAATGGAATTTCCGACTGAATTTGTCTGCTAAAGCCTTGTCCTTAAGGCAGGTGGTGTCAGATGTGATGCATGACTGCTATTCTTCAATTGATCAAAGATTTAAAGGTACTGCAAAAGCTTTATCTATCTTGTTGGAACTCACACAAAAGTCTCACATTGAAAAAATAGAAAGAAAGTGTGTGGTTTATAAGGCATGGGGAATACCTAACTCATTGGCTTAAGCTTGTGAGTTAAGATGAGATTTTCTCCATTGTCAAGTAAACCCACATGTTTTAGGCCCATATAACATGGGCTCACCCTCGATCCAAATTTCTAACATATCTCACCATGAACCTACTCTTCTTTTCTTTTGTCTGTTTATAACTTGAACAAGATAACAAGATTGCTCTCCCGTATTTGGGCTGTAATACAATTTTGGATCGAAAATAATTATTTTTTTTTAAGAAGATCATAGATGTGTAGTATTCGGTCTAACGAATCCAACGTGATAATCCATGTCACCCCACCCCAGGGACGTCCTTGCATATAAGTTACCTGCTCAACTTACTAACCATTAGAGTATTTTATCCACACTGTGGGGTTCATGTCCGCGGATGTCATATTTTTATATATTTGTGAGTGTGTTGTTGCTTGTGAGTGTGTTGTTGCATCACCGGAGTTCTAGGTGCCATAAAAAAGAATCAAACAAGTTTTTGGTTATTTGTCTTCAAAAAATGTTAGGGATTCCAGTAATTAATCTTGTCTCTTGATTGATGTACGTGTGGGGTTTACAAAACATTGTGAGAGAGTGACATGTCAATCACTGGAATGATTGAGATCCCATCTACTAGTGGGATCCCTAAAAATTCTGTTTGTCTTTTCTTTTTATCCTTCCTTTTTTTGCAAGTATACAAAACCCCACGTTTCTTGCAGCAACAGAATCTTTGGTTAACATTTATCTTCCAATGAAGATATTAATAGAAATAGTTTCTTAAGGCTCTATAATTTAAGCTGTAAATTCCGGTATCTAAAGACAATTTTCCAGCAAAAGATCCAAACATATAATCATAATATCAACCTAGTACCACACAGGATTTGAACCAACTGAGTGTCTAACTTGATATATTTGTGTTTGCTACAAATGTATCTGCCAGAATCGAATACAGTGAATACAGAAATAAACTATCAAACAAGAACTCGACAGACCATGGTCTACAGAGGAAACCTCTAATGGGAAACATAATAGGAACATTTGCTTTAAAAGCTTTGACTTGCACTTAAGTTGCCTAGTATTCAGAAGCCAAAGAGACAAATGAATGAATAATTACTTAAAACACAAAACTTACTACAGTTGCTAATGAACAGATTCAGAACAATCTCTTGAGGAAATACAATGAGGATTATGATACACGAACCCAACTTAAAATACGTAAAAATTGGAACTTTTTGACAAATTACAGGACCCATGAGCCAAAATCAACTCTAGAACAAATTTCATTGCAGAGAAGCATACTACGTCGAGATTGCAATCCACCTACCAACAAACCAAAATTAATCACACAATAAATACCCATTTTCCATTTGATTCAAACTACAAAGAACCTTAAAAGCAGGAGAAGATATCAACGATAGCAGAAGAGTTAGCATACGTTACTTAACAAAGTCGTTCGATTTCTCTGCAAACACTCGAGAAGAACCGGAGGCCGAGGCTTGAAGGTAGCCAAGTGGACTTGGGTACCTCTTAGCGAAATTATGGAACGACACCGTTACAGACTTACAGCTTGCGTGACGAAGTTTGGGCCTCAGCAGGCCTTCTTGAGCCCGAATATTAATAGTTTAATACCTTTGGGCCGAACAGGTAAAAGAGGGATATAATTCTTTTTACGGAAAATGCAAGAGAAAAACCTTTGTTGGCATGTTTTCAAAATTCATCACATATGGAAACAATTCTTTTGTCAATTTTTCCGATGTGACATTTGGGTTGGCCGAAATGCTTCCTACCCCAATCTCCTCTTCATGTGACTATATGCACTTGTGTCAGTGTCTCATTAGAGTGGTATTTTTAATATTATCATGCTTATCTACAGGGGTTCTCAAGGTTATGCTTGTTAGGTCATATTGAGAAGTGCATGTCTATGTGACATCTGTGTTAGCCAAGATGCTCCCCAACCCAATCTCCCCTTCTTGAGACTATATGCACTTGTGTCAACTCCTCATTGGAGCGGTATTTTTAGTACTATCATGTACCAAAATGCTAACAATTCAAACGGCTTCTATACGGTTATAAATATCAAATGCATGAAACAATTGATATTTGTTTCGAATAAAAAATATATGGTTGAGTTCAAAACTGATCAAAATATAAATATATGTTTTTTTCTAAATTTTTGAAAAAATATTTTGAATCCTAAAAGTCAAGACCTCATTTTAAGATCTCATAGGAGAATTTCTCTTAGTAAATAATACACAACTATGAATTTTATTGCTTATATTATGGAAGATCAAGATCCGAATATTTTAGAGAACCACGAATAACTCATATGAAAATCATATGTGTGATATCTCATAGGACTCTCGAGTTCTAGCTCCTCCTCCTCCACATTCAAATTAAAAAGACCCGAATATTTCCAAAGACCATATCTACGAATCCGGGAGATGCAATTCTTAGAGTGTACAATTCTAGTTTATTGTGGATGCATATTTTTGCATTCATGTATTTTTTGTTTGGGGTACCTCTACGATTTTCCTACTCTCCCGTCACAGTTTTATCGGGAAATGATATCGCCTCTCCCATTGCTAAAACCCATAACCTCTTTAATTTGGGAGAGAGTAACCAATTTATCAAAGGGGGAGGATAGAAAAACCCGTAGAAGTATCCCAGAACAAACAATACCTAGATGCAAAAATATGCATCCACGTTTATCAAAAATTGTAGGGTTGTTTATTGAAAAGTATATGGAAAACCCAAATATATATATATATATTTAGGCATTAAATTACATAGGACAAATTAAAATATAATTTTTAAGTCTATTTACCGAAAAATGTTCAGGAAAAATCAAATCTTTATAGTCATTAAATTATATAACACAAATTACACATCACAAATTAAAACATAAAATTATTTTGGGGCTATTTATTGAAAAGTGACTGGGAACAAACAAATATCTATATAGTCATTAAATTATACAACACAAATTACACATCACAAATTAAAACATAAAAATCTTTTAGGGCTATTTATTTAAAAATGATCGGGAACAAATAAATATCTATATAGTCATTAAATTATACAACACAAATTACACATCACAAATTAAAACATAAAAATTTTTTGGGGCTACTTATTGAACAGTGACCGGGAACAAATAAATATCTATATAGTCATTAAATTATATATCTCAAATTAAAACATAATATCTTCTAGGATTATTTGTTGAAAAGTGAGTGGAAACAAGCAAATATCTATCTAGACAATTGGTCTTTTTGAGCATCGACTAATGAATCTGTTAAGCCCAAAGCTCAACAAAGCCCAAATAGAAGTTAAAGTAGTCACTTGGAGCCCAAGTCCCTCACCTGCTTAAAGTCCAACTCATGTTGTACAGTTCATCAAATAGTACCGTTGAACAACGAATAGTTGTCTCTGTTGTCACTATCACCTCTGGTATGTTCAGAGTAAGTCTTATCTTATTCTACCTCCTTATTTATAGGGGAGTTTGTATCTTTTTGAATTAAGAAAAATCAATAGTTTCAATTCTCTTTATCGACTTCATTTGGTTTGTTTAAAATAATACTCAAGGATAATTTGATATCTATATTTTCCATGGTGGTGGAGATTTCCTCATTGATTTCTCTGTTTATTGGGATTTAACGAAACAAAACTCGAATATAGAAAACTTACGGAAACAAAAGAGAGAAAAAAGACACAAGGTTTAACCAAATTCGACACAATTTACTTACGTCCCCAGACGAAAAATAACGAAGAATTCCAACAACTCAAGAAACTAGCAAACAAATCTCTATACCGGACTCTCTCTCACAAATTACCCTCGGCGCAACTCAAACGTGCAGCTCTCCCACTCAATGCCCTCTGCTCTCCGATCTTATAAAGAAAAAAAAAAAAAAAACTCACATAAAGAGACGTGCGAGAACAAGTAACTAATTGTCACACCCACTACAAACACAAATTGTAAAGACCAACACGTCTTGGCAATTGACAATTGCTCAAGCCTTTTTCCTTCTTCCAACACATTCTCTTTGTTAGAGAAGTGAAAGGATATGTTAGAGAAGTAAAAGATCTGTATTTCACTATATGTTGATTGTGTACAACATGCCTTTATATAGGCGTTAGAAAGGAAAAGTAAGAAAAATAATGTCAATAAAGTAAATCAAAGATGTTGTTGATATCTTTGACAAATTCAAAGATTTTGTTGATTTGTCAAAGATATCATTGATATTTTGTAGATATCTTTGACAAATTCAAAGATTTTGTTCATTTGTCAAAGATATCAAAGATTTTGTTGATATCTTTGACATCCCCCCTCAAACTCAAGTTGGTGCAGTAGAAGTAAGCTTGAGTTTGGAAACTAAGTCTCTGAAACGACCTGGCAGGAGTGGCTTGGTGAAGAGATCAGCAGGTTGGTCAAGAGTAGATATTGAGCAGAGTTGAATAGTTCCCTGTGTGACATGCTGACGAGTAAAATGGCAATCAATCTCAATGTGTTTGGTACGCTCATGGTAAACATCATTGTGAGCAATGTGGATTGCACTTCTATTATCACAAAATAGAGGTGTAGGACTGGGAGATTGAACTCCCATATCTCCAAGAAGCCAACGAAGCCAAACAATTTCTTGAGTGGTAGTAGCAAGTGCACGATATTCAGCCTCCGTGCTCGAACGAGCAACTGAAGTCTGCTTCTTGCTTCGCCAAGAAATGAGAGAATCCCCTAACAAGATGCAAAAGCCAGTGGTTGATCGTCTATCAGTGGGATCACCAGCCCAATCGGAGTTAGAGTAGGCGCGCAACTCAAGTGAGGAAGTAGCAGAAAAATGAAGGCCATAATAAAGAGTTGCTTTGATATAACGCAATATATGAATGACTGCTTCATAGTGGGAAGAGCGAGGAGCTGACATGAATTGACTAACAACATGTACAGCATAGGCTATATCAGGGCGGGTGACAGTAAGATATACGAGACTACCAACCAATTGTCGATAGAGGGTGATATCACTGAGAGGAGTACCATCAGAAGGTTTAAGCTTGATATTAGGTTCCAGTGGAGTAGAAGTAATCTTACTATCTGTGAGACCAGCCCGAGCAAGTAAATCAGAAGCATACTTAGACTGAGATAAATAGTACCCGGTAGTGTCCGAGAGTACTTCAAGGCCAAGAAAGTAACTTAGAGAACCAAGATCCTTCATCTCAAATTGTTGTTGAAGATATTCCTTAAGATCAGTGATACCAGAATAATCATCTCCTGTAATAATCATGTCATCGACATAAATTAGTAGAAAAACACAGCCTAAGGCTGTCCGACGAACAAAGAATGCTGAGTCATAAGAACTGGATTGAAAACCACGTTGTTGAATAGTAGAGCTAAACTTGGCAAACTATGCGCGTGGAGCTTGTTTGAGGCCATATAAGGCACGACGAATGCGACAGACTGTATTAGGGGGATGTGAATAGCCAGGAGGAGGTTTCATATAGACTTCTTCAGCAAGATCACCATTGAGGAAGGCATTCTTCACATCCATCTGTGACAATGTCCAGCCTCTAGCAGCAGCAATAGCTAACAGACTGCGTACTGAAGTAAGACGAGCAACTGGAGCAAATGTCTCTTCATAATCAATGCCATACTCCTGAGTAAAGCCTTTAGCAACAAGACGGGCTTTGTATCGCTCAATAGAACCATCAGACTTGGTTTTTATTTTGTAAACCCATTTGCAACCAATAGCAGACTTATCTGGTGGGAGAGAAACAAGATCCCAAGTATGAGATTGCTCAAGTGCCTGCAATTCTTCAGACATAGCTTGTTGCCAAACAGGATTAGATTTGGCCTCCGAATAGAACTGAGGCTCATATAAGGTAAGAGTAGTGGCAAAACACTGAAAATCACGAAGTTTAATAGGAAGTTCTCTTACCCGGGTAGAGCGTCGAAGAGTAGGGGAACTGGTAGTGTCTGCAGTAGATCCATCAGACAAGGAAGACAGTTCAGGAGCAGGCAAAGTAATTTGAGTGTCACCTGTATGAGACTCAGAGGGAGATGGTTCATCAGGAAATAGATCAACCATGTTAGTGGGAGAAGGAAGAGATAAGAAATGTGATACTGAGGAGAACAAAGTGTTTTCCAGAAATACGACATGACGAGAAATGCGAAGTCGTTTGGAGATAGGATCCCAACATCTATAACCTTTATGTTCTATCCCATACCCAAGAAAACAGCAAAGACGAGTACGAGGTTCTAATTTAGTGTGTTCATGTGGTTGAAGGAGAACAAAACAAACACATCCAAATACTTTGAGTAAATTGTAGTTAGGAACAGACCCATAAAGACGTTCATAAGGCGATTGATTACCAATGACTGATGAAGGAATCCGATTGATGGTAAACACAGCAGTGAGAGCTGCTTCACCCCAAAAACGTGCAGGACAAGAGGCAGAGATAAGGAGAGCCCGAACAGTATCTAATATGTGTCGATGTTTACGTTCGGCTCTTCCATTTTGTTGGGAAGTACCTGGACAAGAACGCTGACAAATAGTGCCATGGTCATGTAAAATGGTTAAGAATTTAGAATCCTTATATTCCATGGCATTATCAGTGCGAAAAGTTTTAATAGGACATGAAAACTGAGTTTTAATCATCTGAGAAAATTCATGATAGATTGTAGTAAATTCAGAACGAGTTTTCATGAGATAGATCCATGTAAAACGAGAGTAATCATCGACAAAAATTACAAAATATTTGGATCCCCCCATAGAAGCAGTAGGAGAAGGTCCCCAAATGTCAGAGTGCACAAGGTCAAAAGGTGCATGAGAAACAGAATCACTATTATTGAACGATAAAGCAGATTGTTTAGCTAGAGGACAAGTTAAACAATCAAAATGATTATTAGAAACAATTCACAAATGACCATGAGAAACAAGAGACTGAATACGACTAACAGAAGCATGACCCAATCGAGAATGCCAGAGACTCAAAGAGGAAGCTGGAACTGTGGATGCAGCGAACTCATGACACGGGAGAGTAGGATGCAAGGGGTGCAAAGAGATGAGCTCATACAGTCGCCCAACTTTACGGCCTGTCCCAAGCGTCTGTCCCGTCTTCGGATCCTGTACAGAACAGCCAGAAGGAGTAAATAGAATATTAAGACCAAGTTCACATAACTGACCAACGGATAACAGGTTCAAAGTGAGTTGTGGAATAAGAAATGTATTGTACACTGATAGGTTTGGAGTAGATATGTGCCCAATATGACTAGCTTTTATCCTTGAACCATTGGCAGTTTGTATAGATGGCAAATGCGAAGAAGAGTGTGTGGAAGTGAAAAGAGTAGAGTCAGCAGTCATATGATTGCAACATGCTGAGTCAAAGAACCATGATGATGATTTACCTGACACAGTGGTGGATGCTGAAATAGAATGGTTACCAGAGTTAGAAAGGAATTGACGAAGTAGTGACTCAAGATCACTGGTCAATTGAGTGGTTGTGGGTACATGTTCAGGACTCTCCTGTGCAGTATGATCAGTTGTGGCAGCGGAAAGATGTGTTATGGAATGAGTGCCCTGAGTTGATCCACCTTTGCTGGGACAATCTTGTTCATAGTGTCTTGGTCCAATTTTACGACATATGCGACATTTGCGAGTTGGACATGTAAGTATCATATGACCAGATAGATGACAATATCGACACTTTGAAGAAGTGTCAGCTTTCTTTGTTTGGTGTACCTGAGGAGTGGCAAGTACTGTGTCGAGATGTCGTGGTTGACGGATCGAGAGCCGTGTTTCTTCAGAAACAAGATCATCAAGGGCTTGATCAAGAGTGGGTAATGGCTTCTGATGAAGTAAGGCTGCACGAGTAGGCTCAAAAATATCTTGTAAGGCCATAAGAAATTGAATCAGCCGGCGATGGTCTTTATATGTGGTAAAAGCTTTGGCATCTTCAGTATTCTTCCAGACTGGTTCAGTAGGAGTGAGTTGATCCCAGAGAAACTGCATTTGAGAGTGAAAGTCAGTGACAGTTTGTCCGGATTGTTGACGTAGCTGATTGAGATTCTGAATTATCTGATATTGATGAGAGAGATCGGTGGCAGTGTAACGATGAGCAAGATGATCCCAGAGAGTTTTGGCAGTATCAAATCGACCAAAGTGAAGATTGATGGAGGATACTGAAGTATTACGATACCAAGTGATGATTTGATGATTTTTGCTATCCCAAGTTTCTAAACGTTCAGCAAACTTATCATCAGCTTCATCTTGGGATTGTGTAGGTAGAATGAAATCACCAGTGACATATCGCCAAAGTCTCCTACCCTTGAGAAAGCTGCACATGGCTTGTGCCCATAAAACGTAGTTACGCCCATCTAACACAATGTTGATGGGTTGAGAGATATCTGATTTGTCCATAAGTGCAATAAACAGGTGCAAAAATAACAACCAGATCAAGGAATGACGAAAGAAAGGACTGCAGTAGGCAAGAAAGATGAAATAGAATTTGCAGGTGAGAAACTGATATGAAATGGGATAGTGATTACCAAGGCTCCGATACCATGTTAGAGAAGTGAAAGGATATGTTAGAGAAGTAAAAGATCTGTATTTCACTATATGTTGATTGTGTACAACATGCCTTTATATAGGCGTTAGAAAGGAAAAGTAAGAAAAATAATGTCAATAAAGTAAATCAAAAATGTTGTTGATATCTTTGACAAATTCAAAGATTTTGTTGATTTGTCAAAGATATCATTGATATTTTGTAGATATCTTTGACAAATTCAAAGATTTTGTTCATTTGTCAAAGATATCAAAGATTTTGTTGATATCTTTGACACTCTTAAATTTTTCTTTCCACTATGAGACAGTGGTTGGCCGTTCATGATCACACGGAGTCAGTTGGAGAAGAGTGAGTGGAAACATATCATAGACTATCATACTATCAATCCCATGGTAACAACTAACAACTTTGAATAGTCTAAACTCAATGTAAACGCACTGAAATGCTACATATAATTGAAATGAACAAGCACCAACTATTATTGAATATTGACTGTATATCCACTATCTGTATAAGATTTTCTTAATGGCATGTAATTGTTAATTGTTTTATAATAATCTTCTTTGACAATACTAGTTTTATAGTGAAGAACACTAATTAACCACCCATTCAAAAATCACAAAATGTAAAAAACATAATATCTTTGCTATCAAGTGGGGGGTCATGATCATCACATCAAACCAAGATTTGCTCGGTCGTCTACTGAAGCTAAGTATAGATCTCTAGCAAGTACGGCCTCAGAAGTAATCTGGTTGAAGCATCTTCTAACTGACCTCCATTGGAACACCTCCACCACACCCACCCTCCACTGTGATAATCAAGGGGCCACAAACCTAAGTCTCAATCCTGTATTACATTCTCGAATGAAGCACATCGCGGTAGATCTTTACTTTTTCCGTGCTCTAGTAAACCAAGGTGAGATCAAAGTCCAGAAAATCTCCACTGAACTTCAACTTGCAGACCTTCTTACGAAGTCTCTCATGCGACGTCGTTTTGAACAACTTAGCATCAAGATTGGAGTGACTCCAAGCCCCCTCCATCTTGAGGGGGTATAAAGAGAAGGAGCCCAACACAAACCCATAGTTTATCTATATGCAGCCCATAATAGTGAGCCCAGTTTTTTACTCAAGTCTATACGTTATCTCTTCACTTTAGTCTTACTCTGTATACCAACGGCTATTATGCCAGTCTGCACAGTCTCTATGCTAGTATGTCAAGTCTTCTCAATAGCAGTAGCTTACTTTTCAAATGTATATAAACACACTTTGTACCGTTTGACAATTAATGAAAATAATCTCAAAACATCTTCTTTAAACACGTCTTGGCAATTGACAATTGCTCAAGCCTTTTTCTTCTTCCAACACGTTCTCTTTTATTTTTCTTTCCACTATGAGACCGTGCTTGGCCGTTCATGATCCCAATGTAAACGCACTGAGATGCAACTTATATAATTAAAATGTACATGCACCAACTAAACTATTATCGACTGTATATCCACTATCTGTATAAGATTTTCTTAAAGGCATGCCACTGTTAATTGTTTTATAATGATCTTCTTTGACAATAATAGTTTTATAGTGAAGAACACTAATTAACCACCCATTCAAAAATCACAAAAAGTAAAAAGCATCATATCTTTCCTATCAAGTGGGGGTCATGATCCTCATACCAAACCAAGATTTGTCTTTACCATGTTAGGAGGAAATCTTCTCTCTCAAAAACCTACCAAACCAATCTTTAACCCCTTCGTTTGGGGAGGAGGAGAGAGATCGGACAATTATCATATAAAACCTATATTTAAAGTACATTTGATAGAGTTTATTTTGTCAAATTCAACGTTAACATTTATACTTGACGCTAGTTTAAAATGTGTGTTCTATTGTTAGGTTAAAGGCCCTTGCTTGAAAAAAAAATTAATAGTAAAGGTACATAGATAAAAAATTTAACTTAACTATTCCGCCCCTCCTAAAATATTGAGGAAAAAATAAATTGCTTGATCGAATTTATAGAGTTCATGAGATTGCTAGTTTTGTAGAGAAAATAAGTTTGACAAAATATACTTGGCGTATCACTTATGTATAAGCTAATAACATTGACATTGACTTTACTCATGACAACTGCATGTAACCATAGGGAGGGCATATTCAATTATGAAGATTGTGAAGCAGCGATTGTGAAATCAAATGAGAGATGAATGGTTCAATGATTGCCTAGTTACATACATTGAGAAAGAAATGTTTGATTGAGTTTCGAATGGGGTTATTATGCAATATTATCAAAATATGAGAACTTGATAAAAGTAATTGTAAATATTTTATCAAATTTATAGATATGATTCTTACTTTTATCTTAATGTTAACAAGTAATATATATAGAACCCAAAAAAATTTTCTCACACTAAATTTCGCCCCCTTAATATCGAATGTTGGTTCTGCCCCTGCCCTGGTATTTGTGATTGGATTATTCAATGTGTGTATCCGGATTTGTTGATTTGTACTTTGAGGAGTCCTAATGGACGGTGTCTAGATATCCATTGTACACTTAGTGAATATCATAATATGATAATATTATCAAAAAAAAAAATCTTTTCAAGAACTTTGTAAACCTATAATATTCAGTACATGAACCCATAAGACTATATATCTCTATATGTCTATGTATTAACATCAACAATCCTCAAAAACACAAAAAAGAAGGATATGCCAACACTTCTAAGCTTTCTATTGCTTCTGGTTCTAAATCTTTCTTCACCATCATTTGCAACTGATTCTCTTGATGCAGATTTTCTCCAATGTCTATCAAATCAAACCAACTCACAAGACAACATCTCCAACATTGTGTACTCTCAAACCAGTCCTTCTTACACTCCTCTTCTACTCGCTTACATTCGAAATTCTCGATACAACACAACATCAACCCCAAAACCCTTGATCATAGTAACTCCTCAGGATGAATCCCATGTCCAGGCTGTAGTGATTTGTGCAAAAGAAGTTGGGTTTCAAATCAAAATCCGAAGCGGCGGGCACGACTACGAGGGCATCTCATACGTCTCTAACATACCCTTTTTAGTCCTTGACATGTTCAACATTAAACGGATCAATGTTAGTTTACAAACACAGAGAGCTTATGTCCAGGCAGGAGCCACAGTTGGTGAACTTTATTATAAAATATGGGAGAACAGTAGAGTCCACGGATTCCCTGCCGGAGTCTGCCTTACATTAGGAATCGGAGGACATTTTAGCGGTGGTGGGTACGGTACCATGTTGAGGAAGTTTGGTTTATCCGTGGACAATGTGTTTGATGCACAAATAGTAGATGTGAATGGCAAAATTCTTGACAGAAAAGCAATGGGAGAGGATCTTTTTTGGGCGATTCGGGGAGGCGGTGGAGCAAGCTTTGGTGTTGTTCTTTCTTACTCAATCAATCTCGTTTCGGTCCCGGAAATCGTGACAGTTTTTAGGGTAGAGAAAACATTGGAAGCGAATGCTACAGATTTGGTCTATAACTGGCAATCTGTGGCACCATCAATTGATAACAATTTGTTCATGAGAGTGCTATTGCAGCCTGTGACATCAAAAACCAATAAGGGTGAGAAAACAGTGAGAGCATCTGTTGTAGCATTGTATCTTGGCAATGCAAATACTCTTGTTAGCCTATTGAATAAGGAATTCCCTGAATTGGGTTTGAAGAAGGAGAATTGTACTGAAATGGGCTGGATTGATTCTGTGTTATGGTGGGCTAATTCTGATATTGGTACTTCCCCAAATGCTATGCTAGACCGACATCCAAACACCGCGGGTTTGTTGAAGAGGAAATCAGATTATGTACAATCGCCAATTTCAAAGAACGATTTGGAGTCGATTTGGAAGAAAATGATAGAGCAAGGGAAGGTAGGGATGGTTTTCAATCCATATGGAGGGAGAATGGCTGAGATTCCGGCCTCGGAAACCCCATTTCCACACCGGGCGGGGAAGTTGTTCAAGATACAATACTCAGTGAATTGGAAGGAAGAGGGAGGTGAGGCTGAAGAGAAGTATTTGAGACAGGCAAGGGAGCTTTATAGTTTCATGACTCCATTTGTGTCAAAGAATCCAAGAAGTGCTTTCTTGAACTATAGAGATCTTGATATTGGGGTCATGCCAAATGGTACGAATGACTATAAGGCAGGGAGTGTTTATGGGATCAAGTATTTCAATGACAACTATGATAGGTTGGTGAAGGTGAAGACTGCTGTGGATCCACAAAATTTCTTCAGGAATGAACAGAGCATCCCAACTCTTCCAATTAATGTATAGAAGAAACATAAGGAGCTCTTTGATTTAGTGGTAGCATGCTCCTTTGAATTTGAACCAAAACAAGGTTGGTGTCCCCTCAATACTAATAATAATCATTAAAAAACCGTTACTTATCAGGAAAAAAACGAAAATGCTAAACTTCCATAGAACTATTTATTTATAAGTATCCACAATCCTGCCAGCTAGATATATATATGAAAATAATAAGAGTCTAAAACAGTGTAATAAAGGTTGAAACAACGTAATACGATGTTGAAACAATGTAATAAAGGTCGTGCATCGCTATCGAAATAGCAAGAAAATCCTCGACTTGGATCTTGCTGAATTTTTGTTTTCTGGCGACATTGAGAGCATATTCCGACTTGTCTCACTATCCTGAGCTCGATTATAGTGAGTTTAGTTTGCCACAGACAATTTGGATGCTCCTATAAAAACAATGTGAAAGAAGTGTAGTTCATTGAGAAAACAATGTAATAGTTAACCGGGATAATGTAATAAGGTACTCTGATATTTGGTTGCGGTTGTATTAGTGGGAGGAAGGAACATTGACGAGTGGGTGAGTGGAGTGATAGTTGAAATACTGAAGGAGGGTTGTGGGAATTTTATATATATATATATATATGGCTGTGGGATTGTTTTTTTATTAGATTTGGCATGGTGAGTGTGTTTAGAGAGGTCTTATTCTTGAAACTATTGCAACAGGTTCGCTTATAAAGTCTGATGCACATCAAAAAGAACAAGTGATTCAAAGATAATGGAATTTTGAATTATGATGTATTTAGAAGTTTAGGTCCTTTTAGTTAGATTTAGATCTTATTTGTTATTTATTTGAGTTAATATTATTGTTGAAACATGTGGGATCCAAAACAATACGTCGATCCTACTTGTCATCTCACTCATCCACACCATTAAAAATTGACCCTTACTTTACACTCTTATTTTAGTTAATGAGCCTCCTTCGGGCACAATTAAATGTGGCACCCAAGTTTTGTGGGAGAAATTCTTACATGAGCTAAGGCTGGGTTGGGCTAAAAACACACGCACACGCACCAAATTCATCGCCCCGGGCTAGGTTGGGGAGTGGGCTGTGAGCCTGGGCTTTCTCCAACAATATCATGGGCCTTGATTTCTTGTTTGATATGGCCACGATTTTCTCAGCTACCTTTCCTATATAAATTGCAGCTTCACTTCCAAGTAGCTTATCTTCTTTTGCTTCCTTTGCCATTTCGTGACATTGAGAGAGTTCCATTCAATTTTTGGGTCACCGTATAATCTTACATGAGCTAAGGCTTGGTTGGGCTAAAAACACACGCACGCGCACCAAATTCGCCGCGTCGGGTCGGGTTGGGGAGTGGGTTGTGAGCCTGGGCTTTCGCCAACAAAATCATGGGCCTTGATTTCTTGTTTGATATGGCCACGATTTTCTCAGCTACCTTTCCTATATAAAGAGCAGCTTCACTTCCAAGTAGCTTATCTTCTTTTTCTTCCTTTTCCATTTCGTGACATTGAGAGAGTTCCATTCGATTTTTGGCTCGCCGTATACGGGCAGTTATGTTACTACTCATGTGTAACCAAGGAGGCATGAGGGGCTTTTCTTCAAAACACACTTCCAAGTAGCTTATCTTCTTTTGCTTCCTTTGCCATTTCGTGACATCGAGAGAGAGTTCCATTCGATTTTTGGCTCGTCGTATACAGATAGTTGTGCTACTACTCGTGTGTAACCAAGGAGGCATGAGAGGTGAAACTGCATTATCTGCAAGCACAAAAGAAGCAGGCAGTTAATCACTTTAAGGTCAAACTTGAAATCTTGACATGGTTTGGTTTGGTTTGTTTCCATTCTTAATTTCATATTTATTAATTGGGTGAACGTATTAACCTGTGTATTTTCTTTCTTAGTGACAGAAAAACCCAAGGAGGCATGAGAGATGAAACAACATTATCTCCAAGCACAAAAGAAACACGTAGTTAATCACTTTAAGGTCAGAGGTGAAACTCGACTTGGTTTGGTTTGGCTTGTTTCCATTCTTAATTTCATATTTCGTTTCATATTTATTAGTTGTGTGCACGTACTAACTTGGGTATTTTCTTAGTGATAAAAGGTAGGTTCTTTAGTTGTTTTGAACTACCGGAACAACAAATTATTGTGTGTGTATATATATATATATATTCTGTTATGAAACATTTAATGTGGAAGACCCACATGAAGAAAATTTATTTGTGAATGTTTGACAACGGCCTCATTAAAGACAACAACGCATGAATGTATTACAACATTTAATTTAGCCTTTAATATGTAATTAATACTTCAATTACGTTTGACATCATTTAATTTGTATATAAATACATGCAATGTAGGACAAGTTTAATCATTCTTATAATAATTAGGAGACTTAGTTTAATGATTTCATTGTCTTGTTTGAAGTTTATTTCTAATTTTATTATTAGTACTTTTTGGTAATTTCATATCTATTAGGGTTTCAATTTTAAGATTTATAGGATTGTAAGCCATCAGACAAAGTAATCTTTTAAATCTTTGAAATAAATAAGCCTACGTTATTTTGAGGCTTTTTTCAATTGTTCTTGATGAAATTCAAGTTATGTTGACTTAGTCGTAAACTAGTTAATCGATCCGTACTTTCGCATCGTGTCATAAGATCATTTGTAGAGTAAGAAAGAATATCATTTGTTATTCTCTTCCATTACTCTTTCTATTTCATAATTCTATATTTATTTATATTTACAACATATTCATTATTGTTTGTTGCACTCTCAGTCTCTCATGTAAGGACGAATTATGAATCCACAACAAGACAAAGGCCGGCATCAAAAGCTAAATTAAAATGCATACTTTTCAATCCAAACAAACATGACTTAGACAAACCATATATGACTGGATCCTTATGTGTTGTTTGGCTTACATACAGCTATACATACTCAAAGCTACATAAAATCACCCCCGCCAAGACCTAATTTCATAACCCTTCTTCTAAGCAACTTAATCATACCAACCTTCTTGATATATATTATGCAACAATGGTTCGTTTGGGCTACAATATTTTGGCAATTTTCGTCGTTTTCGTCGCTCTATTAGTGTGTGATTTACCATCTTTGGAGGGGAGAATGCTGAGTACAAGCATAGAGAAGAAGGAGATGCCATTTTTGAATGCTGAACCACCTCCTTCTTCTTCTTCCGGTGGTGGTGAAATCGGTGATGTCAATGGGAGGTACTCGACGATTCATCGTGCCGAGATTATTGGAAATTCGGAGTCTGTACCAAGTCCTGGAGCTGGCCATTGAACGTATAGCTACGCAGTTTTATCTTATGGTTTGATATTATTATCATTTTTTGTAGTGTCTTGGCATTGCATTCATTTATTCTTTCTGTAAGATTTTATACTTATGGAGGGTTTGTGATATTGTAACCTATTCGTGTTACCGAGGTGGCTCATGTAAGGAAATCGACTCCATTTAGGAAAGGAATCATAATGAGATTCAACCTCATGTAAATCCGCTTAAGAATCAAGGAAAAAGAGATCTACTCCTACCAAAGTTAGAACTCCAACTCATATAGAAGGGATCTCCAACACCAGGTAAAGTATCTTGAATCTTGAACCTTGAACCTACACTCTTAATATCTACTTGAGAGAGGGCGAGAGAAAGCTTCGAGCACCCAACACTCCCCCATCATGAGCCTACTGACTTAAGCATTGAAGAGGTCCCATGAGAACTCACTCAAGCCCCTTATAGATCAATGTTCTACTATGTAGATCATCCAAAGAGACACTCGCTAACGTCCATCTTACCACCTAATACATCAACAGAAGCAAATTATTTTTGGACATCATCAGTTTAGCGCCATCTATGGAAATGATTATCTTCCCAGATAGAAAATGCTCAAGACTAAAGGTCAGGGCACCAACAACAACTCAAGGGTAAACATGTTCAAGAGAAAGCTAGGTTGTTCAACTAACAAAATCTCCTTTCTTTTGGACAACAAATCTTAGACAATCCTGATTTTTAAGAACTAATATCTGGATTTCAGGCCAGTAACCAATCAAAAATCTTGGCCGCTTTTTGTGCACAGTGAGTCTCATCTTATCACGTGTCAGTTGACTTGTAGGATTTATTTCTGGACAAACAATATTGATTGATTCTGTGTGATCTCTAATATGTGATAGAATAATGCTTGGGTTGGACTCAGGGCATCTGGACCATTCTATGTCTAAGCCCAAACCCAAGTTAGTAGTCCATGAACAAGATCGAGCAGGTGAACCATGGTCAGCATCTCAGGGTAAGAATCAAAAGATGTGTCTCCTGGATTTGGTTCCTCTCTTCATATTAAAAGCTTGTTTGCCATTTGCGAGCCTGCTCATTAACTCCTTTTTTTTATAAATGAAAACAACACTATACAAATTTATCATTTGAACAGTCTTCGAACGTCAGACCCTACTCAACTATACAAATTTAACATTTGAACATTCTAAGTTTGTCAAACCCTACTTAACTAGGCTTGGCTCATTTGTAACCCTATGGAAGGTCGAGTGGCCGGTACAGAAAATTTAATTAATGAAACCCCGTAAGATGTTTACAAACCAAGTAATCAACTAGATTTTTCTAACATAAACAATAAACCTTGAGAGGAATGGATGATGAATCTTCCATCAAGAAAGCACAAAAGCCAAAAGCCGGTCATGATATTCCCCTCCAACACCTACTAAGTTAAAAAGGCACCAGATTTTGGGTCCAAGATCCCCATATAACATAAATTGACAAACTCACAAAACCATGCCCAGAAAAGCTAGTACCACTAAAACCTACATTGCTCTATGTTAAAATATAAAGGAAAGAAACCGAAAAATCACTACACCGTTCACCAAGTAACCACACAAAGACAACTGTGTCAAGTAGTTCACCAAGTTATCGTTTCGACGATCCTAAACACCTCAACGAAATTATAGTATAGAGGTAAACATCAACCTGCATTTGCATTAAGGAACGACGTACAAAAAAATATTGCACACAAAACATAAGCAAAAAACAAAAGGAAGAAGGGACAAAAAGAGAAGACAAGAAATCCAAGGCGTATAAAGACAATAAGCATCATATATATCTTATTATTATTATGTACATATGGAAACATATAAATACGGTACTATAATGGTGCATAACAGCTAAACAATCCCTCTGTCATTTGCCTAATATTAACAAAATTCAGGTGGAAGTATCTAATATTTTAAAACCAACAAAAAGATGGTTATTGAAAAGTTGCTTCCAACACAACGCGCTTTCTTTTTCAAAATGGCCACAGAATAAATTAACAAAAAAAGAAAAACAAAAAAAGAAAGGCAAATGCTCAGGTGACCGACCATGCATCAAAAAATCAGGACATGACCTTTCATTTTAGCTGATGTTGAGGGGTCCAGACGGGTGAAGCAATTCTCTCCAATTTGATTGGCAATCAACGGTTCACTGAATGTGAGCTAGGTAGACCTGTGACTGTATGATTATTGTACCAATCTTGAATCCAGGAACGACTGTGAAGGCAACTCCTGGGTCAGATTGTTTTGCAGTACTATCCGATGAAAGGAAGACCTCATCAGCAACAACTTCCATGCACACTTCGGAGAATCGACACCCTTTTCCCACTTGAAAGATTGATCCTTCAGGCTCAAAAGAGAAAGATAAGCAATGCAGGAGATAAACCCACTTAGCCATTTCAGCGAATGAGACGAAGAATGTGGAGTCCGAGAACTGACGAGACTTCACCAGGCTTCTTTGACTCAAATTGCCAAAAAATGATGACTCCATTTGGGGGTGAATGAGTTGCATGTACCTGACACGACAAAATTCCGCAAATACTGAGCTAGGCTTTTGGAAGAGATATTCCTTCGCTTTTACGGATTTCAATTCCAAGAATCTCCGGAAGAAAAGCATCTGCTGGTTCTTTTTCTCCGCCGAAGGCTCCTTCTGAAGACCAAAGTCTGGTAGATGAAAACCATCAAACATTTTGCTGCAAAGGAATGATTCAAATGCAAAACATTTGTGGTCTGGTCTCCAGTAAACAACACCTGGTTGTATGGACGTGGCTGCCGCATCAAGATCCCAATCAGCTGCTTTCATCTCATCAATCATCAATCTGACAAAACTACGAATGGACTTGGTTGCATGCCGAAGAACAGTAACAAAGTGGCTAGGACTTAACCGTGATTGATGAAGATTGTCAAGCTTAGACAGCAGTCCACTTTGATTCAGTCTCTTCTCAAGCAACCTGTTCTGTTTGTTAGACTCCTCCAGTTTCTCTCGGAGATAAGTGATTTCAGAGTCCTTAAGTTTCGATTGAGATTCCAATCTTTTCCCCATAATCTTATAGGTTTTTGCCAGACTCTTTTGCTCCTGAATTTCAGCCAAAAGAATTGTCTTCTCAGGTGAAGGATCAAACATTTTTTTCCCGTAAAATTGCTTCAGTTCAGACAGGTTCTTCAACTCAGAAACTACCAATTTGTCAGCAGCTTGAATCCCTTCAGAATCATAAGGACACTGTGCATACTGTAGCTGAGCATACGATGCTTTAACAGAGGCAATGCTGGCAAACAATCTGCCAATGAGAGCTTCAAAGGCCACTCTCTTCCGAAACTTCTCATCATTTTCATCAAATGACTGAGGCTGACCATCTGTGTTCTTAAGTTCATTCTTTTCTTCCTTGAACTTCTCGTGGAGCGTAACTTTCTGAACCCCCTCCACTGGACACACCCCAGTTGCAGTCCGAAGGTGAAGAACTTTTGAGAAAGTGCGCGCCAATTTATTCTTTCTAGGAGTGACAGCCGATGGCTTTACAGGATCCATCTGCATTCAAAGAGGATGAGGACAGTGACATTTAGACAAACCAGGCAATAAAAATGAAGCTTATTCTCTTATAAGAAAATCGAAAAAGAGGACCTTGCAACGACGACGACGATGATGATGATGGTGTGGAAGTGAACCAAAGTGAAGAAAAGCAATATACTTTAACGCTTAGATCGAGGTCATTAATGGAGAATGTCTCTGTTCTTTGCAACTATTTCAATTGGCTCTCTGATAGAGAAATGGTGGACCCACCACACTAGAAAGGGGAGAGAGAGAGTGAGAGAGAGAGAGAGAGAGAAGGAAAGGATAAGAAGAATCTGCTTGTGGGGAGAGACTCAAACAGTAAAAAATTTGATTTTATGCTCAAACCTCCAAATGCTTGAACCTGGCAGAATGGAGACTAGACAGTAGACAACCATATCCTAGACAAGGGGAATCAAACCAATGATAGAAGAATGAACAGATCTATATTCGTAGATTAGAACACCAATCTTTCATATTTCTTATTTCCATTTATTGTAGTTGGAGTATGCCTATTATTACCCAATTCAACAATGTCTACATAACAAATTTCCACTCAAATTTAATAATATTTGATAACAATACGTTCCACTACCAGATTTTTCCTAATAATATTCAATTCAACAATGTCTAAAACAATGCAATAACTTGTGAGCTTGAACCTGGGAGGCTCCAAGAAGTCTCGTACAAATGTATTGGTATATATATGCAAGCATGCGCAGATAAAAAAAAAAGGCAAGGAAGATGATTATGGACCATAGAAATGGCTTTTACGCTGAAATTTTCACGAGATTCAGCTGTTTCATGCCAGTAAACTTAACAACTTAAGAGGTATAATTATAGTCAAGGTCTAATTAGGTGCCCCAATATATCAATATAACACAAACACCACATGACAATTTCCAAGGAAAAAAAGAATAAGAATGAAATGCCACACGACACACGCTTAATGTTTATATTCCCTACATCATTAACTCACAGCTGAAAGGAATGTTCACTGTAAATGAATAGCAAGTAGATAAAACTTCCCATAACAGTTAACACCAAACCACACCGCTTTTCAAAATAATTGAAAATTATTCTCGCACGGCAACATTCAACCCCACTATAATTTTCGAGATACGCACATTTGAAAAAACAATGTTAGCAACCATGCGGACATGTCATTTGAGACGAGACTGCACAGTAAAACTAGTCAATAATTACTGGTAGGAATATGGAAAAGTTACAACTAAATCAATACATAGGTAGGTACTTCTTGGGGACCAATTATAAAGGGTTATTGGTCAGTATAGTACTTAGTTTATCTTTATAGTTTAACAAAATAAAAAAAAAATAAAAAAAACTAGTTCCTGAGATGCACCTATAAAGTAGAATTTAATATGAGCATCCTTGCATCCATTGAACTCCAAATCTCCAATAGAAATTGAACCTATTAAGATTCAAACCATTTACTTAGCTGAAAGGCAAACAACATCCACTAAGCTCTTACAGTGGGCGGAGCAGAGATAAACAAGATGTACGCAGACTTGCCGCCACTTAATATGTGGAGACAGTGAGACTATTTCTACTAATTGAACATATTACTTCTAGGTTGCACCCCACTTTGCTACTGGGCATGAACATCCATGTAATATTTCATAAATGCTTGGACTTCATGCTAAAAACAAACATTTTGATGGTTCTTTCACTAATCACCATATTCTCTAAATTCACGTGAACCTTTTCTAAATTTAATTCCAACATAGCTCAAGATTATCTCAAGAACTTCCTTCTGAAACCAGGGAAAAAAGTAAAACAGCACTGATGCAGCACCTTTTCAAAACACACAAAAAGTAAGAGAATCTAAACTCACTGTACATGAAATCTACAAAAAAAAAAAAGGCACTTAGTGCTTACTATTGGCTAAAACAATTCTCACACAAAATGTGAACCCCATGCCCAATTGGGGGACCAGTTTACTAAGATTGGAACACAGTACCCCCACTAAAAAATAACATTACTTTATTCATAGAAGACTACAGTGGACACAATTATCTTTCAATAAAATGAAAACAATATAAGGAAGCACAATCTGATCCATAAGAAATGTATAACAAACATTGTGCCAATTAAATTCAATGATAAGAATCTGATCACGTTGTATGAAAATAAAAATAGCAAGCAGATTCCACAAGATACTGGGATGCAAGTGATTCAGTGGGGCATACACAGTACCCAGACAAGTTTCAATGAGAACATAGTAGTATAACTCATCGAAAGAAATAAAGTCCAGCTTTACTGTATTAACCAACAATTGTTATTACACACACTAGAGTAGTTAAAAGCCAAATTAGCACGATTAATAATCATACCTTCAAAATGTAATGAGATGTCAGCGCAATTCTCAACTTATCTTCATCATCATAACGTAAACAGGCTTCTATCTATGGCGACCTCTCCAAACCCTACAGAAAGCAATTAAAACAGCTCAACAAACACATCAAAAGAAAAGTTAAGGGGGGAAAAGCACATATCAACAACCAAAAATCAGCAAAAAAAAATGTGAATAGAAAAATCAAAAGCACATACAAGAGGAAATATAAGCCAACTGAACAGTTTAACAGGGAAGTTAGCAATCGAGATAACAAAAACACTTAAAACAGGCTTGCTTTTGACACAAACACAATCGAAGACGCGTAAAGCACTAGCCTTTTAAGGTTGAAAAACCATATAATGAAAAACCCTCCAAAACCCAAAAGGCCAAAACTATACCCACATGAAGAATCCCAAAACCATAAACAACACCATATCCTTAAACATGGAAACTCTCAAACCAACATTTCCACAACTTGAAATTACGATAAGAAAAACTAGAAACAGCCGATTAATGATGAACACAAACATAAACACAACGAATCAATGAGATGAATAAAATTAGAATAGCAGAAGAACTATGTGGAGGAGTTTCAAGCATACCAGTCAGTTACCTTGCTAGGAAAAATCAAAACTTCGATTCCAAAACTATCGGTATATTCAATGCCTTGAAAGTGCTTAACTCCTTGAAAGTGCTTAACTGCAAGTAGAGACGGAGACACAGAAACAAATAGAGACCCAAAAAACCCAGAGCCCAAGGAGGGAGAGAAAATAATGTCTAGAGAGAGAAAACGCAGAGAGAGAGCTCAGGGCCTCGGAGACGGAGACAGAGAAAACAAAGAAAGCAAGAGAATGCTGTGAAAAGACGAAAGAGGACAAGTCTGACAAAGGAAGCATTGGGAAATAAAACGCGTTCAAAGAGAAGTCCCTGTCGATTGAATTTATACCCGTTATACCCTTTATATTTAATTTATTTACAAAGCCGTTACGGTAAGCAGTGTTTGGAAATCTTGAGACCGAGAGGGCTAGTTTGGGAATTCAAGAAAGAGTGCTCGCGTAAGTGTAGAGACGATCTAACGGTTCATATTAATTCAGGGTTTAAAGGGAAAGTTTCGTATGTGAACACTTACACGTTAGTGGAAAGTATGAGTCAAATCAATATAACGTGGCAGTATTTCATCAAAAGTATGGGTCCCACTCGATCAGATACAACGAAAACTAAATGTGGCAGGAAAAACTCCTTGTCCTTTCAGTTTCATTTTCCAACGCTTTGAAAGTTGACAGACCGAATTATATTTATATACCAAATAATTAGGTAAAAAAATTTAATATTCATAAACAATCGAGTCACCATAAAAATATATTACATCAGAAAATTTTAATTTTAAATAAATACACAATTACACCGATAAATCACTGAATTATAAATTACCCAGAGATATATCCCAATAGACTAAAAAAAAACTATAGTTGGGAAAAGGGACGTAATGAAGATCTATTTTGTACTAACATTGTTTTATTTTATTTTTTAAATTGTTGTTTTAATTTTTCAAAATTACCAAATGACCATTACTTTTTTTTTCTTCTCCTTTTAGGTTATATTGTTTCTTATAGCCACACATCTTAAAAAAAAAAAAAGAAGGCAGATTCGCATGCCTAAATAATATGTGGTGAGAATTTCTTTTCTTTTCTTTTCTTTTGGTTTTTCTTGTAGATGATGAGATAAGAATATGTACATATGAAGTGACTGATTTAGTAAATAGATTGAGGAAGGATTGATCAATGAGCAGGGTCAGCAATTTATAAAATGTATATAAGGGAGATAAAAATTGTCTTTGAAACTTTTTTAAGGTTGTTTATTTAAAAGTTTTCGAAAGTATATAATTAATAAAAAAATTATCCGGAAAAGGGGATGGGATTCAAACTCGGGGTCCGATATTACATGTGACCCAGCTCGCCCACCGAACTACTTGAGGTCGGTATATTGTTGGACAGGAATTTTATTCTAGGGTATAAAGAACACTATCTATTCCATTTACAACGGATCCAAGTTGTACTGTGATCTCAGTGATTGCTTCGTGCAATTTATCTGGGTCATGAGTACTTGCTTGTCTGCCCCATGACATATATCGAACACCTTGTATGGCATACTTTGAAACCATAAGTTGCCTTTTGTAGTCTTGAACTTTGTCGGTTGCTTCTTTAAGTCTCCTTTTGGTTTCCCTCAAAGCTTCTTGTAGAGATTCGATGGTTTTCTGGGGATCGTCCTCGTATACGTCTTCCCTTATAGGGGAGAGGTTGAATCTGGGATCATTACCACCTTCATCTTCTTTAGAAGTAGAACCTTCATCAGTTCTAGACCTTTTTGCAGGTGGAGAGTTAGGTGTATCCATCCTTGAAGATTTCTTGAGAAAGATATTGGTTTCTGCTGATTCTTACTTTTGAATATTTATACAAATGGAATATGAAGGAAGTGTTGGAGCAAGACTTACTGTCTAGGTCAACATTGTGTTTTTGATGATTGTGTATGATTGTATACTAAAATGTGTGTGAGCATGCTTGACTTGAACATATCCTAAAATGCTAGAAAACATGCTTAAATGGTTATTTGGTTAATTGTTTAATATCTTAATTGTGCATATACAAATGAAGGCTTATGCATATCTCTATGTGAATTTGGTATCTATATATTTTTGAGATAGTGCTGGAAATTAAGTTTTGAAAATAAATATACATGGACTAAGTTAGGGCATTAATCTTCTAATGATCATAATTTATCTTACTTAGGTCCAAATGATTTGAAACTTGAACCACATGCACATGAAGGTCTAATATATGTTCTAGGACTATAATCATGATAAATTAAGTGCATCACATATATATTTGGTCATATGCTTAAATTCCGCCAAAACTAGGTTTTACCTAATTTTGTGCATATGTGTTCTTTGTGAACGTAGTGAACCAAATGAACTCCGATTTAAATGAAATTTCGTGTGCATCTTAGTTTCATCACTATGAACATATTTGATTTAGTAAAGTTCAAGATAAAAGGTCATTTACACTGAGTTTGCAAAATGACATTGAATTTACACTTAGAATTTATCGGTTTCACTATTAGTGATCAAATTGCTTGGTTGAGTGACCAAACGATTTCCGATTGTTATGAAATTTTACATGGACATTATAATACATATACAATGATTTATCATGCAGTAATATGAATTTTCTGAGTTGTTTTTCTAATGTAATTAACCTATGCGCTCCATATGAAGCTATTTGAGCTTACATACAATTGAGGAGTTCTACCTCCTATTTCCTTGTAGGTTAATCATCATTGTGGTCTCATATGACTCAGAGTTCAGTATGCTCAGGTGAATTGAAGTCCGGTTTTCAAGTATGAGCTTGGATCTCTAGAAAACCAAGAAAAACCTATGTTCATCAACCTTCCACTAAGGCATTTTGATTGATGATTGGAACTAGCCTTAATGCTGTATAATATGGATATATTGGTGCTGCCAAATTCAGAGTTTGAAGTCAAGATTGGAGGGACATGTTTGGTCATGTGAAGGATCTCTTATCTTCATCAAACAAGATCTTACACATGCTTCCTTTATTGAGGTCAATGATAAGATTTTTGTGAGAAGAAAATTGATGAAGCTAAAGGACAAATGCAATGGTTGAAATTTGTAAGAGATGAGAAAGTATATTTTGCAACTAGACAAGACTTAGATTATGAAGATATTCTTGAAGACTACAAGCTCCAACGGTACACTAATCTATGGCCGAGATTGAATTGTTTTGAATTATGAATGGATCAGATTACAACAAGACTTGAAGGGTTAAGATGACCATTTAAAAGGTGAATCCAATGGTTGTGCATAAGACCATATTCTTGCTTGCAATTTTTGACTTAAAAGAAGATCTTACTTGATTTTTGGAGTCAAAGATTGTTGCAAGTTGCTACACATTTTGAAGGAAATCATTGGAGATACCAAGGCCAAGATTTGGTGTAAGTTTGATCAAATGGTCAAAGATGACAAAATTGTTGGAGATACCAAGGTCAAGATTTGGTGCAAGTTTGATCAAATTGTCAAAGATGGCTGCAAGTGCACATGACAACTCAAATCTTGGAAAGCTAGACTTGGAAAATAATGCAAGTGCAACGGCTACATATTGTAAGGTCAAGATTTAATGATCTATTCATTCAATGGCCAAGATTTGCACATGTAATTGAAGGTCGAGATTTGAAGATAGAAAAAGATCCAATGGTGGAAATCACAAGAGCTTGGTAAATTATAAAGAAGGGTTCTTCCTCATTCCAACTTGGAGAAGCCAAAATTACATTGAAGAAATTGTTGTTCTCAAAGCTTCCAAGCTAGTTTGTGCCATTGAATCCAAGCTTCTACCCAAGCCACTCTAAAGGCTTCCTCACTATTTTGCTTTTGCAAAGAGGGAGTGCTTCTCATTTGGCTTCTTATTTTCAGATTCGAAAATCCTCATTATTCTTTATTTTCTATCCAACCCGTGAGGTGATATTGTGATTCTTGAGTGTTCCTCAACCCTATTTGCTTAGTGCAAACCTTGAGTGAACCATTTATACCGAACACTTGTAAAAGTCCCTTCATTGGGCAAAAACCTTGTTGAGGTAGAGTTTAAGGGAGTGCTTGAAACCCTTGGTTGTAAAGTTTGAAGATTGTCTTGAAATCTTCAGTTTTAAGGGTAACCTAAAAACCCTTGTGAGTTTTGTGGAGCTCTTGAGAAAACCACATCCTTAGTGGAGGTTGGAAAATCCTAGGTTGGTGAACCTAGGTAGTAGATGTAGGAGAAGAGTCTCCGAACTACTATAAATTGCTGTGTGGACTTTCTTGATTGCATTGCTTGCTTGTTGATTGATTAAGTGTTTTGATTGCAGAATTTTCTGAACCACTAGTCTGTCCGTGCACTGTTCACATAGCTAAACTTTGAATTTTAATCTGAATTTTTGATATAGTATTCATTAGGGTGTTGTGATACTGTATACCAAATTTCATTGAATTCTGACTTGATTTGCTAGGTGAAATTTGAGTTGTAAAATCTGTGCGCAGTGTGTTGTTTGAAAAAAATCTGTTTTTGCAATTCCTTGATTATTTGATAATTGATCATTCACCATATTGTATCACATCTTGCATTGAAATGAATGTTGATTAGGATAATCATTAGAGTTCAAATTTGTGTGCTAATTGTTAATTGACATTGATTTCCTTTTAAATTATAAAAAGAGATTCCTATCGGAATTTGGGGACACAATTCACCCCCCCTCTTGTGTTAAGTACGATCCATCATATATAACCAATAAATTAAGTAAATGTAAATACATATATATATATAATCATTAAATTAATTAAGTAAATATGTATATAGTCATTAAGTTAAATAAATATCTATATAGTCATTAAATTAACTTCATAAATTAAAACATAAAATATTCAAGATAACAAAAAATAATCATTTAAGTTGTGTTATACGACTTTTCATATTGTAAAAATCATCTATCATCTTGTATAAGTGTGTATCAATTAATATTTGTTCTCTTATATAAATGTGTATCAATCAATGATTATAATTTATATATTAACTAAACATATTATATAGTTATTAAAAAATATTGTCTTTTCTCAAAAACAAAATATAAGTATTTTTAAAAAATTTAGGATGGGCTTTAATCTTTAATTTCAGGGAGACCTTCACATATATATATATATATATATATATATATATATATATATATATATATATATATATATATAATGACATTGAGCATTTATACTGAGTAGCGTGATCAAGATGCTTGAGAGTTTACATTGAGCAAATATCGTATAGTTACCTAAATAAAAATGACATTTTCCCCTAGAGTAGATAAGTTCAATATGCTAGTTAGGAACATTTTTTTCCCTAGAGTCGAGAATTTACCCAAGAGACGACTCACACTAGGAGAAAATATTCAGTGGTGCGCATGCTCCACTGAATGCTCAACACATGGCGACTCTATCTCTTTCTATATGTTAAGAATTTCAGTAAACAGATAGAGAAACTGAGAAAGTGAAGAAGGCGAAGATGACAGTGTTTGGTAGTACCAGTAGATGATAAAGAAGATGCAGAGAGGTTGAAGCTTAAGAATGTCAAGGCATGACAAGTCCACCCCTAGAGGTTGATAAGAAGCCAAACTATCAATCCGCTCACATCAACCTCAAAGTGAAGGGCGACCAAATCTGTTTCTATAACAAACTGAAATGTTATTTTGGAGATCATGGACTTTTTTAGTCTTCTTTTGTGTGCGCTTTTATCTACTATTCTATTTTTATCCTTAATAACTCAAACGTAATCCCAAATCTAGTTCCCATAACATTTATGGGATTTTTATTGATTGGGATTAAAAGCACACGTGTCGAGTACTCAGTAGAGCATGCGCACCACATCAGCTGAATGGTGTGGCGCTAAGCAATCACCGAATATTTTCTCCTCACACTAATGTTCTTTCTTAAGTGGTTATTTCGAATGAAATAAGGTAAGCATCCTTTTAATATTTTACCTAGAGCCAAAATTTTCAATAAAATAGTTTAGAACATGTGTCACATCATTCAAATGTCGAGAACTCATCAAAGAGATGACTTGCGAGACCACTTTGCAACACCGCTCCACCAAATAGTATGTATAAGACAGGCAAAGGAAAAACTTCAAATTGAAGCTTTTCATGCTGGACCGTTGAGCGGTCCAACAATATAATTTTTTTCTTTTTTATTGTATTATGTTTTATTAAATTATAAATAATTTGAAATTTATTTATACAAAAAATGATTTTAATAATAAATATAAAATAATTTTTACAGTTTATAAGCTATCATCATTTAAAAAGTTTTGCCAAAAATATTAATATGTCCAAAAATTAGTATCCAAATATTTCAAATATAATGTGTCTCATGATGAATAATTTACTTTTTTTTTTAATTTAAATTTGAGGACACAAAAATCTACTTATTGCTTCACACATATAGTTGACATTTGAGATCTATATAATTATTTTTGTTTTTTTTAAAAAAAAATTCATAAGCCACACACACGATTTGAGAATGAGATCTTGGACATTGTCAGACATGAAGCTTTCACATACCATTAAAAAAAAAACAGGTAATCATGACTTGTTTCATTGTGAAAGTGAAACACCGACTCCGACAGCATACCTAGATCAACTTTTTTAGGGTAGTTTATACTAAATATTTATTCTTAATTATGGTCAACTTTTAGGAGATAATGGTCGGTCCAAAGAAAAACACACACAAAGAAACAAACAAAAATGGGGATTCGTAATGTAGTAATTTTGTTCAATCCATCATAAGAAAGTCCTAATAATCAAGAAAATCTACCCTATTAATTATTATAATCAGCTAATTACCTGGCCTTTTTATTTTCTTTTCATTAATTACTACGTACCATTTAACTTAATTATTTGTGGTCAAGATCTTGGAAAGCAACACCATCATTGAAAGATCAAGTGAAAATAACTCCCAAGCCAATCTAACTCTATTTTGGATTAGTTTTTCATGGAGTTGTAGTCAAAGACGATAATTTTGACATGATTGCACAGGGGGTGGAATGTGATCATTATAATAATATTGATTCCCGTTGAATAGGAGTCTCCAATTTGTGGGAATCGAGACTAGGTCAAATGACATTCATATATGTGATATCTCGTACAAGTCTCGAGTTCGAGTCTTTCTCATCCCATCCATTCCCCTGTAATAAAATAAAAAAAAAAGTAGCCTCCAATTTGTAATATTGACATGAGGCATCATAGATGGTTAATTGATTATTATGTTTTAAGAAAATAACATAAAAATCTCTCAATACAATATGTGTTCGTCATATTTTCCTAAAAGGATTCAATCTTCTCCGAAAACGAAGCAATGCACACACAAATATTTTGTGGGCTTGCCTCACATGTGTGCTTTATGAGTTATTGAGTAGGTCTGATAAATTTATCTAGTACACACCTAAAAGGTAATTAGTAGTTGCAAATTTTCATTATATGAAAACAAAAATACTTGAATCTTCAATTTATGACTCCATCTTATCCGCAATAGATATGAAGTGTTGGAGGTTAACTGGACCCTACATATGTATTTATAATAAATGATTATCACGCATGTCACACATACATGATTGAGATAAAATAAATGCTACAAATTGAGAGTCTGTAGCATTATTCATGAAAAAAAATATATCAAAAACTTGAATTTCGCTAACGGTTTTTTCGGTTCATTGGATAGGATAGGAGAGGGGAAACTCAAACCCTTGAACTCATTGTCATATGAATGTTATGAATCATCTCCCACCACCTTTTCTCAAAGGGTCAATACAACAATTGATGCTAAAAAAGATGTGAGTCCAGAATTTCAAAAGCGACAAATTGTGATGATATACTCTTGGAAGGTGAGAATAATTACACTATATCCCACAAGAAGTGGTGGCAATTTATTTGGGTGAATTCTTGAAAGCCAGGTCTTTGTGACTCCACTTACTTCTGCTCTGCAGCAGTGGAGGCACCAAAGTCCAATCCCAATCCCATCAAAGCATTGTCATGGTAAAAAATGGTATCCAATGAGAGAAGCAATTGATTGGACTCTAGCTAGAAAAAAGCATACAAGAAACATGAATTGGGTCAGAGTTAATCCTGAAAAGAAAAAAAGAGAGGAGAGACAGACAATGGTGGATGATATTGCATTGTTTCCATTAATAGTTGAGGAACTCACAAGGAAAAGTAAAAATGCAATTCAGGGTTCATTGGTGGTTCACTCTAGTAGGCATTTACAACCAAAGTAGGCTGTAGATTCCCCCTTTTAGTTAGTAGATCGCAGTAGACCAATTTGAATTACAGATAAGGGTTGGGTTCGAGACTTTAAAACTTGGGCTTGGATAAGAAAATAGACCCAAGATAGCGAGCCCAGCCAGACCCGGCACCACACTGCCAGGCTCATAAAATTTTACAAAAACCAGCCCAAGCCCAGTCCGGCATTTGAGCACCTCATTTAGATCACAGTGAACCCAACTTGATGTAAGACTTATAAAACTAGAAGGTGATAGTTTGATGCACAAATGGGAATTAGAACAAGACAGGAATGCTAGAGGTTGAAAATGGATTGAGAATTCAACCCTCTTAATGGTAAAGGGATAATTGTTGGAAAACCAAGAGGATGAGGAAGTGGATTCGTAGAGGTAAGTGGGTTTGTTGTTTTCTTCGCTATTCTCCATAGGAAAACATAGATATAGAAGGATGGAATTTGTACTCCATTGATGCTGAAGATGAACCGCTACTCTCCATAGGAAAACATAGATAGAGAAGTATGGAGTTTGTACTCCATTGATGCTGAAGATGAACCTCTTGTGTGGTAGGTGATAAAAGTTTTTTTTTTTCCTTAAAAGATTATTGTGTCAAGTTGAATAGAAGTTTTTCCTTCTTTTTAAAAAAAAAAAAAATTGATCTGGAACCACATAAGTATTTTTGACTAAAATTGGTTGACTTAATGCACATCAACAAAATCTAACCGACACTGTACAAAATCTACCCGAGTGATTGTTTTGTTTCATTTTGAAAAAATGGATAATGACATTGTAAGGAAAAATCTTAAAGTGTTAAAAAATAAACAACCCATATCTTTTGATGATGAAAAGTATAATTAAGTGTAAAATTTATTGTAACGAGATGACGAAGTAGACTTACTCTACTACCAACATTAAGCAAAATTCCTGACGTTAATAAGAGTTAAATGGTCTTTAAATGCTTTCGACCAACAACATCTAAAATCCACAGGATCTAGAAGTCTTGCAGCCTGATAGATTCAATGATACATGCGAAAATTGATAGTGGAGTTCATAACATAGGTACTTCAAGTACCACTTGAGGTAACTCATTTTTAAGAAACTACCCTAAAATCTAACCTCAAAGTTTTGGTGTCAAGAGGACGAACTACATACACGCTAAGCTCATCAAACCGCCTGGGAGCTTGTTGGCGCCACCAACGTGCTTGCAGCTTAGAAACCAAAGAAACCAAGTTCACTTGCCCTCTCCTTCTCAAATGTCTCGAAGTACTGATAAATGATGGTGACAGCCAGGAGAATCCCTGTCCCTGAACCAATTGCACCCATGAAATCGGCCAGCACTGTCAGAGCACCAATGCACATGCCTCCAAATGCTGCAGCAGTGGGTATGTAACGGTTCAACTCTTTCTGCAAGTTCGCCTCCCTATGCCCAGGCATAACCATTTGTTGTTCCTGGATAATGTAAGTGGAAAGATGAGATCAAACTCGGTCATACATTTTACTCCATAAGTGATATTAATTAAATGAGATTAGCTAAAACAAGGAATGATTTACTATAAATACTAAGCAGGCTGACATTCTAGTGGTGAGTAAGGCCACAGGCAGCAGATAAACTCATAAACAGCAAGAGCAGTTCCATAATAATATTTCAAATGAAAAAGTATATAAACCTCCGGTCCACATTTCACCTCAAGGACTATATATCAAAACTAGAAAAATAACATGAATGAAAACTGCAAAAATAATTAACCATAAGTAACCATTTGGTCCATTCCAGAACTTCTGCATCCTAGACACATACAAATATGAAAGAAAACTATTAAGCTTTATATCGGCAACAAGGCTTCTCCAAAATCCATGATACAATGCAAGGGCTTTTAAAAAGGTAAAAATTATCACTCAAGTTTTCGCAAGTAATTATAAAACTTACTCTCAAACTTATAGCATAAAATGAATTCATCAACATTTCTAGTCCAAATTTGGACATACTTTATAATATTTGATTCCCAAACTCTTACTCACATATATAGCAAAATATCACTAAAGAGTCAAAATCAGACAAATTGACAAATAACGACACAGTTTACTGATAAGGAGCCATTACTTTGTCCAATGGAATGGATGATCAGGCACCTCAACGCGGTATGATGTCGTTAAGCAAATTAGCAATGACCATGAAAGGCTATGGTGAAAATGGTAAATTAAAGCGATTAAGAAAAAAACACACAATTAAATACAGTGGTACCAAGAATCATTACATCATACAGTTACATCCCAGTATCCCACAGATGGACCGATTTGCAGGATTGAAGTGCAAGGTCTAAATCATAACAATTGGTGGAAAAAACAAGAACATAGATGAAATTTACCGGATTCAAATCCGTCTCTTACAAATAAAATTATCTATCCATCATTTAGTAGTAATGTCTCCCATAACTAAGAGAATGCTTATAGATGAAATTTACCGGATTCAAATCTATCTGTCTATTACAAATAAAATTATGTATCCATCATTTAGTAGTAATGTCTCCCATAACTAAGAGAATGCTTAGGGTGAGACTCCACTTTCCAGATATTCACCCTTATCATTACAACTCCTGAAGTGAGACCTAAGGTGATGTAATTTGAGATGGAACATAGAGTGAGATTCATTTAGTAGTTATGTCACCCACAAACTAAGAGAATGCTTAGGGTGAGATGCCACTTTCCAGATATTCAGACATAAGATTCACCCTTATCACTACGACACTACATCTCCTGAAGCAAGACCTAAGGGGATGGAATTTTTTCCAAGAGCGACACAGAGGTAAAATTAATTGCCACAAGGAGAATGTTACAAATGCCATAGCAATATTGAAACAAGTCAAACGACTAAAACAATAATCAAAGGAAACTAGGAAAATATCAACAGAAGATTCCTTGGTACTGTAATGGAATGAAGATTATGTGGTTTCTATCACGATTTAAAAAACTGAGTTGGATAATCGAGTGGAGGCCAGCTAAGTTTATGGTACACTATACTGGCATAATAAAAATATATTGCCATTAAAAGAAACACCACTCAGGGAAATAATAATGAATACAATAACATTTAATAGAAGGACATAACAACACCACCACCAAAGACAAGAAAATCAGTAAAACAACCACTGGTAACCCAAAACAACCAGGCACTTGAAGAATGGAGTTTGCAGCAAATGGGGGATAAGGAAATAGAGGGGTAGCAGGACTAATTAAATGTAAAGCATAAGCGAAAGGGATGGCGCATACCCTAAGCTGCCTGGCAACATCTCTGGCAGATGATCCAGAAACTTCAATCCAAGTTTTTGAAAAGAGTGCACAAGCTGACAACATGAATACAAGATAGAACAGCGCATGGAAAGGATTGGCCGCCATATCTGCTAAGCTGGAAAAACCAAAGCAAAATTGTGATTCATTGTCAGCATCTGTTCATAAGCGGAAAAAGCAGAACCTTGGGGGTAGCGAAGTATTATTTTCTTACTGTCATAAAGAAAGTATTGGTGAACAAAGTTAAGATAAATGAAAATGCTACATACCTTGATGGCGGTGTAATATAATATGCAATGCCACCAACAGGGACAGATTGACCATTGTACTCGGATTCCTTCCACTTACCCAAAAGATCCACTATGAAATTGCCACCGTACTTCCTATAGAGCAACTGCAAAATCGAAAATCATCAAATGACTAATAGATAATTCATTGCGAGTTATCTTTCACACCCATGACATTCTAGTACCTGAGAGATGAAGTAAAGGTTGGAGACAAGTGCAGACTGCAAAATGATGGGCATGTTAGAAGTGTAGAACAGCTTGATTGGATAAGAACCCTGCTGCCCACGAGCATTTTTTGACCTTACAGGCAGAACCACACGAAACCCTTGGAAGTAGATAACAATTAGGAAAATCAAGACTGTAGCAAGCAGATTTGTCACATTCGGTAGATTCTGACGATAAAAGGCCTCTCGTAAGGCACGAACCTTGTCTGTTCGAGTTATCAATAGATGGAATAAAGCAATAACAGCACCTTCAAATTCAGCTCCTCGGCCACTGTTTATGGTGGTTGGGCTGAATGCTTTCCAGATAATGTTTTCACTGCAAATTAAAAAAGGGCCAAAACTATTAGATATCGGATCCGGTAATAGAATCCAAGAAAACACAATGGGCTCATTATGATATTTATTTTTTATTAAAAAAATTCAGTAATCGATTTCGAGGAAAATGATCAATAGTGGATTGTGAGAAAATAACTATTTAACTCACCAGATATTGGTGGCTATAAAAAGGGAAATTCCAGAGCCAAGGCCATATCCTTTCTGAAGAAGCTCGTCCAAACAAATCACAATTATACCAGCAAAGCATAGCTGAATGATAATAATAATGGCATTCCCAACACCAAGTTGGCCAACACTGCCATACATTCCCGAAAGAACATATGCAACAGCTTCGCCAATAGCTATAAGAATACCCAACAGCTTTTGTGCACCATTCCTGAAAGAAAAAGAAATCCACGTGGAAAATTTTAAATACAGGAAGCACAAGCATGTGCTACTTGAACAAATAACGAGCAAAAGCTCAAATGAGATTATGAACCTAATTCATAACCAAAATACACAACGCAAACAGATAGTTTAACACAACAATGATACATTAATTAAGAAAAAGAAAAAGAAAATAAAACCAAACAAGTAAAATAATAAAAAACTTGGATACTTCATATGTGAATGACTGTAAATGTCAAGTTATAACTCAAGAACTCTTGCAGCTCTCTCTGTAAAGAGTTTACCAAAAACAATAAAAGAAGAATTTGAAGAAAGCACAAAAAATGTCCTTTGGTACTGAAATATCAACTCATGTCTATATGCTTCAATAAAAAGCCAACAGAAATGGTTCAAAAAAGGTAAAAGAAGCATCCAACATCTAATTAGGAAACCCATAAAAACATATGGTCCAAATACTACTTACAGCAGGGCACGATCTTCGCGTACATTATTGTCCACTTCAATGATCTTTGACCCAGCAAGAAGTTGCATTACCAACCCAGATGTCACAATTGGTGTGATTCCAAGCTCCATGACAGTTCCTCTGTTTGAAGCTAGAATAACACGCATCCAATAGAATGGATCGGCCCCAGTTGTAGAGTGTATGCCATACAGTGGCAGTTGACTGCATACCAAGAAAATGAAAAGAGAGATCACAGTGTAAATGACCTTCTCCCTAAATGGAACCTTCCTGTCAGCACTCTGAACTTCTGGTAGAAATGCCAGAAAGGGCCTAACGAGATGAAGCACTCTAAATCCACCTCCCATTTTATTTCCTCCAAACTAAATCTAACCTGCACCATCAGTGATTATCCAATGAAATCATCAAACTTAATTGTGCAAAAAAGCCATCCAATAATAAAAGATTTGCATTGCTTTTATGGCTAAATATGTCGCAATAGAAGCCAAAGTCATGTGATTTATGCAGCTTGTAAAAAGCTGAAAAAATTAACAAATTAACAGAAAAACATTCAGCTTTGCCCGAAATCCATATTTAAGAAAAGGAAAGGAAAACAATTCATTACTAATCCCGATTGCTGATTGATCAGCATCAAGAAAACAAACATTCAAACACACAACAGGAAAACAAGAATGGGATTTCCGTCAAACACTTGTGTGCATGTGTCAATGTTTCTACGTCTGTGCATCCACTTCATACACAAAATTTCACTATAAGAGGTAGATCTGACGCCAATCCATCTAAGAACTCAAAAACTTCTGTTTCACCACCAAAAATTAGAAAGAGAAATTAATTCTCAGATCTACAATTATAAACCATAACAACAATCCACAAACTAATCCGATACACTAAACGATCAAAACTAAAATTTCACAATCTCGCTAACAACATCAGATCTTCAAATCAAGAGCTACTAACCTGCCCAAATCGAGGAAAACGGACGTCAAGGAAAATGGATCTCAAGGAAATTTCTCTCTCGCGATGCTTTTATTATAAGGTGCTGTGGCGTTAGAGTCGACGATGTCTGACCAATAAAAAGTTGACAGATAGGATTGGGTGATTGACGTGGCTTAAGAGTTGACCAGATGTGTATTTTGTGGGTTTGGAGTTTGGACGGCAAGTTTGACCGGATTCATATTTTGTTTGTACAGAGATTTTTTGCATTTGGGGCCAATTTTTTGGGATTGGAATTAGTATATGTTGGTGCCACAGATTTAGAATTTAGTGTGAGGGAGACAACATCCGTTTTAATTGATTATATTAATAAAATTCGCAATCAATTTTCGACTAATTCAAAGTTTAGAGTTTAGTTCTAATACACTCCCTATCCCCTGCTTTGAAGAATACATCAACAAATTCATCTCTAACAGTTTCACTATCCTTACTTCATGATCTATTTGAATCTCTATATGCGATTTTACTCCTCGGGGTGAGGGAGTCAAAGACCGGTCCTTATGCATGCTAAATTACATTTCACACCCTTATTAAAGTGAAAACGCCAGCTTAGTAAGGAGGAAAGGAATGCAACGCTCATTTGCGACATCTTGACACTCTTCTTCCCTAAAGCTTCTTCACCGATGAGCTTCTTCTCCAAAGTTTCATTTGTGACATTACAAATTATTTAATTTGAAGGTATTTTGTAGAAAATAAAATCTACAGTTCAAATTTCGATCTTCATTATTTGTTTGATTTTGACCTTTGTTTGTTTCGAAATTTTGAGCTTTGTTTGTTTCATTTGAGCTTTGCTTATCTCAATTTTCGATCTTCAAATTTCGATTTTCATTAAAATATTTCTTATCTATCAACGGATGTTTTGCTATTATGGGTGAAATGAATGTTGGAGAATGGTTAAAATTGTGGATTAAATTGAGTGATGTGTTGTCCACAGATGCTACATAGTATGATCGTGTTAAACCTGTATATCATGATTGTCTGCAAATAACTAATAACTTGTGTTGTCCGTTCCATGGTTGGGTTTATGTTCACAAATATGATTAGTATTCTCTGGTCACTTTTTTTTTGGTGAAAATATGATTAGCCTTCAACATTTTTCTCTTTGCTTGGAAGGTACATCAATATGGAATCTCAAATTAATGATGAAAGCATGGACAAGCTAAAAATACGAAAGACAAAAAAAAATTATATTGTAGTGGAAGACCTCATTATAATCGCGACATGGGAGCATACTAGTGAGGATGTGGTGATTATAACTGACTAAGCAAAAGAATAGTATTGGACTAGAGTGTGGAGAGAGTACTTGTCGAATATAAACAGCTATCCATATCGACCAGAGAAATCAAGGTTAATCACTACAACAAATTTGTTTCATAGTCTCATTTGTTGTGCTCTTTGCAAGTTGAATATATTCATCCACCATATCGTCAGAAACTCCATAACACAACATTCTGAGTGCTACAGTGACTTTCTATAATGAAGATAAGTCCTCTATGCGTGCAACATTTTGAGATCGCACAAAGTATTAATCATAAGACACAACAACATCATGAATGCAGAGGAATAATTTATGACTTATGCGAAATCATCTTTCAAAATAGCTTGTGAGGAAGTATCGGGGTTGGAGAGAAGTAATCACGCACCATGTGATCGAAGTAAACACGATTGAGAACAGAACCTCGATGTGTCTTCGCTTTGCCTTTTCTCTCTGAACTTTTTCCTTCAACGGTTAAACAATTTTCATGCATAACCTCTTGTTCAGCAAAGTAAAGTAAGAGATGTTGATGTCTTCTTTGAAAAAATTGTAACATTGTAATATTAGAAGTAGAAGAAGAATGTTAGATGGAATGAAGGATGGATGAAATTTATGGAACACAACATCATATTGGTCGGGTTTGGCAGCACGGTTATAGGGCCACGTTTGTGTTACGATTGGACGTAACGGGCCTAATCTGTTTGTTGCAGCCCATCACGCATTTCGGCCAGCCCACGTTCATTGGATGACGTTCCAACCCACGTGAATTTCTCGTTCCAGCCCATAATACACACACAAGTACACGTTTCTTCATCTCTGTCATCACGATCTTGCTGAATCCATCCACAACTGAGCTCATCTCCCACCTCACGACATCCACGGTGACTCCGCTGCATATACACTCAGCTACAACGACGAGATTCGCGACGAGCTCAACTCAAATCAGGTATGTGCTCGATTTGGCCATTCAATTTCTTTTTCGTTGTTGTTGTTCGCGATGTGAGGGTTAGGGATTTCTGCCAAACCATGTCTGCCTTTAGGGTTTATGTTTTGCTAGATTCTCACTTCTCTTATAATGTATGAGCTAGATCGACACTTCTCTTATTGCTCGTTTCTCAATATGTCCAGTTGATATATTTCTTGTTACCCCTGTACTAGATCCATCCATTGTTTGTTGTCCCTCTTCCTAGCTCTAAAGATGAAGACTGAAAACCCCATGCTACAAAAGCTATAAATTCGAAATGTACATGTCCCTGGCATATATTCTACCTCTGCTAATCCCCTGTTGTTTGCACTGTCCAATGACAAAGATTCTGCAGTTCTACTATCTATTAGTGTTAAAATTCTCTAAGGCATTTCACACAACAGAGGATTATAGGTAGGTAGTAGGGTATAAGATTTATTGCTTTAACATGTTCTATAAGATTTATTCCAAATGTTCTACTGTCTATATGTAAGTTGGATTCAAAAAACTTTCATATGTGCTATGAGATTTATTACTTTAACATGTATATTCAGTTCTTTTCATTAACTTAATTAATCTGATTCATCTACAGTTAGTATGTATTGCCTTAATTTTCATGTTGTCTTGAGAATATTATACACATTTTCTGAATATTGGATTATTGTTGATGATTAAGTAAACAAATGTAAGGCGTCAGTGTTTGCATTGTCTTCACAGCATGTGCATGATGTTTGGTTTATCTTTAATAATAATATTTGGTTTAGCAAATTGAGTTTGCATTTGTGTGGTGATTAGTATAATTTGTGTGGCAATAGAATTAGGGTGTATATTTTCATTTATTATACGGCTGTCTGCCTTAGCATATATATTTGTGGATAAGTTATAAACATCGCCCTTGTAATGTAGTATGAGTAATACAACCACACCTCCTGCACCATCAACCCAAGCTGCAGACAAGGCCAATTGGGACTCTTCCCAAACCAAATTGTTTGTTGATCTTTGTGTCGAACAAGTAAATGAAGGACGTAGGCCTGGTTCACACTTCACCAAAGAAGGTTGGCAGAAGATAGTTATTGGCTTTTTTGAGAAAACAGGGAAGCGATATGATCAACCACAATTTAAAAATAAATGAGACAATCTGAAGAAGGATTACAAATTATGGAAGAAACTGCGTATTCATGACATAGGGACTGGATGGAACAGTGTTCGTAACACTATTCTTGCTGACAATGACTGGTGGGAGAGAAGAATTCAGGTAAATCTGTTGAGAATTTAAGAAATTTTTTTGAATAAACAATTATTCTATGTTGAGAATTGTTTATGTTTTAAATTTTGGACTTCTTTAGATCAGTAGATGTTGACAATTATTTTCCATTTCAATAATTGTAGTTGTTATGTTTATTGTGATTGAATTTCAATTGTTAAATGCTTGGACTTACTTATAATGGTATTGGCAATCTTGTTACATAATCTTAATATCGATTTGTCTAGTTTTTAACGATAAGTTAATTCCATTTGCTTTGACAGGATATGGATATATATTCCAATGTAACTGAGCAGTTTATTATTGAAGAACTAGCGACTATTATGGGGGTGGCACTTGTTGCGGCCGGTGAGGCTATGTTTTATAATCAACGTACACCTTGTTGGACTTCATGGTACATAGGCCATATGTACATGACGGACTTGCTATGTGGTAATAGAAAAAAATGTTTGTTTGTGTTGAGGATGGATAGAAGGGTGTTCAGGGACTTGTGCAGTGAATTGAGCACGAGGTATGGCCTCGCACGATCTCGTGAACTAAGTGTAAATGAGATAGTCGGGATGTTTGTTTACACAGTAGGAAATGGTGTCGGCAATTGTACTGTGCAGGATAGATTCCAGCATTCTGGGGAAACAATCCATCACCAGTTTCATAATGTATTGAGTAGTTTGATTTGGATGTCAGACGATATTATCAGACCAAGGGATCCAACATATTCGACAGTCTCGAAGTACATAGAAGAAGACGATAAATATTTTCCATACTTTAGGGATTGCATCGGGGCAATTGATGGTACGCATATTCATGCGTCAATCCCGAATGATGATAGGACAAAATTCATTGGGCGAAAAGGCGTGACCACGCAGAATGTGATGGCGGCATGTGACTTCGATATGTTATTCACGTATTTGTGTGCGGGTTGGGAGGGATCGGCACATGATTCTCAAATTTTTAGTGCAGTTCTCTCTAATGCAAACTCAAAGTTTCCCCACCCTCCCCTGGTAACGCATATGAACATATTTAATTCAAATTTATTATAAACTAGTATTTTAATTCAAATTTCGTTAGTAAGTAACATTAATTTTCCAATATGTTACAGGAAAATATTACTTGGTTGATTCAGGATATCCGAATCAAAGTGGATATCTAGCACCGTATAGGGGACAGAGATACCATTTAGAGGTATTCTGAAATGGTACTGATGTATCGACACCACGGGAAGCCTTCAATCATGCACACTCATCTCTCCGTTCGGTTATTGAGCACACATTTGGTGTGCTAAAAAATAAGTGGCACATTTTTTCAACAATGCCCCCTTACTCATTTCGCACTCAAGTGAAGATCGTGGTCGCCTGCGCAGTTTTACATAATTTCATACGATTGCGCGCATTAGATGACCCGGACTTCACTGCATATAGTGATGATGACCACACTATTCATGTCTCAGGTATGGAAGCCAGTACCAGCGGAGTTGGAGTGAGCACTTCGTAGGACCAACCATTCATTGGTGAGAACCTAGAGATGACAGCTCTCCGCGATATGATTGCGGTTGAAGTGTTTGCATCGTACTAGACTACTTTTTTATTTTTTTAATTTACCAACGTCATCAAATGATGTAAACTACTTTATTTTAAACTATTATGCAATGTAAACATTTTGTTAATTTTTATTAATATTATTAATTTATATTAATATTATTAATTATTTTTATACTTAAAATGCGAAATTGCTGTTGACAGCACCGCATCACAGTTTTAAAAGTGATGCGCCAAACAACTTTTTACGTTCTAACACACCACACAGCACCACAGTTTTATAACTCACAGCACCGTACCACACCTCACAACAGTTGACAGCACTCCCAAACAAGCCCATTATATAGATATAATAGATGATGTTGCCTAGGGCTGTGCACGGTCCGGTTAACCGGACCGTGGAGGCCAAACCGTCACCAATCCGAAAATTACGGATTTGTATTTTCTGAAACCAAAACCAATCCAAAACCATCAAAACCCGTTACTACGGTTAACCGACTAACCGGTTCGGTTTCGGTCCGGTTATGGTTTTTCGTAAAATATCTATTTTGTAAGCAAATCTTAAAGGATTGATAAAAATGTTTCAAAAAAAATCTCAAGGAATGATATATATTATATTAATATTTCATAGTTAATCACTTAATGTCTTAATCTAATGGTACATAACATTAGTAATTATATATTATATCTCAATGGTCCATATTTAAAGACATTATAGTATTAAATATTATATATTATATATACCGATCCGGTCCGGTTAACCGGTGGTTACAAAAATTCCAAACCATATCCGGACCGACTTAACTCGGTTGGTTTCGGTTTTTGAAACCGTTTGACCAAACTCGGTCAACTAACCGATCCAAACCGGACCAACCGGTCCGGTTACCGGTTTTAATCCGGTTTTCGGTTTCATTTGCACAACCCTAATGTTGCCTTTTGAATTTGAAAATAATGACCGTTGCACTTTTATTGATTTCAAACTGCAATTATTTTGAAATTAAAATAATAGTTATATTTTCAAACTAGGGCCCGCCCCAAGTGCCTAGAGGCATACAAATTGATGTTGCGGAGGAGTCTAGTCATTGTTAAGTTATGAAAGACATAGAGTGTGCTTGGAAATAGTTTACTTTTTTAATTTCTAAAAAGGATTTTGGGAAAAAAAATGCTCATTTTGTGCTCAAGCCCATTGTTGTGGATCAAGCTCACTCTAAAAGAGCCTTTTGTTGTTGACCAAGCCCATTCTAAAATACCAAGTCAAAAAAATCCTGATTCAAAATAGGGACAATGTCAAACCGGTACACACTCTCAATTTTGGACATCTAGATCGAACAAAAAAACACATGGACATAAAAATACCTATAAAATGATCATTTACCTTTTTACCCACAATATCTTTATTTCTTTATTTCTTCTTCACCTATCTCTTTCTTCATTTTCTCTCTCTTCTCGTTCTCTTTCTCTTTCTTCGTCTTCTTCTTCTCTTTCTTCTCTCTCTCTATAGATCTATTTTTTTTACAATTTAAAGGTTAAAAACTTTGCATCTATTGTTTCTATTCTTCTTTATTTTTATTCAGGTTTAGATGTTGGGTATATGATTTTCGTTCAAGATTTTCTTGAGCATGTACTGGATATGAAATAATTAATCTGTCAAGTTCTGCAAAATCATTCAGACATGTTCATGTTACTATTTCGACAGTAACATAATAAACAAAACCCTTGTCTTATTTCTTACTAGAGTGAATGACCTTTAAAAAATACTTGATTTATAGTACATGGTTGTGCATCACAACGCCAATATATTAAAAGGATAATGTAAGTAAACATTAGTCTAATATTAATTTTTTTCAACAATAACATGAAGAAACAGTAACATAGAAACAGTAATATGAAAGAAAAAGTCTCAAATTCAGACGATTTTAGCGACAATTTGACATCACCACCACTGTTAGACCCTCTCATTGAGACGCACAATGCCCAGCCAGATTCTGTCCAAAACAGCCACTGAAAAGGGAGACCTAAAGTTGACCCGTTTTGCTCATGTAATGGGCGGACGACGATCTGGTGTGGGGGAGACGGTGATGCGCGGGGAGAGAGAGGAAAGATGAGGAAAGTTTATTTTATTTCCAAAAGTGCCACTAGTCTTTGACTTATTTACAATTATGCCACCGATCTCTGACCCGAAATTTTACAAAACTTCATTTTGTTGTTTTGGTTTTTTGCTTTTTCGAAATAAAAGGTAGTTTTCATCATTTTCAAAACATGTTACTAGAAACATGTGTCAAACAAATTTTCACAATCTTTTTTGTTTTCAAAAACAGAAAATTGTTTTCAAAATTCCAATCAAACACACTCATAGTATCCCATTGGAAGTGTCGCAACCGGGGTCACGACGCGGACCGGCGTGGGAGGATGAAAAATGTTTAGAGTCGCCACCAATTGATTTAAGGTGCAATTGGACACCGAAAAGACCTGCGAACCAGAGAAAAGGGTACGGGGATCGATTGAGTGTGGGGAAGGTGTTAGGCACCCCACAACTCCCGTTTGAAAACGGTTACCCGGATTAATCTAATGGCTATCTTATGGAAACTTGCTCTTTGCAAGGTGTAATTGTTAAAGTTTGAATTATTACTTTCAACACACTTATCAACTTATGATAGTGTTTGAAAAAGAAAGCTTGGAATATTACTATCAATTTATGATAGTTTTTATTTGAAAATAGGTTTAAAATAACACTATCCACTTATGATAGTTTTGGGAAAAGATTTGTAAGAATACTATCAACTTATGATAGCATTAAAAAAAAATTGTAATATTACTATCAACTTATGATAGTTTTTTTATTTGGAGACACACTACCAACTTTTGATAGATTTAATTTTAAAACACCAACTTATGGTGTTAACGATAAAATGTCCTACCAACTTTTGGTAGGTTTAATTTTGAACACCAACTTATGGTGTTAATGATAAAATGTCCTACCAACTTTTGGTAGGTTTAATTTTGAACACCAACTTATGGTGTTAATGATAAAATGTCCTACCAACTTTTGGTAGGTTTAATTTTAGATACCAACTTATGGTTTATTTAATAAAATGCCCTACCAACTTTTAGTAGGTTTAATTTTAAATACCAACTTATGGCATAAATGATAAAATGACCTACCAACTTTTGGTAGGTTTAATTTTAAATACCAACTTATGGCATAAATGATAAAATGACATACCAACTTTTGGTAGGTTTAATTTTAAATACCAACTTATGGTATAAATGATTATTTGGAAAAGTGTCATCTATCAATTTAACCTATTATTGCCAACTTATGGCAAATTCATAAATGAAATCAAATAAGGTTCATAATTCAAATAAAGGAAATCAACTTATGATTTCTTTAATTGAAATGACCTATATTCAATTTTAATCCTATATATTCATAATCCACACTTGTACAAATAATCCAAATAATAAATGTCGAAATTATACAAATCGACATGAATAAGATAAATTACACAATATGGGGGGCCAAATATACACAAATTGTAATAAACCAAACAAAATCTTGAAATTGCTCAAGCCTCCATCAACTCGTCCAAATAATATCCAAGCCCGAGCCTCGTCCAACAAAACAAACATAAAGAGAGGGAAAAATAGAATACGCAAATGTAAATCAAGATTTAAATCGAATCAAGACCACATTATGAGATTCACACGTATCCAAACCAAGAAAATCAAATCCAAATATGGTCTCTCCCGCTTTTTCCAACAAGAAATAGAAGAAAAAAAATGCAAAGAGAAAGGGCTCAACATATTAGTATCGAAAACACTCCCAAGCATCACATATGTCCAAGGTGAATGCAAGAAACACCATGTCTATTCTTAGTCAACATCCGAGGATGCTAAAAATGAATCAAACATTGAAATCAAGTGTAAATAGAGCAATACTTGAGTGAAAGATATGAGGGGTATGAAGCTTCTACCAAAAAATTCAAAGAATCGGCTTTCCCCTTCTCTCCTTCTCTCCTTCTCTTCTTCTCTTCTTCCTCTCCCCTCTCTTCCTCTCTTCCTCTCTTCTTTTTTTGTTTTTCTTCACCAAAAGCCAAAGCCTCTCCTTTTTTTCTTCCTCTCTCTCACGCCTCCTCTCTTCCTCTTTTTTTTTTGTTTTGTTTCCTCTCTCTCCCCCCTCTTCCTCTCTTCCTCTCTTCCTCTCTTCTTATTCTTTTTCTTTCTCTTTTCCTTCCCCTTTTCACTTCCCTTTTTTTTTACCCTACTTTCGGCCACTTTATCTTTTCCTTTTTTTTTTCACTTCCTTTTTTTTTACCCTACTTTCGGCCACTTTATCTTTTCCTTCTTTTTTCACTTCCTTTTTTTTTACCCTACTTTCGGCCACTTTATCTTTTCCTTCTTTTTTATATATTTTTTATATATTTTTTATATATTTTTTATATGATATATATATTTTTTTAATATATTTGTTTTTATTATTATTATTTTTGTATTTTGTATTTTTTTGGCCGGACGAAAACCGGGTACTACAGCTGCCCCCCTTTGTATGTCTTTTATGAAATAAAAGGCAAACAAAGGCGTAGTCAACCGCGTTTCGTACGGGCCTGAAATGCGCGGGATCATTGTGGCCATTCCCGGCTTGGCCAAAAAGTTTGTGCAAGAAAATAAAGGGGCACGGGATCACAAGGCCATTCCCGGCTTGGCCAATGTTGGTGCAAGAAAATAAGGGGCACGGGATCACAAGGCCATTCCCGGCTTGGCCAATGTTGGTGCAAGAAAATAAGGGGCACGGGATCACAAGGCCATTCCCGGCTTGGCCAATGTTCGTGCAAGAAAATAAAGGGGCACGGGATCACTGTGGCCATTCCCGGCTTGGCCAATGTTCGTGCAAGAAAATAAAGGGCACGGGATCACAAGGCCATTCCCGGCTTGGCCAACTGTTTGTGCAGAAAAATAAAGGGGCACGGGATCACACGGCCATTCCCGGCTTGGCCAACTGTTTGTGCAAGAAAATAAAGGGGCACGGGATCACAAGGCCATTCCCGGCTTGGCCAACTGTTTGTGCAAGAAAATAAAGGGGCACGGGATCACAAGGCCATTCCCGGCTTGGCCAACTGTTTGTGCAAGAAAATAAAGGGCACGGGATCACATGGCCATTCCCGGCTTGGCCAACAATAAATGAAGTGCATGGGATCACTATGGCCATTCCCAGCTTGGCCAACAAAAAGAAAGTGCATGAGATCACTACAGCCATTCCCGGCTTGGCCAAATGTTTTTTTTTTAATCTTTGATTTTTTTATTTTTTTTTGGTGAAAAGGTGCTCCGGATCACGGTAGCCATTCCCGGCTTGGCTGAAAATTTTTAATTTTTGATTTTTTTTTATTATTGTGAAAAAGGTGCTCGGGATCATTGTAGCCATTCCCGGCTTGGCTGAAAATTTTTTATTTATGCAGTGATGATGCATGCACTGACCTATTTTGCTCAATTATGAATGTCTCATGAATGAATGGATGCATGTTTTCTCATGGTTTTGCCATCCTCCAACAAGCGCACAATTACGAATTGCTAAACCAAATTTGTTTCTCTGTCAGGGTTGACTTTCTGACTCACTGAGCTTTCAATGTATCTTCTCTAATCTGATTAGTGAAGGCCTTTTTCCGTTCTGGACCCCAGCTCTTGAGTTATCTCTTTTCCTTTTCCAATGTGCATTCCCATAATCAATTCATTTTCCCTGAAATTTGCATGTTCGTACGCATCTGAATTCAAAGCTACCCATTTATCAAAATTTCCTTATTCAAATCTTTTTTTTTTTTTTTTGCACGGCTTAGGAATGTGAGCTTCTCTTTCCTGCTAACACCTGCTTCAGCTTCAGGCTTTTCACTCAGATCCTTTCCAGCTTAGGATGCCAAAATCCATCAACTTCCTATCAAAAGTATTGTCCTGATGCACTCATTATATTTCCTGTCAAAACTTTGTCAGTGATAAATTCAAAAGTACAGCCATGCTTGTCAATTATTGAAAGCAAATGATAATAATTTTTTTTTTTGGAGTATGAAATGAGAATTGAATTGGGATATGGGAAAGGAGACAACAAGCAACAAAATTGAAGAAATGAATTTCCTCACAATTTGATTTTTGGAGTATCAAATGAGATTTGAATTGGGATATGTAAAAGGAGACTACAAGCAACAAAATTGAAGAAATGAATTTCCTCACAATTTTTATTGAAAAGGATGGGTGGTAATAAAATATTTTAGAATGAAATATGTACAAGAAAGTAGAGAAATCAAAGGCAGAAAGGACAAACCGAGCTTCTTCAAGATGAAATATGTGATAATTCAAAGATTGTACCAAAATTGCCCCAATTTTGGTGTGCACCCAATTAACAATAATCAAATCTGCTTGTATAAGGCTATCTCTGAACCTTCCATTTCTGCCAACAAACTTCTTCTTCTATGTAACAGACTAACACCTTAGCAAGGTAAAATATCTGATGGTATCAAAAGCACCCCAAAATCTGCCCCAGTTTTGGGTACATGTCCAATTAACAATAATCAAATCTGCTTGTATAAGGCTATCTCTGAACCTTCCATTTCTGCCAACAAACTTCTTCTTCTATGTAACAGACTAACACCTTAGCAAGGTAAAATATCTGATGGTATCAAAAGCACCCCAAAATCTGCCCCAGTTTTGGGTACATGTCCAATTAACTGATCTCCAACCCTTCAATTACGAAATTAATTTTGCACTCCCACCTATGTCAATGTGAGACAAGTTAACAGCCAACTCAGGCACCACTCATCAATTCAACAAACTCGTAATCCAACCATCCTTCTTCAAACAATCTGAAATTTGAACTTGCAGCCCAAATTGAAACGCCTGTGAGGTTTTTTTCACTTTAGCAGATTTTTTTTTTTTTGCCCCTATTTTTGCCTAGAGCGCCCTTGCGGGTTTTCACTCTAACGGGTTTTTTTTTTCTTCCTACCAATAAAACTTAACAACTTCCTTGAAATTGTCCCGAATGTGCATTTTGAGGGGTTCAACTTCAACTAGTGTCTTCTCAACCTTTTGAACAAACTTTTCCAAGTTAATCATGTGATCTTCATCCTCACTTGGCTTGGCAATTATGTTATCCCCATGCACTTCAATCTCTTTATGCATCATATCATGAAACAGAATGACCTTGGTTTGCTGATAAGTATCTCCCGCATTTTTAGACCAAATGGCATGACTTCATAGCAAAAGGTACCACATAAAGTAATGACAGTAATTTCCTCTTTATCTTCTAGAGCCATCGTGATCTGATTACAATCATCCTTTTTCAGTACCGGTGCAATATTTCTATATCATTCGGGGTATTTTACTACAGCAAGACATCCGACATCAAATTGCTTCTTTATTTCATCTCTAATCTTCCAAGTTTGCACCAATTCAAATTTCCAACCCCAAATTAACAACCTCATCCATTTAAATTATCTTTTCTTTTTGATTAAACTTGTTTCAACATTTCTGACTATATCTCAGATTCATCCTCAATGTTCAAGTCAAACTCGAAATTGTTAATGGGTGCCCCAAAATCTGGTTCATTCGGTTCATCTTTCCATTATCATCAATTTCAATCCTGTCAAAATGGAATTTGCAAGATTTGGAATTTGCAAGTGATGGACAAATAAAGGCAAATAAATGTGGGATGATGAATGTAACAAAGGCATCAAAAACACGGGAATTGGGCAAATAAATGTGGGAATGATGAGTGTAACAGAGCATCAAAAACATGAGAACTGGAAGCATTGAACATGCAAAAGCTGTACTAGAGAAATTTATCAAAGTAAAGTAAAGACATGCTCATTATTAAAACCCAATCAATGGCCGTGAACCGGACCACAGATGGTAGTGCAGATGGATTTTACTCTTGAAGGCTGCTGACAGAATCTGGCAATTCCAAATTGGTCCAGTTACTGAGTTTAAAACATAACTCCCCAAAATTTCTAGTGTTTGGACTTCCGTACCATATCCATGACTGCGGCCAACATGTGCTCCAGCCTTTGCTGTCCCTCTTCTAGTGTTTGTAGCCCCATCTCTAGTCGGGCTATCGCTGCATGCATGCGATCTGATTGTGGAGATGCTGCAATTGCTGATGAGGAATCACCAGGTGGTGATGCTGAGTGACCTTCTTAGGTCTGCTTCTTTCCAGCCGAAGTTGTTTTCAAATGACTGATGCTCTGACGCCATGTCCTTCTTTCCATCATGGTGACCTGATATCCCAAAGATGCTTGAGGCCGAGGAGGTCGAATGCTTTTGAACAAAAGCAACCTTGTGATAAGCCGTGGGAAAAATAACTTCCCCGCCTTTGTTGGCTTCTTCTCGACAAAATCCTTGGCTTTGAAGATCGTGGCCAGATAGATCTTCCCAATATCAAACCACTGCCCTTTATACATAGTAATAATCATACTGTTGGACAGGAATTTTATTCTAGGGTATAAAGAACATTGTCTATTCCATCTGCAACAGATCCAAGTTGTACTGTGATCTCAGTGATTGCTTCGTGCAATTTATCTGGGTCATGAGTACTTGCTTGTCTGCCCCATGACATATATCGAACACCTTGTATGGCATGCTTTGAAACCATAAGTTGCCTTTTGTAGTCTTGAACTTTGTCGGTTGCTTTTTTAAGTCTCATTTTGGTTTCCCTCAAAGCTTCTTGTAGAGATTCGATGGTTTTCTGGGGATTGTCCTCGTATACGTCTTCCCTTATAGGGGAGAGGTTGAATCTGGGATCATTTTCACCTTCCTCTTCTTTAGAAGTAGAACCTTCATCAGTTCTAGACCTTTTTGCAAGTGGAGAGTTAGGAGTATCCATCCTTGAAGATCTCTTGAGGAAGATGAACAAAGTGTTGGACCAAGACTTAGCGTCTAGGTCAACATTGTGTTTTTGATGATTGTGTATGATTGTGAAGATGGAGACGGAGATGAAGATGGCTCAGAGAGAAAACACGCTTTTGCCAGAAATGATTGAGATGGAGATGAAGACGAAGATGGCTCTGCATATGCGAAGACATTCGCAGTGCCTGTCACATCAGTATTTACTTTACTGTCACCTTCCACTGTTATTTTCCCGCTTGAGGACGAATTTTTTTTCCTGCTTCTCTTTTCAACCAGATAATAATAAAAAACAAAACTGTCACACTCAACTGTTCATTTCCCCGCTTGAGGACGACTCTTTTCTCTTTTTTTTTCCTTTTTTTTTCAACTAGATAAAAATAAAATAGAATAATAATAAATAAAAAACTTTCACACTCCCCGAGAAATTACGAATATTTGCACAGTGAGGCAGGGTGCATAACAGACGATCAGGATTTAATCCAAGCAGGACCTTTTACGCTGTCTGATAAGAGATTCCAACGGTGGTGGAGAACATGGCTCTGATGGTGATGGTGGTAATAAACATAGATCACAAGTCTTCGGAAGCTTTCTCTTGTTGTTGATGCATCTCTCTTGGTTTCCGTCTCTGGTCATGTAACCTTTCAAGCGCTTCACATCGAACAACTTCACTGACTTTACAATAAATCCTCTACTCCTTCTTCCAAGCATCTGTCGATTCGAGTCACTACGTTCTCAGATGACCTGATTTCCACCGGAATCTCTCTCAAGGCAGACGATTCCTTGATTTTCTTTAGCAACTCATCTCCTGTCATTCCAGGCATACAGTAATTGGTGATAATTAGATCCACTTTCAAACTATCAAACCCAACAGGACAATTATTCTCCTCGTCTAATCCCAGAAACTGAAGTATTCTTATTCCACTGTCCACTGCAGTTACTTTACAGGAAGTAATCTTGAGCAACCTTTCAATGACTGGTCTATTAACAAGGTTGTCATCGACAGCCAAAACGTAAACCTCCTCAGAATCAGACATAAAATGATCCATTCCCACTTGATCAACAAGAAAATTAAGAGTCAATTTCCTCACAAACTGCCCCATTATATTTTTTTTGTTGTTCATTTTCATTGTTTTAGCAATTCACAACTGTAATCTTATACTATAAGGATGGCAAAGACATGAGTGAATTGGTGTTTTTTTTTTGTTTTTTTTTTTCATGCATGACTATGAACTTATTTAGTTTGACAAAATGCAATGACTGTGCCTACGTGAATGCATGAGAGAAGAAACCAATAATGGAAATTACAATTAAAAATGTGTAAGACAAAACATCGACCACAAATGAGTAAATCACACAAAAATAGAATATGCCATTACACTGGGTAACCTAAATTTCTGGAGGTTTTGGGCATGGATCTAGGGCTTTATAAAGTGCTTGGGTAAGTTTATCTAACTATTCTGCGAGGTCCCAGATCATGTTGCTTTTAAAATCCCAACTATTGGGACAAAAGCTCCTCCCTTAACTTTTAAGAGAAGTCGATCCGGTGAGGATATCTTCCACTACCCATGCGGAGACGGAATCTCACGAGAATAGTGGTCAACCCTCTCTAATACTAAAGGTAGAGCCCAGCTGGTAGGCTACAGTGAGTGTAAATGTATGAGATGACAAATACTTTACCACAACAAAATAAATCAACATCTCTGACATATAAAGGAAACAAACAATTAATCATACAAGAAGAAGTAACGTAGTCAATCAATTTAATCATATGGGCTTGACCCTCTTAGGTTTAAAAAACCTGGTGTCCCCAGCAGAGTCGCCAGTTGTCGCAACCGGGGTCACGACGCGGACCGGCGTGGGAGGATGAAAAATGTTTAGAGTCGCCACCAATTGATTTAAGGTGCAATTGGACACCGAAAAGACCTGCGAACCAGAGAAAAGGGTACGGGGATCGATTGAGTGTGGGGAAGGTGTTAGGCACCCCACAACTCCCGTTTGAAAACGGTTACCCGGATTAATCTAATGGCTATCTTATGGAAACTTGCTCTTTGCAAGGTGTAATTGTTAAAGTTTGAATTATTACTTTCAACACACTTATCAACTTATGATAGTGTTTGAAAAAGAAAGCTTGGAATATTACTATCAATTTATGATAGTTTTTATTTGAAAATAGGTTTAAAATAACACTATCCACTTATGATAGTTTTGGGAAAAGATTTGTAAGAATACTATCAACTTATGATAGCATTAAAAAAAAATTGTAATATTACTATCAACTTATGATAGTTTTTTTATTTGGAGACACACTACCAACTTTTGATAGATTTAATTTTAAAACACCAACTTATGGTGTTAACGATAAAATGTCCTACCAACTTTTGGTAGGTTTAATTTTGAACACCAACTTATGGTGTTAATGATAAAATGTCCTACCAACTTTTGGTAGGTTTAATTTTGAACACCAACTTATGGTGTTAATGATAAAATGTCCTACCAACTTTTGGTAGGTTTAATTTTAGATACCAACTTATGGTTTATTTAATAAAATGCCCTACCAACTTTTAGTAGGTTTAATTTTAAATACCAACTTATGGCATAAATGATAAAATGACCTACCAACTTTTGGTAGGTTTAATTTTAAATACCAACTTATGGCATAAATGATAAAATGACATACCAACTTTTGGTAGGTTTAATTTTAAATACCAACTTATGGTATAAATGATTATTTGGAAAAGTGTCATCTATCAATTTAACCTATTATTGCCAACTTATGGCAAATTCATAAATGAAATCAAATAAGGTTCATAATTCAAATAAAGGAAATCAACTTATGATTTCTTTAATTGAAATGACCTATATTCAATTTTAAGCCTATATATTCATAATCCACACTTGTACAAATAATCCAAATAATAAATGTCGAAATTATACAAATCGACATGAATAAGATAAATTACACAATATGGGGGGCCAAATATACACAAATTGTAATAAACCAAACAAAATCTTGAAATTGCTCAAGCCTCCATCAACTCGTCCAAATAATATCCAAGCCCGAGCCTCGTCCAACAAAACAAACATAAAGAGAGGGAAAAATAGAATACGCAAATGTAAATCAAGATTTAAATCGAATCAAGACCACATTATGAGATTCACACGTATCCAAACCAAGAAAATCAAATCCAAATATGGTCTCTCCCGCTTTTTCCAACAAGAAATAGAAGAAAAAAAATGCAAAGAGAAAGGGCTCAACATATTAGTATCGAAAACACTCCCAAGCATCACATATGTCCAAGGTGAATGCAAGAAACACCATGTCTATTCTTAGTCAACATCCGAGGATGCTAAAAATGAATCAAACATTGAAATCAAGTGTAAATAGAGCAATACTTGAGTGAAAGATATGAGGGGTATGAAGCTTCTACCAAAAAATCCAAAGAATCGGTTTTCCCCTTCTCTCCTTCTCTCCTTCTCTTCTTCTCTTCTTCCTCTCCCCTCTCTTCCTCTCTTCCTCTCTTCTTTTTTTGTTTTTCTTCACCAAAAGCCAAAGCCTCTCCTTTTTTTCTTCCTCTCTCTCACGCCTCCTCTCTTCCTCTTTTTTTTTTGTTTTGTTTCCTCTCTCTCCCCCCTCTTCCTCTCTTCCTCTCTTCCTCTCTTCCTCTCTTCTTATTCTTTTTCTTTCTCTTTTCCTTCCCCTTTTCACTTCCCTTTTTTTTTACCCTACTTTCGGCCACTTTATCTTTTCCTTCTTTTTTTCACTTCCTTTTTTTTTACCCTACTTTCGGCCACTTTATCTTTTCCTTCTTTTTTCACTTCCTTTTTTTTTTACCCTACTTTCGGCCACTTTATCTTTTCCTTCTTTTTTATATTTTTTTTATATATTTTTTATATATTTTTTATATGATATATATATTTTTTTAATATATTTGTTTTTATTATTATTATTTTTGTATTTTGTATTTTTTTGGCCGGACGAAAACCGGGTACTACAGCTGCCCCCCTTTGTATGTCTTTTATGAAATAAAAGGCAAACAAAGGCGTAGTCAACCGCGTTTCGTACGGGCCTGAAATGCGCGGGATCATTGTGGCCATTCCCGGCTTGGCCAAAAAGTTTGTGCAAGAAAATAAAGGGGCACGGGATCACAAGGCCATTCCCGGCTTGGCCAACTGTTTGTGCAAGAAAATAAAGGGCACGGGATCACATGGCCATTCCCGGCTTGGCCAACAATAAATGAAGTGCATGGGATCACTATGGCCATTCCCAGCTTGGCCAACAAAAAGAAAGTGCATGAGATCACTACAGCCATTCCCGGCTTGGCCAAATGTTTTTTTTTTAATCTTTGATTTTTTTATTTTTTTTTGGTGAAAAGGTGCTCCGGATCACGGTAGCCATTCCCGGCTTGGCTGAAAATTTTTAATTTTTGATTTTTTTTTATTATTGTGAAAAAGGTGCTCGGGATCATTGTAGCCATTCCCGGCTTGGCTGAAAATTTTTTATTTATGCAGTGATGATGCATGCACTGACCTATTTTGCTCAATTATGAATGTCTCATGAATGAATGGATGCATGTTTTCTCATGGTTTTGCCATCCTCCAACAAGCGCACAATTACGAATTGCTAAACCAAATTTGTTTCTCTGTCAGGGTTGACTTTCTGACTCACTGAGCTTTCAATGTATCTTCTCTAATCTGATTAGTGAAGGCCTTTTTCCGTTCTGGACCCCAGCTCTTGAGTTATCTCTTTTCCTTTTCCAATGTGCATTCCCATAATCAATTCATTTTCCCTGAAATTTGCATGTTCGTACGCATCTGAATTCAAAGCTACCCATTTATCAAAATTTCCTTATTCAAATCTTTTTTTTTTTTTTTGCACGGCTTAGGAATGTGAGCTTCTCTTTCCTGCTAACACCTGCTTCAGCTTCAGGCTTTTCACTCAGATCCTTTCCAGCTTAGGATGCCAAAATCCATCAACTTCCTATCAAAAGTATTGTCCTGATGCACTCATTATATTTCCTGTCAAAACTTTGTCAGTGATAAATTCAAAAGTACAGCCATGCTTGTCAATTATTGAAAGCAAATGATAATAATTTTTTTTTTTGGAGTATGAAATGAGAATTGAATTGGGATATGGGAAAGGAGACAACAAGCAACAAAATTGAAGAAATGAATTTCCTCACAATTTGATTTTTGGAGTATCAAATGAGATTTGAATTGGGATATGTAAAAGGAGACTACAAGCAACAAAATTGAAGAAATGAATTTCCTCACAATTTTTATTGAAAAGGATGGGTGGTAATAAAATATTTTAGAATGAAATATGTACAAGAAAGTAGAGAAATCAAAGGCAGAAAGGACAAACCGAGCTTCTTCAAGATGAAATATGTGATAATTCAAAGATTGTACCAAAATTGCCCCAATTTTGGTGTGCACCCAATTAACAATAATCAAATCTGCTTGTATAAGGCTATCTCTGAACCTTCCATTTCTGCCAACAAACTTCTTCTTCTATGTAACAGACTAACACCTTAGCAAGGTAAAATATCTGATGGTATCAAAAGCACCCCAAAATCTGCCCCAGTTTTGGGTACATGTCCAATTAACAATAATCAAATCTGCTTGTATAAGGCTATCTCTGAACCTTCCATTTCTGCCAACAAACTTCTTCTTCTATGTAACAGACTAACACCTTAGCAAGGTAAAATATCTGATGGTATCAAAAGCACCCCAAAATCTGCCCCAGTTTTGGGTACATGTCCAATTAACTGATCTCCAACCCTTCAATTACGAAATTAATTTTGCACTCCCACCTATGTCAATGTGAGACAAGTTAACAGCCAACTCAGGCACCACTCATCAATTCAACAAACTCGTAATCCAACCATCCTTCTTCAAACAATCTGAAATTTGAACTTGCAGCCCAAATTGAAACGCCTGTGAGGTTTTTTTCACTTTAGCAGATTTTTTTTTTTTTTTTGCCCCTATTTTTGCCTAGAGCGCCCTTGCGGGTTTTCACTCTAACGGGTTTTTTTTTTCTTCCTACCAATAAAACTTAACAACTTCCTTGAAATTGTCCCGAATGTGCATTTTGAGGGGTTCAACTTCAACTAGTGTCTTCTCAACCTTTTGAACAAACTTTTCCAAGTTAATCATGTGATCTTCATCCTCACTTGGCTTGGCAATTATGTTATCCCCATGCACTTCAATCTCTTTATGCATCATATCATGAAACAGAATGACCTTGGTTTGCTGATAAGTATCTCCCGCATTTTTAGACCAAATGGCATGACTTCATAGCAAAAGGTACCACATAAAGTAATGACAGTAATTTCCTCTTTATCTTCTAGAGCCATCGTGATCTGATTACAATCATCCTTTTTCAGTACCGGTGCAATATTTCTATATCATTCGGGGTATTTTACTACAGCAAGACATCCGACATCAAATTGCTTCTTTATTTCATCTCTAATCTTCCAAGTTTGCACCAATTCAAATTTCCAACCCCAAATTAACAACCTCATCCATTTAAATTATCTTTTCTTTTTGATTAAACTTGTTTCAACATTTCTGACTATATCTCAGATTCATCCTCAATGTTCAAGTCAAACTCGAAATTGTTAATGGGTGCCCCAAAATCTGGTTCATTCGGTTCATCTTTCCATTATCATCAATTTCAATCCTGTCAAAATGGAATTTGCAAGATTTGGAATTTGCAAGTGATGGACAAATAAAGGCAAATAAATGTGGGATGATGAATGTAACAAAGGCATCAAAAACACGGGAATTGGGCAAATAAATGTGGGAATGATGAGTGTAACAGAGCATCAAAAACATGAGAACTGGAAGCATTGAACATGCAAAAGCTGTACTAGAGAAATTTATCAAAGTAAAGTAAAGACATGCTCATTATTAAAACCCAATCAATGGCCGTGAACCGGACCACAGATGGTAGTGCAGATGGATTTTACTCTTGAAGGCTGCTGACAGAATCTGGCAATTCCAAATTGGTCCAGTTACTGAGTTTAAAACATAACTCCCCAAAATTTCTAGTGTTTGGACTTCCGTACCATATCCATGACTGCGGCCAACATGTGCTCCAGCCTTTGCTGTCCCTCTTCTAGTGTTTGTAGCCCCATCTCTAGTCGGGCTATCGCTGCATGCATGCGATCTGATTGTGGAGATGCTGCAATTGCTGATGAGGAATCACCAGGTGGTGATGCTGAGTGACCTTCTTAGGTCTGCTTCTTTCCAGCCGAAGTTGTTTTCAAATGACTGATGCTCTGACGCCATGTCCTTCTTTCCATCATGGTGACCTGATATCCCAAAGATGCTTGAGGCCGAGGAGGTCGAATGCTTTTGAACAAAAGCAACCTTGTGATAAGCCGTGGGAAAAATAACTTCCCCGCCTTTGTTGGCTTCTTCTCGACAAAATCCTTGGCTTTGAAGATCGTGGCCAGATAGATCTTCCCAATATCAAACCACTGCCCTTTATACATAGTAATAATCATACTGTTGGACAGGAATTTTATTCTAGGGTATAAAGAACATTGTCTATTCCATCTGCAACAGATCCAAGTTGTACTGTGATCTCAGTGATTGCTTCGTGCAATTTATCTGGGTCATGAGTACTTGCTTGTCTGCCCCATGACATATATCGAACACCTTGTATGGCATGCTTTGAAACCATAAGTTGTCTTTTGTAGTCTTGAACTTTGTCGGTTGCTTTTTTAAGTCTCATTTTGGTTTCCCTCAAAGCTTCTTGTAGAGATTCGATGGTTTTCTGGGGATTGTCCTCGTATACGTCTTCCCTTATAGGGGAGAGGTTGAATCTGGGATCATTTTCACCTTCCTCTTCTTTAGAAGTAGAACCTTCATCAGTTCTAGACCTTTTTGCAAGTGGAGAGTTAGGAGTATCCATCCTTGAAGATCTCTTGAGGAAGATGAACAAAGTGTTGGACCAAGACTTAGCGTCTAGGTCAACATTGTGTTTTTGATGATTGTGTATGATTGTGAAGATGGAGACGGAGATGAAGATGGCTCAGAGAGAAAACACGCTTTTGCCAGAAATGATTGAGATGGAGATGAAGACGAAGATGGCTCTGCATATGCGAAGACATTCGCAGTGCCTGTCACATCAGTATTTACTTTATTGTCACCTTCCACTGTTATTTTCCCGCTTGAGGACGAATTTTTTTTCCTGCTTCTCTTTTCAACCAGATAATAATAAAAAACAAAACTGTCACACTCAACTGTTCATTTCCCCGCTTGAGGACGACTCTTTTCTCTTTTTTTTTTCCTTTTTTTTTCAACTAGATAAAAATAAAATAGAATAATAATAAATAAAAAACTTTCACACTCCCCGAGAAATTACGAATATTTGCACAGTGAGGCAGGGTGCATAACAGACGATCAGGATTTAATCCAAGCAGGACCTTTTACGCTGTCTGATAAGAGATTCCAACGGTGGTGGAGAACATGGCTCTGATGGTGATGGTGGTAATAAACATAGATCACAAGTCTTCGGAAGCTTTCTCTTGTTGTTGATGCATCTCTCTTGGTTTCCGTCTCTGGTCATGTAACCTTTCAAGCGCTTCACATCGAACAACTTCACTGACTTTACAATAAATCCTCTACTCCTTCTTCCAAGCATCTGTCGATTCGAGTCACTACGTTCTCAGATGACCTGATTTCCACCGGAATCTCTCTCAAGGCAGACGATTCCTTGATTTTCTTTAGCAACTCATCTCCTGTCATTCCAGGCATACAGTAATTGGTGATAATTAGATCCACTTTCAAACTATCAAACCCAACAGGACAATTATTCTCCTCGTCTAATCCCAGAAACTGAAGTATTCTTATTCCACTGTCCACTGCAGTTACTTTACAGGAAGTAATCTTGAGCAACCTTTCAATGACTGGTCTATTAACAAGGTTGTCATCGACAGCCAAAACGTAAACCTCCTCAGAATCAGACATAAAATGATCCATTCCCACTTGATCAACAAGAAAATTAAGAGTCAATTTCCTCACAAACTGCCCCATTATATTTTTTTTGTTGTTCATTTTCATTGTTTTAGCAATTCACAACTGTAATCTTATACTATAAGGATGGCAAAGACATGAGTGAATTGGTGTTTTTTTTTTGTTTTTTTTTTTCATGCATGACTATGAACTTATTTAGTTTGACAAAATGCAATGACTGTGCCTACGTGAATGCATGAGAGAAGAAACCAATAATGGAAATTACAATTAAAAATGTGTAAGACAAAACATCGACCACAAATGAGTAAATCACACAAAAATAGAATATGCCATTACACTGGGTAACCTAAATTTCTGGAGGTTTTGGGCATGGATCTAGGGCTTTATAAAGTGCTTGGGTAAGTTTATCTAACTATTCTGCGAGGTCCCAGATCATGTTGCTTTTAAAATCCCAACTATTGGGACAAAAGCTCCTCCCTTAACTTTTAAGAGAAGTCGATCCGGTGAGGATATCTTCCACTACCCATGCGGAGACGGAATCTCACGAGAATAGTGGTCAACCCTCTCTAATACTAAAGGTAGAGCCCAGCTGGTAGGCTACAGTGAGTGTAAATGTATGAGATGACAAATACTTTACCACAACAAAATAAATCAACATCTCTGACATATAAAGGAAACAAACAATTAATCATACAAGAAGAAGTAACGTAGTCAATCAATTTAATCATATGGGCTTGACCCTCTTAGGTTTAAAAAACCTGGTGTCCCCAGCAGAGTCGCCAGTTGTCGCAACCGGGGTCACGACGCGGACCGGCGTGGGAGGATGAAAAATGTTTAGAGTCGCCACCAATTGATTTAAGGTGCAATTGGACACCGAAAAGACCTGCGAACCAGAGAAAAGGGTACGGGGATCGATTGAGTGTGGGGAAGGTGTTAGGCACCCCACAACTCCCGTTTGAAAACGGTTACCCGGATTAATCTAATGGCTATCTTATGGAAACTTGCTCTTTGCAAGGTGTAATTGTTAAAGTTTGAATTATTACTTTCAACACACTTATCAACTTATGATAGTGTTTGAAAAAGAAAGCTTGGAATATTACTATCAATTTATGATAGTTTTTATTTGAAAATAGGTTTAAAATAACACTATCCACTTATGATAGTTTTGGGAAAAGATTTGTAAGAATACTATCAACTTATGATAGCATTAAAAAAAAATTGTAATATTACTATCAACTTATGATAGTTTTTTTATTTGGAGACACACTACCAACTTTTGATAGATTTAATTTTAAAACACCAACTTATGGTGTTAACGATAAAATGTCCTACCAACTTTTGGTAGGTTTAATTTTGAACACCAACTTATGGTGTTAATGATAAAATGTCCTACCAACTTTTGGTAGGTTTAATTTTAGATACCAACTTATGGTTTATTTAATAAAATGCCCTACCAACTTTTAGTAGGTTTAATTTTAAATACCAACTTATGGCATAAATGATAAAATGACCTACCAACTTTTGGTAGGTTTAATTTTAAATACCAACTTATGGCATAAATGATAAAATGACATACCAACTTTTGGTAGGTTTAATTTTAAATACCAACTTATGGTATAAATGATTATTTGGAAAAGTGTCATCTATCAATTTAACCTATTATTGCCAACTTATGGCAAATTCATAAATGAAATCAAATAAGGTTCATAATTCAAATAAAGGAAATCAACTTATGATTTCTTTAATTGAAATGACCTATATTCAATTTTAAGCCTATATATTCATAATCCACACTTGTACAAATAATCCAAATAATAAATGTCGAAATTATACAAATCGACATGAATAAGATAAATTACACAATATGGGGGGCCAAATATACACAAATTGTAATAAACCAAACAAAATCTTGAAATTGCTCAAGCCTCCATCAACTCGTCCAAATAATATCCAAGCCCGAGCCTCGTCCAACAAAACAAACATAAAGAGAGGGAAAAATAGAATACGCAAATGTAAATCAAGATTTAAATCGAATCAAGACCACATTATGAGATTCACACGTATCCAAACCAAGAAAATCAAATCCAAATATGGTCTCTCCCGCTTTTTCCAACAAGAAATAGAAGAAAAAAAATGCAAAGAGAAAGGGCTCAACATATTAGTATCGAAAACACTCCCAAGCATCACATATGTCCAAGGTGAATGCAAGAAACACCATGTCTATTCTTAGTCAACATCCGAGGATGCTAAAAATGAATCAAACATTGAAATCAAGTGTAAATAGAGCAATACTTGAGTGAAAGATATGAGGGGTATGAAGCTTCTACCAAAAAATCCAAAGAATCGGTTTTCCCCTTCTCTCCTTCTCTCCTTCTCTTCTTCTCTTCTTCCTCTCCCCTCTCTTCCTCTCTTCCTCTCTTCTTTTTTTGTTTTTCTTCACCAAAAGCCAAAGCCTCTCCTTTTTTTCTTCCTCTCTCTCACGCCTCCTCTCTTCCTCTTTTTTTTTTGTTTTGTTTCCTCTCTCTCCCCCCTCTTCCTCTCTTCCTGTCTTCCTCTCTTCCTCTCTTCTTATTCTTTTTCTTTCTCTTTTCCTTCCCCTTTTCACTTCCCTTTTTTTTTTACCCTACTTTCGGCCACTTTATCTTTTCCTTCTTTTTTTCACTTCCTTTTTTTTTACCCTACTTTCGGCCACTTTATCTTTTCCTTCTTTTTTCACTTCCTTTTTTTTTACCCTACTTTCGGCCACTTTATCTTTTCCTTCTTTTTTATATTTTTTTTATATATTTTTTATATATTTTTTATATGATATATATATTTTTTTAATATATTTGTTTTTATTATTATTATTTTTGTATTTTGTATTTTTTTGGCCGGACGAAAACCGGGTACTACAGCTGCCCCCCTTTGTATGTCTTTTATGAAATAAAAGGCAAACAAAGGCGTAGTCAACCGCGTTTCGTACGGGCCTGAAATGCGCGGGATCATTGTGGCCATTCCCGGCTTGGCCAAAAAGTTTGTGCAAGAAAATAAAGGGGCACGGGATCACAAGGCCATTCCCGGCTTGGCCAATGTTGGTGCAAGAAAATAAGGGGCACGGGATCACAAGGCCATTCCCGGCTTGGCCAATGTTGGTGCAAGAAAATAAGGGGCACGGGATCACAAGGCCATTCCCGGCTTGGCCAATGTTCGTGCAAGAAAATAAAGGGGCACGGGATCACTGTGGCCATTCCCGGCTTGGCCAATGTTCGTGCAAGAAAATAAAGGGCACGGGATCACAAGGCCATTCCCGGCTTGGCCAACTGTTTGTGCAGAAAAATAAAGGGGCACGGGATCACACGGCCATTCCCGGCTTGGCCAACTGTTTGTGCAAGAAAATAAAGGGGCACGGGATCACAAGGCCATTCCCGGCTTGGCCAACTGTTTGTGCAAGAAAATAAAGGGGCACGGGATCACAAGGCCATTCCCGGCTTGGCCAACTGTTTGTGCAAGAAAATAAAGGGCACGGGATCACATGGCCATTCCCGGCTTGGCCAACAATAAATGAAGTGCATGGGATCACTATGGCCATTCCCAGCTTGGCCAACAAAAAGAAAGTGCATGAGATCACTACAGCCATTCCCGGCTTGGCCAAATGTTTTTTTTTTAATCTTTGATTTTTTTATTTTTTTTTGGTGAAAAGGTGCTCCGGATCACGGTAGCCATTCCCGGCTTGGCTGAAAATTTTTAATTTTTGATTTTTTTTTATTATTGTGAAAAAGGTGCTCGGGATCATTGTAGCCATTCCCGGCTTGGCTGAAAATTTTTTATTTATGCAGTGATGATGCATGCACTGACCTATTTTGCTCAATTATGAATGTCTCATGAATGAATGGATGCATGTTTTCTCATGGTTTTGCCATCCTCCAACAAGCGCACAATTACGAATTGCTAAACCAAATTTGTTTCTCTGTCAGGGTTGACTTTCTGACTCACTGAGCTTTCAATGTATCTTCTCTAATCTGATTAGTGAAGGCCTTTTTCCGTTCTGGACCCCAGCTCTTGAGTTATCTCTTTTCCTTTTCCAATGTGCATTCCCATAATCAATTCATTTTCCCTGAAATTTGCATGTTCGTACGCATCTGAATTCAAAGCTACCCATTTATCAAAATTTCCTTATTCAAATCTTTTTTTTTTTTTTTTGCACGGCTTAGGAATGTGAGCTTCTCTTTCCTGCTAACACCTGCTTCAGCTTCAGGCTTTTCACTCAGATCCTTTCCAGCTTAGGATGCCAAAATCCATCAACTTCCTATCAAAAGTATTGTCCTGATGCACTCATTATATTTCCTGTCAAAACTTTGTCAGTGATAAATTCAAAAGTACAGCCATGCTTGTCAATTATTGAAAGCAAATGATAATAATTTTTTTTTTTGGAGTATGAAATGAGAATTGAATTGGGATATGGGAAAGGAGACAACAAGCAACAAAATTGAAGAAATGAATTTCCTCACAATTTGATTTTTGGAGTATCAAATGAGATTTGAATTGGGATATGTAAAAGGAGACTACAAGCAACAAAATTGAAGAAATGAATTTCCTCACAATTTTTATTGAAAAGGATGGGTGGTAATAAAATATTTTAGAATGAAATATGTACAAGAAAGTAGAGAAATCAAAGGCAGAAAGGACAAACCGAGCTTCTTCAAGATGAAATATGTGATAATTCAAAGATTGTACCAAAATTGCCCCAATTTTGGTGTGCACCCAATTAACAATAATCAAATCTGCTTGTATAAGGCTATCTCTGAACCTTCCATTTCTGCCAACAAACTTCTTCTTCTATGTAACAGACTAACACCTTAGCAAGGTAAAATATCTGATGGTATCAAAAGCACCCCAAAATCTGCCCCAGTTTTGGGTACATGTCCAATTAACAATAATCAAATCTGCTTGTATAAGGCTATCTCTGAACCTTCCATTTCTGCCAACAAACTTCTTCTTCTATGTAACAGACTAACACCTTAGCAAGGTAAAATATCTGATGGTATCAAAAGCACCCCAAAATCTGCCCCAGTTTTGGGTACATGTCCAATTAACTGATCTCCAACCCTTCAATTACGAAATTAATTTTGCACTCCCACCTATGTCAATGTGAGACAAGTTAACAGCCAACTCAGGCACCACTCATCAATTCAACAAACTCGTAATCCAACCATCCTTCTTCAAACAATCTGAAATTTGAACTTGCAGCCCAAATTGAAACGCCTGTGAGGTTTTTTTCACTTTAGCAGATTTTTTTTTTTTTGCCCCTATTTTTGCCTAGAGCGCCCTTGCGGGTTTTCACTCTAACGGGTTTTTTTTTTCTTCCTACCAATAAAACTTAACAACTTCCTTGAAATTGTCCCGAATGTGCATTTTGAGGGGTTCAACTTCAACTAGTGTCTTCTCAACCTTTTGAACAAACTTTTCCAAGTTAATCATGTGATCTTCATCCTCACTTGGCTTGGCAATTATGTTATCCCCATGCACTTCAATCTCTTTATGCATCATATCATGAAACAGAATGACCTTGGTTTGCTGATAAGTATCTCCCGCATTTTTAGACCAAATGGCATGACTTCATAGCAAAAGGTACCACATAAAGTAATGACAGTAATTTCCTCTTTATCTTCTAGAGCCATCGTGATCTGATTACAATCATCCTTTTTCAGTACCGGTGCAATATTTCTATATCATTCGGGGTATTTTACTACAGCAAGACATCCGACATCAAATTGCTTCTTTATTTCATCTCTAATCTTCCAAGTTTGCACCAATTCAAATTTCCAACCCCAAATTAACAACCTCATCCATTTAAATTATCTTTTCTTTTTGATTAAACTTGTTTCAACATTTCTGACTATATCTCAGATTCATCCTCAATGTTCAAGTCAAACTCGAAATTGTTAATGGGTGCCCCAAAATCTGGTTCATTCGGTTCATCTTTCCATTATCATCAATTTCAATCCTGTCAAAATGGAATTTGCAAGATTTGGAATTTGCAAGTGATGGACAAATAAAGGCAAATAAATGTGGGATGATGAATGTAACAAAGGCATCAAAAACACGGGAATTGGGCAAATAAATGTGGGAATGATGAGTGTAACAGAGCATCAAAAACATGAGAACTGGAAGCATTGAACATGCAAAAGCTGTACTAGAGAAATTTATCAAAGTAAAGTAAAGACATGCTCATTATTAAAACCCAATCAATGGCCGTGAACCGGACCACAGATGGTAGTGCAGATGGATTTTACTCTTGAAGGCTGCTGACAGAATCTGGCAATTCCAAATTGGTCCAGTTACTGAGTTTAAAACATAACTCCCCAAAATTTCTAGTGTTTGGACTTCCGTACCATATCCATGACTGCGGCCAACATGTGCTCCAGCCTTTGCTGTCCCTCTTCTAGTGTTTGTAGCCCCATCTCTAGTCGGGCTATCGCTGCATGCATGCGATCTGATTGTGGAGATGCTGCAATTGCTGATGAGGAATCACCAGGTGGTGATGCTGAGTGACCTTCTTAGGTCTGCTTCTTTCCAGCCGAAGTTGTTTTCAAATGACTGATGCTCTGACGCCATGTCCTTCTTTCCATCATGGTGACCTGATATCCCAAAGATGCTTGAGGCCGAGGAGGTCGAATGCTTTTGAACAAAAGCAACCTTGTGATAAGCCGTGGGAAAAATAACTTCCCCGCCTTTGTTGGCTTCTTCTCGACAAAATCCTTGGCTTTGAAGATCGTGGCCAGATAGATCTTCCCAATATCAAACCACTGCCCTTTATACATAGTAATAATCATACTGTTGGACAGGAATTTTATTCTAGGGTATAAAGAACATTGTCTATTCCATCTGCAACAGATCCAAGTTGTACTGTGATCTCAGTGATTGCTTCGTGCAATTTATCTGGGTCATGAGTACTTGCTTGTCTGCCCCATGACATATATCGAACACCTTGTATGGCATGCTTTGAAACCATAAGTTGTCTTTTGTAGTCTTGAACTTTGTCGGTTGCTTTTTTAAGTCTCATTTTGGTTTCCCTCAAAGCTTCTTGTAGAGATTCGATGGTTTTCTGGGGATTGTCCTCGTATACGTCTTCCCTTATAGGGGAGAGGTTGAATCTGGGATCATTTTCACCTTCCTCTTCTTTAGAAGTAGAACCTTCATCAGTTCTAGACCTTTTTGCAAGTGGAGAGTTAGGAGTATCCATCCTTGAAGATCTCTTGAGGAAGATGAACAAAGTGTTGGACCAAGACTTAGCGTCTAGGTCAACATTGTGTTTTTGATGATTGTGTATGATTGTGAAGATGGAGACGGAGATGAAGATGGCTCAGAGAGAAAACACGCTTTTGCCAGAAATGATTGAGATGGAGATGAAGACGAAGATGGCTCTGCATATGCGAAGACATTCGCAGTGCCTGTCACATCAGTATTTACTTTATTGTCACCTTCCACTGTTATTTTCCCGCTTGAGGACGAATTTTTTTTCCTGCTTCTCTTTTCAACCAGATAATAATAAAAAACAAAACTGTCACACTCAACTGTTCATTTCCCCGCTTGAGGACGACTCTTTTCTCTTTTTTTTTTCCTTTTTTTTTCAACTAGATAAAAATAAAATAGAATAATAATAAATAAAAAACTTTCACACTCCCCGAGAAATTACGAATATTTGCACAGTGAGGCAGGGTGCATAACAGACGATCAGGATTTAATCCAAGCAGGACCTTTTACGCTGTCTGATAAGAGATTCCAACGGTGGTGGAGAACATGGCTCTGATGGTGATGGTGGTAATAAACATAGATCACAAGTCTTCGGAAGCTTTCTCTTGTTGTTGATGCATCTCTCTTGGTTTCCGTCTCTGGTCATGTAACCTTTCAAGCGCTTCACATCGAACAACTTCACTGACTTTACAATAAATCCTCTACTCCTTCTTCCAAGCATCTGTCGATTCGAGTCACTACGTTCTCAGATGACCTGATTTCCACCGGAATCTCTCTCAAGGCAGACGATTCCTTGATTTTCTTTAGCAACTCATCTCCTGTCATTCCAGGCATACAGTAATTGGTGATAATTAGATCCACTTTCAAACTATCAAACCCAACAGGACAATTATTCTCCTCGTCTAATCCCAGAAACTGAAGTATTCTTATTCCACTGTCCACTGCAGTTACTTTACAGGAAGTAATCTTGAGCAACCTTTCAATGACTGGTCTATTAACAAGGTTGTCATCGACAGCCAAAACGTAAACCTCCTCAGAATCAGACATAAAATGATCCATTCCCACTTGATCAACAAGAAAATTAAGAGTCAATTTCCTCACAAACTGCCCCATTATATTTTTTTTGTTGTTCATTTTCATTGTTTTAGCAATTCACAACTGTAATCTTATACTATAAGGATGGCAAAGACATGAGTGAATTGGTGTTTTTTTTTTGTTTTTTTTTTTTCATGCATGACTATGAACTTATTTAGTTTGACAAAATGCAATGACTGTGCCTACGTGAATGCATGAGAGAAGAAACCAATAATGGAAATTACAATTAAAAATGTGTAAGACAAAACATCGACCACAAATGAGTAAATCACACAAAAATAGAATATGCCATTACACTGGGTAACCTAAATTTCTGGAGGTTTTGGGCATGGATCTAGGGCTTTATAAAGTGCTTGGGTAAGTTTATCTAACTATTCTGCGAGGTCCCAGATCATGTTGCTTTTAAAATCCCAACTATTGGGACAAAAGCTCCTCCCTTAACTTTTAAGAGAAGTCGATCCGGTGAGGATATCTTCCACTACCCATGCGGAGACGGAATCTCACGAGAATAGTGGTCAACCCTCTCTAATACTAAAGGTAGAGCCCAGCTGGTAGGCTACAGTGAGTGTAAATGTATGAGATGACAAATACTTTACCACAACAAAATAAATCAACATCTCTGACATATAAAGGAAACAAACAATTAATCATACAAGAAGAAGTAACGTAGTCAATCAATTTAATCATATGGGCTTGACCCTCTTAGGTTTAAAAAACCTGGTGTCCCCAGCAGAGTCGCCAGTTGTCGCAACCGGGGTCACGACGCGGACCGGCGTGGGAGGATGAAAAATGTTTAGAGTCGCCACCAATTGATTTAAGGTGCAATTGGACACCGAAAAGACCTGCGAACCAGAGAAAAGGGTACGGGGATCGATTGAGTGTGGGGAAGGTGTTAGGCACCCCACAACTCCCGTTTGAAAACGGTTACCCGGATTAATCTAATGGCTATCTTATGGAAACTTGCTCTTTGCAAGGTGTAATTGTTAAAGTTTGAATTATTACTTTCAACACACTTATCAACTTATGATAGTGTTTGAAAAAGAAAGCTTGGAATATTACTATCAATTTATGATAGTTTTTATTTGAAAATAGGTTTAAAATAACACTATCCACTTATGATAGTTTTGGGAAAAGATTTGTAAGAATACTATCAACTTATGATAGCATTAAAAAAAAATTGTAATATTACTATCAACTTATGATAGTTTTTTTATTTGGAGACACACTACCAACTTTTGATAGATTTAATTTTAAAACACCAACTTATGGTGTTAACGATAAAATGTCCTACCAACTTTTGGTAGGTTTAATTTTGAACACCAACTTATGGTGTTAATGATAAAATGTCCTACCAACTTTTGGTAGGTTTAATTTTGAACACCAACTTATGGTGTTAATGATAAAATGTCCTACCAACTTTTGGTAGGTTTAATTTTAGATACCAACTTATGGTTTATTTAATAAAATGCCCTACCAACTTTTAGTAGGTTTAATTTTAAATACCAACTTATGGCATAAATGATAAAATGACCTACCAACTTTTGGTAGGTTTAATTTTAAATACCAACTTATGGCATAAATGATAAAATGACATACCAACTTTTGGTAGGTTTAATTTTAAATACCAACTTATGGTATAAATGATTATTTGGAAAAGTGTCATCTATCAATTTAACCTATTATTGCCAACTTATGACAAATTCATAAATGAAATCAAATAAGGTTCATAATTCAAATAAAGGAAATCAACTTATGATTTCTTTAATTGAAATGACCTATATTCAATTTTAAGCCTATATATTCATAATCCACACTTGTACAAATAATCCAAATAATAAATGTCGAAATTATACAAATCGACATGAATAAGATAAATTACACAATATGGGGGGCCAAATATACACAAATTGTAATAAACCAAACAAAATCTTGAAATTGCTCAAGCCTCCATCAACTCGTCCAAATAATATCCAAGCCCGAGCCTCGTCCAACAAAACAAACATAAAGAGAGGGAAAAATAGAATACGCAAATGTAAATCAAGATTTAAATCGAATCAAGACCACATTATGAGATTCACACGTATCCAAACCAAGAAAATCAAATCCAAATATGGTCTCTCCCGCTTTTTCCAACAAGAAATAGAAGAAAAAAAATGCAAAGAGAAAGGGCTCAACATATTAGTATCGAAAACACTCCCAAGCATCACATATGTCCAAGGTGAATGCAAGAAACACCATGTCTATTCTTAGTCAACATCCGAGGATGCTAAAAATGAATCAAACATTGAAATCAAGTGTAAATAGAGCAATACTTGAGTGAAAGATATGAGGGGTATGAAGCTTCTACCAAAAAATCCAAAGAATCGGTTTTCCCCTTCTCTCCTTCTCTCCTTCTCTTCTTCTCTTCTTCCTCTCCCCTCTCTTCCTCTCTTCCTCTCTTCTTTTTTTGTTTTTCTTCACCAAAAGCCAAAGCCTCTCCTTTTTTTCTTCCTCTCTCTCACGCCTCCTCTCTTCCTCTTTTTTTTTTGTTTTGTTTCCTCTCTCTCCCCCCAAACCAAAGTCTCTTCTCCCCTCTTCTTATTCTTTTTCTTTCTCTTTTCCTTCCCCTTTTCACTTCCCTTTTTTTTTTACCCTACTTTCGGCCACTTTATCTTTTCCTTCTTTTTTTCACTTCCTTTTTTTTTACCCTACTTTCGGCCACTTTATCTTTTCCTTCTTTTTTCACTTCCTTTTTTTTTTACCCTACTTTCGGCCACTTTATCTTTTCCTTCTTTTTTATATTTTTTTTATATATTTTTTATATATTTTTTATATGATATATATATTTTTTTAATATATTTGTTTTTATTATTATTATTTTTGTATTTTGATTACACAATATGGGGGGCCAAATATACACAAATTGTAATAAACCAAACAAAATCTTGAAATTGCTCAAGCCTCCATCAACTCGTCCAAATAATATCCAAGCCCGAGCCTCGTCCAACAAAACAAACATAAAGAGAGGGAAAAATAGAATACGCAAATGTAAATCAAGATTTAAATCGAATCAAGACCACATTATGAGATTCACACGTATCCAAACCAAGAAAATCAAATCCAAATATGGTCTCTCCCGCTTTTTCCAACAAGAAATAGAAGAAAAAAAATGCAAAGAGAAAGGGCTCAACATATTAGTATCGAAAACACTCCCAAGCATCACATATGTCCAAGGTGAATGCAAGAAACACCATGTCTATTCTTAGTCAACATCCGAGGATGCTAAAAATGAATCAAACATTGAAATCAAGTGTAAATAGAGCAATACTTGAGTGAAAGATATGAGGGGTATGAAGCTTCTACCAAAAAATCCAAAGAATCGGTTTTCCCCTTCTCTCCTTCTCTCCTTCTCTTCTTCTCTTCTTCCTCTCCCCTCTCTTCCTCTCTTCCTCTCTTCTTTTTTTGTTTTTCTTCACCAAAAGCCAAAGCCTCTCCTTTTTTTCTTCCTCTCTCTCACGCCTCCTCTCTTCCTCTTTTTTTTTTGTTTTGTTTCCTCTCTCTCCCCCCTCTTCCTCTCTTCCTCTCTTCCTCTCTTCTTATTCTTTTTCTTTCTCTTTTCCTTCCCCTTTTCACTTCCCTTTTTTTTTACCCTACTTTCGGCCACTTTATCTTTTCCTTCTTTTTTTCACTTCCTTTTTTTTTACCCTACTTTCGGCCACTTTATCTTTTCCTTCTTTTTTCACTTCCTTTTTTTTTTACCCTACTTTCGGCCACTTTATCTTTTCCTTCTTTTTTATATTTTTTTTATATATTTTTTATATATTTTTTATATGATATATATATTTTTTTAATATATTTGTTTTTATTATTATTATTTTTGTATTTTGTATTTTTTTGGCCGGACGAAAACCGGGTACTACAGGAAGAATTTTGCAGTACCGAACAAGAAGAATTGGTGCTTATTGGTGATGAATTTTGCATTGGACGTGTTGAAGATGACTATACTTTGGTCGATGGTTCTGGGTGGATGGAGGCCTTTCTTGCAGATTCATGTTTGGTTGAAGTCCTTCATCTCTTTGGAGGTGCTATACATGAGGTGTTCTACAAGGGAACGCTAATCCTATATGTAATGTTTTCCTTTTAATGGAATTCTCAGGGTACTGTTGCCCTTTCAAAAAATATATTGATATATAATACAGTGAATATATATATATATATTCTAATTATCATAATTTTTTTTTATGTGGATCAAAAGTATGAACTAACTTCGTGGACACAAAATTTTCCTATGTGGACTAATAGATTGTTGTAATAAAACACAAAAAAAGTGGGGGCAACACATTTGCTGGGGACCCACCATAGATTCATCGCATCTATGGTTGAAATACAAGTACACAAAGTTGGTTCACACTTTTGATCCACATGGGAGAAATTCTGATTATATATATATATATGGTTCACATATAGGTGGTTGTATTTGGCGTTGAAAAGAGAGCAACACATTTAGATTGTACAATTCCAAAAGACATTTCATTTCCATTATTAGGGCTTGCTTGGATTGATGTTTTGGAGAGTTAAGCGGGGAGGGTTAAGGAGGGAAGATAACTTCACCTTACTTGGATTATAGGAGGGAGAGTTACGTGGGGTGAAGGAGGAAGAAAGTTTCCCCTCACTTAACTCTTCAACTCAACATTTTGTAACCACTTAATTTGAAGATTTGTGAGGTGAGAGAAAAATTTTGTTTAGCATTTCCTAAATCATCCCGTTAACTTACATCTCTTACCTCTTGACCGATACAAAAATGTGTGTGTACTTACATCAAGTGTAGGGTAGTTGACAAGTAATAAAATCTGGGAGTCTGGAGTCGAATCCACAAGGAAGCAACATTCAATTTTTGTGGATGAATGCAAATGACTAACTAAAGAGCTAAACACAAAGAATAACAAAGAAAATGCAATAAAAGTAAAAGGAGGCCGAATGACTCGACAAGCACGTGAACATGTATCTAAATTACAAACTAATTTGATAAAACAATTAATTAAAAGCTCCAACCTCTAATCCTTCCCGGTGGATTCTCATTTCTCATGCTCAAGGTATAATTGCAAACACGCACAACTATACACAATGCATTTTGCGATACCATTAACTATGCATATGCAAAGGAAATTAAGCATGAAAACTTCAATTACTACATGGAGACCATCGAGTCTCTTGGTCTACGATGAATGCAAATGGGTAAGCACATACTCTTATGGATTAATGTTCCCTCTTTGGTTTTGGTTTTGCTAGTACCCTAGTTTCACACTTCAAAGACCAATTAATCATAACTCTTCCATGCATATTCCATAAATTCCACAAAATCATCATCAATACACATAATCAATATTTATGTAATGGAAACTCAATCAATTGGGGCAATCATACATTGAGCATTAACAATTCCTAATCAAACATATTAAATTGAATCCCTAGACTATACAATCCAAAAACACAATAAACATGCTATTCTCATGCACCCAAATACGCAACTATTGCAAAATCGAATGAGAGAGATCAAAACTACGACTCTTTAGATATACCTCAAGCAATAAAAACTTTGCATCCGCCCTTCGAGATTAGAAACTAGAGAAGAGAACTACCCACTAATGATTATTGCAATAAACATCCAATTTATCGTCATCTAAATAAGTGGTTATACAAAATCAAGAGAAAAGCAACAAAAGAGGAAGATAAATCTAGAGTGAGAAAGTGCCTCTACACTACACTACTCCTAAGGGCATGAAAGAATCAATACAACAATTAGGGTTTTTAGCCTTTTTTTATCTGTAAAAATATCTATCTACGCTTACAAAATCATTTCCCATTGGTTATAATTTAGATTTGCCCAAAAAGACCTCAAAAGATATGTCTTGAAAGTGAAGGTCGCGACAATGTGTTCGGACAGCTGGTATTCGTTTGAAGGCCCTATTTAATTTTTCTAAATAAGTGTCTGGACACCTTGGGCAGACACCTTGGGAGGGAGGGTGTTTGAACACTTTGGTAGGTGTCCCGACACCTCACTGCAAAAATACTCAAAAAGTGCTCAAACTTACCCGAATTAGGTCCGATTACTACAAAACCAAAAAGAAACATTTACAAGTATAAAACTAAGTTAAAACACAATAAAATACATTAAATAAGTGTTAGAACAACCTAATTAAAAAATATTGAAACCTCAAAATAGAGGTCAAATCATCTCTCATTAACTCCTAATCACTCTTATCTTATATCAAATAAGGGTGACTGAAGGTACTTCCCTCACATTAGCTCCCCCTTACTAACTCTACAATACCGTTTAGCAACACACTCTCCTATGTTTTTTGTTGGTCCAATAGCAAACCATCGTGGTTGCTCAATATTAATAGGAGTGCCTTCTACCCTAAATTTATTATATGAAAGAAAGGAGATAGTGCGAGACGTCCTTCCGTCTGATCTTAGCCGCTTCAGTCTTACTCGATGAACTCAGAGATCGCAGACGATGAAGATGACAATGAAGGCCGCTTTTTATCGGGATCTTCAAGAATCAGATCAGCAATCCACCAAAAATGTTTTATTTCTGCATCTTCATCCAGGTTTGATCAACGACGTACTTTGAAGCCTATATTTTGGTTTACTTTCTATGTGCAAATTTTATACTGTGTAGGTATAAGAAGCTAGGGTTTTATTTCTGAATCTTCATCCAGATTTGATCAATGACATACTTTGAAGTCTATATTTTGGTTTAATTTTTATGTGCAAATTTTAGACTGTGTAGGTATAAGAAGCTAGGGTTTTATTTCTGTTTTTATAATTTGTTGGCCCTTACAATGATTGATTAATGCTTATGTGATTCTGGATGATTGATCTGGCTTTGCTAACTTGATTTATTTTTTTTTGAAGTTTTCATGTTGGTGAACTTTAAGATTAAAGGAAAATTGAGACCACCCAGTGAAAGAGCAACTCGATAACGTAATGTGGAGTTTCTTTTGGATATCTTCTATTGATTTTTTCTGAACTGATTGTAATAGTATGTAGAAATAAAATGAACCAGAAGGATAAATAGAAAGCCGAATTCGAGAATGGATATCCTTCCAAACAAGAAGTATTTACCAGTGGTGTTTTCTTTTTATAACCCTAACTAAAATAGCTTCAGCCTTATCTTCTTCCAAAAATAAGTGCCGTTGCTTGACTCTCCAACCGGAGTTTTCACCGTCTATGGCATTCAATGTAGGCTAACGACTATTAACGATCTTTTAAACTGGTTTAAAGTTTAAAGAGCCGCCCTCCACGTGTACATAACGTTGTGAACTTAGTCAAAACGTCACCGTCCCACAAACTGCCACAGTTGTATAACCCTATTGTGCATGAGCAAGCATAAAAATTATTCCCCTGGGAAATTGATTAAATACCTTTCTACAAAACAGCAACAGCCTTAAGTGTTTGGCAGCAAATGATTAATCATGTTTTTCTAATTTAATGACTTCAATATTTCCAAGTTTAGATGTGGCTGAAACACCAACATTAAAGATATACTCATTGGATCATTGGAGTATTGATTGCTTATAATTGCCATGTACTCATCAATGTGTCTTTTGACAGCGTTAGTGAGAATTATGTCCTAGATTTAGAGTGCAATAGCTCGTGAAAGGTTAGTAATTTGAGTGATTAGAGTACTGCTGTTCGAGCCACTAGATCATAACTGTGGGTACATTTTTGTTACAGAAGGTGAAAGAAAATATAAGAAGCACATAAGGAAGATCAATAATTAATAGTTCAGTTATCCTAATTTTTAGTGGAAAGTTTTTGCGAAATGTAAGAGTATCTTGTTATTGAGCGAAGCAATAGTTCTTTGGATATATTTGCTATAGGTTGTTTGCTTTAAGAAAACTGTTTGTTTGAGTGGATTCAAAATTTTTTTTGGGTGGCTATGTGAAATTGGTTTTGATTTAATTTTTCGAAGTTTTCAAATGGTTGAACTCTAAAAAAAGAGATTATGTGATTCATTGATGTCACACATCCAGTAGTTTCAGATCGACGCAAGTGAGAATGTTTTTATAGAAACATAATTTGAGTGAAAGGATAGTATTTTGAGTGATCAGTGGATTCGTTTTCTAGCAACTAGATCACATCTGCGAGTACATTGTTATAGAAGGGGAAAGTTTTTAGGAAAGCGAGAGTATATTGTTATTGAGTGTAGCTGAAGTTCCTTTGTAATTGTGCCGAAAGCATGGTTAAATAGAACTGTTGGAACATGCAATTTCTGTTATTGTTTTATTACTCGAGTATGGCTGTTGATGCCTTGGAAATTTTGCATCAAATAAACTGCTTATAAACCTTCTGTCCACCTCTGAAATCTTTTAACGTTTTTCTTTTATGTTGTTCTGGATAATGGTTTGTTCTTTTTAGTTATTAATATATAAGTGTTTTCTTCGAGGATAAATTGGGCTGTCAATTTTTACGATTTTTTTTTAATCATTCTATGTCTTTGGAATTTGGATATTGCATTGACCAGAATCTTGGATTTTTAATTTCAATATTACCTGTTCAAATAATGTTTTTTGTAATTCATTTACCCTGTGATGTATATTTTAGGTGCCTCTGAACAAAATATTCGAGAACTGTTCTCAAAAGCTTATAGGAATGCCCCGTTAATTGTCTTCATTGATGAGATTGCTGCAATCGCTGCTAAGGGATATAATCTACAGAGGGAGATGGAGAGACAGATAGTGTCTCAATTGTTGACTTGCATGGATGAATCGCATAGGCGTGGCTATGTTCTTGTAATTGGGGCTACCAATATGCCTGATGCTGTTATATTTAAAAAGTAATTGAAACATAAATTCTGTTATAATAATGCATTAAACTAGACTGTGAGACTGTTTGGTTTGCAAGCTATGTGCTTTCATTCTTTGTTCTCATTTCCAAAATATTGTTTTCACTTTTACTTTGTTAGTCTGCGGAAAATGTATTTTGATATGGTAAAGATAAGACCTTGTCATTTTCTTCCTAGAAAACAGAGTACCTATTTTCTAAAAATAATTTAGAAAACAGAGCATTTTTAACATTTTGACAGCATGGGTCAAAATTTTGAATTCTTGCAGGGGACCACATAAAAGATAACCTTTTATTTTTAAACCAGTGAGTGTTATACAGGCTTATGATTCTTTGTGATGTTGCAGGCAAGCACTACCCTTGGAACATGGCAGAAACTGATAACTCGATCGATAAGTGAGAGGAGACGAGGGTTCAGTGGAGGCTTATACAGGCTCGCAACTATGGCTTCATGGTTGATGAACAAAAGACGAGGATTCAGTGCAACTACTGTGGAAAGGAAGTGAGTAGCTTCAATTTTCTCCAGAGCCATGTAGGAAGAGTGAGAGAAAGGCTTCACTTGTTTTTGCTTCTGGTAGTGCAGGTAACTGAACTAAAGCGACATCGTGGTTGCAAACTGAAGCCAGTAGATGCTTTGGAAGATTCATTTACGAAACTGGAGTCGACTTTGATGTTGTCAATTCTCCTAGCTTTAGGAGAATGAGAATTATCAGTACTTCCTTCAAAGTAGGCCAGGTGGAGTATTACATGCCGAATCTCCAAGAACTGAGAGGATCAATCCTTGAGGATGAGTTCGAAGATATGAAGAATCACTTCAACAACATAAAGGATTCTGGGGCAGACACAAGATGCAGCATACTTGTCGATGATTGGGTCAATGATAAGGGTCAACACCTTGTTAATTCGGCGGCTTTTCGAACCGACAGATTCAACCTGGAGTTTAATACGAAGCAAACGTCTTTGTTTTGGGCATCGTACTGCATTGGCCTCGCGTTGGAAAGGATCTTGATGACAATGAAGGCCACATATTCATGGGACTGTCAGGAATCAGATGAGCAATTCACCAAAAGCTTAGTTGTGCATATGTATAGACCAGTTTTGCTCAATGACATACTTTGATGTCTATATTTTGATTTAATTTGTGTATAAATTTAAGACTCTCTAAGGTATAAGAAGCTAGGGTTTTATTTCTCCTCATTTATTATTATTATTTTTTTGTTAATTTTTTGGTCCTTAAGAAGATTGTTTCATGCTTGTGTTATTCTTGATGATTGCTATGGTTTTGGTTTTGGTGGTTTGATTGATTTTGCAAATGGTTGAACTCTTAAAAAAAGAGATTATGTGATTCATTGATGTCATACAGCCAGTAGTTTCAGATCTACGCAAGTGAGAATTATAATGTAAGGTATAAGAAGTTTGGAAGTGGGCGACAATGATAAAGTGGCCTATAGCATCAGTTGTACTAGTACTAATCAGGTATATGTATTTAAGATAATGTGCACAATCAAAATAAACGCAAAAGCAAATGTGCACAATCCAAAAAATGAACGTAAAAGCTGCATTCACCCTTAAGACACTCTGGAGGCACGCATCTCCGTTATGCTAACACAAACGATAATATGCACAATCGAAATGAAGGCAAAAGCTGCATCCACTCTTAGGACACTGGAGGCACGCATCTCTGCAATCCTCATCACACACCATACATGGAAGACACCCCCAACCTGTTCTTTTGACAATGCTAAGAGTCATTTGGCGAGGTTGAACGGTGAAGTCATCTCCCAAAACACGTTCAAGATGAGCATGGAAATCACATTTTCCACAACAAAACCAGATGCTATATACCATTTCCTGGCATATACCACAAACGTTTCCTTGATGATTACAGTCGGCTAAGACGAGAGGATGTTTATGTAACTTGAGATCACTAAATGTTTTTGGAATCCACGAAAGTGATTGACATTCACTACATAAATTAATGTTGTGCTCAAAATCAGATCCCCGGAGGGTGAAAAAACGACGTGACATGTTGTATAATCGTCCTGGAAGGAGATATGGATACTTACCAAGAGCACAATCAGGGTGACCAGCATAGTCACATTTAGCACAATAGTAGTACCCATGCTTTGGATCTCTCTCTTTTTCACAAATATCACAATAATAGGCATCAGAACCATCGTCATTTGTATGATAAGTAAGCACAAGTGGATGTTCATGATCCCAATATCTAGCAGTAGACGGTAGTGTAGCACATCTATAATCTATGTCAAATGGACACTCATTGCATTGAAATAGATATTCATCTGGGAAACTGCAAGAGTAGCAATATCTATTATAACTGGGTCTACGAGTGAAAGAGAGTCTGTGATCATGACCAAGATGTCTAATTTTTAGCGGGATTGATGCACATCGAACATCAGCATAGAAGTTTTTGCATTCTTCACAAGCATATACGAAGCCATGGCAATACGTATAACAGAGAGAACATTCGAAAGTCCAATTGTCATCAGGCCCACTCGGAAGAAGGGTTAAGGGGTGGTCATGAAAAACAGGTCTTATTTGGTTTGGCAAGTCAATACAGGTCTTGTGGAGAAAAAAGCCACACTCCACGCACCTGTAAAATGGATGTGAGATAGGTCGGATGCAGCAATCACAACATTTATCCTCCATTTCAACACCACGACTTAATTTGTGCTCATGACTGAAGTGCTTAATCTGTAGGGGGAATTCATCTTCCGTCAGCTCAATCTCCCTGACCAAATCAACAATTGCTTCCTGAGCATTCACGACTGAGTTATTTGTTGAAATCTGATTTTCAAACGCGCAGCCCACGTGGGTAACAAACTGGCAGTCCACACAAGAATAACCTCCAAAATCCTTGTCAAACTTGGTACGGCAAATTCGACAATTTAGTTGGTCAACAGGAGGAATGTCTTCATCTTTAAGTAGAAAGAAGAAAGTATGGGTGAGAGGGTGATCATGATGAAGTATATTGATTGTGTGTGGGAGTGAGATGCAGTCGTCGTGAACAATGATCTGACAAATGGTGCATAGGAAAGATTCGCTTGACGACCCAAAATTTCCAATTCTGAGGCCACAAGCATCACAGGGAAAAGAATATTCTGACCTCATAAGGGGAATAAATTGATGTTTGTGATTTTCCGGTTCCTGTAAACACAAAGGTTGTCGTTGGAGAGCTCTCTTGGCGTCGAGGATGAATGTGCAATATTTGCAGTAGTAAACAAAGGCACCATAGGAAGCAAGGCACCATAGGAAACAGAGGTACTATTGTGTTCCCATGTGTCGTCCAGTTTGCAATTGGAGAGAAGAAAAAGAGGGTGTTTGCGGTGGACAACATGCTTAAACTCTCTTGGCAAATCGCTGAAGCAGCTCTTGTGAAGAAACATGCCGCATGTGGGACAAAAATAGCTTGGATGACTGTCTATTTCCCCACAGACGCAACAATTATAGCATCCATCCTCGTTTTTGTTAAGGGAAATCCAGCAATGGTGACGCCGTCCTCGAACAACGTTTGCACAAGACTTGTGAAGAGAGAAAGAGCAGTCTTTGCAATTGAAGTGAGCATCCTTCACTGGATCCAAACACCAACGACAAAGAATTTCTCCATCATTCTTCACCTCTTGACTGAATACCAACTTATGGGGGTGTGTAGAAAATAAAGATGCAGAGACAGAAAGCTTTTCATTCTTATTATTCATGAACTCATATTGCTTACATATATAAGCACTAGAATTATGCCATAGAATCAGCCGAAAATATTGACATAGAATCAATTGATCTAATCAGCCGAAATTATGGACATATCAGCCGAATTGTTGACATATCAGCCGAAATTATTGACATAGCCAACTAATCTAATCACACAATAATCAGCCGCAATTATTGACATAGAATCAACTAATCTAATCTAATCTAATCACACAATAATTTCGGATATTGACATAGCCGAAATTATTGACATAATCAACTAATCTAATCACACAATATCCTCCAATACTCCCCCTCAAGCTGGATCGAGTAGGTTGATCGAGCCAAGCTTGGAAAGTATTCGAGTAAACTGAGCCGAAGGTAGAGCCTTTGTGAATATGTCCGCAAGTTGATCTTGAGTCCGAGTGTATCTAGTAGCAATGGCTTGAGCTTGAACTTGTTCCCGAATGTAATGACAATCAACCTCGATATGTTTAGTTCGTTCATGAAAAACTGGATTAGAGGCTATGTGCATAGCCGCTTGATTATCACAACAAAGAGTCATAGGTTGAGAGGTAGAGATACCAAGGTCAATAAGCAACGCCTTTAACCACATAAGTTCAGAGGCAGCAGAAGCCATAGCTCGATATTCTGCTTCCGCACTTGAACGCGCAACAACAGCCTGTTTTTTACTTTTCCATGAAACCAGGTTCCCCCCGATAAACACACAATATCCAGTTGTGGATTTCCGATCAAGAGTATTACCTGCCCAATCAGCATCGGTATATCCAAGAATTTGAGAGTGACCGTTATTCTGCACCAGAATGCCGCGACCAACAGATCCCTTTAGGTAGCGAAGAATCCTTTTGACCATGATCATATGATCAATGGTAGGAGAATGCATAAACTGACTTACGAGGCTGACTGCATGACTAATATCCGGCCTTGTGATGGTAAGGTAGATGAGTTTGCCAACTAACTGTTGATAAGGTTGAGCAGAATCAAGAGGCTCACCATGCATAGAGAGCTGAAGCTTACTGTTTAGCGGTGTCTTGGCTGATTTGCAATCAACCATATTTGCTTCACGAAGTAAATCTAACACATATTTCCGTTGATTCAAGAAAAGCCCTTTGTGCGATGTGGCCATTTCTATTCCCAGGAAATATTTAAGAGCACCGAGATCCTTAATAGAAAATCTTTGATGAAGGATCTTTTTAAGGTTGTGAATAGCTGTATCATGAGTACCAGTAATAATGAGATCATCAACATAAATTAGAACAACCAACCTTTCATTGGATCTGGTGCGAACAAATAAAGAATGGTCTGCATTACTCCTTTTGAAACCAATTTCCTCAAGCACGGCACTCAACTTTGCATACCATGCACGAGGAGATTGCTTCAATCCGTAGATTGATTTATGCAACCTGCACACAAGACTAGAATTATTGCTTTGAGGATGTCCCGGTGGCAATTTCATATACACCTCTTCCTTGAGATCACCATGCAAAAATGCATTTTTAACGTCCATTTGAGACAAGGACCATCCATGATTCACAGCCACCGAAAGCAATGTACGAACTGTAGTCATCTTCGCAACGGGTGCGAAGGTCTCCTTATAATCTACTCCATAAGTTTGAGTGAAGCCTTGCGCAACTAAGCGAGCCTTATGCCTCTCAATTGATCCATCAGACTTGAATTTTATCTTGTATACCCATCGACTGCCAACTGCCTGTTTATCTGGTGGTATTGGAACAATACTCCAGGTGTGGTTTTCTTCTAGAGCCATAAGCTCTTCTTGCATTGCATGCTGCCACACGTCTTGTTTATTAGCCTCATGAAAACTTTGAGGTTCCATGTTGCTAGAAATACTGCTAAGATAGGCTGCATGTGAAGTGGACAATTTTTGATATCCAAGAACATCAGTGATTGGGTGTCTTACCGAGTAAACCATGTAGTCTTGTAGTTTGGATGGTGGATGTCGTGTACGAATGGAGTGATGTTGTTTGGGAAGAGCCACACTATCACCCAAAATTGATGCTGGTGGTGTCACTACTTCACTTGCAGTATCTTGTTGAGGTATGTCACCATTACTTGATTCACTAGACAAAGGTACCGAATCTGGAGTAGGAGCACCCTGATCATGTACTGACAATTCAGGTGTTGTGATAGGCAAAGGAAATTGATCTAGCTCCCCCTGATTGAATATATGCTTAGTTTGAGGGAAGAAAGAAGCATTTTCCTCAAACCTGACATCCCTAGTAACAAGGAGCCGTCTAGTAGTAGGATTGTAGCATTTATACCCCTTCTTGGTTGGTGAATAGCCTAGAAAGACACACTTGACAGCTCGGGGTTCTAGCTTGTCACGCTGGGAAGCTTGAATGTGTACATAGCAAGAACATCCGAACACTTTAAGATGCTCTAAAGCTGGTTTTTGACCTGTCAACAACTCATAAGGAGAGTTAAAGTGCAAAATGCGACTTGGTAGTCGATTAATGAGATAAGCTGCCGTGGACACCCCTTGAGACCAAAAAACTTTGGGAACACTCATTTGAAACATTAATGCTCGAGTTTTCTCTAATAAGTCACGGTTTTTTCTCTCGGCTATTCCATTTTGTTGTGGAGTACCAACACAACTAGTTTGATGAATAATGCCATGCATGCTCAAGTATTGTGACATAATGTGTGTCATAAATTCAGTGCCATTATCTGATCGTAGGACTTTGATTTTGGTTGAGAATTGAGTGAGAACAAGCTGATGAAAATCTTGAAATACATTGGCAACATCACTTTTTGATTTTAAAAGATACAGCCAAGTAAATCGAGAGTAGTCGTCAACAAAAGTAACAAAATATTTGTAGCCATCAAAAGATTCAAGAGTTGGACCCCAAACATCGGAATGCACTAAATCAAATATTTTATTGGAATGAGAATCAGAAGACGGAAATGATAGTCTAGTAGATTTTGACAGGTGACATACATCACAACTTATTGAAGATTTATGCAGATTTGGAAAAATCTTGGATAGAATGGGCTCTGAAGGATGAGCTAAGCGTTGATGCCATAACGATTAATTTGAAGATGAATAAGCGTTTACATGAAAACCCCGAGACGTGGGAACATCATTGGAAAGGTAATAAAGCCCTTGATAGAAAAACCCTTCACCAATCGTCTTCTTGGTGATAAGATCCTGAAAAACAACTTTGTGAGGAGAAAAAATAGCACAATAATTTAAGGCAGTTACAAGCTTTCCAACTGAAAGAAGTTGAAAGGGAAAAGAAGGGACGTAAAGAGCTGATGATGCCACATTTTTAGAGAGCAATTTTACTTTTCCTCGTCCAACCACAGTTGCATCGTTACCATTGGCTACAGATATTAGAGATGGAGGAAATAATGTTTCAAAGTCAAATAGATTGTTTGGACTATTAGTCACATGATCAGTAGCACCTGAATCTATAACCCAACAATTATGTACTTTACTAACAGTTAGAGCATTGGAAAAAGCATTCAAAATACCTGATATGTCTTTGGTAGAGACAGACTTATTCTCAGCCAAAAAACCCGCAAACTTTCCGAGCAAGGCATATGATTGTGATTTTTCAGGTTCATTCTTCTCTTGAGCACCTTGTTTAGCCTGAAGGTAAGATGCAAATTCATTTATAAGAGTAACAGGGCTAGATGTAAACCTTAACAATTCATCTGAAGTAGACGTAGTCACATGATTGGCCTTGTATCCTGATGATTGTGAACGTCTTGGAGTACCCTTATTATCTTTTGAAAATCTTGGTTTCAATTCAGGATGTAGAACCCAACATCTATCTTTTGTGTGGCCTGAATTGTTGCAATGAGTACACTTCAAGTCTGGTCGTCTTCCTTTGTACCCCTTCTCTTCAGTTTGCCTAACATGAGCGACATATGCCCGAGTTTCAGACAAATCAGATTTGATGTTGACATTCATAACTTTTCTACGAACTTCTTCCCGCTGAATGGTAGAACACACACTTGCGAGAGATGGTAACTCATGATTCATTAGAATACGACTGCGAAGATCTTCATATTCTGGTGCTAGATTGGCCAATAATTGAAAAATCTTATCCTCCTCAGCCCTTTTCAGCAAGGTTGCTGAATCTGTAGTATGTGGTCTGTACACTGCCAATTCATTCCACATGCTTTTTAGATTACCAAGAAATTGAACAAAAGATTTACCTTCTTGGTGAAGACAAGCTATGTCTCTTTGAAGTTGGAACACACGGGCAGCATTATTTTGGTTGCCATACATCTCTTTGATGGCTTCCCACATGTCTGCAGCAGAGTCGGCATAGCTGAAGATTTCAGCTAAATGTATTTCCATCGAATTCAATAGCCAAGATCGCACCATCTGATCTGTGGCAAGCCAAGTTTCATACTCGAGTGATTTATCATTCGGAACAACAGTATCCTTATTGATAAATCCAAGCTTGGATCTCCCTCCAAGGGCCAAAGAAACAGTTCTTGACCAAGGGAGGTAATTAAATTCATTTAAAAGACTCGAACTTAGACGAAGATTTGAATTGGTCTCAAAAGGATTAGAAACAACAACAGCAGATGATTCTGCTTTTGAAATAACAGGAATGATTTCTGCCATTTTTAGACAAAACAAATAGAAGCAGATTTATGAGGACGAACTTCCTCTGATACCATGTAGAAAATAAAGATGCAGAGACAGAAAGCTTTTCATTCTTATTATTCATGAACTCATATTGCTTACATATATAAGCACTAGAATTATGCCATAGAATCAGCCGAAAATATTGACATAGAATCAATTGATCTAATCAGCCGAAATTATGGACATATCAGCCGAATTGTTGACATATCAGCCGAAATTATTGACATAGCCAACTAATCTAATCACACAATAATCAGCCGCAATTATTGACATAGAATCAACTAATCTAATCTAATCTAATCACACAATAATTTCGGATATTGACATAGCCGAAATTATTGACATAATCAACTAATCTAATCACACAATATCCTCCAATAGGGTGAATTGAGAGCATAATAATATCCTCGCTTCCTCTTCCCTCTTCCCCAATTAAATCAAAAGAATCCCACTTAATTAACTCAGGAGAACCCATGATTTTTTTGGTAATTGTTGTGACTTGTGAGTACCAATACCAAAGCTTGGGATGGGAATGACCATCAATGAAAAACTGTAAATACAACAAATAAAGAATCAAGGAGGACCTAATACATCACTTTCGACAATGACATTTTCTAACTTCGTCCACATGGTTGATTCTTTACGCGTTTTGCTAATGTCATTTTCTATGGAACTTTCAACTCATTGTTATGACTTGTTAAATTGTCTCACATCAATTTGGGTAATCCCGATGGTTTATAAGTAAAAGACTCACACCCTCTCCTACATCAAAGGTCTTTTTCTTAAGCCTAAGTATTATTAATTGATACGACTTAGGAAGAACAAAGTCATACAAGTCATGTGTATTCACGAAAATCGAATAACCCAAAATGAACAATATAGTACATAGTGAGTGTGGTGAATTTTCCAACACTCGTGAATAATAATACTAGCATACTTAAAACAATAGAAAATTACAAAATCTATAAATTAGAAACATACACTTAAAATAAATTTTTAGACTCACCCTATTTTTCACTATTTTGAGTCTCATTTCGACGTGATTGTCAAAACTAATAGTCCTAGGGCTCATTATCTTTTTTCTTTGGAGAAATATGTCAAAACTTGAGAGTATTTTCTCTCTATCTGGTGAATTCCATAATTGTTCTAAGAGGGACATTCTTAAAAGTCTTATTTTATAAAGTCCATGTACTTTAAACTAATATTCCAAAAAGGATAAACTTTTATCCTAATTTTTTTAAATGACTAAAATAACCTCAGTTTAATTATTTAAATTTTAAAAATTAATCATAAAGTTTATAGAAATTCCTCTCAAACTTACGAAAGCTCATCTTTCACGACTATAGCTGCAGAGAATATTTTTCTTTCCAATTTTCTTCATGAAATTGATTTTCTAATATGAATCTTGCATCAATTTTGAATTTCTATAATGATTCACCTTGCGATCCTATTGATTTTGGATATTCTCGATGTTTGAATTTCTAGATCTAATCATACTCACCACGGGACTTGTAGTTTTCCTTCGATCTGTCATCACATCATTATTTTCGACAGTTTCTGTGGTGATTTTTTGTGTTTTTTTTGTTCTGATTTCGGTTGCAGACTACAGATGATATGTTATCTGTTTCGATTAATTTGATATCTGTCATAATGTTATCTGTCTTGCTAAATGTTCTATGTCTTGTTAAAATATTATCTGTCTTTAATGAAATGTTATCAGTTTGAAGTTCCAAAACAGATAACATATAAGAACATATCCGAAACAGATATATTATCTACAGATTCATATCCAATTTCAGAAGAAAAACAAAAAAGTGTTCGAAAAAGCAATAAAACCTCAAAGGTAATGCGCCTTGATCCATAGAGTTGATTGGTGGTGTTGATGGTCATCAAAGTTGGTCGTATTGACCGGATCTAGGTCTTTTTCAAATAGTGACCGTGATTTCAAGAAGCTTTTTTGGCGAATCAAGTGATAATCTATGGCCAATGATGATTGGGCTTTGATTGTGCTGACCTAGAGTTTTGTTTCGGTAGTTCGTTAGTCGAAAACGATGACAGGACGACTAATTTCTGGTGGTCGACGTGAAGGAAGAAGAAGAGAGAATAAGAGAGAGAAAAAAAAAAGGAGGAGGAAGAAGAATAACATCACACGTGTGACTCTAAGATGGATTTTAGAGATATCTTTAGGGATATTTTTGTCAACACAATACAAATATACTTTTTTCTAATGTTTTTTTCACTTTGTCATTCCTTGAACATATAACTATCATATTGTCATTTGCCCTAATTTCCCCATTTTAAACTAGCTGGGACAATTGATTAGAAGCTCTTAACTTAATTCAAGTAGAAATGTTGGGCAAAATGCCTTACCAAACTGACCCTTGTCTTTCGTTATTACATTGTCTAATTATATGTTATGACTGAATTTATTAGGGATACATAATGGTATTGTGAATTAAGTAAATCAAGTTGAGAAGCAGAGCAATTAATTAAAACTAAAACTACGATATATTTTTAAACTAGCTGGGACATTTGATTAGAAGCTCTTATCGTCAACAAAGGTTTTATTATTTAGGATTTTTCTTTTTCTATCAAAAAAGATAGTAAACTTCATTTACAATTAAAAAAACCTTACATATCATTGGACCGACGGCAATATTAGGTACCTCAACTCAACATTCATTTTTGTTCTTTTAAAAATAAACAGGGCAGTGCTGCAATTGAGCAATTGAGATGTGAATTTGACAGAACCTAATAGTTTAGTTTTCATAATACAATTGAGCAAAATGATTTGACCATGTCTTAATCATTAGATAAAATGCAGAGACATAAAAATTTTGACAAAAGATTCAATATTAACGCAACAACATTAAAACAACACATATTGAAATGACTCTCTTCATTCTACGTCAAATAAATTCCTCCAATGATCAACAAGATTTAAATGAAATTGGGAATGCTTTAGAATTTTAAATTTAGAATTGTTTAGTTTTTCATAAATTATTTTTAAATTTTAAATCATTGACCATTTAATTTGGCTGAATCATTTTTAATCTTGGAAATGGGCTTACTTTAATGGGTTAATTTAAATGAGTTTGAGAAATAGTTGCTCGGAATCACAGTACTATAGCATAGCAGTAATCAAATGAGTGTTTTGATTACTTATTTTTGTTACTTGGGTTGGAGATGCTTTAGTGAACCCTAATGAAACCAAAGTCCTCAATTTTATTTTAACTTTTTCCAGGTTAAGTTGTTTGTGAAGCCATGTAGGTACCGTAGATGGTATGGAATTAGTTGTCAGTTCAGCTTATCGACCATATTCTTTTTTAGTCAATTGGGGTAGAAGTAGTCACGCAGACGAAAACAATCGAGTAAGACTAATCAACATTAAACTTTAAAAAAAAACGACTCTTAGAGGTCAGACACATTGAAGGTGTTTGAAATACCCATGTGTGCTGGCAAATCGACCGTCTAAGCACTATCTTAATCTTCTTTAGGATCTTGAAAGGGCCATACTTCTTAGGCTTCAACTTCTTGTAGGTGCCTATGGGGAAACGTTTCTTGCGCAAGAGCTCCAAGACCAAATCACCCTCGGCAAACAATTTCACCCGTCTATGCTTGTCAGCAACATCTTTATACTTAGCATTGATCTCCTTCAATTTCTTCTTAACTGCAGCATGGATGGACTATGCTTCCTCTGCAAAACTACTAGCAGCGACACTCAATCTGGGATTACTTGGTAACCGTAATAAATCCACAGAATATCTAGTTACTTGTATTTATACCAAAGCAAAAAGAGTTTACTGGTAGTATTATGAACAACATTGTTCTATGCAAACTCTGCTTAGGCAAGGGCATGATCCCATTGTTTTGGTTTATCTTCACAGATACTGCGAATGAGATTTTTCAAAGTTTGATTCACTACTTTTATTTTCCCAACGGTATGAGAATGAGTTGTGCTACTGAAATTTCGAAAGGAATCAGATTGCTTCCACAAAGTAAGCAAAAAATGGCTAAGAACCATGAAATCATGATCTGATGTGATAGTTAGTGAGACTCCATGCATTCGAACAACCTCTTTGAAAAATAAATGGGCAATGTGAGACGCATCAAACTTCTTGCGGCAAGGCAGAAAATGCACCATCTTGAAAAATCTATCAATAAGAACAAAAACTGAATCCACTACCTGCGGTATTCTTGGTAATCCCAACACAAAATCCATGGACAGATCTTCTCATATGCCTTTTGGGACCAACATGGGCAGGTATCAACTAGTGTTCTGAGACAGGCCTTTCGTAGTTTGACAGATATAACACTTACGCACAAAGTTACTAGCATCCCGTTGTAACTGAGGCCAATAATATCTCCCTTCCAAGCTAGCCACGTGTTATCCTTGAAATTGTCACTAAGACCTCCACCATGAAAGTCCTTGATCAATTTCTCACCTAATGACATTTGGAAAATGCAAAGTCTATTAGCAAAGAATAAGTTACCCTCATGGATATAGAAATCTCCCATGGAGGCTTTCCTCATCTGACACTTTTCCCAGACATCCTTGAAGTTGTCATCATCTGCATATAAATCCTTGGACGGTTGAAACCTGATGAACTCATGAATTGCCTTGACTTTCTTTTCATCCACGCGAACTCACTCAGAATTGATTACATTGCCTAGAAATAGCATACTAATCGTCAAAAAACTACACTTATTTAAGTTCATAAAAAGTTTTTTCTCCTACGAAAGCCAAACATCACTTAAATGCTGCATATGCTCCTCTTCGGTCTTACTATATCAAGATATCATTGAAATATACAACCAAAAATTTTAACACAAAGGCTTTTATACTTGATTCATTATTCACATGGATGGGCAAGGAGCATTAGAAAGTCTAAAAGGCATGATCATTCATTTGTTCAAACCATCCGGAATCATGAAAGTAGTCTTCCACTCATCTCCTAGGCATATACGAATTTTGATCTCGATAATTGTTCAAGCATGTCATCCATCGCAGAATAAGAAAATGATACTTGACTGTGATCATGTTGATGGCACGACTATCCACACATATCCTCCAGCTGCCATCATTTTTAGGTACTAATAACGTTGGCACTCCATAAGGAAACACTTTCTCTAATAAATCCCTTCCAAAATAATTCTTAAACCTTCTCTCTCAAAATATCATTTTTCTTTGGGCTCATCCTATAACGTGGAAGATTTGTGAACTTGAAATTCAATGGTTTTAATAAAACAAAACAAAAGTGGATGACACACATTTGATGTGAGACCTGCCATATCTATGGTTGAAAAGCAAGTTCACAAAGTTGGTTCACACTTTTGATTCACATAGGAGAACTAGTAATCTTGCGTGACAATTTATTCTTGTCTCATCTCTATGGTTGACACGGATTTTACATTTGTCTTCTTGACGGACACCCCCTTTGGAACATACAAATCCAGTTTGACTGTTTCTATTTAAAAAAGTCTTTCTTGTCGAGAACCCAACTTGTTTTCCATAATGACACCAATGCTCTCAAGCCTCATCAACCGTATCAAATTCCATGTCCATGTAAAGAGCCCAATCTTTATCATTATCATTAGTCATATTCACAACCTGTATAAAGGACAATACAATTTAGATGATAAGTATATGTTCACAACCTATACAACCGATATGAAATCACAATAAAATTTTGATGAATGGAAGCTGAGACTGAGAATGAATGACAATAAGAGGTTGTTTGGTTTGAGTGTGTTCCATTTTCCTTTTCTGAAAATATTCGAAAATATAGAAATGGTGATTGGTTTATCATTTTCATTTTCATTTTTCAGAAAATGAATCCTCATTTTCTGAAAATTTAGAAAACGTCCAAAAGAAGTTTTCAAAAACTTAAAACGTGATGAATAGTATTACTCTGTCAATTTCCGTAAGTGACTGCGTATAACTGCTGCACTTTGGGGTTGATGAACTTGACAAAACACTTGACTCGGGATTTCTTTACCGTCTTCTTGGCTGAATCCTTCCTAATGACTTTCCCCGAATACTTCTTTATCCTTCGTTGCAACCAAACAATGGCCATATGCTTGTTTACGAGTGCCATCAGCAAAATTCTTGACAATGTGGCATAGTGACTCTGAAGAATAATCACTGCCTTACTTGCAATTTCTTCTTCTTTCTCTCCTGCTCCCCTCTATAGTTCTAAACTTCGGCAGTTGTTGATGACGATGGTGAGCAAAAATGAAACCCTTGGTCTTGTTGCGCTTATGTGCTTTTGTTGGGCTACATAGAAAAAGGCTTTTGTGCGGTTTTTTTATGCTTATGTGTTCACAACATTAAATTTACAATTTCACTTGTTAATGGGCTTTTGTTGGGTTTCATGGAGAATGGGCTTTTGATAGAAAATATTTTTTAGCAAACCAAACATGTTGTTTATTTTTAGAAAATAGAAACAGAAAATAGAAATGACTAATAAAAAATGAAAATCAAAAACTGATAATAGAAAACAAACCAAACGCACCCTAACATTCTCAATCTCATCAATTTCTTATAACAAAAGAAATAAAGACTTAACAATTTTCTGTTGAGAATGAGAATGAAAGACGTAATAAATTTTGAAAAAAAGATTCATTAAAACTATGAATTAAACCTAACAAAAGACATAAATCTTTTGAAAGCTGAGATTCTGAATAAAAAAAGCATAATCTATCAAATCTCCCCAATTCCCTACCCGTTCAGTTGTATCACAATGACGATTTTATGAACAAAAGAGTCATGAGAAGTATCTGAGATCGGTAGTCCCTGATGTCTTTCTCTCATTAGCTTTTCATGAGTGAGAGCGATTGAGTTTCAAACGGGAGAGAAAGGGAATAGGGAAGTGCGAACGTTGCAGAGTCCGAGGATTTTTACCCTAGCTTTTTTTTGATAGAGAGTTAAAATTATGATTTTATCTACGTCTCATCTCCGTTAGATCAAATTGAGGGTTGTGATCAAATTTAGGGAAATAGATTGCAGGAGCCCATCTCGGGAAGGCCCTTTGTCCTAAATGTATTATATATGTGTTAAAAAAAAAGTGGACATAAAGGAAAGAAACGGAGATACTGGGAGGTGTCCTTCCGTCTGATCTCAGCCGCTTTAGTCTTACACGATGAACTCACAGATCGCAGACGATGACAATGACGACAGAGGCCGCTGCTTTATGGGGATCTCCAAGAAACAGTTCAACAATCCACCAAAAATGTTTTATTTCTGAATCTTCGTTCAGGTTTGATCAATGACATACTTTGAAGTCTATATTTTGATTTAATTTTTATGTGCAAATTTTAGATTGGGTACGCATAAGAAGCTAGGGTTTTATTTCTGCTTTTATAATTTGTTGGCCCTTACGATGATTGTTTAATGCTTATGTGATTCTCGATGATTGATCTGGCTTTGTTAACTTGATTGATTTCTATTTTTTGAAGTTTTCAAGTGGTTGAACACTAAAATTGAAGGAAAAATGAGACAAGTCGGTGAAAGAACAGCTCGACAATCTAATGGAGTTTTTTGAATATCTTCTATTGAGTTTTTCTGAACTATTATAATAACAAGTAGAAATAAAATGAACCTGAAGGATAAATAGAAAGCCGAATTCGAGAATGGCTACCCTTCAAAACAAGAAGAAATTACCGGTGGTGTTTTCCTTTTATAACCCTAACTAAAATAGCTTCAGCTTATTCTATTCTCTTCTTCCAAAAATAAGTGCCGTTGCTTGACTCTCCAACTTAGGACGCTTCGGCCCATCAAGGCAGCTTCGTCCAACCTAGGACGCTTTGGCCAACTTAGGCCACTTCAGCCCATCAAGGCCGCTTCGTTCAACCTTTGACGCTTCGGCCAACTTAGGCCCATCAAGGCCACTTCGTCCAACCTAGGATGCTTTGGCCAACATAGGCCACCTTGGCCCATCAAGGCCGCTTCATCCAATTTAGGATGCTTCGACCAACTTAGGCCACTTCGAGCCACCTAGGCCTCTTCGGCTAACCTTGGCCGCTCAGCCTAAAGGGTCACTTCGGCCAAAATGGCTTGGAACAATTCTAAGTCCCAAAAAGGACCAAAGAGGTCCTACTTAGGCCACTTCGGCCCACCAAGGCCGCTTCGTTCAACCTAGGATGCTTCGGCCAACTTAGGCAACTTCGGCCCATCAAGGCCGCTTCGTCCAACCTAGGATGCTTCGGCCAACTTAGGCCACTTCGGCCCATCAAGGCCGCTTTGTCCAACCTAGGGCGCTTCGGCCAACTTAGGCCACTTCGGCCTATCAAGGCTGCTTCATCCAGCCTAGTACACTTTGGCCAACTTAGGCCACTTCGGCCCATCAAGGTCGCTTCATCCAAACTAGGACATGTTGGCCAACTTAGGCCACTTCGGCTCGAATGGTCACTTCGGCCAAAATGGCGTAGAAAAATTCTATGTCCCTAAAAGGACCAAAGAGGTCCTACTTAGGCCACTTCGTCCCACCAAGGCCGCTTTGTCCAACCTAGCACGCTTCGGCCAACTTAGACCACTTCGGCCTATCAAGGTCACTTCATCCAAATTGGGACACTTTGGCAAACTTAGGCCACTTCGGCCCACTTTGGTCGCTTCGGCCCGAAGGTTCGCTTCGGCCCGAAGGTTCGCTTCGGCCCGAAGGATCACTTCGGCCAAAATGGCTTAGAAAAATTCTATGTCCCAAAAAGGACCAAAGAGGTCCTACTTAGGCCACTTCGGCCCACCAAGGCCGCTTGGTTCAACCTTTGATGCTTCGGCCAACTTAGGCCACTTCGGCCCATCAAGGTCACTTCGGGCCAACCAAGGTTGTTTCAGCCTAAAAGGTCACAACCAAAATGGCTTAGAAAAGTTCTATGTCCCAAAGAGGACCAAAGAGGTCCCACTTAGGCCACTTCGGCCCGCCAAGGCCTCTTTGTCCAACCTAGGACGCTTCGGTCAACTTAGGCCACTTCGGCCCATCAAGGTCGCTTCATCTAAACTAGGACACTTTGGCCAACTTAGGCCACTTTGGCTCACTTAGGCCGCTTCTGCCCGAAGGGTCACTTCGGCCAAAATGGCTTAGAAAAATTTTATGTCCCAAAAAGGATCAAAGAGGTTCTACTTAGGCCACTTCGGCCCACCAAGGCCGCTTTGTTCAACCTTTGACGCGTCGGCCAATTTAGGCCACTTCGGCCCATTGAGGTCGTTCGTCCAACCTAGGACGCTTCGGCCATCTTAGGCCACTTTGGCCCATCAAGGCCGCTTCGTCCGACCAAGGACACTTTGACCAACTAAGGCCACTTCGGCCCACCTAGGCCGCTTCGGGAAACCTAGGCCGCTTCACCCTCAAGGGTCACTTAGGCCAACTTAGGCCACTTCGGCCCACTTAGGCCGCTTCGGCCTGAAGGGTCACTGCCGCTCAAATGGCTTAGAAAAATTTTATGTCCCAAAAAGGACCAAAGCGGTCCCACTTAGGCCACTTTAGCCTACCAAGGCCGCTTCGTCCAACCTAGGATGCTTCGGCCAACCTAGGCTACTTTGGCCCAAATAACTTAAAAAAATTTCTAACTCTCAATAAAAACACCACAAAAAAGGTCGCTTCGGCCGAAACAGGCATTTCAGCCAAACTAGGCCGCTTCGGCCCAGAGGATCACTTCAGTCCAAAGGATCACTTCAGCACAGATGGCTTCACAAATTTCTAGGTCACAAAAAGGTACTTTGGCTCATATAATCCACTTCGGCCAAGAAGGGCATTTCGACCAAGAAAGTCACTTCGGCTAAAATGGACACTTCAGCCCAATGACTTGTAAATTTTTTTTAAAAAGAATGAGAGAAAGACGCTTCGACCAAGGACTCCATCACTATCACGCCTGCTTCCACAGGTGGCTCATACACTGTTCACGCTTTAAACCCAGTTCCAATGAAACTACTTCCTACGAATTTTTCTTCTTGGAGACTTTAGATTACCTCCTTATTGCGGGCTTATGGCCTTATGGGCTATGTTGATGGTTCTAGGCCCCGCCCAACAAGTGATGATGAAGCATCGTCTGCCAGTTCTGGGTCGTCTTTTTCGACAACTCCAGCTGCAATTCCATTCTCTGTTTGGCAAAGTCAGGACCAGTTTATCTTGCATGCCATTGTTGCTTCCATTGATGGGACTGTTCTTCCTCTTGTTGGAGAAGTGTCCACTGGAAAAGCTATCTGGGACAGAGTTCATCAATTATATGCTAGCAGCTCTCGCTCGCGCATCCTTCAATTAAAATCTCAGCTGTCTAGATGCCAAAAAGGGAGTAAAACCATTTCTGAATACTTGCATGATGTCAAGTGTATTGCGGACGAACTGGGTCTCATTGATCATCTTGTGTCCTCGGATGATCTCACCCTTTATATACTTGACGGTTTGGGTGAAGAGTTCACTGGTATTGTGGGTGCTATTAGGACCCGAGAAAAAGCTTTTACTTTTGAAGAACTTAAGGATGTTCTTATTGCTCAAGATGGGTTCATTAATCGATTTGCCACTACTCAGTCTCAGAATGTTGCAACTGTAAATTATCATTAGCGCAAGCCTGGAAATTCCTCCTCTACAAACAGAGGAAATACATCTCAAAGCTGGCAAGGGAATAGACAACATAATCACTGGCAAGGGTCCAGACCATCAAATTCAGGGGGTCGTGGCCGTGGTCAACGACCTGTCTGTCAGTTGTGTGATAAACCAGGGCATACAGCCAACAAATGCCAGAAATTCAAAGTCTTTGCCAATCACTATAATCCTAATCCAACTGCAAACTATGCATATACTGGTCCATCCTCTGTTGCTTCTCACTCACATGCTCAACCGTGGCTGCTGGATTCTGGCGCAAGTCACAACATGACTAATGATCTCAATAATCTGTCTATTCGTTCTGAGTATGATGGTGGGGATGCTGTTCATGTGGGTGATGGTGCAGGTTTGCAAATAACTCATACTGGAAGCACTCACTTACCCACAAACACACGACCTCTCACTATTATGAACACTCTTTGTGTTCCACTCCTTCAGAAAAATATTATATCTATTCATGAACTAACCAAACATAATAACGTTTCTGTTGAATTTTTTTCCATCTTATTGTGTTATTAAGGATCGATCTTCGGGTCAAGTGATGGCTTCCGGGCGATGCAATGATGGTCTCTACCACTTTGAGCCACAACAAATTTCCTGTTTTGCTACTACTACTTCTCAACAAGGACTTAAGACTTCTGTATTTGGTTGGCACCAAAGATTGAACCATCCATCCATTAAACTGTTTACACCTATTTTTCAGTCTCTCCCGTGTACTCAGCTTTTGTCTGCTGCTTCATCTTTAAATTGTAGTTCGTGCCACATGAATAAAATGCATAAACAACCTTTTGGCAAGTCTACAGTTACTAGTGATTCTCCTTTACATGTTATTTTTAGCGATGTTTGGGGCCCGGCCCCGGTTACTTCTATCGATGGTTTCCGCTATTATATTATTTTTGTGGATCACTATACCAGATATTCTTGGTTGTTTCCCATTACTCTTAAGTCTGATGTTTACTCTGTTTTTCAACAGTTCAAAACTACCGTCAAGAAGCAATTTCAACATAAGATTCGGACTCTATATACAGACAATGGTGGGGAGTTCCAGAAGCTACAATCTTTTCTCACTCAAGAGGGGATTAGCTGGCTTCAGTCTCCTCCTCACACTCCTCAACACGTCGCCTTAGCTGAACGCAAGCATCGCCACTTGACTGAGACTGCTCGTACTCTTTTACACTCTGCCAAGTTACCTCCCCAGTTTTGGACCTTTGCATATCAGACTGCCACATACTTAGTAAATCGCCTACCTATCTGACCTACTGCTCCTATCACCCCATTTCAACTGCTGTTCAAACAACCTCCAAACTATCTCAAACTCCGAGTCTTTGGTTGCTGTTGTTACCCATGGCTTCACCCTTACAACACCAACAAACTCCAGCCACGCTCTACCCCATGCATCTTTCTTGGTTACTCCACCTCACAGAGTTCTTATCGCTGTTTTGATCCTCAAACCACTAAAATCTACTTATCCCGCCACGTTGTTTTTGATGAGAATACTATTCCTTCCTATACAACTCATACTCTTCCTTCTGCTCCTTCAAATACTCAATCTGTGCCCATGCCTCTAAGTTCCCCCGCTATACAATACTCTATTTCCTCTTCACCTTCCATTACTTCCCCCTCTCCCCCCAACCCCCTTATGCCCCCTCATTCTCTTCCTGATGTTCCTTCCCTCACTGAACCGTCCGACGCTACTGAACCATCCTCCAGTTCCTCTCCACCATTGCGCTCCCATCGCATGACTACTCGCTCTATGCACAACATCTATAAACCAAAGACCCTCCATCTCACTACTCATCACCCTCTACCTCTATCTTCTGAACCTTGCTCTGTTAAGACTGCTCTCAAAAATCCTCTCTGGAAAGCTGCAATGCAGCAGGAGTATGAAGCTTTACTTCAACATAACACTTGGAATCTTGTTCCTCCTTCCACTCAGTACAAGCCTATTGGTTCCAAGTGGATTTTTAAATTGAAACAAAACCCTGATGGTTCTGTATCCCGCTACAAGGCCCGCCTTGTTGCTCAAGGATTTGCACAAAGGCCAAACATTGACTACAAAAATACATTCAATCCAGTGATCAAGCCTACGACCATCCGTGCGGTTCTCAATATTGCCATCTCCCGTGGCTGGTCTCTACATCAGCTGGATGTTAACAACGCTTTTTTACATGGTCATCTTCAAGAAATCGTGTACATGCGCCAACCTAAAGGATTCGAAGATCCCGAACATCCTGATTATATTTGTCGGCTTCAGAAATCTCTCTATGGATTGAAACAAGCTCCTCGAGCTTGGTACAATGCCATGCCTTGAGTGCTTGTCTGACACAATTGGGGTTCACTAATTCTTTGGCTGATCCTTCCCTCTTCATTTTGCATACGTCCAGTGCTACCATGTATCTACTTGTTTATGTTGACGATTTAATTCTTGCTTGTTCTAATAACTCTTTACTTCACAGGATTACCACAGTGTTGGCTACACAATTCTCTCTCAAAGATCTCACACCTCTCTCCTATTTTCTTGGTGTTGAAGTGTCCTCTCATCCTACTGGTCTTTTTTTGTCCCAGCGCAAATATATTCGTGACATCTTAGAACGTGCCGATATGAGTGGTGCAAAACCCGTCAACACGCCATCTCATCTCGTTGTTGGTCTTACTGATGGACATCTTATGTCTGATCCGACCATGTATCGACAACTTATTGGGAGTCTTCAATACTTAAGTGTTACTCGCCTCGATATTTGCTTTGCTGTTAACAAATTGGCACAGTTTATGAGTAAACCCACTGAGACACATTGGTCCCTTCTTAAGCGAGTTCTTCAGTATCTAAAAGGGACGTTTGATCTTGGCATTCGCATATCCAAGTCCACTGATCTTCGTCTTACAGCTTACACCGACTCTGACTGGGCAGGTAATCTGGATGATCGATCATCTACTTCGGCATATATTGTCTTTCTTGGATCCACACCTATATCCTGGAGATCTCAAAAGCAACGTGCGAGTGCTCGATCTTCCACCGAGGCAGAGTATCGAGCTCTCGCGTCAACTACCTCTGAAGTGGTTTGGCTCCAACACTTGTTCCGTGATCTTCGCCTCCCGTTGCCGCATATTCCTCTCATCTACTGCGATAATCAAGGGGCTGTTCGTCTCAGTCTCAATCCTGTCTTACATTCGCGCATGAAACATATCGCTGTTGATTTACATTTTGTGCGTGCTCTTGTCAATCGCGGAGTCATTCAAGTTCGTCACATCTCCACCGATTTTCAACTTGCGGATCTGCTCACCAAGTCCTTATCTCGTCCTTGGTTTGATCTCCTGCGTTCCAAGATTAGTGTTGCGACAGGCATCACACTCTTGAGGGAGAGTAAAGAGGATAAAGCTCAAAGCCAATCTCAACCCAAAGATAAAGCCCATAAATAAAGCCCAGTATTTCAAACTTAGTTCAGCCCATTCTGTCTAACGTTTTACTGTAACGATAACCTTATAGGTCTGCTCTGTTATGGTCAGTTTCACATCAGCGACTGTCCTATCTTGTCATAGGTTTATGACCGTTGTCAATCGCGGAGTCATTCAAGTTCGTCACATCTCCACCGATTTTCAACTTACGGATCTGCTCACCAAGTCCTTATCTCGTCCTTGGTTTGATCTCCTGCGTTCCAAGATTAGTGTTGCGACAGGCATCACACTCTTGAGGGAGAGTAAAGAGGATAAAGCTCAAAGCCAATCTCAACCCAAAGATAAAGCCCATAAATAAAGCCCAGTATTTCAAACTTAGTTCAGCCCATTTTGTCTAACGTTTTACTGTAACGATAACCTTATAGGTCTGCTCTGTTATGGTCAGTCTCACATCAGCGACTGTCCTATCTTGTCATAGGTTTATGACCGTTGTCTCACCAGTTGTATCGTGTATATATCTCCTTGTAATTATCTCTTCAGCTTAATGAAAATTGTTTCATCAAAATCTTTTATCGAATTCTTGCAGGATACCACATAAAAGATAACCTTTTGATGTTTAAACCAGTGAGTGTTATAGGCTCATGATCACTTATCACGTTGCAGGCAAGCACTACTCTTGGAATATGGCAGGAACTGATATCTTGATCAATGCTCGCGACTATGACGTCATAGTTGATGAAGATAAGAAGAGGGTTCAGTGCAATTATTATGCAAAGGAAGTGACTAGCTTCAACCCTCTGCAGAACCATTTAGGAGGAGTGAGAGGAGATGCAAGAACTGAGAGGTTCAATCCTTGAGGATGAGTTTGAAGATATGAAGAGTCACTTCAACAGCATAAAGGATTCTTCGACAGAGACAGGATGCAGCATACTTGTCGATGATTGGGTCAATGAGAAGGGTCAACACCTCGTTAATTTTATGGAGGATTCTTGGGAGGGCACCATGTATCATCAATCATCAGATATTTCGTCATTGGTTGGTAATACTGTTGCCCTGAACTTATTTTTGGATCAAGTGATCGTGGCAGTTGTAGTAGGCAATATAGTACAAGTCATTGCTATTCGGTAGCTTTTCGAACCGAGAGATTCAACCTGGAGTTTAATAGGAAGCATTTGTCTGCATTGGCCTCATGTTGGAAATGATTTTAATTTATATATAGTCCAGTTTTGATCATGCTTCTGTGATTCTTGATGATTGATATGGTTCGGTTTTGGTGGTTTGATTGATTTACTTTTTCAAAGTTATCAAATGGTTGAAATCTAAAAAAAACAGAGAGAAGCAACTAGATCACATCTGCGAGTACATTGTTATAGAAGGGGAAAAACTAGGCCATCACCAATTAACCCTTATTAATTTGAAAGGTATACACTATAACATCAGTTGTACTAATAATAACCTTCAATAGAACGTGCACAATCGAAATGAAGGCAAAAGCTGCATTCACCCTTAGGACACTGGAGGCACACATCTCTGCAATCCTTGTCGCACACCATACATGGAAGACACCCCCAACTTGTTCTTTTGACAATGCTAAGAGTCATTTGGCGATGTTGGATAGTAAATTCATCTCCCAAAACACATTCAGGATGAGCATGGAAGTCACATTTTTCACAACAAAACCAGATGCTATATGCTGTTTCCTGGCATATATCACAATCGCTTCCATTATGATTGCAGTCGGCTAAGACGAGAGGATGTTTATGTAACCTGAGATCACTAAATGTTTTTGGAATCGACGGAAGTGATTGACATTCACTACATAAATTAATGCTGTGCTCAAAATCAGATCCCCGGAGGGTGAAAAAACGACATGACATGTTGTATAATCGTCCTGGAAGGAGATATGGATACTTACCAAGAGCACAATCAGGGTGACCAGCATAGTCGCATTTAGCACAATAGTAGTACCAATGCTTTGGATCTCTCTCTTTCTCGCAAATATCACAATAATAGGCATCAGAACCATCGTCATTTGTATGATAAGTGAGCACAAGTGGATGTTCCTGATCCCAATATCTAGCCGTAGACGGTCGTGTAGCACATCTATAATCTATGTCAAATGGACACTTATTGCATTGAAATAGATAGTTAGCGTCGGAACTACAGAATAGCAATATCTACCATTATAACTGGGTATACGAGTGAAAGAGAGTTTGTGATCATGACCAGGATGTCTGATGTTTAGCGGGATTGATGCACATCGAACATCAGCATAGAAGTTTTTGCATTCTTCACAAGCATATACGAAGCCATGGCAATACGTATGACAAAGAGAACATTGGAAAGTCCAATTGTCACGAGGCGCACTCGGAAGAAGGGTTAGGGGGTGGTCATGAAAAACAGGTCTTATTTGGTTTGGCAAGTCAATACAGGTCTTGTGGAGAAAAAAGCCACACTCCACGCACCTGTAAAATGGATGTGAGATAGGTCGGATGCAGCCAGCACAACATTTATCCTCCATTTCATCACTAAGACTTAATTTGTGCTCGTGACTGAAGTGCTTAATCTGTAGGGGGAATTCATCTTCCGTCAGCTCAATCTCCCTGACCGAATCAACAATTGCTTCTTGAGCATTCACGATTGAGTTATTTGTTGAAATCTGATTTTCCAACGCGCAGCCCACGTGGGTAACAAACTGGCAGTCCACACAATAATAACCTCCAAAATCCTTGTCAAACTTGGTACGGCAAATTCGACAATTTAGTTGGTCAACAGGAGGAATGTCTTCATCTTTAAGTAGAAAGAAGAAAGTATTGGTGAGGGGGTGATCATGATGAAATATCTTGATTGTGTGTGGGAGTGAGATGCAGTCGTCGTGAACAATGATCTGACAAATGGTGCATAGGAAAGATTCGCTTGACGACCCAAAATTTCTAGTTATAAAGCCACAAGCATCACAGGGAAAAGAATATTCTGACCTCATAAGAGGAATAAATTCATGTTTGTGATTTTCCGGTTCCTGTAAACACAATGGTTGTCGTTGGAGAGCTCTCTTGATGTCGAGGGTGAATGTGCAATATTCGCAGTAGTAAACAAAGGCACCATTGCGATCACATGTGCCGTACCGTTTGCAATTGGAGAGAAGAAAAAGAGGGTGTTCGCGGTGGACAACATGCTTAAACTCTCTTGGCAAATCGCTGACGCAGCTCTTGTGAAGAACCATGTTGCATATGCGACATACATAGCTGGGATGACTGTCTGAGACTATTTCCCCACAGATGCAACAATTATTGCATCCATCCTCGTTTTTGTTAAAGGAAGTCCACCAATGGTAACGCCATCCTCGAACAACGTCTGCACAAGACTTGTGAAGGGAGAAAGAGCAGTCTTTGCAATTGTAGGTAGCATCCTTCACTGGATCCAAACACCAACGACAAAGAATTTCTCCATCATTCTTCATCTCTTCACTGAATATCAACTTATGGGGGTGAATTGAAAGCATAATAATATCCTCGCTTCCTCTTCCCTCTTCCCCAATTAAATCAAAAGGATCCCACTTACTTAACTCAGGAGAACCCATGATTTATTACACCATACATACATACATACTACAATCAATCCCACGCACACTCTGCATATTTATGTTATCCTCCCACTTGGCCACTTGCATATTTTACTTTCTGTTTTTTTAAATCAAGGAGGACCTAATACATCACTTTTAATAATGCCATTGGAATATATAAATGGAGCCAACTTCGTCTACATGATTGATTCTTCAATTTTCTTTGAATGAGTCACAATGAATCACTATCAGACTGACTTTACGCGTTTTGCTAATGTCATTTTCTATTTGAACTTTCAACTTATCGTCATGACATGTCAAAATGGACAATATGATACGTAGTGAATTTTCTAACACTCGTGAATAATAATACTAACATACTCAAAACTATAGAAAATTATAAAATCTATAAATATGTAAATTAGAAACATACACTTAAAAAATAAATTCTAAGACTCGTTTCGACGTGATTATCAAAACTAATGGTCCTAGGGTTCATTATCTTTGTCTTTGAAGAAATATATCAAAACTTGAGAGTAAGTTTTCTTTATCTGGTGAATTCCAGTTTGTTGTTTTATTCATTAAAAGTTGGTTTAGTCTTGTTTTTTAGTTTCGGCCTACATCAGTTGACAATGATTTTATTATTAATTTTTCAAAATCCAAAACTTGACCAAAATCATTTTGGTGATTTTCAAAATAAAAACGCGTAAAATAAAAATAAATTTTTATCCAACGATTGTGACCCATTTGGTAGTTTAAAAGGAAGAAATCACAATCAATCACTATTAAGATGTTTGATAAGCTATATAAGTATAAAATATGTCAAGAATCGGAGGTAGCTTGGTTGGTTAAGTTGCCTGCTCAGGACTTTGAGGTCCAAGGTTCCATTCTCACCAGGGGTTGGCATTTGGGTAGTTTCCATCCGCTATGGTAGCTTTCGTGGCTTAGCTTCTACTTTATGTGATCTTTTCATGGCCGCCCTTGATTGATTATGAATTTAAAATACCTATCAACAAAAATAATTTAATGTTAGTCTAACCTAATTACTAACGTAGAGTGCTTGTCATGGAATCTGGCTTCTTAATTAGTTGCTCTCACGAACTCAGTCCAAAAAAAAAAAACGATTGGGTAGAATTGTCAATTTTCCACTACTTGAATTAAGTAAGCAAAGTTGAGAAGCAAAGCAATTAATTAGAACCGAAACTACGATATATTTTTAAACTAGCTAGGACAATTGATTAGAGCCTCTTAACTTAATTTAAGTAGAAATGCTGGGCAAAATGCCTTATCAAACTGGCCCTTATCTTTCGTTATTATGTTGTCTAATTGCATGTTATGGTTGAATTTATTAGGGATACATAGCGGTAGTGAATTAAGTAAACCAAGTTGAGAAACAGAGCAATTAATTACAACCGAAACTACGATATATTTTTAAACTAGCTGGGACAATTGATTAAAAGCTATTATCCTCAACAAAGGTTTTTTTTTTTTTTTGATAAGCCACAATATATTCAAACAAGATGCAAAAACAACTAAGGTTTTATTATATAGGATTTTTCTTTTTCTATGAAAAAATATGGTAAACTTCACTGACAATTAAAAAACCTTACATATCATTGGACCGACGGCAAGATTAGGTACCTCAACATTCATTTTTGTTCTTTTAAAAATAAACAGGGCAGTCCTGCAATTGAGCAATTGAGATGTGAATTTGGCAGAACCTAATCATTTAGTTTTCATGATACAATTGAGCAAAATGATTTGAACGTGTCTTAATCATTAGATAAAACGCAAAGACATAAAATTTTTTGGCAAAAGATTCAATATTAACGCAACAACATTAAAACAACGCATATTGAAATGACTCTCATCATTCTACGTCAAATAAATTCCACCAATGATCAACAAGATTTAAATAGAGTTGGGAATGCTTGGTAACAGCAACAAATCCACAGACTATCTAGTTTATACCAAATCAAAAAGGGTTTACCAGTAGTATTATGAACAACACTGTTCTATGCAAACTCTGTTTAGGCAAGGGCATGATCCCATTGTTTTGGTTTATCTTCACAGATACTGCGAATGAGATTTTTCAACGTTTGATTCACTACTTTTATTTTCCCAACAATTTGGGAATGAGTTGTGCTATTGAAACTCAGAAAGGTATCATATTGCTACCACAAAGTAAGCAAAAATGGCGTAAGAAACATGAATCACAATCTGATGTGATAGTCAATGCGACTCCATGCATTCGAACAATCTCTTTGAAAATTAAATGGGCAATATGAGACGCAATAGACTTCTTGCGGCAAGGCAGAAAATGCTCCATCTTGAAAAATCTATCAACAACAACGAAAACTGAATCCAGTACCCACAGTATTCTTGGTAATCCCAATACAAATCCATGGACAGATCCTCTCATATGCCTTTGGGGACCGACTAGGGCAGGTATCAACTAGTGTTCTGAGATAGGCCCTTCGTTGTTTGAAAGATATTACACTTACGCACAAAGTTATGTTTAAGTGGCCACTAAGACCTCCACCATGAAAGTCCTTGATTCATTTCTCACCTAATGACATTCAGAAAATGCAAAGTCTATTAGCAAAGAATAAGTTACCCTCATGGATATAGAAATCTCACATGGAGGCTTGCCTCATCTGTCACTTTTCCTAGACATCCTTGAAATCGTCTTCATCTGCATATAAATTGTCACGACCCATAATAAGGATACGTGACCGGCGCATGACCTCAATGAACCTAAGCACACTAAGGCCAAGCAAGCCTCTGAACAGGTGGTTTGACACTAATATAATCAAAGAAACAAAACATACGTGATATGAAAATACCTACAACACAGTCTGGCCCATAGCCTTACATATCATTATACCTTATCTGTAGTTAACGGAGCATCTAGAGTCGATAAAATACGGTGATACATGAGTCCAAAATAATACATAATCACACCCGCACTATATGTGCTGGGCTCACCAGAATACGGAGGTTGAAAGTCTATCTGGCTGTAGGAAGATCTGGCTCTACTGGATCAACTATATCTGGAAAAAATGCCAACAACGCAAGCGTGAGTCACAAGACTCAGTGAATGAATAGTAACTCAACCAATACAGAGGGGGACAAGCATGCTAGAACAGGTACGGGATATCGATAACATTAAATATGTGCAACATGATCAATAAGCCAATAGATATAAAGGAATAGTGACCATACGGGAGGACTTCCATACAGAATAAATAGGCAGCACATACAATGCGGTAACAGGCAGCACAATCAGTGCCGAATCAGGCAGCACACTTAGTGCCGAAACAGGCAGCACATTCAGTGCCGTAACAGGCAGCACACTCAGTGCCGAATCATACTTGGTGCACCAAGGCTAACGAATACTGTCGTTAGCACACAGTATCCTGATCAAAGTCACTCCCAGAACAAACATATGAGCAAAAGTCGAACAGACTAGTACAGCGTCAGACTGGAATTAAGAAACATAATAAAGAGCCATAAAACATGCTTGTCCCATAACGTACGAGAGAACGATACCATCATATATCAAGCACGATAACATATCCAAAAATGCTAGATTCATCAATAAAGTCATATTGGATCCAAATCTAGAAGAAAGCATAGGGCCATAAGAGAAAAAGAATCCAATGTATCGAACAAGTTGCCTATTCACTCACCTGGTATTAGCAATTAAAACACCATCTAGTTCCTCCAATAGTCGCGTAGTTCACCGGTCAACTAGTCACCTAAACAAAACATAGTTTACCTACTTAGAATCTCCCAATGTGTCCCCATTATTACTGACATGTTAAAAAAAATTCGACAGCATAACGACGTACCAATGCGAATCCCAAAAATTATATAACTCAACTGGTTCAAGAAAAATTCAATACTTCAATAATTCCCAATCATATCAAACTCATATCCACATCTCCAACATCCAAATTCAACAAAATTATTTTTTTATAACTCAAAGGCTTATAAGATATGCTTGATCATAAATCACACTTACCCTTGAAAGCTTTATTACTTTCCCTGCCTACTCGATGATGATTTTTTTTTATTCACCTGATTCACTACAAAAGATTCACATATGACCTCATTAGGCTCCAATAAGTTCCATTTACCATTTTAAATAATAAAATCTCACATTTAGCACCACCTGGTGCTTACCCTGTGTATTTCCACCAAATTTCCAACTTCAACAAAAATTCCAGCAGCTCATATATCTGGGATAATCTCATATTAGCTCCCACATTAAATCTCAAATTCAGATGTACAGTGCTATTAGAGCCCTTACCTTCGTAAACACAAGTCTTCAATTTCCCTTCAAGAACATTCTTGAGCATGGCCCTAGTCTCTATTCTTGGTAATCACAACATCACAAGCAAGGGACATCTCCATTAAAACCATTTACTTCACCCAAAAATTTTAAATCAAAAGATCAAAGTCTTACCTTAAAGAGTTTCTCACACCCTTGTACTGCAAATCGATTCCAACACTTCACAAGAGAAAACCCAGATGTAGACACAACAATCATAAGCTTCAAACTATTTTGACCCAGCCGGATTCACTAACCAAGCCACCCTGCATCCACCGCTCACCGTCTCACTTGTTCTAGAAAACTCTCAAAGAAAATGGTTCTTTGATGGCTTACACGGGAAGCCCAAGTCTGATTGTTAGTGGAATATATTTTTTTTTTTCAAAAGACCTTTCCACCCTCAACACTTATCAAATTTTACCACTCTCTATTTACGATTTTGCCATTGTTCTAATTGACTATTTACGATTCATTTAAGTGGGTATTACATAAATCCTTCAATGGCTGAAACCCAATGAGCTCATGACTAATGGAGAATGGAGAACAATAATGTTGCTCGACAACTAAGAGCATCCGTCACATGATTAAAGGTACCAAATTTATGCTTGCGGACAAATAAAAACTTTTGCAAGAACGCGAACCACCTTGCATGCCTACCACCCAGATGTTTCTGACTATCGATGAACTTCAACGCTCGATGATCAGTATACATGATGTACTAAGCCGGCATCATGTAGGACTCCTAATGCTTTAATCCACGCCCCACATCATAAAACTCTAGATAATATGTGCTCCGATTCACCTGCGAATCACCCAGATTTTCACTGAAAATGCAATAGTTCTCCCAACTTGGGAAAGAACAACATCAATACATGTACCACATGCATCACACTCTACTTCAAAGGACTTCTCCAAATTTGATAATTCTAGGATAGGCACGATACATAACTTTTCTTTATTAGTGCGAAAGCCTTTTCTGCCTCATAATCCCAACTAATGTTTTTATGTGTTGGCCAATCACGAATTGTCTTGACCTTCTTTTCATCCACGTGAACTCACTCAGCATTGATTACAATGCCTAGAAATAACATACTGATCGTCAAAAAACTACCCTTATTTAATTTCACAAAAAGTTTTTTCTCCTACAAAACTACCAAACATCACTTAAATGCTGCACATATATGCTCCTTCTCGGTCTTACTATACCAAGATATCATTGAAATATATAACCAAAATTTTTATCACAAAGACTTTAATACTTGATTCATTATTCACATGGATGGGCTAGGAGCATTAGAAAGTCCAAAAGGCATGATCATTCATTTGTTCAAGCCATCCGGAATCATGAAAGTAGTCTTCCACTCATCTCCTAGGCATATACGAATTTCGATCCCGATAATTACTCAAGCATGTCATCCATCGTGGAATAAGAAAATGACACTTGACTGTGATCATGTTGATGGTACGACTATTCACACACATCCTCTAACTGCCATCATTTTTGGGTACTAATAGCGTTGGCACTCCACACGGACACACTTTCTCTAATAATTCCCTTCCAAAATAATTCTTAAACCTTCTCTCTCAAAATACCATTTTTCTTTGGGCACATCCTATAATGTGGAAGATTTGTGAACTTGAAATTCAATGGTTGTAATAAAACAAAATAAAAGTGGGTGTCACACATTTGCTGTGAGACCTGTCACATCTATGGTTGACAAGCAAGTTCACAAAGTTTGTTAACACTTTTGGTTCACATAGGAGATATATATATAAGTTTCATATATAAAGGTGATAGTATTTGGTGCCAATATCAGAGTCAACAAATTTACACCATTGTACAATTCTAAAAAAAATATCTTCCCATTTCCAATCACATTAGCAAAACACGTCTCGCTATAGTTTTTGTTGGCCCAATAACAAACGACCCTGGTGGTTGCTCAATATTAATAGGAGGGGAAGGGATGGGGGCCAGCAATCTATTTCCCTATAATTGACATACAATCTTTTTAATCATAGCCCAACTCCATTTGATCTAACGAAGATGAGACTGACATGTAGATAAACTCATAATTTTAACTCTCTGTCAAAAAAAAAGTTAGGGTAAAAACCCTCCAAACTCTGCAGCCATGCATTCGTGAATCGCAATTCCTACTCTTTCCTCCATGTCTAACCTTCTACCTCCCTAATCTCAACTCTGGTTCCGTTCTTTCTTCTCTCTCCCCTCTTCACTCTTCCCTTTCCTTCGACAAATCTTTGGCTCCGTCACTTCGTCACTATCAACAAAGCCATGACCTGGAAGTGGATTCCCCACTGGTGAGGTAAGGGCAAACAATTTTTGTCATGGGTGAGCCACGACCAGGAAGCATATTTACCACGGATAGGGGTAAGGGCAAGTGATTCTCCTCTGATTCGAGCTTGTAAATTGTCGCTTGTCATGCCATCAGTTTATGTAGGGTTTTCAATTTTTATGGTTTAGGGACTTTTTTTTTTAGATTTTAATGAAATGGTTTGCTTCTCCAAATTATTCGATGATTTGATTAATTTGACTTGATTGTTGTTGTTGTCGATGAAGTGTTTTGACTTGGTATCCATACCTGATATTGGCACAGAGTATTGTTGGAGCAGCTGACATGTTCTGTGTGATTAATTTATAGGGTTTTGCTATGCTAAAAGTTAGGATAGTGTTATAGTTTGTAAGAGATCTTTGTCAGGTTGAATTGTTGTATCAAATAGTATCCTACTCTTAACTCAGGATTGTAGGCCAAGTTCCAAACATTACAAAGCATACCAAGTTCCAAACCTTACAACGCAGTGAACAATATAGAAAAAAAAGTCCATACTTTCCACTTTCTTGTTTCAATCGAACCAGTAATCTTGCATGACAATTTGTTCTTGTCTCATCTCTATGGTTGACATGGACTTTACGTTTGTCTTCTTGACGGACACCCTATTTAGAACATACAAATCCAATTTGACTTGTTTCTATTTAAAAAAGTCTTTCTTGTCAAGAACCTAATTTGTTTACCATAATGACACCAATGCTCCCAAGCCTCATCAACTGTATCAAATTCCATGTCCATGTAAAGAGTCCAATCTTCATCATTATCATAAGTCATATTCACAACTTGTATAAAGGACAATACAATTTAGATGATAAGTATATGTTCACAACCTATACAACTTATATGAAATCACAATAAAATTTAGATGAACGGAAGCTGAGACTGAGAATGACCGCATAGAACTGCTACCCTTTGGTGGTTGACGAGCTTGACGAAGCACTTGACTCGAGATTTCTTTACCGTCTTCTTGGCCAAATCCTTCCTAATGACTTTCCCCTGATATTTCTTTATCCTTCCTTACAACCAAACAGTGGCCATATGAAAAAATCTCTCTCAAACTTATGGACAAAAAAGAAAGAAGACTTGACTAGCAATGAGAAATGTTTAATACATGTAATCACTCTTGAGCAAGTTGCCCAATGCATTACAAATGACTTGTTTATATACAAAGGTACCAACGGCAAAACAAGTAAATAAGGAAAGAATAAATTTTGTTTTGAAAGCATATATCTCTCATATCTTCTTTCTTTAACGTTTCCTCTTTGTGAGCCTTGCTTTAGTGAATCCCTTTGCTATTGCCTTGCATAGAATGAGGTTGGTGTCTAACGGTCCAAGAGAGATTTTCTCCTTGACTGACTCTGATTCTTCAATGGTAATAGATGATATGTTTGCTTGATTGTTGGGTTGATGTTTGTGGCTATTGTCAATGGCCAACGGTCCAATAGTTAAACTTGATTGTGCATTATTTCCTCCTTGATTTGTGTGGCTATCTAAGGTGACAAGAGATATATGGGAGTTTGCTTGATCTCCTCCATGAGTTGCATGAGTGGTAGGGCTATTATCATTAACACCATATGCCTGTTTGCGAGTGCCATCATCAAAATTCTTGACAATGTGGCATAGTGACTCTGAAGAATAATCACTGCCTTAATTGCAATTTCTTCCTCTTTCTCTCCTGCTCCCCTCTCTAGTTCTAAACCTTGGCAGCTGTTGACAGCGATGGTGAGCAAAAATGAAACCCTTGGTCTTGTTGTGCTTATGTGCTTTTGTTGGGCTCCATAGAAAAAGGCTTTTGTGGGTTTTTTATGCATGTGTTCACAACATTTAATTGAAAAATTCACTGGTTAATGGGCTTTTGATAGGAAATAGTTTTTGGCAAACCAAACATGTTTTTTATTTTTAGAAAATAGAAACAGAAAATAGAAATGAAAAATAGAAAATTAAAATAAAAAACAGAAAATAGAAAACAAACCAAATGCACCCTGACATTCTCAATCTCATCAATTTCTTATAACAAAAGAAAGGAAGACTTAACAATTTTTTGTTGAGAATGAGAATGAAAGACGTTATAAATTTTGAAAAAAAAGATTCATTAAAACTGTGAATTAAACTTGAGAATGAGAATGAAAGACGTAATAAATTTTGAAAAAAAGATTCATTAAAACTATGAATTAAACCTTGCAAAAGACAAATCTTTTGAAAGCTGAGACTCCTAATTAAAAAAGCAAAATCTACCAAATCGAGCAACTCCCTACCCGTTAAGTTATATCACAATGACGATTTTATGAACAAAAGAGTCGTGAGAAGTATCTGAGATCGGTCGTCCATGATGTTTTATTTCTGAATCTTCATTCAGGTTTGATCAATGACATAATTTGAAGTCTATATTTTGATTTAATTTTTATGTGCAAATTTTAGACTGGGTAGGCATAAGAAGCTAGGGTTTTATTTCTGTTTTTATAATTTGTTGGCCCTTACGATGATTGTTTAATGCTTATGTGATTCTGGATGATTGATCTGGTTTTGTTAACTTGATTGATTTATTTTTTTTGAAGTTTTCATGTGGGTGAACTTTAAAATTAAAGGGAAATTGAGACAACCCAGTGAAAGAGCAACTCGACAATCTAATGGAGTTTTTTTTGAATATCTTCTATTGGTTTTTCTGAACTGATTGTAATAACATGTAGAAATAAAATGAACCTGAAGGATAAATAGCAAGCGAATTCGAGAATGGCTACCCTTCAAAACAAGAAGAAATTACCAGCGGTGTTTTCTTTTTATAACCCTCACTAAAATAGCTTCAGCCTTTTCTATTATCTTCAGCCTTATCTTCTTCCAAAAATAGCTTCAGCCTTATCTTCTTCCAAAAATAAGTGCCGTTGCATGACTCTCCAACCGGAGTTTTCACAGTCTATGGCATTCAATGTATGATAACGACTATTAACGATCTTTTAAACTGGTTTAAAGAGCAGCCCTCCACTTGTACATAACGTTGCGAACTTAGTCAAAACGTCACCGTCCCACAAACTGCCACAGTTGTATAATACAACCCTATTGCACAATAACATGTGTATATTTTGATTTAATTTATGTATAAATTTAAGACTCTCTTAAGGTATAAGAAGCTAGGGTTTTATTTCTCCTCATTTATTATTATTATTGTTTTGTTAATTTTTTGGTCCTTAAGAAGATTGTTTCATGCTTATGTTATTCTTGATGATTGCTATGGTTTTGGTTTTGGTGGTTTGATTGATTTTTCAAAGTTTTCAAATGGTTGAACTATGAAAAAAAGAGATTATGTGATTCATTGATGTCACACAGCCAGTGGTTTCAGATCTACGCAAGTGAGAATTATTATGTAAGATATAAGAAGTTTGGAAGTGGGCGACAATGATAAAGTGGGCTATAGCATCAGTTGTACCAATCAGCTATATGTATTTAAGAAAATGTGCACAATCAAAATAAACGCAAAAGCAAATGTGCACAATCGAAATGAACGTAAAAGCTGCATTCACCCTTAAGACACTCTGGAGGCACGCATCTCTTTTATGCTAACACAAACAATAATATGCACAATCAAAATGAAGGCAAAAGCTGCATTCACTCTCAGGACACTGGAGGCACGCATCTCTGCAATCCTCATCACACACCATACATGGAAGACACCCCCAATCTGTTCTTTTGACAATGCTAAGAGTCATTTGGCGAGGTTGAACACTGAAGTCATCTCCCAAAACACATTCAAGATGAGCAAGGAAATCACATTTTCCACAACAAAACGAGATGCTATATACCTTTTCCTGGCGTATACCACAAACGTTTCCATGATGATTATAGTCGGCTAAGATGAGAGGATGTTTATGTAACTTGAGATCACTAAATGTTTTTGGAATCCATGGAAGTGATCGACATTCACTACATAAATTAATGTTGTGCTCAAAATCAGATCCCCGGAGGATGAAAAAACGACATAACATGTTGTATAATCGTCTTGGAAGGAAATATGGATACTTACCAAGAGCACAATCAAGGTGACCAGCATAGTCGCATTGAGCACAATAGTAGTACCAATGCTTTGGATCTCTCTCTTTTTCACAAATATCACACTAATAGGCATCAGAACCATCATCATTTGTATGATAGGTGAGCGCAAGAGGATGTTCATGATCCCAATATCTAACTGTAGACGATAGTGTAGCACATCTATAATCTATGTCAAATGGACACTCATTGCATTGAAATAGATATTCAGCTTTGGAACTGCAAGAGTAGCAATATCTATTATGACTGGGTATACGAGTGAAAGAGAGTCTGTGATCATGACCAGGATGTCTAATATTTAGTGGGATTGATGCACATCGAACATCAACATAGAAGTTTTTGCATTCTTCACTAGCATATACGAATCCATGGCAATCCGAATAACAGCAAGAACATCGGAAAGTACCATTGTCATCAGGCCCTCTCGGAAGAAGGGTTAGGGGGTGGTCATGAAAAACAGGTCTTATTTGATTTGGCAAGTCAATACAGGTCTTGTGGAGAAAAAAGCCACACTCCACGCACCTGTAAAATGGATGTGAGATAGGTCGGATGCAGCCATCACAACATTTATACTCCATCTCATCACTACGACTTAATTTGTGCTCGTGACTGAAGTGCTTAATCTGTCGGGGGAATTCATCTTCCGTCAACTCAATCTCCCTGACCAAATCAACATTTGCTTCTTTAGCATTCACGATTGAGTTATTTGTTGAAATCTGATTTTCAATCGCGCAGCCCACATGGGTAACAAACTGGCAGTCCACACAATAGTAACCTCCAAAATCCTTGTCAAACTTGGTACGGCAACCCACAATTTTCAATTTTGAGGCCACAAGCATCACAGGGAAAAGAATATTCTGACCTCATAAAGGGAATAAATTGATGTTTGTGATTTTCCGATTCCTGTAAACACAAAGGTCGTTGGAGAGCAGTCTTGATATCGAGGTGGAATGTGCAAGGTTTGCAGGAGTAAACAAAGGCACCATTGAGATCACATGTGCCGTACCATTTGCAATTGGAGAGAAGAAAAAGAGGGTGTTTGCGGTGGAAAACATGCTTAACCTCTCTTGGCAAATCGCTGACGCAGCTCTTGTGAAGAAACACGTCGCAGTCGCGACATACACAGCTTGGATTACTGTCTGAGACTATTTCCCCACAGATGCAACAATTATAGCGTCCATCCTCGTCTTCGTTAATGGAAGTCCAACTATGGTAACCCCATCCTAGAACAACGTCGGCTGCACAATACCCGTGAAGAGAGAAAGAGCAGTCTTTGCAATTAATGTGAGCATCCTTCACTGGGTCCAAACACCAACGACAAAGAATTTCTCCATGATTCTTCATCTCTTCACTGAGTACCAACTTATGGGGGTGAATTGAAAGCCTAATATCGTCTCCCCCACTTCTCTCTTCTCCAATGAACTTAAAAGGATCCCACATACTAAACTCAGGAGAATCCATGATTTATTACTCCATACATACATACAATCAATCCCACGCACACTTGCATATTTATGTTATCGTCCCACTTGGCCACTTGCATATTTTACTTTTTTTTTAAATGAAGGAGGACCTAATACATCACTTTTAATAATGTCATTGGGATAAATGGAGCCAACTTCGTCTACATGATTGATTCTTTTCTTTGAATGAGTCACAATGAATCACTATCAGACTGACTTTACGACGTTTTGCTTATGTCATTTTCTATTGAACTTTCAACTCATTGTCATGACATGTTAAAATGTCCCACATCATTTTGGGATTAAGTAAACTTTTGATTACTGAAAGATATTTAAAATTTCATTTTAATCACCGAAAGATCAAATGTTCCAAGTTGGTCATTCAAAAAAAAAAAATTCACTACATTTTTCCCACTCGGACAGATTATGAGGATTCTGAGCAGTCAAACATCCGACGTGACATGTTGACTGTTAATGAACCGTTTAATTTTGTTTATGTGGGTTGACGGCGTCATTTTTATTGTAGACTTGGTAACATGGCTTTTGAATACCCGATTTTTATCCTAAGAGCCATGTCTTCTTAGTTTCATTAATCATGGCTTCTCTTGTGATTCTTTATCCTTGTTAAACCCATAAATCCAAACCTGGGTATTATAGCAGTAATTTCACCTGCAGATGTTGAGTGTGGAGATCTGGAGATCTGAAAGTGAGTGTGGAGATTTGAAGCTTCAGGCTACCCTATTGATAGAGGAGAAGATTTGCCACGTACGGAAGGGAAGGAACTCAGTCAAATCTTCTTCTACATACGCGATTTTCTGATCTTTATGTTGAACAACTAGCATCCCAGGATTTGATTGATATCAAAGTCGATTGAGGACTTCTATAAAGTAAATAAGCATCAGGCCAATGAAAGAACATAGGCGGAGGATATGGTGCCGTGGTGGTGGTAATGGAGACATTGTGAAAACCCAACCAAAAAACTGCAAAAAAATGGGAAAAAATGGTTGAAGTGTCCGGACACTTAGGGAGCCGTCCGGACACCTCGAGCAAATTTCGAGCAGTTTTCCACTCTGACTCATTTTCTTCACAAAGTGTCCGGACACTTATCGGGAAATTGGGTTTTAAAACATGTTTAACAGTTCTGGGTACATTATTTCCACTGGTTTTACAGAAATAGCCGAGAGAGAGAGAGAGAGTGTGTGGAGAGAAGGTGATTTTGAAGGAGATCAAGGAGAAGAAAGCTTGAATCAAGAGTTTGGAACTTGTATAAGCTTGGTTTTCAAGATTTCTTCAAGATTGAGGTAAGATTTTCATTTGTTTTGAAACTAGGGTTATGGGTTTTGTGTGATTTCGTGAAAGTGGAGGTTTTGGGGTAAAAGCTTGTTGTTTAATCAAAGTTTATGTATATTGATGCTAGATTTGAGCTTGGATTGAAGTGTGGAGATAGGAGGAGAGGTGGTTGAGTTAGGGTTTGAAGATTTGGGGCAAGGTGAGTGATTTACCTTGAAATTATGAGATAAATATAAGTAGTTGGCTTGGAAAGTAACAATTTTGAGATTTAAATTGAATTGTAAATGTGTGTATGGTTTAGGTTGATTGAGCTTGGAGGAATTGTGGTATTTGACCGAAATGAGGTAGGGATTTTCTTAACCCTTAATCGAAAAACACTATTGGCTACCGAATTGTGTTAAATTCATTAGTTTCCACCTTTTTGTTCAAGGGGAAACAAACCCTGATTTGTATGTTATTGTGAACTCAAATTTGCTGTCTTGTGTGTTTGATGTTGAATGCATTACCCATGGACACTCGATCATCTATCGAGTAGTCGATGCTCTTGATCACATGTTTAAGAAAATTGCGCGAAATAAATTTAGTTACATAACATTCATATGTGATGTTGCATTTGTTGCATAGTGGAAGTGGTGGGTTGGATTTCGGTACGTACGTCAACGTACATTAGTGGTTCCGGTTACTTGGCTCTAGTGACACGGTTGATAGTACTTGTATGGACATGCACTAGTAGTTCCGGTTAATTGGCTCTAGTGGCATGGTATGAAATATTTGTGACAACATGTGCTAGTGGTTCCGGTTAATTGGCTCTAGCGACATGGCTCGGTTAGATGTAAGAATTGCATTTGTTTGATGACATGGCATGTTGTTGAATTGTGTTACTTCTTTAAAAGATTTCGGCCTTATTCCTTATTTTATGCTCTTATTCGATATCCCTACTGAGCCTCCTGCTCACCGTTTCATTTTCCCCCCTCCTCAGGTGATATAGGTACTAGCGCTAGTGCTCCGACTACGGATCAGCGGGGAGGAGCGTGATGCGGATGGCCTGGACTTGTGATGGTTTGTTTGGTGTGGTGTTTATGTGGTGATGCTTAATTGGTCTTTTGTTTAAGTATGTATTAAGATACATATGAGTACGTATTGTTATGGATAATTTTGGCCTGAGGCCTTAGTATGTGTATGAATATGGATTTGTTGATGGTTATGGCCTGAGGCCCTGGATGATTAGTTTGGTGGTATGGGAATTGGTTGGTTTTAAATTGTTATGTTTTACGCAGGAGGCATTCTCCGACATACGAGGAGGTGCTGCCGAATTTTTGTTTAAAATTGTGTTGGTATAATGATGAGTTAATGGTATTTGAGTCTTGATTTTTAGGTGACGGCACGTGGGTGCACACACGTATTGTCAATAAGTCACGTTTTTGGGGCGGGGCGTGACAAACATTTTTTTTGATTTTGTTTAAAACACATGTATTTGAGAGTAATTTTTTTCCAAGGTGGATCCATGGATAATATAACAAATTGTATTACTAATTAATTTTTTTTCAGCTTACTACAAGTGTAAGGTTTTGATTTAGCCATCTGTAATTTTGTAGAAAATTTTGTCCACTTTAATCCACATCAGCATTAAGGCAATTATAGTTAACAGTCAACATGTCACCTAAGCGGGTTGACTACCCAGAGTCCCAAAAATGTGCTCGATTGGTCAAAGTGTAGCAAACAAAATTTTTGGATGACTAGTTTGAAACGTTTGATATTTGGATTACCAAAATGAAATCTTAGATATCTTTCAGTGATTAAAAATTTACTTAACCCTCACTTTGGCTAATCCCGATGATTTATAAATAAAAAACTCACACCCTCTTATACATCCAAGACCTTTTTGTTGAGCCTAAGTATTAAGTGTGAACTCGCATTTTCTTCCTAGAAAACAGAGTTGATATTTGAGTATTTTCAGTGAGTGTTATAGGCTCATGATCACTTATCATGTTGCAGGCAAACACTACTCTTGGAATATGGCAAGAACTGATATCTTGATCAATGCTCGCGACTATGACGTCATAGTTGATGAAGATAAGAAGAGGGTTCAGTGCAATTATTATGCAAAGGAAGTGACTAGCTTCAACCGTCTGCAGAACCATTTAGGAGGAGTGAGAGGAGATGCAAGAACTGGGAGGTTCAATCCTTGAGGATGAGTTTGAAGATATGAAGAGTCACTTCAACAGCATAAAGGATTCTTCGACAGAGACAGGATGCAGCATACTTGTCGACGATTGGGTCAATGAGAAGGGTCAACACCTCGTTAATTTAATGGAGGATTCTTGGGAGGGCACCATGTATCATCAATCATCAGATATTTCGTCATTGGTTGGTAATATTGTTGCCCTGAACTTATGATGCAGCGAGGGCAACGACTACAGGCCCAGCCAGCCAAGCCCAGCAACAAGCGGCCCTAACTACCCACTGGAAAACCGGTTACCCAATGTTAGGTTTGGCTCACTTATATACTGCGACCCCAAGCCAGTCACCACCGATGTGGGACTTCTACCCATACCATGGACTATTCATCCTGCATCATTCCCTCCTGCCAACAGAGAGCACGTCCACGTGCTCCCCCAGGACCCGGCCTGCGAAGTACACACGGGCAAGCCCCCACGGGCTCCGATACCAATTGATGCAGCGAGGGCAACGACTACAGGCCCAGCCAGCCAAGCCCAGCAACAAGCGGCCCTAACTACCCACTGGAAAACCGGTTACCCAATGTTAGGTTTGGCTCACTTATATACTGCGACCCCAAGCCAGCCACCACCGATGTGGGACTTCTACCCATACCATGGACTATTCATCCTGCATCAACTTATTTTTGGATCAAGTGATCGTGGCAGTTGTAGTAGGCAATATAGTACAAGTCATTGCTATTCGGCAGCTTTTCGAACAGAGAGATTCAACCTGGAGTTTAATAGGAAGCATTTGTCTGCATTGACCTCATGTTGGAAATGATTTAAATTCATAGTCCAGTTTTGATCATGCTTCTGTGATTCTTGATGATTGATATGGTTTGGTTTTGGTGGTTTGATTGATTTAATTTTTCAAAGTTATCAAATGGTTGAACTCTAAAAAACAAAACTGAGAGAAGCAACTAGATCACATCTGCGAGTACATTGTTATAGAAGGGGAAAAACTAGGCCATCACCAATTAACCCTTATTAATTTGAAAGGTATACTATAGCATCAGTTGTACTAATAATATCTAATAAAAAAACGTGCACAATCGAAATGAAGGCAAAAGCTGCATTCACCCTTGGGACACTGGAGGCACGCATCTCTGCAATCTTTATCGCACACCATACATGGAAGACACCCCCATCTTGTTCTTTTGACAATGCGAAGAGTCATTTGGCGAGGTTGAATAGTAAATTCATCTCCCAAAACACATTTAAGATGAGCATGGAAATCACATTTTCCGCAACAAAACCACATGCATCCGAAGCTATGTAGTATTTCCTGGCATATACCACAAACTTTGTTTCCATAATGATTGCGGCTGGCTAAGATGAGAGGATGTTTATGTAACTTGAGATCACTAAATGTTTTTGGAATCCATGGAAGTGATCGACATTCACTACATAAATTAATGTTGTGCTCAAAATCAGATCCCCGGAGGATGAAAAAACGACATGACATGTTGTATAATCGTCCTGGAAGGAGATATGGATACTTACCAAGAGCACAATCAGGGTGACCAGCATAGTCGCATTGAGCACAATAATAGTACCAATGCTTTGGATCTCTCTTTTTTCCACAAATATCACAGTAATAGGCATCAAAACCATCATTATTTGTATGATAGGCGAGCACAAGAGCATGGTCATGGTACCAATATCTAGCTGTAGACGGTAGTGTAGCACATCTATAATCTATGTCAAATGGACACTCATTGCATTGAAATAGATATTCACGTTGGGAACTGCAAGAGTAGCAAGATCTATTATGACTGGGTATATGAGTTAAAGAGAGTCTATGATCATGACCAGGATGTCTAATGTTTAGAGGGATTGATGCACATCGAACATCAGCATAAAACATTCTGCATTCTTCACAAGCATATACGAAGCCATGGCAATCCGTATAACAGAGAGAACATTGGAAAGTCCAATTGTAAGGAGGCACACTCGGAAGAATGGTTAGGGGGTGGTCATGAAAAGCAGGTCTTATTTGGTTTGGCAAGTCAATACAGGTCTTGTGGAGAAAAAAGCCACACTCCATGCACCTGTAAAATGGATGTGAGATAGGTCGGATGCAGCCAGCACAACATTTATCCTCCATTTCATCACTAAGACTTAATTTGTGCTCGTGACTGAAGTGCTTAATCTGTAGGGGGAATTCATCTTCCGTCAGCTCAATCTCCCTGACCAAACCAACAACTGCTTCTTGAGCATTCACGATTGAGTTATTTGTTGAAATCTGATTTTTCAAACGCGCAGCCCACGTGGGTAACAAACTGGCAGTCCATACAATAATAACCTCCAAAATCCTTGTCAAACTTGGTACGGCAAATTCGACAATTTAGTTGGTCAACAGGAGGAATGTCTTCATCTTTAAGTAGAAAGAAGAAAGTATGGGTGAGGGGGTGATCATGATGCAATATATTGATTGTGTGTGGGCGTGAGATGCAGTCGTCATGAACAATGATATGACAAATGGTGCATAGGAAAGATTCGCCTGACGACCCAAAATTTTCAATTCTGGGGCCACAAGCATCACAGGGAAAAGAATATTCTGACCTCATAAAGGGAATAAATTGATGTTTGTGATTTTCCGGTTCCTGTAAACACAATGGTAGTCGTTGGAGAGCTCTCTTGATGTCGAGGGTGAGTGTGCAACATTTGCAGTAGTAAACAAAGGCACCATTGAGATCACATGTGTCGTACCGTTTGCAATTGGAGAGAAGAAAAAGAAGGTGTTTGCGGTGGAAAACATGCTTAACCTCTCTTGGCAAATCGCTGACGCAGCTCTTGTGAAGAAACATGTCGCAGTCGCGACATACATAGCTTGGATGACTTTCTGAGACTATTTCCCCACAGATGCAACAATAATAGACTTCTATTATAGCATCCATCCTCATGTTCTTCATGAAATATTTATTGCATCCATCCTCGTCTTCGTTAATGGAAGTCCACCTATGGTAACTCCATTTTCGAACAACGTCGTCTGCACAAGACTTGTGAAGAGAGAAAGAGCAGTCTTTGCAATTGAAGTGAGCATCCTTCACTGGATACAAACACCAACGACAAAGAATTTCTCCATCATTCTTCATCTCTTTACTGAATATCAACTTATGGGGGTGAATTGAAAGCATAATAATATCCTCGCTTCCTCTTCCCTCGTCCCCAATTAAATCAAAAGGATCCATGATTTATTACACCATACATAGATACAATCAATCCCACGCACACTTGCATATTTATGTTATCCTCCCACTTGGCCACTTGCATATTTTAATATTTTTTTAAACCCTTACTATTGGTCAAAATTGGACCAACTTTATTATGTATTAAAGTCTATATTTGATCACCGAAAGATATTCAAAATTTCATTTTGATCACCGAAAGATCAAACGTTCCAAGTTGATCACTCAAAAAAAAATTGCTACATTTTACCACTCGGACAGATTATAGGAAGAACAAAACCATGCGTGCCATGTGTATTCACAGAAATCGGATAACTCAAAATGGACAATATGATGCGTAGTGAATGTGGTGAATTTTCTAACACTCGTGAATAATAATACTAGCATACTCAAAACTACAGAAAATTATAAAATCTATAAATATGTAAATTAGAAACATACACTTAAAAAATAAATTTTAAGACTCGCCCTATTTTTCACTATTTTAAGACTCTTTTCAGCGTGATTATCAAAACTAATGGTCCTAGGACTCATTATCTTTGTCTTTGAAGAAATATATCAAAACTTGAGAGTATTTTCTCTTTATCTGGTGAATTCCAGTATTTTGTTTTATTCATTAAAAGTTGGTTTAGTTTTGTTTCGTAGTTTCGGCCTACGTCAGTCGACAATGATTTTATTATTAATTTTTCAAAAGCCAAAACTTGGCCAAAATCATTTTGGTGATTTTCAAAATAAAAATAAATTTCTTCTATCCAACGATTGTGACCCATTTGGTAGTTCAAAAAGGAAGCAATCAATCAGTCTTAAGATGTTTGATAAGCTATATAAGTCTAAAATATGTCTGTATTTATATCTCCCAACTTGCAAGTCACTTACTTAGTAATGGCCACTTGCATATTCTACTTTATGTGCTCTTTTCATGGCCGCCCTTGATTGATTATGAATTTAAAATCCCTATCAACAAACATAATTTAATGTTAGTCTAACCTAATTACTAACGTAGAGTGCTTGTCATTGAATCTGGCTTCTTAATTAATTGCTCTCACGAACTCAATCCAAAAAAAAAAAAACGATTGGGTAGAATTGTCAATTTTCCACTACTTGAATTAAGTAAGCCAAGTTGAGAAGCAAAGCAATTAATTAGAACCGAAACTACGACATATTTTTAAACTAGTTGGGACAATTGATTAGAAGCTCTTATCCTCAACAAAGGTTTTATTATTTAAGATTTTTCTTTTTCTATGAAAAAATATAGTAAAATTCATTGACAATTAAAAAAACCTTATATATCATTGGACCGACGGCAAGATTAGGTACCTCAACTCAACATTCATTTTTGTTCTTTTAAAAATAAACACGGCAGTCCTGCAATTGAGCAATTGAGATGTGAATTTGGCAGAACCTAATAGTTTAGTTTTCATGATACAATTGAGTAAAATGATTTGAACATGACTTAATCATTAGATAAAACGCAAAGACATAAAAAGATCTAGAGAAAACACTATCAAGTTTTGAAATATTTCTTCAAAGACAAAGATAACAAGCCTTAGAGCCCACTACAATCCTAAAGTAGTGAAAACAAAAAACATAAAATGATGAAAATGTCCCTAAAATATTAAAAGGCCCATATGAGATTCTAAACAGTGGAATTTGTCAAAAAATGAGTGAGATTAGTCTTGTCAACTACGTCGAAAAGAGTCTCCCAATCAAATTTTGTGTAATCTAGCAATGTGGCTTTCAATTCCACTAGTCGGTTTCTTTATAGATACTCTTGTCATTAGTCCTATATCATTCCCCTCAAATTCAAAAAGACGTCATCCTCGAGTGAGCTTCAAGGCAATGCACTGGAGTGTTACTCTTAGAGGTCGTACACATTGAAGGTGCTAGAAATACCCATGTGTGCTGGCAAATCCACCATCTAAGCATTATCTCAATCTTCTTCAGGATCTTGAAAGGACCATACTTCTTAGGCCTCAACTTGTTGTAGGTGCCGACAGGGAAACGTTTCTTGCGCAAGAACACCAAGACCAAATCACCCTCCGCAAACAATTTCACCCTTCTATACTTGTCAACAGCATCTTTATACTTAGCATTGATCTCCTTCAATTTCTCCTTAACTTCAGCATGGATGGACTATGCTTCCTCCGCAAAACTACTAGCAGTGACACTCAATCTGGGATTACTTGCAAACTCTACTTAGGCGAGGGCATGATCCCATTGTTTTGGTTTATCTTCAAAGATACTGCGAATAAGATTTTTCAACGTTTGATTCACTACTTTTATCTTCCCAACAGTTTGAGAATGAGTTGTGCTATTGAAATTCATAAAGGTATCAGTTGCTTCCAGGAAGTAAGCGAAAAATGACTTAAGAAACATGAATCACAATCTAATGTGATAGTCAATGAGACTCCATCCATTCGAAGAATCTCTTTGAAAAATAAATGGGCAATATGAGACGCATCAGACTTCTTGAGGCAAGTCAGAAAATGAACCATCTTGAAAAATCTATCAACAAAAACGAAAACTGAATCCATTACCCACAGTATTCTTGGTAATCCCAACATAAAATCCATGGACAAATCCTCTCATATGCCTTTGGGGACCGACAGAGGCAGGTATCAACTAAAATTTAGATGAACGGAAGCTGAGACTGAGAATGAACGACAATAAGAGGCTGTTTGGTTTGAATGTTTTCCATTTTCATTTTCTAAAAATATCTGAAAAGATAAAAATGGTGTTTGGTTTATCATTTTCATTTTTATTTTTCAGAAAATGAATCCTCATTTTCATTTTTCACAATAAAATTTAGATGAACTGAAGCTGCGATTGAGAATGAACGACAATGAGATGCTGTTTGGTTTGAATGTTTTCCATTTTCGTTTTCTAAAAAGATATGAAATTATAAAAATGGTGTTTTGGTTTATCATTTTCATTTTTCAGAAAAGGAATCCTCATTTTCATTTTTCACAATAAAATTTAGTTTATCATTTTCAATTTCATTTTTTAGAAAATGAATCCTCATTTTCTGAAAATTTAGAAAACGTCCAAAAGATGTTTTCAAAAACTAAAAACGCGATGAATAGTGTTGCTCCGTCAATTTCCGTAAGTGACCACGTATAACTGCTGCACTTTGGTGGTTGACGAGCTTGACGAAGCACTTGAATCGGGATTTCTTTACCATCTTCTTGGCTGAATCCTTCCTAATTACTTTCCCCAGATACTTCTTTATCCTTCCTTGCAACCAAACAGTGGCCATATGCCTGTTTGCGAGTACTATCATCAAAATTCTTGACAATGTGGCATAGTGGCTCTGAAGAATAATCACTGCCTTACTTGCAATTTCTTCTTCTTTCTCTCCTGTTCCTCTCTCTAGTTCTAAACCTCGGCAGCTATTGACTGCGATGGTGAGCAAAAATGAAACCCTTGGTCTTGTTGTGCTTACGTGCTTTTGTTGGGCTCCATAGAAAAAAGCTTTTGTGGGGTTTTTTTTTTATGTATGTGTTCACAACATTTAATTGAAAAATTCATTGGTTAATGGGTTTTTTGTTGGGTTCCATGGAGAATGGGCTTTTGATAGGAAATAAACCAAACATTTTTTTTTATTTTTAGAAAATAGAACCAGAAAATGGAAATGAAAAATATAAAATGAAAAGCAAAGCAGAAAATAGAAAACAAATCACATGTACCCTAAAGGTCTGTTTGGTAATCTTTTATTTCTTGTTTTTTGTTTTAGTTTTCAAAAAATAGAAAACAAAAACAAAAAATATTGTTTGTTTGTATTTTCCGTTTTGGTTTTTATGAAAACCAAAAACAGGTTTTCAAAATTTTTGAAAAGAAGAAAAAAAAGGTTTTTAAAAGTTTTGGAAACATAACTAAATACACTTATTATAGATTGCACTTTGCTTAAGATTTCAGATTTCAAATTGTATAGAGATACGAAGACAATGATCAAATATATTTTGAGTTATTGTTTTATTTCTTTTTTTTTTCTTTCTGCTTATATTTTCAATGGTGAAACACGGCAAAGGTTGCAGTTATAAACAATATAGTGGTGTGAATATATTCCATTATTATGAAAATAAAAGCATAAACACACTTTTTTTTTCAATTTTATGCTTTTAGTTTTTGTTTTTAGCTTTTGTTTTTAGTTTTAAGTGTTCAACCAAACAAGTTTCAATGTTATGTTTTCATTTTATGTTTTTGTTTTTTATTTTTGTTTTCAAAATTTTTGGAAGTGATACCAAACACAACCTAACATTCTCAATCTCATCAATTTCTTATAACAAAAGAAAGAAAGACTTAAAATTTTTTTGTTGAGAATGAGAATGAAAGACGTAATAAATTTTCAAAAAAAGATCCATTAAAAAAAGCAAAATCTACCAAATCAACCAACTCCCTACCCATTAAGTTGTATCACAATGACGATTGTATGAATAAAAGAGTCGTGAAAAGTATCTGAGATCAGTCGTCCCTGATGTTTTATTTCTGAATCTTCATTCAGGTTTGATCAAGGACATACTTTGAAGTCTATATTTTGATTTAATTTTTATGTGCAAATTTTAGACGGGGTAGGCATAAGAAGCTAGGGTTTTATTTCTGGTTTTATAATTTGTTGGCCCTTACGAAGATTGTTTAATGCCTATGTGATTCTGGATGATTGATCTGGCTTTGTTAACTTGATTGATTTCTTTTTTTTTTGAAGTTTTCAAGTGGTCGAACACTAAAATTAAAGGAAAAATGAGACAAGTCGGTGAAAGAACTCATCGACAACTACTGGAGTTTTTTGAATATCTTCTATTGAGTTTTTCTGAACTATTATAATAACAAGTAGAAATAAAATGAACCAGAAGGATAAATAGAAAGCCGAATTCGAATTTGAGAAAGGAGTTTTTTTTGAATATCTTCTTGATTTTTTCCAAACAAGAAGAAAATACCAGTGGTTTTTTTTATAACCCCAACTAAAATAGCTCCTGCCTTTTCTATTCTTTCTTCCCAAAATAAGTGCCGGAGTTTTCCCGCCTTCAATGTATGCTAACGACTATTAACAACCTTTTAAACTGGTTTAAAGAGCCGCCTTCTACATGTACATAACACTGCGAACTTCATCAAAACGTCACCGCCACAAATTGCCACAGTTTATAACTCTAAATCCATCCGATTGTGCATGACCAAGCATAAAAAAGGTTCCCCTGGGAAATTGACTCAATACCTTTCCACAAAACGGCAACAGCGTTACGTGTTTGGCAACAAATGATTAATTATGTTTTTTTCTAATTTGATGACTTCAAAGTTTCCAAGTTTAGATGTGGCTGAAACTCCAACATTAAAGATAAACTCATTGGATCATTGGAGTATTGATTGTTTATAATTGCCATGTAGTCATGAATGTGTCTTTTGACCGCATTAATGAGAATTATATTCTAGATTTAGAGTGCAATAGGTCATGATGACGGATCGAGTTTAACACAAGAGGGGGGGTGAATTGTGTCCCCAAATTCCAATTGGAATCCCTTTTTCAATTTAAACAAATTAATGACAATTAACAAAGAAACCTCCACTAATGCAATTATCAACCTCAAGCAAATTATCAACACACAAGGGCAGAAAATCAGTTTTAATGCATGGTCTTGCAATGACCAAAATAGTTTAGGAAACAATTAAACACTTAGTCAATCAACATGCAAACAATGCAATGAACAAAAATTGACACAACGATTTATAGTAGTTCGGAGACCCTTCTCCTACGTCTACTACCTAGGTTCACCAACCTAGGATTTTCAACCTCCACTAAGGATGTGGTTTTCTCAAGAGCTCCACAAAACTCACAAAGGTTTTTAGGTCACCCTTGAAACTGAAGATTTCAAGACAATCTTCAAACTTTACAACCAAGGGTTTCTAAGAACTCCCTCAAACTTCAATGTTTGTAATATGCCCTAACAAAGGGACTTTCTCAATGGGTTTTTTAGCCAAGGTTCTCACAACTAGCACTAAGCTATTTAAGTGAAGAACTTTCAATAACAACAATCACACACTCACGGGTAGGATTTTCAAGTAGGTAAGGTGAGGTGATTTTGGGAGAAATAACACCTTGAGCTTAAGTGAAAGCACCCTCTCTTTGCAGCAGCAAAATGGTGAGAAGGCCTTGAGTAGTGGCTCAAGAAGAAGCTGGGATTTTAGTAGACAATGGATGCTTGAATGCTTGAAAGCTTTGAACAAAGTTCTCTCTTGATTGTAAATGCTTCTCCAAGTTGTATGAAAGGGAAGATCCTCTTTTAAAGGCAATTCTCTCCTATGCTTGCAGCCATTGGATCAAACTTCAAGAGTTGATCTCTACCATCCATTGCAGCTCCTAATCTTGGTCATTGATGATTTGAGCAAACAAATCTCCACCATAGAGCATATAGACGTTGCACATGCTCCTTTTTTTAAGTCAAAAATTGCAAGCAAGAAAGTTGTCTTATGCACAACCATTTGATCAATGTATGTCTTCAAATCTTGACCATTCAAACTCTCTTTAATTCTCAACCATGGATGTAGATTGTACTATGTCATCTTGTCCCTTCATTTTGAATCAAAGACTTCAAAAGTGATCCCTTAGTCAAGGATCTTGTTTGATTGCACCAACATAACTTTCTTGGTAGCACATGTCTTGAGTGAAAATGTCAAGGATCTTGTTTGATTGCACCAACATAACTTTCTTGGTAGCACATTTCTTGAGTGAAAATGTCAAGGATCTTGTTTGATTGCACCAACCTAACTTTCTTGGTAGCACATGTCTTGAGTGAAAATGTCAAACAAGAATATATCACTAATGATAGAGAGGACAAGGTTTGTCTCATATGATTGAAAAGAGTTGTATCTCCATGAAGACCACAACCAATAGCCTCAATGTTTGATTCATTCAACTTGATTAAGTGCCTTAGTGGAAAGTTGGCAAATATAGGATTTTTCATAGTTTCCTAGAGCTCCAAGCTCATTCTTAGAAACTGGACTTCGACCACTCTTGAACATACTGAATTCTGAGCCATATGAGACCACAATGATGATTAACCTACAAGGAAATAGGAGGTAGAACTCCCCAATTGCATGTAAGCTCAAAGAGCTTCATATAGAGCGCATAGGTTAATTACATTAGAAAAACAACCCAGAAAATTCATATTACTGCATGATAAATCATTTTATATGTAGTAGAATGTCCATGTAAAATTTCATAACAATCGGAAATCGTTTGGTCACTCAACCAAGCAATTTGATCACTAATAGTGAAACCGATAAATTTTAAGTGTAAATTCAAAGTCATTTTGCAAACTCAGTGTAAATGGCCTTTTCTCTTGAACTTTACTAAATCAAATATGTTCATAGTGATGAAACTAAGATGCACACGAAATTTCATTTAAATCGGAGTTCATTTGGTTCACCACGTTCACAAAGAACACATATGCACAAAATTAGGTAAAACCTAGTTTTGGCGGAATTTAAGCATATGACCAAATATATATGTGATGCACTTAATTTCTCATGATTATAGTCCTAGAACATATATTAAGCCTTCATGTGCATGTGGTTCAAGTTTCAAGTCATTTCGACCTAAGTTGGTTAAGATATGATAATTGGAAAATTAATGCTCTAACTTAGTTCATGTATGTTTGTTTTCAAACCTTAATTTCCAGCACTATCTCAAAAATATATAGTCATTTAAATTCAATTCATATAAATCAAATATTGCTTTAATGTTTCATTATCATTTATAAATGATTTAATATCATCAAAATTAGACATATAGGACCATAGGTCCAACACATGAAAGGTTAGTAATTTGAGTGATTAGAGTATTGCTGTTGGAGCATCTAGATCATAACTGTGGGAACATTTTTGTTATAGAAGGGGGAAGAAAATATAAGAAGCATATCAATAATTAATAGTTGAGTTGTCTAAACTTTTAGATGAAAGTTTTTGCGAAAGGTAAGAGTATATTGTTATTGAGCGAAGCTAAAGTTCTTTGGATATATTTTCTATAGGTTGTTTGCTTTAAGAGAACTGTTTGTTTGAGTGGATTCAAATTTGTTCTTGAGTGGCTTTGTGAAATTTGTTTTGGTGGTTTGGTTGATTTAATTTTTTGAAGTTTTCAAATGGTTGAACTCTAAAAAAAAAAAAAGAGATTATGTGATTCATTGAACATAATTTGAGTGCAATGATGGTATTTTAAGTGATCAGTGGATTCGTTTCTCAGCAACTAGATCACATCTGCAAGTACATTGTTATAGAAGGGTAAAATTTTTGGGAAGGCAAGAGTATATTGTTATTGAGTGTAGCTGAAGTTTCTTTGTAATTGTGCCGAAAGCATGGTTAAATAGAACTGTTGGAGCATGCAATTTCTGTTATCATTTCATCTAGATCATAATTGTGCCGAAACAATGGAAATTCTGCTTCAAATAAACTGCTTGTAAACCTTCTAACCGCGTCTATAATCTTTCAAAGTTTTTCTTTCATGTTGTTCTAGATAATGGGGTCTTCTTTTTAGTTATTAATATATAAGTGTTTTCTTCTAGGATAAATATATTTTTTAAATTTTTTAACTTGTGGGTCCAACACTTTTATAAAAAGTATTATTATTTAATGATTTAAATATAATTATATTTGAATAAAAATTATAAATTAATTATATTTATGCATTTATAATTATTATAACAGTAAATTTAATATTGAAATAAAATAATTAAAACTTGAAAATACAAATAAAATATTTATACTTTAAGATTTTAATTTTATAGGTGTTTAATTTTAATACATAATGATAAATTAAAAAAATACAATAAATGTAACAAAATTTATTTGATTAATTAAATATAAATTAAAAAATACAATAAATGTAAGAAAATTAATTTGATTAATTAAAAAAATACTTCAAATTAATTTTAAATATAAATTATATTTGATTAATTAAAATAATACTTAAAATTAATTTTAATAAGAATTATATTTATTAGATTAATTTTAATATAAAAATATAAAAATAATATTATAATAATTTATTTCAACAGTTTTTTCGCTAGCGTTGGTTTTTAGTTCACCAAACACCTCATAACATATTTCACAGCTTTGTAAGCTCAAAATATTTTTCACAGCATTTCTGCTAGCATTGAAAATCAAATTTTCCGCTGTACCAAACGGAGCCTATGTCTCAGGAATTTGGATATCACATTGTTCAAAATCTTGGATGTTTAATCTCAATATTACCTGTTCACATAATGTTTTTTGTAACTCATTTACCCTGTGATGTATATATTAGGTGCCTCAGAAAAAATATCCGAGACTGTTCTCAAAAGCTTATAGGAATTAATGCTCCGTTAATTGTCTTCTTTGATGAGATTGCCGCAATCACTGCTGAGGGAGATAATCTACAGAGGGGGATGGAGAGATGGATAGTTACTCAATTGTTGACTTTCATGGATGAAACGCACAGACTCGATCAAAGTGGTAATTAAAGTTCAGATTTTTCTGATCTTCCTGTAATTGGGGCTACCAATAGGCCTGATGCTGTTGACCTGGACGGTTTGATCTTGAAATTGTTTTAGGTGTTCTTGATGGGAGTGCGCGGGTTGAGATTCTTTCGGTATTTTCTCATAATCTTACTCAACAGTTCCATTTAACCATGTTATTGGTTTGGATTAGATTTATCATCCTTATGACGGATCGAGTTTAACACAAGAGGGGGGGTGAATTGTGTCCCCAAATTCCAACTGGAATCCCTTTTTCAATTTAAACAAATTAATGGCAATTAACAAGTAGCACACAAATTTGGACTCTAATGATTTTCCTAATCAATATTCAATCCAATGCAAGATGTGATACAATATAGTGAATGACCAAATATCAAATAATCAAGAATTGCACAAAACAGATTTTCAAGCAACACACTGCACACAGATTTTTCAACTCAGATTTTACCTATCAAATGATGTCAAAATGCAACGAAATTTTATATGCAATGTCACAACACCTTAATAAACACTATATCAAAATTTCAGATCAAAATTCAAAGTTTAAGGTAGTCTGCTAATCTCGGACAGATTAGGGTTTTGAAAATCCTGCAGTTTGAAACAAGTAGTAAATATAAACAAGTAAACAAAGAAATCAACACAGCGATTTATAGTAGTTCGGAGACCCTTCTCCTACGTCTACTACCTAGATTCACCAACCTAGGATTTTCCCAACTCCACTAAGGTGTGGTTTTAAGAGACCCACAAAACTCCTTACACCAAGGGTTTCTAAGAACTCCCTCAAACTTCAATGTTCACAATTTCCCCTAACAAAGGGAATTTCTCAATGGGATTTTCAGCCAAGGTTCTCACAGGTTACCTCAAAGGTATTTGGTATGGAACTCTCAAGATTACAGCAACACTCTCAAAGATAGGATTTTAAGAACAAGAGAGGTTTAGATTATAAGTAAACAAAGCCTAAAGGATATAGGAACTTCCCTTTTGCAAAAGCAAGAGTAGTGAGAAGTCCTTGATTGTAGAGGCTTGTATTGGAGAAGATTGTTGTAGCAAATAGCAAGAAAGCTTGATGATTGATGAACTTGATAGCAAGAGGTTTCTCTCAAGGATAATTTTTCAATTTGCTTCTCCAAGTTGTATGAAAGGGAAGATCCTCTTTTAAAGGCAATTCTCTCCTATGCTTGCAGCCATTGGATCAAACTTCAAGAGTTGATCTCTACCATCCATTGCAGCTCCTAATCTTGGTCATTGATGATTTGAGCAAACAAATCTCCACCATAGAGCATATAGACGTTGCACATGCTCCTTTTTTTAAGTCAAAAATTGCAAGCAAGAAAGTTGTCTTATGCACAACCATTTGATCAATGTATGTCTTCAAATCTTGACCATTCAAACTCTCTTTAATTCTCAGCCATGGATGTAGATTGTACTATGCCATCTTGTCCCTTCATTTTGAATCAAAGACTTCAAAAGTGATCTCTTAGTCAAGGATCTTGTTTGATTGCATCAACATAACTTTCTTGGTAGCACATGTCTTGAGTGAAAATGTCAAGGATCTTGTTTGATTGCACCAACCTAACTTTCTTGGTAGCACATGTCTTGAGTGAAAATGTCAAACAAGAATATATCACTAATGATAGAGAGGACAAGGTTTGTCCCACATGTTTGAAAAGAGTTGTATCTCCATGAAGACCACAACCAATAGCCTCAATGTTTGATCCATTCAACTTGATAAAGTGCCTTAGTGGAAAGTTGGCAAATATAGGATTTTTCATAGTTTCCTAGAGCTCCAAGCTCATTCTTAGAAACTGGACTTCGACCACTCTTGAACATACTGAATTCTGAGCCATATGAGACCACAATGATGATTAACCTACAAGGAAATAGGAGGTAGAACTCCCCAATTGCATGTAAGCTCAAAGAGCTTCATATAGAGCGCATAGGTTAATTACATTAGAAAAACAACCCAGAAAATTCATATTACTGCATGATAAATCATTTTATATGTATTAGAATGTCCATGTAAAATTTCATAACAATTGGAAATCGTTTGGTCACTCAACCAAGCAATTAGATCACTAATAGTAAAACCGATAAATTCTAAGTGTAAATTCAAAGTCATTTTGCAAACTCAGTGTAAATGACCTTTTCTCTTGAACTTTACTAAATCAAATATGTTCATAGTGATGAAACTAAGATGCACACGAAATTTCATTTAAATCGGAGTTCATTTGGTTCACCACGTTCACAAAGAACACATATGCACAAAATTAGGTAAAACCTAGTTTTGACGGAATTTAAGCATATGACCAAATATATATGTGATGCACTTAATTTCTCATGATTATAGTCCTAGAACATATATTAAGCCTTCATGTGCATGTGGTTCAAGTTTCAAGTCATTTCGACCTAAGTTGGTTAAGATATGATAATTGGAAAATTAATGCTCTAACTTAGTTCATGTATGTTTGTTTTCAAACCTTAATTTCCAGCACTATCTCAAAAATATATAGTCATTTAAATTCAATTCATATAAATCAAATATTGCTTTAATGTTTCATTATCATTTATAAATGATTTAATATCATCAAAATTAGACATATAGGACCATAGGTCCAACACCTTAATATGCAAACAATTACGTAGGAACTCAAATCATATTTAAAAAGTAATTGATACATAAATTTTGTTGTAATAGTGCATTAAACTAGACTGTGAGACTGTTTGGTTTGCAAAACTTTGTGCTTTCATTCTTTGTTCTCATTTCCAAAAAATTGTTTTCACTTTTACTTGTTCGTCTTGGGAAAATGTATTTTGCTATGGTGTAGACAAGAACTCGCATTTTCTTCCTAGAAAACAGAGTTGATATTTGAGTATTTTCTAGAAAACAATTTAGAAAACAAAGCATTTTTAACATTTCGACGGCATTGAATTCTTGCAGGATACCACATAAAAGATAACTTTTTGATGTTTAAACCAGTGAGTGTTATAGGCTCATGATCACTTATCATGTTGCAGGCAAGCTCTACTATTGGAATATGGCAGGAACTGATATCTTGATCAATGCTCGCGACTATGGCGTCATAGTTGATGAACATAAGAAGAGGGTTCAATGCAATTATTGTGCAAAGGAAGTGACTAGCTTCAACCGTATGCAGAACCATTTAGGAGGAGTGAGAGGAGATGCAAGAGCCGAGAGGTTCAATCCTTGAGGATGAGTTTGAAGATATGAAGAATCTGTTAGGAACTGAGTTTGGTTTAGAGACTAAGTGTTTAAGTTGTTTGACCTAGACTTGTTGACTAATGTAATAATGTTATTTTATATTTCTGTGTTGGATGGCTGTGATCTTGCCACTTGTATGGCTGGATGTATTTTGCTATGTAAAAATCTAGAGCTTCTCTCATTTTAATGTGGTAAGAGATTAGCTCGTGTGGTGTAAGAGAGAAATACAAGTGAAGAAGATCAAAGTTTTTTGAGTGTGTTCTTCTCTTCTACTGCAGTAAGGTGATTTGTTTAGTTTGCTGTTCTATCAAGGTCAGCTTGCAGCTACCTATCTTGGTTTCTTGGATTCTAACAGAATCACTTCAACAGCATAAAGGATTCTTGGACTTATTTCATCATTGGTTGGTAATACTGTTGCCCTGAACTTATTTTTGGATCAAGTGATCGTGGCAGTTGTAGCAGGCAATATAGTACCAGTCGTTGCTATTCGGCAACTTTTCGAACCGACAGATTCAACCTGGAGTTTAATAGGAAGCATTTGTCTGCATCGTACTGCATTGGCCTCATGTTGGAAATGATTTAAATTCATAGTCCAGTTTCGATCATGCTTCTGCGATTCTTGATAATTGATATGGTTTGGTTTTGGTGGTTTGATTGATTTAATTTTTTAAAGTTATCAAATAGTTGACTCTAAAAAAAACAACAGAGAGAAACAACTAGATCACATCTGCGAGTACATTGTTATAGAAGGGGAAA